>NC_135537.1:177361621-178031621 GCF_045843805.1 Urocitellus parryii | reverse complement strand
TAGCGAACTCCACCAAGGTCTCATTCTCTTCCGACAGAGAATCGAGAAATAAATCCACGACTTGTAGTTGCCGCAGATACTGGTAGTTGCTGGGGTCATAGGCGAAGTTGGCAAGGTTGGCGAGGACTTGCTCCTTGGCGTCTGCGAAGGAACAGAAGCGCTGGAACCAGGCCCAGAAGGCGGTCGCGGCCGGACTCCTGAGGGTTCCCCTGGCGCCCACCCGCGCCTCTCACCTTGGCTCTCGGTTTCCTGGAATTCCGTGACCAGTGCCTGCAGATACCCCAGCCGCCCGACATGGGGGTCTACCTTCGGCTTCTGGGCCATGGTCGGGGCCGCGGAGGGCTTTCGCGGGACCGAAGGGAGAGGGGAAGGCGAGGCCCTAAGCCGGGCGAGAACCTCACCTGGCTCTCCACGGGTGGACAGGCGGCACGTGGGCTTCTTTCCTGGGTTCAGGTTCTGCTGGAACTTGAAGATGGAACTGATGTGAAGGCCGAGGAGTTGGGTTCGAAAATCCAAACTGGGAAACTAGGGGGCGGCGGCCAATGGAAGCACCGACTCCGACTCCTGAACCCCGGGCGGAAGCCGCGCTCCACGGGCTCTCAGGGAGCGGAAGGGGCGGGCCGGCCCCAGGGGCGGGGCTTCCGCTGAGTTCCGCCGAGTGCGTGCGCCGAGCGCTGCCCCTGGTGCTGGGGCTGCTGCGGTTGGGCACTGTGCGGCCTTGTACGAGGCTGCGTGGTGAGAGGCAGGTGGCGCCTCCAGGGCGCTTGGGAGCGCGCACAAGTCGAAGCCCACGCGGCTGAAGCACGTCCATACGCCCCACGCCCGCCTTCTCGATCCTCTGGAGCCCGGGGGTCGGCTCTCTGCGCCCCCATAGATCTGTTGCCCTTACGGTGGCCCCTCCAACCCCCAAACCCCCGTCGGGACCCGTGAGGATCCGCCACCTCTGGCCAGAAATCACGGGGACTGGGTCAGTCCTAAGGCTCTTTGTCAGCCAGGCGCAGCGGGGCAGCAATGACGAGCCCTGAAAAGCGCCTCGTTTTGCACAGAGGTACAATTCTGGATATTTTGGACGCTGGAGCCCATTGACCTGATTCCTGTCAGGGGTTTTCGGGAAAGTTTGATTGATGGGGGTCTCATGATCGCAGATGATAGGGCTTGTGGTGGTAGAGGTTTCGTTTGTGAGCTTTCTGAGGACAAGGGACCATGTACCTTCAGCTCTGAGCCTGCATTAAAGCAGAGTGGCCTCCACACTCTGAGGTTTAAGATCCCTGTGATCGGCCTCTGCCTGACACACAGCCTCAGGGCAGGGGTTTTGACCTCAGTCTGGGTGGTTGGGTTCCCTGGCTGCTCAGTGAGGGCTCCAGGCCTTTGGGCTTCTGTCGGGAGCCTATGCAGGCTCAGGGAAGTGCATCTCTGCTCAGGGTGGCCAGGGCTCTTCTCTGCCTCTCCCTGGACAATAGAGGCAAAGGCCTGGAGTTCAGGCCTGAAAGGGTGAGCCCCACCCGTCCTCCAGGAATTGTCCCAGACAGTTTCCATGTAATCAACTGAGTGGGTTCTGGAGCCATGTGGGTCACTCCAGTTTCCCTTTTTTATGTTGGTTGCTGGGTCTGCTCCCCACTAAAACACTCAGGGGTCACTCCAGGGGAACTGGGCTAATTGGGCTGCGGGAAATAACCACACAAGAGACAGAAATACTTTTTTTTTTTGAGGGGGCAGTGCTGTGCCTGCTTCTCTGACCTTAAGGGTCTACAGAGAGAGAATGTGCTGACCCCTTTTATTGAGGAGAAGCTATTCAAATGAGGCAAGGGGTCATGTTTCAAGGGGCTGAGTCTAGCTTCAGGATGTCTGCTGTCAGCAGGTTTACTGACATCTAGGAAGGCCACACCCAAGGGCACAGTAAGAGAAGGGGACATACAAAAGGCATTTCCATGGAACATTCTATCCTAAACAGGGCAAGGGGTAATATTACAAAGGAACAGGTGAGCATAGCTCCACCCATGGGGCTGTAGGAAGGCACGCCCATGCATGAGTCACAGTCACCCTAGAAGACCAAGGTTATCCAGCAGCTTGACCAATGACCACGGCTGGCCACACCGCTCAGCAGGGGAGTCAGACCCAGTCACTTGCTAGTCAGCCTCCCACATTTGGTCTTATCCTCTTCCTAAGGCTTCAGGGACCCTCCTCGTGAAAGAATTCTTAGTCCTTGGTTTTGGGCTGATGACAGCAACCAGGTCTTATTCCTCTACCCAGTCTGTGGCACAAATAGATTTTTTTTTTTTTTTTTTTTGTGATGCTGGGGATTGAACCCAGCACCTTATGCATGCAAGATGCAAGGCAAGCACTCTACCAGCTGAGCTATATTCCCAGCCCCACAATAGATGGTTAATTAATATTTTCTTATTTATTGGACCATTCCACTCTTCTTGCTTTTTTGCTACTCTTGCGTGGAGACAGGAGAGGTCAGAATTCCCTATACTGAAGGTTCCTGGATATATTTTTTTCCTTATATGTTTTCAAGAAGTGGACCATTTAGGAAATACACAGCATCTTAAAACCTGATGGACCTACCTACCAGCCACACTTCTCTTCTTCACTCAGTTGAGATGGAAAAATGTATCATTTCAGAACACAAGCTACAGCTATTGACCAAGCTCAGTTGGGTGGGAGGCAGAAAGGCAACAGGAATCTTAAGTATACTCACATAATCAGACTTTTCAGATTGGAAGAGATGTTGGCTCATCCAGAGATAAACAGTTTGCCCAAAGTCACACAGTAAATTGTGGCTGAGTCAAACCTATATCCCAGCCCAGTGTCCCTTGCCATATCTCTGCACTACCTTCTCTGGCCATAAGAGGGCACTTGTGATGGGTCTTGGGACACCACAGCCCCAAGGATGGACATTCAAGCCAGATGGACAGGTGGAGGAGGAAGGCTGGCATCAGGTCATAAAAACAAAATAATTTTTCTTGATAAGGTTTTCTTGCTGGAGCCTGGTTGAGCCTGAATCAGCAAACATGGTCCTAAGCCCAAGCAGCCCCTGCCAAGCTGGGAGAAAGGAAAAGGGAGGGAGGAAACTACTCCAGACCTGTTTTCTGCCCTTATTAGTTCAGAGTTTATGACCCACTGCAGGGAACATTTTTGTGTATAATTCAAACAAACTCTGTTTTCCTATTCCCTGGGGTACCCTGCTGGGACAAGCCTAGGCTGATGACAGCCAGTCCTAGGTGATGACTTCAGAGAAGGGCAACAACAAAGTGGGGAAGCCCTGGCCTCCAGGCTGCAGGGCCAGGCCATCAGGGAGTGGGGATGGACTAGCAGCTGGCCCAGGCTACTACTTGCCCCAGAAGTGACACTTCTAAGCACCAGGGAGAAAAGGGTTCTCTGGAGTCAGGGAAGGTTACATGAAGTCTTCTGTTGCAAGCAGCCCTATTTCTCACAGTGGTGCACTGCCTGGTGAGATTTCGCCTCCCTGGGTCAGCCAGATGTCCTGCTTTCCCCTGACCCAGCATCACTTTTCCCACCAAGGCTATAGGGTGGGCCAAAGGAGGAGGAAAGCCCTGGAGTAACCTACTGGGATGACAAGGCACCCCTCAGGCTTTCCCAATTCTGGGGCCCAAGCCAGCGATTCCCCTCCTCTCTACAGGATTTTAATCTGGCTCCATCCTACATCTAGGCCCACTCCTCAGCCCTGTCTTCCACTACTGCCTGTCTCAGGGCTCCAGTCAGCCAAGCCCAGCCAGTTGTGTGGGGGCAACCACATCCACAGTCTTGGCTGCCCTGAGGGTGAAGATGGACAGGAGGGTGAGCTCTTCAGAACTGTCTGGAAGCCATGGAAAGATAAGCAGAGCTGATGTTGGAGGTATAAAGGTTTGGCGTGAAGGTCCAGTGTGCTGGGTTGTAGGAACGTCATTCATGGCCCAAGGCCCACTGAGCTTAACTGGCCCTGATACATGGAGCAGGGATCAGACCCACCTTCTGGGCCCAAGGAGGAAAGCCTATTCCTAGTTTCTGCTGACTGGAAGGAACTTTGTGTCTTCAGAGACTGGCCTCCAAGTTTCCAGGTCCTGGCTGAGTCCCAACTTGCAGAGCCTGTACAACCTTCAATCCAGGCCTCCCAGGCTACCTTCTATACCAGCACCCTTCAAAG
Source organism: Urocitellus parryii (assembly GCF_045843805.1). Taxonomy (NCBI): domain Eukaryota; kingdom Metazoa; phylum Chordata; class Mammalia; order Rodentia; family Sciuridae; genus Urocitellus; species Urocitellus parryii. Next base: position 178,027,474 of record NC_135537.1, on the reverse strand, counting down.
CAGCTGGAAGCCCTGTTCCTGGGTTGAGAAAAGGTTCACTGAAGGCTCAGATGCTGGTCACACATGTGACCCTTGAAGCTCAGACACTGGTCACATACATGACCTCAGAACACAGATGCTTCTTGGGATCGTCCTTGTCTTCCAGGGTTGGATCCTTTACTGGGGTGGCCTCTGAAATGGCTCCTTTGGCCTTGGCTTCCCTGCCCCGCCACTCCTTCTTCTGCAGGGTATAGAAGCTGCCACCCATAAAGAGGGCAGCTGAGATGAGGAAGAAGCTTGACATGAAGAAAACATAGCTGAAGTTGTTGCTGGTGTCCAGGAGGAACCCTGGGGAGCAGAGAGCAAGTTAGGCCACTGTCTGGGGCTACCACAACCCACCCCTACACTGTAACTGTTCCTTAGTGATAGGAGGGATTTTATTTCTGAGTCTTCTAGATAAGAAATTATTGCTGGCCCCCACCAGGGACTCATTAGATTACTGAATGGAAGGAAGGGAGGAAGCAGTAGGCCTACCCTGGCCTGGTCAGGAGTCCTCAGACCGGAAGAGAGATTTCAGGCATGATTCCCTTACCCTTGGTGTCAGGGAGCAAGGAGTCAAGGCTAGCAGAGTCTGAGATGTCTTCTGAGCCTCCTCCTAGTCCCATCCTTATCCCCTCCTGGAGAGCTTCCTTCTCTTACTTGCTTGGGGAACCCCCTTGGAAATCGGGACATCTAATACACACTGTCAGAGGACTGGACAAATCTTCCCCCGTTTACTATCAAAGTCACTCTCAGCTGCCCAGCAAGCTGTCCCCCGTGGGTCTCTCCTTCCAAATCATGTTTTCCTTCCCACATAAGTCACCACTGTGGTCATAACTGTCTCTTTGCTTCTACTCTCGACTCCTCCATCGGGAGGTAAGCCCCATGAGGATGGTTTTGGCCATGTGCACTCAGTGACTGGCCTGGGTGAATGAATGGTCAGAGCAGGTGCTCTCTTCTGCATTTTTGCAGTCTTCATTGTGGCTCAGAGAAGGAAAGTGACTTGCTTGGGTCCCACAGGTAGGGAGTAGGGGAACCAGGATGCTAATAATAGTAAGTGTGGGCCCAGCCCTTATGCACTTGGCTCTCTACTAAGTTCTTTACTGGGCGCCTCACAGCAAGCCCATGAGGCAGATCCTATTATCATTCCCACATCTCTGAAAAGAAAACAGAGAGGAAGGTGGAGTCAGGTCTAAGTCTGGTGTGCAAATCCATATTTTCAACTCTTTGTACCCTGTGTGCTAGGTGGGGAACAGGCTATAGCACAGTTCCTGGGTACCTGGGATAACCACGAATCCCAAATCCCTGCCCTTGGAAATGAGAGTGGACTAGGCCCACATCTGTCTGGACTGTTCCCCTTTGCCCCGACTCCGTACCCTGCCCACCCAGCCCCCATCTGGGCACACCTGGCTGCTCTCCCTCCCAGGGCTTACCAGCCAGCGGCGGGGAGATGAGGGAAGCGATGCCACTTAGGATGGTGAAGAGGCCCAGGGCACTGGGGAACCGATCCATGGGGACAATGTCCATGAGGACCTGGAAGATGAGGATGCCAATGCCACACATGGACACGCTGTACACCAGGCAGTAGCCCACCAGCACGCGGAAGTCAGCGGACACTGTGCACACCAGGTTGGTGAGCCCGTTGAGCAGCACTGCCAGGCTGAACAGGTACTTTCGGTAGCTGGCAAATCTCTTCCGGCCTACCACCAGCCCCGCTGTGGGCCGCAGGAAGATGTTGCAAAAACCGAAGATTGAAACAAGCAGGGCCGCCCTGTCCTCTTCTACCCCATGCCACCTGGCATATGGGACCAGGAAGACATGTGGCAGCAAGAAACCTAAGCTCATCCACGTCACGCCCAGGGTATACACGCAGTAGCCCGTGTTGTGCCACAGGATGTCAAAGGCCAGGTGGTGCCGGATGATCAAACCACACGTTGCCAGGCAGCCACGGGCAGTTGTCTTAAAAGGTGGAGCGGGAGTTGCTGTGGTCTCAGGGGCTGTGTTGGTGGCCACGGGCCTCATGATGGCTCCACAGACACAGCAATGGAGAAGGACCCCGCCGATGACAAGGAAGGTGCCCCTCCAGCCCAGGTCTTCCAGGAGGTAGTTGGCAAATGGTGGCCAGAGGGTGACACCCACAGAGACACCCATGGAGGCCAGTGCATTGGCCAGCACCCGCCGGCGGACGAAATAAAAGCCCAGCATAGTGATGCTTGACTGGAAGCTGAAGCACATGCCCAGGCCTGCAGGGTGAGAGAGGCGACAACTCAGGGGTGTTCCGGGGCCTTCCACCTGCATCCAGAGTGGCCACGTCCCACATCTGCCTCCTCACTTTTAGCCCAGACTGACTTCCAAGTTCCCATGCACTGAAGATGGGGTCTGCCTGTCTCTCCACCTCCCTGTAAGCACCCCACCCCTCAGGTCTGCCCTCCCTGGGCTTCAGTGGCACCCCACTTAACACCTTCCAAACACTTCCCGTCACACTTGGAAAACATCCAAAGTATTTACTACGCCCTGGCAAGCTCTGTGCAGTTTGGCTCTGGCTCACCTCTGGGATGCCATCTCAGGCCACTCCCTGTCGCTCACCAGGATCAAGCCACATCAGCTTCTTTCTCTTCCTCTGGATACCAAGCTGCTCCTACCTTAGAGAATTTGCAGTTGCCATCTCCTCTGCCTGGAATGTTCTCTACTCAGACATTCCACTTGCATCCCAGCTCATAAACTACTCCCCAAAGGCCCTCCTGCCTCCTCACCTGCTCTGTTCCTGTTTAGCTGTGCTGCTAGAGACAAAGTTCAAGATGATGCATGACTACTGGCACCTAATGGGCCCTTGGGCAGCTCCTAACAACTCTATGGGCTTCCTTGGTCATTCACTCATCTGCGCCCCCTAGGTGACCATTTGGGCCTCTTCTTCCTCTGTGTGTTCCAACACCTCTTCCTCAGCCTCACACTCAGTCGCTCATCTGGGATTATGACCCACCAAAGCAGTTAGAGGCCAATCCTCTACTTCTCCCTGCAGCTTGTCCACTCAGACACATGTCCAGCAATTCCCCTCTCTTCTGCAATAGCCTTTCCTCCCATCTTTACTAGATCATTCTCCTTTTTTGTATTTTTCCCTATTATTAAAAAACCAAACCCTTTTGATGCCACAACTCCTTTTGGGTTCTAGCCCATTTCTTTGGTCCCTTAACATAGAAATGCTGGAGAAGGAGTTGGGGATGTAGCTCAGTGTTAAAGTGTGTGCTTAGCATGTGCAAAACCCTGGGTTTGATTCCCAGTACCACACACACAAAAAGGAGTTGTGTTCATTCAGTGTTGCATGCCTATAATCCCAGCTAATTAGGAGGCTGAGGCAGAAGGATCATAATATTGAGGCCAGCCTAAGCAGTTTAGCAAGACACCATCTGAAAACAAGAATTAAAAAGGTTAGGCCAGGGGGGCTGAGGATATAGCTCAGTTGAGCTTGCCTCATATGTGCAAGGTTCAATCCCCAGCACCACACACACACACACACACAAAAGGTTGGGCAGGGTGCCATGGCACATGTCTGTAATCCCAGCAGCTCAGGAGGCTGAGACAGAGGATCACAGGTTCAAAACCAGCCTCAGCAAAAGCGAGGTGCTAAGCAACTCGGTGAGACTCTGTCTCTAATTAAAATACAAAATAGGGCTGGGGATGTGGACTCAGTTGTGGAGTGCCCCTGGGTTCAATTCCCAGGACCAAAAAAAAAAAAAAAAAGATGGACTGTAGCTCAGTGGTAGAGTGCTTGCCTAGCATGAGTGAGGCCCTCAATACCACACACACACCAAAAAAAAAAAAAGAAAGAAAGAAAGAAAAGAAAAGAAAGAAAGAAGGAAAGAAAGAAAGAAAGAAAAGAAAAAAAGAAATGCTGTAGAAAGTTTTTTGGTTTTTTGGTGGTGCTGTGGATGACCCCAGGGACTCACACGTGCTCGGTGTATATCTGTTATCTTTACTCCCCTCCTGTATGCTCTGGTTTTTTTTTTTTTTTTCTTTCTGTTTTTGGCGATGCTGAGGTCCAGGTATGCTAGGCCAGCACTCTCCCACTAAGCTTCACCACTACCGCCATCACTCCCGGCCACTGGCTGTTTTCTTTTGGACCTGATTGGTCAGACTTGACCCTCACCTCGGCCCCAGACTAGCTCTTGTCAAGGTGTCCAAGGCCTCATTGCAGCAGGGCTCCTCTGGCTCTCATCTCATCTGACCCATCAGCAGCCTGGCACACCTCAGCACTCATTTTTTATTTTTTATTTATTTTTTTGGTGCTGGGGATTGAGCCCAGGGCTATTTGACCACTGAGCCACATCCCTAGCCATTTTTTTTTTTTTAATTTTAAATTTTGAGACAGGGTCTCACTCCGTTGTGGTGGCTGGCCTTAAACTTGCAAACCTCCTGCCTCTGCCTGTCGAGTTGCGGGGATTCCAGGTGTGCAGCACTGTGCCAGGAATTTTGTCACCCTGGAGAAATTCTCCTGACTCTTCTGCCTCCCAGGTCACTTCTTCCTGTCCAGACCTTTGAGCTGGGGATAGCCTGGGCTCAAGCCTTTTCAGCCACCAACTTCACTCCCTCTCTGACAGGAGGGCGATGTCTCAACTCAAGACTTTGCGCCCACTGTGTGGGGACTCCTGAACTGCCTGCCCCAGCTCAGGTCTCTCTCTGGAGCTCCAAACTGGACCTGTCCAAACCTGAGCGACCCATCGCGTTTCCCCGCTATAGCTAATGACTGCTCCCTGGTGTCACCTTTTTGACTCTTGGAACGTGGGGTCACCTTTGGCTCTTCTCTCTGCCCGTCACAAGCATCCAGAGACTGACTTCTCCCCATCACTTCCATCTGCTTGGAATGCTCTTACTCAGAGAGCCTCAAACTAGATTCCCTCACGCCTCTTCAATCTCTGCTCTTTCTGTTTTGGTTTAGTGTCCCCCAGAGGCCAATGTTGAAGGTTCAGTCCCCAGCATGGTGCTATTGGGAGGCGGTAGAAACATAAGGGAGTGGGGCCTAGTGGGAAGTCTTTGGGTCATTGGAGGTATGACCTAAAAGGGGACAGTGGGACCCCAGCCCCTTCCTTTCTTTCTCTTGCTTCCTGACCATTAGGTGAGTGGTTTTGCTCTGCCATGCTGCCTCACCACATGCCCCAAAGTAACAGGGTCAACTTGATCATGACCCTGAAACTGTGAGCCAAAAGAAACCTTTCTTCTTTATAAGTTGATTATCTCAGGTATTTGTTATAGTAACAGAAAGCTGACTCAAATGTCACCTTCTTTTTGAGGCCCTCCCTGACTATGACTAGCAAACTCCCCCTGCCTGGTTGTATTTCCTGCACTGGCTGTGCTAGATATTATTCTCTTGTTTCACATTTGCCCATGCCCACCCAGGGCCATGATGCCTTCACATCCTCCATCCTATCTTCTCATGCACCATTAAGATTAGGAACATCTAAGCCTTCTTATATATCTGTCCATTGTCCATCTTCCAGTGGACTGAAAGCAGTTTCAGAGAATTAAGAGGCTTGTCCACCCTATCCACACCTGCCTGCCCCTTCAGAGAAGGCCAGTTACCTGTGATTATTCCTGCTGTAAGGTACAGCTGGCTGAGGGAACGGGAGAAGGAGCTGGCCACCATGCCCAGGCTGGCCAGCAGCCCACCCAGCATCATGGTCACTCTGCAGCCAAAGCGTCCCACCAGGATGCCACACAGAGGTCCTGTGGGGAGGAGACAGTCAATAAGCGGCAGTGGATGAGAAGGCCTGCAGTCCGGGGGAGAGGGTTTCAGTAGGAACTACCCAGGTGGTTTAAAGTGCACCCTCCTGGCATCTCCTACCCTGCTACAGCCTGGCAGTGTGGCCCAGGCAGATCTTGGTCCTGCCCTGTGCTTCAGTTTCCTTCCCCAACAGAGGGAGGGGTTGGGCTGGATGATGCTGACCTCGATAAACATCCCCAGAGGGGCAGACCCAGGCCCTGCACTGTGCCCCTGAGACCAGTCCTGTCCAGATGAAACTGGACTGGTTCATGGCCATATCCAGGGACGTCTAAACCATGGTGGGCACTTCCAGTCCCACTTCTATGCTGCCCCCAATCCTCTGGAAGTCTGGCCATCCTCCCTTGACTTTCGATTATGTAGTTGGGTGGGGCCCTGGACCACCCAGTACCTCCTTGCTCTGGTCTCTGGAGTGTTCTGGAGAAAATCAGGCTAGGTACCTTCTCCTCTCTCCCATAATCTCCAGCCACCATCAAAATCCACTGCTAGGGCTGGGGTGAAGATCAGGAGCAGAGTGTGCTTAGCATACACAATGCCCTTGGTTCAATCAAAAACAAAAAATGCCCCTAACCCCCACCTAGGCTCTACGTAGCTCTGTGTGGAGAGGGCCTGCCAGTCTATCCCAGTGGGCTTTTTTTTTTTTTGGCAGTATTGGAGATTGAACCAGAGGGCTCTACCACACTCTTAGCCCTTTTTATTTTTAAAAATTTTGAAACAGGTTCTCATGGAGTTGCTGAGGCTGGCCTTGAAGTTGCAATCCTCCTGTCTCAGTCTCCCAAATTGCTAGGATTACAGGTGTAAATCACCACACTAGGGCCCCAGTGACTTTTTTTTTTAAACCAGCCACACCCTGCCAGGTAGAAAGCAGCTAGTCCAGCCTGCCGATCCTGGGGAAGGATTTGGTTGCCTACGGGTCCTCCCGCCCACCTACACTTTCCCCAGGACCTGGCTCCTCTGCTAAGGCCCTATAAAAGCCAAACCCTCTTGGGGGCCAGATGCCATTTGCCCTCATGACCTGGCTCTGCCAAGGCCCTATGAAAGCCAAACCGTTGTGGGGGCCAGATGCCATCTCCCTCAAAAAATGTTCCCCTCCGGTGCTGAATAGAGCATCACTGGTCCATGAGGTGTTCCTCCTTTCCTTTTCTTTTCTTTTCTTTTCTTTTCTTTTCTTTTCTTTTCTTTTCTTTTCTTTTCTTTTCTTTTCTCTCTCTCTCTCTCTCTCTCTCTCTCTCTCTCTCTCTCTCTCTCTCTCTCTCTTCTTTTCTTTCTGTATTCTCTTTCGTGCGCTTTCACTGGGCACGTTGCAGGGGCCACATTCACACAGTGCCCTGCCCCCAAGCACACATAATGGATCTTTTCCAAGTTACTCTCCCAGAGTACAGCCAGAGGGACAGAGAGAGCGTGTGTGTGCATGGAGTGGTGGCGAGGGGGCATGTGGTGTGAAACAGTGAGGCATAAGAGCAACGGTGAGCCAGCAGCCCGACCTCCAGGGGGTCAGGAGGAAGCTGTGACCCGCCATCCACCCGCTGCGCTGTGCAGGGAAAGGGCCGGTGGGTGTGACCGCTGGTCCTTGCTTCCTTCCTGCCAAGAAGACTTTGGCCTGACAGGGAAAGGTGACTTTGGGAAAAGCCCTGAGTCACTGACTAGGGGGTGGGGCTGGGGTGGGGACCTGGAGGCAGGTGTGTCCCTGCAGGGGCCACTGCTGTTTCCCCACTCCCGCTGCACTCCACCGCAGGGAAAGCCTTGCACTTGGTACTTACTGCTTTCCTCACGTGTGGGGCAGGTGAGCGAAAGGATGATGATGCTTTCGTTCAAGTTTAAGGTTTCTACACGACTCGGACTGAGTATGGGCTAAAGATGTGTGTGTGTGTGTGTGTGTGTGTGTGTGTGTGTGAGAGAGAGAGAGACAGAGAGACAGAGAGAGGGACAGAGAGAGGGACAGACAAACAGAAATCTCACACTGATGGAGATATTGGTGCTCTGGGCTGCAAGGCCTAAAGCTGGCTGGGAAGTGGCAGTCCTCACAGGATGCCTGATCCCCAGCCTCTGGCCCAGGCCCTTCTCTACCTGCATGAAAAAGAAAGATTCCCACTACCCACCCCAAACTTGGGTCATGCTGAGTGGGCCAAGCATGGCCTGTCCCCTTGCCCTGAGTCCAAGCTTGGGGCAGCAGATTCAGGGGTCATTTTGGAGGGTGCTGATTCCTCCTGGTCTCCTCACTCCCAGTGCCAGGAAGGGAAGGACCTGGAATAGCAAGCAGGCTGCTGGTGCCAGGTAGAGGGAGTGGCAGAGAGGGACGCAGGAGCCAGGGCTGCTAAGGTAAGCAAACAGGCACCCAGGAGAGCTCTGTGGGTGGTCAGGTCTGGATCCTGTTGACCAGTCACCCTCCCACTGGGGTCGCCATCTGTGGAGTATCCCTGGAGAGCTCCCAGGAGTCCAGGGCAGGACCTGCACCCAGGGCTCCCGCTGCTGGGACTTCCTGCCCTGCCTCCATCACTGGGGTCAGAGTGAGGCGGGCACATTTCTGGAGCTGCCAACTGGGCTCCGGGGCCTCTGAGCAAGGAGCAGGGAAAGTGGGGACGGCCTTCCCTCCAGGCTCCAGCCCTTGCAGCCTCCTCTCTGCAAGGGTCCCTGGGGAGAGGGGCCCTTGGCCTGCCCAGTCTTGCTCCTGGCATTGTCCTTAGGTCCCTCTTCCCATCCTGAAGCCCTGAAGAAGGTCTATAAAATACTAATGATCCGCAGCTCCGTATGTTTCCCCGGAGCCCCCGTGGTCTTCCCTATCATCCCATGCAGCAGTGGGAAGGATGCGGGGTGTTACCTCCTTGTAGCAGAGGGAGAAAAGATGTTCCGAGAGATAGTCCAGCCGCAACATGGTGGAGCCATGTCTGCTGGCCCCAGTCTGGTGCTGAGCGCCCCTGCATACCTACAGTCTGGCTCAATCCTCCAAGGGCCACCAAGAGGACTCTCTAGGCTCTTGGCTGGCTTTGCACCTCAGGTGCCTTCCCATTCTCCCCATCCCCAGTCCAATCTCCTGGGGACACTACTCAGTCCCACCGAATTCCAGTCAGCAGGGGCCAGCCTGCTGAAATTAGATGAAATTTTAAGAAGGTACCCAGGAGAGAAAGCTTCTGTGACTTCCCCCCCATCCCAGGCCCCTTTTGTCTCTACCTCACCCCATCCCCAGGCTGCTCACCCCCAGCGTGGAGCATAGCCATCATGATGGAGGGGAACCAGGAGGTCTCACTGTTGCTGGCCTGGAAGTCTCGCTGCAGGTCGTTGAAGAACACGCCTATGCAGGTAGGGAAGGCCAAGGTGAGAGCCTGGGTCACCAGGGAGGCCAGCAGTACCACCCAGGCCCAGCTGCCGTCCGCGTGCTCCAGAGCCTGGGGCATCCTCTTCTACCAATACGGCCACAGTCCTGTTCCGCCTAGTGACCACTGCCTGGAGAGGGGACAGATGGAGCCTGGTGGTGGGCAGGCTGCCAGCCCTCCCTCAACCCACTGCCGTCTTCCCCGGGTGGCTGAATCTATCTCTTCCTCATGCTGCAGCACCAGGTATCACAGAGGGGCACCACCCCCTGGGAGGTGGCTAGAGGCCATACCTTGGCCTTGGCATCTCCTTTCACCCACTTCCCAGAGACAGCCTGGCAGGAGGAGGCAGGAAGTGCTGCAGGGGTGGGGCAGGCAGTGACCAATGGCACCAGGCTGCTAGGTGGAATTCTTTCCAGTAGTTATGTCACCTGGCGGTCAGCAGGTAGAACCTCCTGAGACCACTCAATAAATACTTATGAGCAGGATTGAGCAGGATGCAGGTGGTGCCTTGGTAATCCCAGTGACTTGGGAGGTTGAGGCAGGAGGATCACAATGCTAGGCCAATCTGGGCAACTTAGGGAGACCCCATCTCAAAACAAAACAAAACAAAAAAAAAATATATATATATATATATATTGTACCAGGGTTACTTAACCACTGACCCACATCCCCAGCCCTTTTCATTTTTATTTTATTTTTTAAATTTTGAGACAGGGCCTCACTGAGACTGGCCTCAAATGTGTGATCCTCCTGCCTTGGCCTCCCAAATTGCTGAGATTATAGGTATGCACCACCATGTCCAGCCAAAATTTTAAATGTGGCCTAATGGTACAGCACCTCTGGGTTCAATCCCCAGAAACAGAAAAAAGACAAAAAAGCACTGATAAAGTACACTTCTAGGGCCAGTGAAATCCTAAGGTCCCCATAGGTGCACACAGATACATTTTCAAGCATTCTTCACCAGGCTTCCTAAATATTGACATAGATTTTCACAGTGCTGCACGAATTGCCTAATTTCATTGTCAACGCTGCTGGGAAGGCCAGGGTGAATGGGCAGGCACTGAGTGTATGCATGGAGTACACAGTTTGGCTTGACAAGGGCATGTGACCCGGTGCTGACCTGCAGCTTTTAAAGATAAGGCAGGAGGTTCACTCCAAGGCTACAAAGAGCTCAAGGTCAAGAGTCAAGTTCTATGATCTGTTCAGTAATGATCTGCCACCTGCAAAGGCTCCTCTGTCACCCCTACCACCCCTACACACAGAGCCACACAGGCATGGATACACACAGTCACACACAGACACACACAGGTACACAAACTCATATGAAGACACACACTCACATAGACACACACAGAGAATTCCAGACACACAGGCACATACGTCACTGACTTGTAGACACACACTGTCACACACACTATGCGCCATATGTACTCATCCAGAGGCACACAAGTAGGTACACAAACACATTGGCAGTCACACACACAGTTACACACAGAGATAAACACACACGTGTGCACACACACTCACATCTTTGCTCTGAAAGCGCGAAGCCGGGCATACCTCGTTCAGCACCACTGCCCAGCTCACTGCTCCCCATCAGAGGAGCCTCTGCAGTTCCAAGGCCAAGCTCAGAGAGCTTTCCCGTCCGCTCCAGTCCTGACTCACTTCCTGCTCCCTGCCTCGGCCTCCGGATCTCACCTACGCTCAGGCCTCTGGGCTGCGACAGGTAGTGAGGGAGCAGCCCCTGCCTCAGGTAGGACCTCAACCTGCTGGTCCTACGCCCTCCTCCCTTTGGCTCCAGGCCTTAGGAGGATCCTGGAAACTCCAGAAACTTCCAGGGAAGTTCTTCTGCCTAGCCCGGCACACTATACCATCCCTCCAAGCCCCAGAGAGATATTTTTCTTTCTTTCTTTCTTTTTTTTTTTTTAAGAGAGAGTGAGAGGAGGGAGGGAGGGAGAGAGAGAGAGAGAGAATTTTTAATATTTATTTTTTTAGTTCTCGGCAGACACAACATCTTTGTTTGTATGTGGTGCTGAGGATCGAACCTGGGCCGCACGCATGCCAGGCGAGCGCGCTACCACTTGAGCCACATCCCCAGCCCCGAGATATTTTTCTTTTCTTTTCTTTTCTTTTTGAGGTGGTGTCTTAAACTCCTCAAGTCATCCACCCACTCAGCACCCCCAGGTTTAAATTTAAAAATAAATGTATATTTATTTTTAAAAATATTGTTTTAGTTACAGTTGGACACAATACTTTTATTTTATTTATTAATTTTTATGTGGTGAGCATCAAACCCAGTACCTCTCACGTGCCAGGCGAGTGCTCTACCGCTGAGCCCCAGCCCCAGCCCTGGCCCCTGGGTTTTAAAACAGCATCAAAGCTGCTCACACCAAGCTGTCTTCTTCAAGGTTCCAAACCTCTTCCCTCTCAGAGGGCCCCAGAATACCTGCCCAGGTAGGAAGCACCTTACCACAGTCTCAGGGTGTGAGCTGAGCGTGTGTGAGCCTCAGGGGGGCAGGGCGTCTCCTGCTCCCCTGGGCCTGCGTGGCGCACTCAGCTCTAGAGACATCCCAGCCCTGTCTTCCTCTGGTGGTCCAGGTCGGCAGCGGACGAGGTGCCTCACGTGGGGCTCCTCCAGGAAACTGGTTCTTACCTCTCCCAAGAGCTCAGTTCCGCCAGCAAATGGTAAGACCCCAGGTGCTGCTGGATTCCCTGGTGCAGCCCCAGTGCCACGTTCCACAGCCTCTCCTCAGGTAGGACCTCGACCTGCCTCCCCTACCGCCTACCTACTGCCTACCTACCGCCTACCTACCGCCCCTCTGCCCTGCCTTCACACCCAGCACCCACCAGCCTCGGGCTCCTCCTGCCCCTCCCAGCTTTCTCTCCTCACCGACCTGCTCTGGTCCTTCTTGTTCTTTCTTGTCTTGTTCCCTTGGGGGAGAAGGCTTATGAAACTGTCACTTTCCTAAGCAGCCTTTTTGGGGACTTTGCCCATGCCGCTGGGATCTTTTCTCTGTTACCTTCCCCCATACCTGTCTGTGGGTGGGGCTGGCTCCTTCCTGGTGTCTCCTCTCCCTAGGTCTCTGGAGGCCCGATCCTGGGGTGCATCCTACGCAGCTAGGACACCAGAGTCAGGGGACCCTTTGCACTTGACTCAGTTTGTACCCACAGGGAGCTGTGTCCCAGCTCTGAGGCCCCAGTCTCCCTCTGGGACCCCCTGCACACTCCACCTTCCACTGGGAATGTCCCTTCCCGCATTGCCAGAATTCCCTGGTCACAAGCATAGCATTTACGTCCAGTTGGCCCTCCAGTCCCCTCCCTCGGCCAGATGGTTCCTCCTTGGCTGCCAGAGAGAATCTGGTTGTCCTTCAGGATTCAGCCCTTGCAGCACCCCTAGGAGCCTTCCCTGACCCCACCGCAGGGCCAGCCCCTTCCTGTTTGCCATTCTGAATAGTGGCCTTCACGTCACGCTGGGGGGAGTCATCCCTTGTTCCTTTCCCTAACATCCCTCCTACCCTCTTCTCACTGGGAGCAGGGCCTCCTGCTGAGCACAGGAGATCATGCCCACGTGACCCACTGTGTTTCTGGGGGCAGACAAGCCCAGGACCAGGGGTGACCTGGCTTCCTGGAGGTGCATTCCAGAAGACTTAAGTGGGACAGAGAAGAGCGGAGCCTGGGGGCTGCTCTCGCCTCTGCCCTGGCAGGAAAGTGGTCTTTCCTTCGCACTGGGAACCATGAGTCATGGGCATTGATGGGGCAGGATTGGAACAAGGAGGGAGACAGAGCCAACACAAGGTCCGCGCTTGGCTTCTAGACGGCCATCTTCAGTGACAGCCGCCATTTTAAGGAAAAAGTTTGGCTTTCCTGCCCACGGGCCTTGCTGAGAACGGCTCACCACTCCCTCATCACAACCCCACCCTTAGCCACCCACATTAGGACCTGCCTGGCCCTGACTCCTGAGCCTGCCCCATAGAAGTCCCAGAACCCAAGTCTGTCCTGCCTCTCTCTCCCATTGAGAGACGGCCTTAGTTTGTCAGCTCTGACAAATAAACTCTCTAGTGTACCTCTGCCTGGTCTCCGTTTTTCGTTTCTCACTCGCTGGTGTCTCTGGGCCACAGGAGCTGCCGGCCTCAGCTCTCAGGGACACCCCACCCAGTGAGTCCAGCTCCATAGACAAGTGCCTTGAAGCTGGGTTTGTGGGCAAGACAAAAGCTCAGATGTTTCTGGTCCCTCATGTCATGTCACAGTCTAGTCTGTGTCTTCATCAGATGGCGGAGCCCTAAAGACATAGATGAGCAGGGTCATCAGAGAACCTGATCTCCAAGGCCTTCATAATCTTTTCCCTGCCTCCTTGAAGCTTGGAAGCTTCGTCACCAGGGTGAGCTGATGCTCTCAGACAGGGCCTTGGGGCCACCTATTGTCCAGAGGGGAGGGCAGCCTCTTTCCAGCCACGGTGGACAGCCCCAAGGGCAGGCAATGTGGAACCACCCTCCTGGGAAGCACAAAAGGCTGGGCGGCCTGGCGAGCCCCGGGACCCTTCCCTCCCGAGATCTCATATTGAGCAGGCTCTGATGCCTGGAGTCCAGGACACAGTGAGGAACAGAAGGGTTCCCACCCAGCAAGAGAGCTTGGGACTGTCAACTCCCTGAGCCTGGTCTGGGAATGGAAGGGAGAGAAGTGGTCAGAGGACGGGGAGCTGGGCAAGTCACCGCTCTCCTCCTCCTGCCCCCAAAGCATACCTCCTGCTGTTCCCTGGCAATGGGAACTCCAGGACCTCCTCTGACTCTGATCCCAGCCTCGCTGTCCCACTGGGGATCTCCTTCCTTCCTTCCTTCCTTCCTGCCTTCCTTCCTGTGCTGGGGATGGAACCTAAGACTTCATGCATGCTAGGCAAACTGCCACTGAACTACACCCCAGCCTAGGGATCTGGTTCCTGCCCTCTCTAGAACAGATCTTCTCTGGGCTGGGGCTCTGGGATACCCTGGGAAAAGCCTGCCTGAACCCACCTTGAACCCAAGGTCTTGGAGGTCAGGGATGGTTCCGAAGAGCGCCCTCCTCAGGTGAGAGAGTTTCTAGTCACCCCAGGTGTGAGGCTGTGCAGAACCTGAAGAAGAGGAAGACCAAGTCATAGAGCCAGGAACCCTAGAGGCACTCACCTGTCAGCAGGCCTAGACTGGGATGTTTGCATGTCATTCGCATGTGGTTTGCATAACCCAGAAGCACACTTTCTGGTTTCCCCACTCTAGGCTTTAGGGCGCCAGGAGTTCCCACTGAGAAGTCTTATTCTCCTTCTCCTCTTCCTCTTTCTCCTTCTTCTCCTCCTCCTCCTCTTTCTCCTCCTTCTCCTCCTCCTCTTTCTTCTTTTGTTTTGTACTGAGGATTGAACCCAAGAGTTGGCACACACTAAGTGAGTGGTCTGCCACGAAGCTACATCCCCAGCACTTTTTATTTTTTATTTTGAGACAGGATCTTACTAGCTGCCAAGACTGGCCTTGATCTTGTGATCCTCCTGCCTTAGCCTCCTGAGTCAGTCTCTGAGATTCCAGATGTGCACCTTTTCCTGCCCCTGTTTGGCTTGAGAAGGACCTTCAAGAAACTACATGGCTGGGTAGAGCACTTGCTTACTGGGCGTAAGGCCCTAGTGCGTACCAACACCACACACACACACACACACACACACACACACACACACACACACACCAGACTTCACTTCTCAGCGTCTTGGGTTACACACTAATCAGTTCCTAGATGAAGACTGTTCATAAAGTGTGATCCTGAATGAAACTGAAAGGGGAAACTAGCTACCTCCCTTATCTCCTGCCTTTAGGTGCAAAGGAGCATGCTCATAACATCTGCGGAACTCCACCTGTCAGGCGGCAGTGACCTAGCCCATGCATCCCCCTGCTGGTAGGCATGGGGCAGCCCTCCATTTTGTCCTAGCTCTGCTGCCACGAGAAGCACTTGAGTAATAAAGCTTCCACTACCTCTCAGTTGAGTCCTCCAAATTCTCTGGGATCGATAAACAGTCCGCTGGAGCATTTGCAATCTTGGGGCAGAACACAGCTGGGGTGGGGTGTGGTGGGGACAGAGGCCAAGGTGGCGGATTCCCTTCTTGCTGACTTCAGCTGCCCAGGAGTCCTTCCAATGAAAACCTAGAGCTTGGAGGCCCGTACCCACTGGCATGCAGGCAGACAGCAGTGGGGAGCAGGGCAGGCTTGTCAGGACACTGTCACTTCCACTTGGGCCCCTCTGAACTCCAGGACCTCCTGGAGCTTCTCTCCCACCCAGCCAACCCTTGATGTGCATTATTTAAAACGTCTCCGATCACTGCAAAGTTAAAATAATCAAGACAGCGTGGTGCTGGGGATACCGTGACTGGAACTTCTGCCCTAGTGACAACAGGTTTACCTCTAGGAGAGGGGGGACAGCCCAGAGGGAGACCAGTCTGCTCCCTGAAAAGGGACAACCCTTTCCCTGGTGGCTGGGGTGGGCAGGGTCTGGCGGATGCTACCTCTGTCCTGTTCCACCAGGTGGCTCTGGAGGGGTCCTTATCACTCCAGTGGGCAGCATCCATTTGTTTTGTGGGGTGTTATCTATTAGACCTGTGCTCCTGGAGGGGGATTCCACTCCCATGCAGTGACCGATCCCGCTTCGGGGGGCCAGTCTTGTGGAGGGCTGTAGGCCTGCGAGGCTGCGCTGTTCCCGGAACGTACAGGGCAGTGAGTGGACACCTCTGGGTGCCCCTCAAGGGGTCTGGAACAGGACGTTGTAGAAACTGGAAGTGGAGTGTCCCTGCAAGTGTTGAAAATACCTTGGTGACTCTTTCCTTGCTGTCTCCAGCCTCGAAACGGGAGGAGAGACGAGGGTAAATTTAGGGCCAACAAACCTTGTTTCACCAGTTTTTAGATGAACGTTCCTTAAGTGATGAATGTGTGCAGAGCTGAGCAGGAGCCTGATCCACAGGTTAAGTAATAAAGGAGACAGGTGCAAAAAGAAGACAAGGTGCCAAGCTTTATCCTGGCTTTAGTCACCGGTGGGGCATCGGCAGGCCCGAGTGAAGAGCAGGTGCTTTTTAGTAAAGGCAGCCCCTCTAAGGCTCTGTTATAATCGGGGGTTGGGGCTCAGTTTTCTTTTTGTGATGCTGAGGATTGAACCCAGGGATGCTCTACCACACAGCCCACATCCCCAGCCTTTTTTATTTTGAGACAGCGTCTCCCTAACTTGCCAAGACTGGCCTCCTGTTTGTGATTCTCCTGCCTGAGCTTCCTGGGTTGCTGGGATTACAGGGGTGAGTGTGTGCCACAGCTCTGGGCGTGGATTCTTGGATACCACACCAAAAGTACAAATGAAAAAGGGAAAACACATCAACTAGACTCCTTCAAAATCATCACGCTTCACCAGGTGCAGTGGTACACGCCTATCATCCAATGACTCAGCAAGCTGAGGCAGGAGAATGGCAAGTTCAAGGACAGCTTCAACAGCTGAGTGAGGCCCTAAGAAACTTAGGGAGACTGTGTTTCAAAATTTAAAACAAAATAAAAATAAAAAGATCTGGGGATGTAGGTCAGTGGCAAAGTATACCTGGGTTTAATCACCCATACCAAAAAAAAAAAAAAAAAAAAATCAGGCTTATGGTCTTCAAAAGATATCATCCTGAAAGTAATGGCTACCTCACAGAATGGGGGCAAATATCTGCAAATCACATTTCTGATAAGAAACTTGTATCAAGAATATAATAGAGAACTCTAACAACAACAAAAAAATAGCCCCATTTAAAGATGGTCCAAGGACTCAAATAGACATTTCTCCCAAGAAGCTACACAAATGCTTCAGGTGCACGTGACAAGGCTCAACCTCGTGAGGCAACAAGGAAATGCAAATGAAAGCCACAAAAAGCTGGCACTTCACACCAGTGGGATGGCTTGAAGGAACATTTTATTTTTATTTTTTAAATATGGAATGCCTTGTGAATTTGTGCGTTGTCCTTGTGCAAGGACCATGATGATCTTCTCCGGATCCTTCCAATTTGTTCTATATGCTGCCAGAACAGCTTATTAGACAGAGGTCACTGTGTTCTTGGGGTTCATCTTCTAGCTGACAATCTAAGGGGTGGTGTTGGTTGTTGGCACCCTCCTCCTCCTCCTCCTCCTCCTCCTCCTCCTCCTCCTCCTCCTCCTCCTTCTCCTCCTCCTGGGATCAAACTCAGGGCCTCAAACATGCTAGACTATACCACTGAGCTACATCCTCAGTCCTTTTTAAAATTTTTATTTTGAGACAGGGTCTCAGTAAGTTACTGAGGCTGGCCTCAAACTTGTGATCCTTTTGCCTCAGCCTCCCAAGCTGCTGAATTACAGGTGTGTGTCACTGGGCCTGACTCACTCTGATCTTTAATTGCCAAAGAAGAGTTGCTTTTATATGAGGGATATTCAGCTTAGTTCTAAGTCCCCTGGAGGAGGTGGGACCCTGTAAGATTTGCCTCATCATCCTAAAGAGATGGTCCCTGGTTCCCATATGGGGAACAGTGGGTCACACAGTGGTACCACGGCACCACCCCTGTGCCAGCCTCGCCCAGTCCTGTGAGAAAACCTTCAGAACAGGCTGGATCCAGCCTCCTCCCTCCTGATCCCTGGCTGCTCTGGCACACTCAGGGACTTACCCTAAAGACTCCTTCCCCTCCATGAAAAACATCAGACACGGGGCGGGGGTGGGGTGGGGGGGTGGCTTAGAGGTAAAACACTGGCCAGGCATGTGCGAGGCACTGGGTTCCATTCTCAGCACCACAAGAAAATAAATAAATAAAGTCTATAATCTGATTTTTTTTGTTTAATATGAAACAGGGGAGTTTTCATGGGTCTGTGCTCTGCGAGCCCCACCCTGAACTTTGACCTCTGCTTCATCAAGATGAAGTTGATAGAGCTCTGGGGGCCCCTCCCTCACCATCCTGGACTCTGGTGCCTCTCTAGGGTGAAGTTCCCACGGGGCTGGGCATGGTCACTGTGGCTTCAGGGTTCAGGACAGGGTCCCTCCAGCCTTCCCTGGGCCTCCCTCCTCTGTGCCCTGACGCAGGGCTGAACACAGCCTATTTCATAAAGGAGTTATCCTAAGTCCAAGTCAAAAGCAGAGCCTGAATGGTTACATCATACAAGCTGTGAGGGTTTGAAACTTGTGAAATTCTACTCTTTGCAAGGAAATCCTCACTTCTGCTGCAGTGAGCCACAGGCACTTGGAGCCCATGAGCCTTCGGCTCATCTTCCCCGGCCAGTCCAGTCTATCAGGACCTGGCACCGTGTGTTCTCGTGCTGGTCACCCTGGGCTGAATTCCTTCTCCATGTTCTGCATGCTCAGGACCATTGCAGGGAATTTCTTCTTAAAGGCCTCCTGTTGGTTTCTTTTTAGTGTGATCTTCAGCGATCCCCTGGACAGTGGGAAGGGTCTTCCTGCCCCCTTTGTTGATTTCTTATATGCATATAATCCTCAGAGCCAGCAGGAAGCAGGTCATCACGCTTACCTGCATCAGCAAAGGGGTCAAAAGAGTGGAGGTTCTGGAGGGCGGACATGCCGTATGCCTGTGGAAGGCAGCTGCAGGAGGCGGCGGGCCAGGGGACATAGTGTCCACAAAGCAAAGGTCCTGCCTGTGGGCGAGGTGGCACACATCTGTAATCCCAGCAGCTTGGGAGGCTGAGGCAGGGGGATCGTGAGTTCAAAGCCAGCCTCAGTCATTTAGGCAGGCCCTCAGCAACTCAGTGAGACCCTGTCTCCAAATAAAATATAAAAAAGGGCTGGGGATGTGGCTCAGTGGTCAAGTGCCCCCCTGAGTTCAATCCCCGGCACATAAATAAATAAATAAATAAATAGGTGATCTGGTGGGTGGCTGCTGAGTCCTGGTGTCAGCTCAGTGACTGGGGTCCCCAAATAATAAATCCTTAGGATTAATAATAAGCAAATAACTAGTGATTAACAGCAGAAAATTCAGTAAGAGTAAGAGCAACACCACCCAATTGTTGCTCTGCCCTTGAGATTGGTTGTTCCCTTCTCCTGGGACAATCAGTCCTGATAATCCTTCAGGTTGGCCTTCAGGTGTCTGCTTTGAGGCCTCTTCCTCCAGGAAGGCCTCCCGGACCTCAGGTTGAGGCCCCACCCTGCTCACTGTGGCCTCACACACCCACCGAGCTCCCGAGACTCAGCAGCTTCCCTTTCCCGCACTAGGCACATCCAGTAACCAGGGTGATCCCAGCCATGGTAACGAGGCCAGCAGGATGGAGCTCGGATCTGAGTGCTGTCCAGGTACTGGTTCCTGGGCTGGGTGAAGGAGCCGAGTCCTGTCACCGAGTCACTCGCCTGTGACTGTATCTTAACACCCCAAGCCCAGGGCCTGGGGTCCTTGAGGGTTACTTTAACTACTTGAGTGTTCCAGTTGGGCTCCTCCTCCCTCTGGCCTCCTCCCCACCTCTTGGCGTCTGGTATGACATCCCTGGCATGACCAGAGTGCCCTCTGCTGGGGCGTTGGGGCCACATCTGCCTGGGTTTGGATGCTGCTGAGTGGCTGGAGCCCCCTCAGTGCCTTCTTGTCTCTAGGTCCCTCCTTCTGCCCCTGCTGCAGGGACACCTTCTCTGTCCTCTCTCCATGGAGTCCTGATGAGGCTGCTCCACTCGGCTTCTCTGCTGCACTTTCAGATTCATCTCCCACTTTCCAGGTCTTCCCCAGGAAGCTGCCCTGGCGTGGAGCCCCCAGACCGCTCTGCCCCCGCCCTGGCAGAGCTCCTGTTCTGTTGCCCTTTCCCAGCCCACCCAGGCCACCCACCCATCAGTTCCTCCTCACCTGCCGAACGCACCACACTGCCCCTACCCGGCTGCCCGTGCCCTCGCCTCACCTCCAGCGCCCTCCTCCCCCAGCCTGGCTGGCTCCCAGCTCACACACTGTGTCCCCACTCCAGTCACCTCTCTGATGTCCCCACAACTGTCCTAGGACAAACCGGACATGCTGCTCCCCGAGGGCCTCCTGTGAGCTCAGGATGCTCCAGAATCAAGTCCAGGTTTCTCCTGGCCCCTGCCTCCTGCCGGTCCTCTCCTTGGCTGCTGTCACCTGGTGCTACTCCAGGGCTCTGGGCAATACCCACTGTCTGCTGTGACCACCTCCCTGGGGACCCCTCCCTGGCGGCCGCTGCTGTCACAGTTTCCCAAGGGCTGGGACCCCTGGGGCTATCTGCTCTGGCACCTCCAGCCCTGGCGGAGCACACCGTGAGTGACACACAGGGCTCGCTGGTTTCTGGTGCCTCCCTACCACAGTACCTTGCCCTCGGTGACTTACAGCAGCAGAAGTGTATTATCTCGTGGTCCTGGAAGTCATGAGGTCACGATGGCAGAAGTCACCAGGCTAGAACCCAGGTGTTGGCAGGGTTGGTTGCTCCTTGAATCTCTGAGAATGACGCCATGCCAGGCCTTTCAGCTCCAGTGGTGACCAGTAGTCCTTGGTGCTCCCTGGACAGCGCACACGCCTTCCTAGTCTCGGCCGGCGTCTTCCCTCTGTGCCTATTTTATCTTATAAAGAATGATCCTAAATCCTGTTCTAAAGAAGGTCACATTCCAGGTGGACATGAGTTTTGGGAGGACACTGTACAATACCATACAGGTGTCCAGTGAGCGCTTGCGGCTCTATGGCTGCCCACCTTCCCTGAGGGCCTTCCCCGTGTCCCTGGCCTTGCTCTCTCCTTCTTCTTCCCTGTGGGGGGGGGGGTGCAGCATTTTCTTTCTTTTTTGGGGAGGGGCACCAGGGATTGAACTCAGGGGCACTCGACCACTGAGCCACACCCCAGCTCTATTTTGTATTTTATTTAGAGACAGAGTCTCACTGAGTTGCTTAGCACCTCACTTTTGCTGAGGCTGGCTTTGAACTCGTGATCCTCCTGCCTCAGCCTCCCGAGCTGCTGGGATTACAGGCATGAGCTACCGAGCCTGGCATTTTCTGACACCACAGACTCCTTCCCCTCCACTTCCTCCTCCTCCTCCTCCTCCTCCTCCTCCTCCTCCTCCTCCTCCCCTCCTCCCCCTCCTCCTCCCCCTCCACTTCCTCCTCCTCCTCCTCCTCCCCCTCCTCCTCCTCCCCCTCCTCCTCCCCCTCCACTTCCTCCTCCTCCTCCTCCTCCCCCTCCTCCTCCTCCCCCTCCTCCTCCTCCTCCTCCCCCTCCTCCCCCTCCTCCTCCTCCTCCTCCTCCCCCCTCCTCCTCCCCCTCCTCCTCCTCCTCCCCCTCCTCCCCCTCCTCCTCCTCCCCCTCCTCCTCCTTCTTTATACTAGGGACTGAAACCAGGGCACTTTACCCCCTGAGCCACATCCCCAGGCCTTGTTTTCTATTCTCCCTCCAGGGGAGTGCTGGGTCACCAGGGCCTTGCACATGCCAGGCAAGTGCTTTACCCCTGAGCCCCAGACACAGCCCTTCCTTTGTTTGACAAATTGTGGAGGCTGGCCTTGAACTTGCCACCCTCCTGCCTCAGTCTCTTGAGTCACTGGGATTACAGGCCTAGTTCCCCATGCTGCCCTCCTCCTCCTTCAAACGCACTCTCCTTGACCTGCGTGGGGTGACTCTCTTCCGGGTTTCCTCTCCGTCGTCTGGTCACTGGTCATTGCCCTGCTCTTGTTTACTCTTATTTTTTTTGGGAGGGGTGATACTGGAGATTGAATCCAGTGGGGCTTTTACCACTAGCCACATCCCAGCCCTTATTTATCGATTGATTGATACAAGGTCTCACTAAGTTGCTGAGGCAGGACTTGAATTTGTGATTGTCCTTCCTCAGCCCTTGATTTTTGAAAGGCGAACCTGCAGCTGACCTTCACCCTCCCTGTCTCAGCCCATCCACCACCCCTCTCCCACCACCCCCCTCCCACCTGCACACTGACAGTTCCACATCTAATAAGTCTGGTCCTGACAGCCAATCTGCACCTGTACTTGTATGCCTGGGAGGCTTTTATTTATTTTTTTTTAATTCTATTCCTTGAAGGACAGCAGACTGACTTTTTTTTACATAACTTTGTTTTATTTACTTATTTTTTATGTGGTGCTGAGGATTGAACCAGGGCCTTGCCCGTGCAAGGAGAGCGCTCTTCCGCTGAGCCACAACCCCAGCCCCGCCTCAGAGGCTCTTAAAACCCAACATTGACCAGAACTTGTGTGGACATTGCCCTTCTCTGCCATAGCTTCTCTGTCTCTCTTTGTCTCTGTCTCTCTCCCTCGATAGTTTTTTTGGTGTGTATGTGTGTGTGTGTGTGTGTGTGTGTGTGGTGCTGGGAAATGGTAACAGACCAGAAGCTCTGCCAGGGCGTGAGCAGAGCGGTCTGGGGGCTCCACGCCAGGGCAGCTTCCTGGGGAAGACCTGGAAAGTGGGAGATGAATCTGAAAGTGCAACAGCGAAGCCGAGAGGAGCAGCCTCATCAGGACTCCATGGAGAGAGGACAGAGAAGGTGTCCCTGCAGCAGGGGCAGAAGGAGGGACCTAGAGACAAGAAGGCACTGAGGGGGCTCCAGCCACTCAGCAGCATCCAGACCCAGGCAGATGTGGCCCCACCTGGGGCTGTGTGCACACAGGCAAGTGCTCTACCACTGAGCTTCATCCCAGTCCTTTTAATTTTTTGAGACAGGCTCTCAGGAAGTTGCTGAGGCTGACCTCTAGCCTGCAATCCTCCTACCTCAGTCTCCCTGTTACTGGCCCAGCTCCTGGCTCCCGGCTCCCTCTATTTCTCATGTTTCACAAAATATCCTGCTTTTGGTTTTTCATCCAACTGATAAAAAAAAAAATAGAAAAACCATTATTAACTCACAAGTCACACAAAAACAAGTGGTGGTCTATAATTTGCTGATCCCTGATTTAAAGAATTCCATGATTATTCTCTGCATCGCTTGATCACAAGCTCTGTGAGGGTAGGGAGTAGTCTCTTAGCTCACCAGTGGGTCCCTACGGCCTGACACATGGTATGAAAGAATTGTCCCCTCCTCAGTCTTATTTGTTGAATGAGGAAGTCCAGTCAGTACACAGGTCGACTTACTAAATCTGCTGTGAGGTGGATACTGTCATTATCCCTCCCCCCCAAGAGAGGCACAGAGAAGTTAAACTAGTCTGCTTAAGGTCACACAGTGGCAAGTGGCAGAGCCATGATTTGAACCAGGCTGCCTGGTTTTGGTCCACGTGCTTTCCAAATATCTCCCCTCCCATCCAGCAGGGACCTCCTCCCTACCCCAGGTCACCCTCAGCCCTGACACTTCCAGTTGGATGGCTCCATGGCCACCTCTTCATCCTCGGTGTGTAGCTCAGTGGGGTCACCACTGTGACTGGTGTCCAGTGTGCCCCCCACCCTTGAAGCTATCCCGGGGCAGGGATTGGGTCTATCTTGCTTCCTGCCATACCCTCTGTGCCAAGCTTCATGTCACCCAGGGGACACGGAGCCAGGAGCTACTCAGCGTACTTGTATGGAACACTGGAGCAGAAATCTAGCTGTCAGTGTCATCTCCAGGGGTTGCTGGGTGAGAAGCAAAAGCAACAAAGACACTTGTCGTCCAAGTAGGAAAAGCCTTTAGCCGCTTCATGAGGCAGATGCCGCCTCCAGAAGCACTTGGCAGGACACCAGAAGCTGTTAAAACTGTGCCCTTGGGCTTCTGGCGCTTGGATTGCTATTTATTTTGGCAAACGGGAACTGCAGACTATGTTATTTGAACTTCACTGCAGCAGTGCACGTGCGCGTTAGTAACACCAGGGTTGCCCTCAGCATTTAGGTTGTTGTTTTTGCTTTTGTTTTTCGATGCTGGGGAGGACACCCAGGGCTCCACGCGTGCTAGGCAAGTGCCGTGCCACTGAGCTGCATCCCTAGCCCTGGGGCGGGACCTCTTTCCCCCGCAGGACAGCTCCCCATCATCCAGCCACTCAATTCTGTGAGCATCTTCCAGAACTGTGTCACCTCCAGCTAGGGTGAACGGGCCAAGCCACTTGCCTGGGGCTCAATATGTAAGGGGGACACCAAAAAGCTCAGTGATCAAGGTGGAAAAATTAATGCAAACCATGGCCCAGGAAGTGGTGACCTGGTTTTGTGAATAAATTTTGTTGGTACCAGGGCTGAGATTAGCGTCAGTGGGTGAGGCATGGTGTCCCAGCGCCAGCTCAGGCCTGGTCTTTATTTACAATTTTAATATTTTGTCTGCTGTGGGGTTTTGCGTTGTTTAGAGAAATGTTACATTAAAATATTACTTAGGTTGAATGTTGAGTTCACACCTTCCCTGGCCTCACCCGTGGTCCCTGCCTTGCCCAAAGCGCCGCTTGTTTCCCAACTGCCAGGTCTGAGAAGCCCCGGGAGTCAACCGTCCTCAACAGGTATGAATGGGTCCCGATATGTACTTTTTTGTTGTTGTTCTAGGGATTGAACCCAGGGGTGCTTAACCACTGAGCCCCAGCCCATTTTTGTATTTTGAGACAGGTTCTCAGTTGCTTAGGGCCTCCCTAAATTGCTGAGGCTGGCCTGGAACTTGCCATCCTCCTACCTCAGCCTTCTGAGACGTGAGGATTACGGGCACTCGCCCTCATGCCCAGCCTCTACGCATGCCATTTTGCAGGTCAGGAAACAGGTTGGTAGAGATGGGTGTCTCTCCCCTCCCACACCTGTCCTGGAGAACCTTTAGGCTCTAGGGGAGGTGGAAATGGGGACAGACACAGGCAGGTCCTTTGCCCCCACCTAGCTCAGCCGGCACAGTGTCTTAGCTTCATGAGGAGGAAAGGGGTAGTGAAAGAGAAGGAAGTAGGGAGCTCTGTGTTTGGGCCACCTACACCTGGCCTCACCTGACCCAGGAAAGGATCCAAGTGGTCCCTCCCTCCCACTGGAGGGAGGGGGATTCCTTCAGTCCTGGTATCAACTCCTATTAAGCACCAGCTGTGTCCGGCAGCCATTAATGGGGAATTCTTATTCAAAACACCATGCAATGTGGGTGCCAGGAGGGGCACACGCAGAGTGCATTATGGGCACAGAAAGGAGGGAAACAATCTGCCTTCCTCCCAGGAAGAGTGCAGAGGTGAGTCTAAGCCGTCTTGGAGACCTCCCACTATGCCTGGCAGGGCCTCTGCGGGGCTCCCACGGACTCCTCCCCCCACGCTCAGCCCTAAGCATCCCACCCTTGGGTGGAGAGAAGACCAGAGCTTCCTGCCCAGGCTCTTGTCATCTGGTCCTGCTTCCCACCCTGTCCACCTGTGGGAACGGATGATGACATACTGCCACCATCCTTTGGCCCTGCTAGCACCCTCCGGTGTGGGGGTGGGTGGAACTTGGAGTAACATGGCTTTGGCTGGGTTGCCTCTTGCCACCACCTTTAGTGGGGACCAGGAAGAGAGATAAAACAAAGCCATAGGACTCATTTGTAGCTTGTAACATTATGCATTCTATAATGAACAAATTATTTTTGCATTTTGAAGGTAACTTAGGAAAACATGAGTTTCCTGGTCTTCTACATCTCCAGCTGACCCACAGCTCTGTCTTGACCCACAGCTCTGTTTGCTCAAGACTGTAGGAAACACTCCAGGAGAGTCTTGAGGGGGCAGAACATGGGTGGTTTTATTTTCATATCGTGTGAGAGTTCTCCACAATGAACACATTATACAAGAGGCTGTGTAGCATAGTGGTTAAAAACAGACTGTTCCCTGGTGTGATGGCACATGCCTGTCATCCCAGAGACTTGGGAGGCTGAAACAGAAGGATTGCAAGTTTGAGACCAGCCTAGGCAACCTAGCAAGACCCTCAGCAATTTAGTAAGACCCTGTTTTAGGGCTGGTGTTGTGGCTCAATGGTACAGTGCCTGAGTAACATCTAGCATGTGTGAGGCCTGGGTTCAATTCTCAGCACCACATATAAAAGTCCATCAAAAAAAAAAAAAAAGCCCTAGGGTTTGAGAAAGCCAGTAAACCACACACCCCTTTGGAGGTGCACTCCAGGGGCCCTGACTGCTTACATAGCACCCTGCTGAATCCTTGCAGCCCAGAGGAGAAGGGGCTCTCCTTTGCAGCCCCCTGTTGGGGGAGGACTGGGAGATCCATGTGGCCCTACTGTGTTCATTAGCCTGGGCATCCCTCCTCTGGTTTCCCCTTTGAGTCAGGAAGAAGGAAGGTGGGGTGTGTTATGGGGGCACACACAAAATCTCTTTAATAAGGGGAAAGGCTTTCATCTCACTACTTGCTATATGCAGGGACAGCAGCCTCTGGAGAATAAGTCACTAGAGGGGCTGGGGCTGTAGCTCAGAGGTAGAGCACTTGCCTAGCACATGTGAGGCACGGGGTTCGATCCTCAGCACCACATAAAAGTACATGAAATAAAGGTGTTGTGCCCATCTACAACTAAAAAACTGAAAAGGAAAAAAAAAAGTCACTAGAGCTGGAGCTTAGTGAAAACTCCAGGGAGAAAGGTCACCATGAGGTCACAGCTAGGGCTTGCTCAGAGGAGCCAAAGGGACTGCACCTCCAAGAGACCTTCAGAGCACACCCTATGTCCCCGTTCTCTTCCTGCTCTGCCTGCTCCAAAATAAGTTCCCCAAGGGGAAAACTGGGTCACTTATTCCTTAGAAACCAGCGAACCCGGGTGGAATTCCGGAACACCTTGTGGGGTGCCTTGTAGGGTTTCCTTTTAGGAGTCAAACATTAACTCAACTGAGAGAGCCCTCACTGTGGAACCTACAGGAACCGGGGCTGGTTGAAGCTGGAAATACCAAGGTGGTTTCCTGCTGGACAGAATCCTTAGCTTCCCCAGGGGGGCTGAGACCCCAGTCTTGGCCCTGCCAGGGTCTGGAGGCAGAGAACTGTCCTGGGTCCAGCCTGTCCTTAGACCTCCATCCATCCCATTGGGCAGGTCCCATGGCAGAGGCCCCCATGCTGTTGGAGCCCTGAGCCAAGTGGGCTCATGGCTTAGGGGGCAGGGAGCTTCTCTTAGGAGCCTTAGGGGCGGGTGGAGGATGGTCTAAGTTTACCCATCCAGCATGGCATCTCCAGGCTTGAAGACACCAGCGGTCAGAGAAGCCTGTGATGGGCAATGGGGTCAGCAGCCTGGGCCTCTGCTTGACCCTTGGTCTTCAGCCTATCAATCAGTTTTGAATCCGAGAAAGATAGTCCTGGGTTCCTCCATCTTAACCTCCTAGCTCCCAGCTAAGCCAGGGCTCAGACCACCCCCTCCCAACTCTGTCCCTTGACACTTCTACCTTTGGCCACCCAGGAAGGTGAAGCCAGAGAGAAGCCAGGTGGCCCAGTCTCAGGCAGCAAGGCATTCGGGGACAGGCCCCAGTGCTGAGTGACCAGGATCAGCCTGAGAACCAAGGCAGGAGCCTCGGCTGGGGTGGGAGATGAGTGTGGGGCCCAGCCTCGGGCGCAGAAGTGTCCTCTTCGAAGGCTCCAGGACTTGTCCCCATCCCCAGGGGAACTCCAGCCTGGTTCTTGTGGCCATTGCCCATTTGCAGTTCCTGGGACTGCCTGGCCGGTGCTGCAGCGGGAGGCAGGCGGGTCACCCACCCTCCACCCTGGACGCAGGGGACCTATGCGGGGCCGGCCACCCTCCCTTTGCGGCTCTGCCCAGCCAGCGCTCAGAGTCCAGCTTTATTGGCCGTCACCCTGAGCCGGCCGGGTGCCGCCTACGCGTCGGGGCGCTGCTTGAGCGTGACCGAGGCGCCGCTGCTGACCATGACCGCGGGGAAGAGCGGCTCGAGGAAGGTGGCGAGGAAGCGGTAGAGCAGGCTCACGCCGCCCGCCACGCCGTAGAAGGAGAGGCAGCCGGCGGCGCAGTCGAGCGCCACGCCCAGCGTGCGGTGGTAGGCGCCGTGCAGCACCGTCTGCGTGTTGTTGTGCCACACGGAGAACTTGAGCGAGTCCCACTCGAGGCACCACGAGTAGGGGTTGCGGCCCAGCAGGTAGACGATGTTGCGGCGCGGGACGCCGTTGAGCTGTGGGCTGCGGCGGTAGGTGACGCCCAGGCACATCCACGAGTTGGACACCTCCGCCTCCCAGTAGTAGCGGCCCTCGGACAGGCCCCGGGAGCACAGCACCTGCGGCCACTGCTTGAAGCCCGGGACCGGGCCGCCCGTGGCCGAGGGCTCCAGGAGGATGCCCAGGTTCAGCACCGAGTGGGTCTCCTTGAACAGGAACAGCTCCTCGCTGGCGGTGGAGGGGTCGAAGTTCAGGTTGCAGTAACCTGGCGGTGGGGGGAGTGGAGCCTGGGTCAGCGCCCTCAGGGAAGAGGGGTGCTAAATTCCATGGCTCCCAGGAGTGGCCCCTCCATCCAGCCCCGTTAACCCCCCAACTCTGGCCTGGCCACCGCAGACACTGTCCGGAGGAAGGATGACCTGGTCACTCTCCAGTGTTCCACTTTCTGGGAGGGGCCGGAGCCAGGAGTCCCCCTGCCTCTCCCACTAGATCCCCATGTAATCTCCCTCTTTATTTGTTTAGGAAACAAAGCTAAGTAAAGACTGAGGGGGAGTGACCCAGAGGGGGACAGCAAAGACAATACAACCTTTAAGCTCAGCATCTCAGAGAGGCCTTTGGGATTTGGCCCCAGGCCCACATGGGTGAGGGGCTACAGGAACAGCAAACGAATGGGGAGCTTGTGTCTGAGGAAGACGTGCACAGAGCCTATTCACTCTGGCTCAGCCTAAGCCCCAGCTGGAGGCAGATGTCCTGCCACACAGGGTCCAGGAAGCCACACCAGAGCTGGTTCTGAGGCAGGATGGGACAGAGTCTCCTCCCCTTCCTACCAGGACCTAGGGCCCAGGACAAGTCCTTTTGAGATCTCCAGTGTGGAGTGAGAGGTCAGGCCACACCCTGGAGGGCCTGGCCTGAATGCAAGTAGGACTGGGTAGTTGAGGCATCAGGGACCGTGCTCCCCTCTCCCTCAGGCTCGGCCGGTTCCAAGGACTCACATTGGAGGAGTGTTTTCCTGTCCATGGTTAGTGGCAGCACCTCGTAGGAGTTCATCCTAATGCCTGGGGAGATGGAGGAGCTTTGCTGAGGACCCTCTTATAGCCCATCCTCCTGGAAAGAGGCATGGGCTCCAGGAGACTGTGTCACCTGGGGAAGGTGCACTCGGGCAGGAAAGCTCCATAAGCACTGCCCTGCAGGGCGGTCCCACCCCCTGGAATGCAGGCCCCAGGTCACCAGAGACTGACCCTTCATCAGGAGCTGGTTGACAAAGTGGAGACCCATGTCCACCAGCTGGGTCCGGAGCTCAGCCAGGGTCTCTGGCAGCTGGAGGAAGCTCTGTGTCTCCTCACAGTTGGTGCCCATCAGGGGTTCCGCGGAGCCTGGGATATGCTTCAATTTGGGGAACTCCTGCCATGCAGGGAGGGGCAGGTGTTAACACTGTCAGCCTCTCAGGGACCACAGCAGGGGCCCAGTGACCCCCAGGACCACAGGCAGATGGAGGAGTTGTCTGTTTTCAAACCCGGACACCTCTTTCCCCTCTTCCTAGTTGTTTGGACATCTGAGGTTAGGATTCTGCCAAAGACCAGAACTCTGGTTTAGGGCACTGAGGGAACGATTGGAGGATTCCCTTTAAACCTTGACTTGCTTATTGAAAACCACTGCTAAATGTGTCCTGTTGTTTGGGGACGGGGGAGTGGGGGTCAAGGTGAACAGTATTCCTAGAAATCTGCCCAGGTATGTGGTAGCAGTTTAAGAAAGGGGGTCTAGGCTGGGGTTGTGGCTCAGGGGCGGAGTGCTTGCCTAGCATGTATGAGGCACTGGGTTTGATCCTCAGCACTGCATATAAATTAAAGAAAAAGATAAAGGTTATTGACAGCTAAAAAAATTTTAAAAAGAAAGAGAGAGAAAGAAAGAAGGAAAGAAAGAAGAAAGGAAGGTCTATGAGCAGGACTTGAGCCCCACCCACTGAGAAGACTGCTGCCACCTTCTGGCCAGCCGCATGCCTCGGTCCACCAACCCACTGCATTCTTGCAGCAGCACCACCAGGCCATGTGGCCAGGGCTGGGGAGGAAAAGGGATTTTGATCAATGGATTTTCCGAGTCTCAATCTGGCACTGGAAAATCTTAAGATACCCAGAATCCTAGGGCATACCCACCGTCCTGTGGAATTCAAGGCAGGAAAGGAAGGATAAGGCTGAGCTGTGTGGAGAAGCAAGAAGCCGAGAGTGTCGGTGTATGCTCAGGATGGTGACCTGGGGCTCCCCGGGGCAGGGGAATGGACAAAGCGATGCAGCCCCACACGCTGCTCACTTTTTCTGAGGTCTGGGCAGATCTGGTGTGTTTGAGGGTGGAGGGAGCATGGAGAGGCGGCAGGGCCGGAGCCAGGGTGGGGTCTTGCCTGCAGGAATTGCTCATCACTTCTGTTGGTGAGCAGGGTGTGGAGCCAGACACTGTCTCCCTCTAGCTTCAGAAGCCGGTTGTGGCTCTGCTGGATGGAGCTGCCCAGCTTCCCCAGGGCAGTTGCCTCCTCTTTCTCCACGAAATCCAAGACCTTTATCTGCAGCTGTTTGACCTCGTGGATGATCTCGGAGAAGCAGGTGTTCACCTCATCCCGCATCGTCTGGATGAGTTTCTGGGTGGGTGAGTTGACAGGCATCTTTGATCCCCACTCCTGTACCCTACTTTCACGGCCCTGTCTGTCCACCTGTTCTTCCTACCCCACCATCCTACACCTAGACCCCCCTTTTCAGGTCCCAAGAGGGCCCTCAGCCTGATGCAGGGTGCTGGGGCAGCCTGGGCCTGGGGTGGGGACAGCTCCACCTTACCGAGAGAAAGGTCACTCGCCCCTGGTGCTTCTGGCTGTCGGAGGCAATGATTAGCATCTCGTTCTCCACGTTGGCCTGGACTTTCCGAACCTCCATCTGGGGTAGGGGGAGAAGGAGGGGCCCTGATTCAGAGAAGGGGCCTTGGAGAAGCCCTGCTCCAAGCATCCCCTGTCCAAGCCCAGAAGAGACAGACGTATCTCTTGCATTCATCTGCTGGCCTCAAGGGGAATGAAAAAGACCAGAGCCAAAGGGTGGACGGCGCCTGGCCCACTACCCCTCTGCTCCTGGTCTCTCACCTACTGAGAGCCTGTGCCATTCATAGGAATGAGGTTCACTGCTCCTAACAGTGATGACCATGGTTTCAGGCCACAGGAAGGGGCTGTGAAGGTTTCACTGGGGCCTGGTGAGCGATAGCAGTCACACAGCCACCTGCATTCCCCAGAGCCATACTCCAGGCCCAAGTCCTTCTACATGAGCCTATCATTTCCACCTCTTCCAGCAAACTGGCATTTGCATCGTTAGATTACAGAACAGTGCTTTGGCAAGTGTCTGTCCACAGACGGTTGCTGGTCAGACTGTAAACTGATGTGGAGGCTGGGGCTGTAGCTGAGTGGCAGAGCCCCTGCCTGGTTTTGAGGCCCTGGGTTCAATCCTCAGCACCACATAAAAATAGACAAGTAAAATAAAGGCACTGTGTCCATCCATAACTACAATTTTTTTTTTAATTGACATAGTGCTTCCTTCTTTGAGACAGTCTGGCAATGGGAAAAAAGTGTTCCTCAAACTAAGTGGTGAATTCAGTGATGCATGGGTTTACATCCTGACACAGTGGCTCTGTGGGAATAGCACTGTTGTATAATATATAAGTCAGGGTATCTAAAATATGAGGATTTCTCTTAAAAACTCATCCAACTATATTCAATAAAATTCAAAAGTAGGGAAAAGGACAGATGTGTTTGTACTCTTGTATTTTTTTATTGTAATAGTAACGGAAGCTAGGGGCTCTCTACCTCTGAGCTACACCTTCAGTGCTTCGACTTTTTAAACTTGAGACAGGGTCTTGGTAAGTGGCTGAAACTTGTAATCCTCCTGTCTCAGCCTCCCAGATTGCTGGGATTATAGGCATGTGTTACCGCGCCTGGCTTTATTTGTACTTTGATAATGTTGAAATAGACTGAAAAGTTCTTGGGTCCCTCCCCAATACAATTCTGCATCCTATTAACTTAACAGTGCCCTTTTTTTTTTTTTTTAAGTTGTCAATGGACCTTTATTTTATTCATATGCAGTGCTGAGAATAGAACCCAGGCCCTGGCATGTGCTAGGCAAGCGCTCTGCCACTGACCCCAGCCCCCTCAACAGCCTTTTCCTGTCATGACACAATCCTGCTGACTATTGCTTCATCAACTGCGGGATTTTTTTGTTTGTTTTTCTTTTTGTTTTTGAGACAAGGTCTTGCTCTGTTGCCCAGGCTCTGGAACTTGTGATCCTCTGGCCTCAGCTCCCGAATAGCTGAGACTGCAGGCCCACGCCACCACCTTCAGCCTTAGCTGCATAATTTTCCTCTTAGGATGTGAGCTGAGAGCCCCCCACTCCCTGCTCCTGCCACCTCACCTCCTTGCGGGCTCGCTCCTCCTCCAGCGGGGCCGTTTCGTGGTTCTTGTGTTCCTCTAGTAGGCAGGCACCACACACGCAGCAGCCTTCCGTGCGACAGTACAGCTGCCGGAGCTTGCGGTGCTTGCGACACAAGCGGGTCTTGAGATCCTGCACAGGCTCCAGCAGCTGGTGGCTCTGGAACATCTGGTCCTCAAAGTGGCTGCGCAGGTGCTTCTCACACAGAGAGGCCACACAGTGCAGGCACGATTTGACAGACCGGAGCTTCTGGGGGGAGCAGAAGTCACAGGGCACGTCCCTGGGCCCAGCTGTGTTCCACAAGGGCCCCGTGGCCTGGTTCTTACCCTGGGTGAAGCAGGCCACCATCTCCCCTAGAATGACGTTCTTGCAGAGCCGGGGCCTGGAGGGGAAGCTCTCTCTGCACTGGGGGCAATAGTGGGTCTCCCCCGTGGCAGCCTGGTGGTCCCAGAAACTTTGGAGACAGGTCATGCAGAAGTTGTGGCCACAGGCGGTGGTGACCGGGTTATGGAACACCTCCAAGCAAATGGGACACAGGACTTGGTCCTCGAATGTGCGGAGGGTGTTATTCAGCAGGAGCTGGCCTTGGGAAGGTCTCGAGGGCAAGGCGGGGAGCTGTGGGGCTGGGACTTGGTCCTGGGCTGGCCCTGGGGAGACAGAGCAAAGCCTCACTGGAGTCACGCTTCAGGGGTACAACTGTGCTCCTCTTGGCAGCAGCTGTTTGCCGAGGGGCAACTGGACTGTGTCACTAAACCAATGGGAGGCATACACTGGGGACTGTGTTCTTGTCCCAGTCCCAACTGTGGGCAAGAGGGCAGAGGGGCGGTAGGAAGGTGTTTCACCCACTGCCTTGGTGCTCGGAGGAGGTGAGAGGCACAAGGACTCACGTGAAACTTGCTGCATGTCAGGGAGAGCCATATCCGTTGCTGCCCTGTGTTGAGAAGGGAAGTACCTTGGGCACTCGGCGTGGGCGCCTCGCCCCAGCCCCACTCACCAGGTCCCCCACCCTGAAGCAGAACAGGTACCCCCACCCAAAAGCCCCTCGCCGTAAGTAAGCCTCTCTTCTTGTCAGAAAGATTTTTATACAGGATACCAGCAAAAAAACTTCTGCAGAGGGCATTGTGATTTGTAGCTTCCTCTTTTTGTAAATGCCGGGTTTGCAGAAAAAAAAAAAAAAAACTTGTAAAACCTCTGTCTAGTCTAAAAAAGGGGAACAAAAAGCACTTTTCATGTCAACCTTCAAGCCACTCCTCTCACTGGGTATAAAGTTCAAAGAATTTCCAGACTCATTGTCCAGAGGGTTTGAGGGATGGATCCTCTGGGCCTCTGCCCCTGCTTGCTGCAAGTCCCTCGGGTGTGCAGCCTCTTCCGTCCTACAGCAACCCACGGGCCTCGCTGCTCTTGGGGCCTAGTGACCACGCTCTTACCTTTGCCTTTGGCTGCTGGTCTGTAGTCTCCCTGTCAAGGTGGCTTTCCTCCTTAAGGACTGCCCCAGCTTTGCTCCCCGATGTCACAATTAAAGTGCAGCCAGCCCCTGCATTCTGCTTGTGATGTCAGCAGAGCACGGTCCTGTGCTACCAGAGGTGCTGCAGTGCGGCCGCAGTCCGCCCCCTCACCAGCAGCAGGTTACTCCAGGACCCTCGTCCCTGGAGGCTCAGTAGCCAGTGGCACCTGGGGTCACTTACACTGGATCTAACAGCCCCTCATATTTCTCTCTACAGAAGGAAAAATGGCAAGTAAGTCACAGCAGGATGTTGGGCAGCAAGCGTGGTCTCCTTGGACCATGATCTTCTCTTGTGAGTCAGCGGGAGGATGGAGGGCATGAAGTTTCAAGGCTCCTTCTTGTCTAAAGTACGTTGGTCCAAGCATTATCTGATTAGAGATCTTAAAGACTGGGGCTTCTGATCCTGGGGGGCGGGGTAGATAGTCATTAGACAGGGGTTCAACGAGGTTCTTCCAAGGGGCAATGGAACCTCAATTTGGCCCAGGTTTCCATGGCTGCTGAAAAGAATTCCAGGATGGGTCAAAGGCAAGGCACAAGTAAAGATTAATTAAAGGCCACCAAAGGTGTACATGCCCCAAAGGCAGGTTGTGGGCGTCCCTCTCCTCTGGCATCTTGAAGAGGAGTGACACAGGATTGAGCTTTCTGACTTTGTACGTGATTGTGGGGGAGGGGTGCGGATGACTAAGGATGGAACCCAGGGCCTTGACATGCTGGGCAAGCGCTCTACCACTGATCTGCATCCGAGCCCTTTATATGATTTTCCTGCAGAGAAATGTGCAGGTTCTCAGGAAAGCTTCTCTGAAAGTCAGAAATCCCTTGTCAATCTTCTGGTATTTGTGGTTCAGAATGTTTCTTTGTGGTTCAACAGTCTATGTTAGGCAAATGCTCTACCACTGAGTAACACCCCCAGGAATGTAATTTTTAACATAACATAAAATATGCGCTTTTAACCATGTTTTGTGTATAATTCAGTGACATTAGATACATTCACAATGTTGTGCAACCATCACCACTATCTATAACTGCTGTCAACAGAATGTTTGTGCCTACTGAAAATTCCTATATTGAAATCCTGACCTTCGCTGGGTATGGTGGTGCATGCCTGTAATCGCAGGGGCCCCGAGAGGCTGAAGCGGGAGGATCGCAAGTTCAAAGCCAGCCTCGGCAACTTAGGCTCAAAGCAATCTAGTGAGACCCTGTCTCTAAATAAAATTTTAAAAGGCCTGGGGTACATAGTGGTAAAGTGCCCCTAGTGTCAAAAAAAAAAAAAAGACTCCAAAGAACGGGGAGCTTTTCCCCTTTCTACCATTAGAGGACACTGCGAGAGCCAAGAAGCGGGTCCTCACCCTGGAGTCTACTGGTGATTTGATCTTGGATTCGCCAACCTTCAGAAGCGTGAGGAAGAAGTACTTGTTTAAGCTCTCTGTCATGGGCTCTGCAGCCCCTGGGATTACAGGCCTGGGCCAACGCGCCCGGCTCCTGGCTGAATCTTAAACATGAAGCGTCCTGGTGATTCACCACGGTCCCGGTCCCTTCCGTTGGTCCTTGCTCTCTGGCCCTTTCCTCTGGACTGGGAAGTGCTATGCAGACTCGTGACTCTTCTTCAGAAAGTGGCGCTTCTTTTATGTATTTCTTTTCTTCTCAGCACTGGGGATTGAACTCAGGGGCACTCTACCACTGAGCTACATCCCCAGCCCCTCTTATTTTTATTTTTTTATTTTTGAGACAGGGTCTTGCTGAATTGCCCCCGGGGGGGGGGGCCTCCAACTTTCCATCCTCCTGCCTTAGCCTCCTGAGCTGCTGGGATTACAGGTATGCATCACCACGCCTGCCCACATGTTTCTTCTTATCCTTTTACTTCTTCATAGAGGTCTCCTCTTACCAGGAACATCTCTCCTCCTCCTCCTCCTCCTCCCACTTTGATTTTAATCTTGGCTCTTGACTTTCTTTTCCATAACACCCTCCTCTTTACCTCCCGGTTCTGGTGAGCAGATTGGCGGTGCGACTAGTGGCAAGGTAATGGTTCTTCACTCTTCTGTGTGGGTTTCTGGTTTCACTAACGCCTTTTCTGTTCCCCGTGTTCTTTTCTCTGTATCCTCCAAGGTCCTCAGTGTTGACCGTCCTCAGCTCCCACACAGGACAGGCGTCCCCACCAAAACCATCACGATGGAAGCCAAGACACTTAGGCCTCCAGCTTTTAGGGAAGCTCCCCTCGTGTCTGGGACTCGGGCGGGCCGCGAGTGAGGCCTGACACCGAAGGCCACCCTCCGGGAGTCTGTCCAGGTCTGAGGGCTCCGATGGCCGCCGCCTCTTGAGCTACGGTTTGGTGGAATTCCAGGGAGAACCTGTCTCTGTGCTCCGACCATTTGCCCAACCCTGACTGTGCCACTGGGTGCCGGGGCCCACATCCACTTTGGCAGAGAGTCATCAAGCTGCTTCTGTATTCTGTGATCATCGGAGAGCAACTGTATTTTTAGTTTTAGAAAAATTTCTGCTTCGTTTTGACAGTTTTTAGTTTTCTGTTAAATTCCCCATCTTGTGTTTTATTTTTTTATTTTTGGATATTGTGCATACTTATTTTTAAATCCATGCTTAATGATTCCATTATTTGTATCCTCTATGGATCTTTATTTTCCATTTTTTTCTTCCTAGTTTTCACCCAGATTGTCTTTTGTCCTCATATGCCTGTAGTTTCTCTTCATAATTAAAAAAAATTTTTTTTGTAGTTGTAGATGGACACAATGTGTTATTTATTTTTAAAAAATTTTCATGTGGTGCTGAGGATCAAACCCAGGGCCTCACACATGCTGGGCAAGTGCTCTACCACTGAGCCACAACCCCAGCCCTCTCTTCATGTATTTGTGGTTTTATTATAAAAATTATAAGTATACTTAAAAAGAGAGAGAGAGAGGAGTAAAACAAATCCCCATGTGTCCGTCACTCGTTTTTATCAGTTATTAACTTGAACATATTTGGTTTCACTTAGAGCCCCTCTCATTTCTCTCTCATCCACTAGATCATTATTATTATTATTATTATTATTATTATTATTAGTAGTAGTAGTAGTAGTAGTATAGTAGTAGTAGTACTAGTAGTAGTAGTAATAGTAGTACTGGAGATGGAACCCAGGGGTTGCTTAACTACTAAGCCACATCCCCAGCAATTGCTATTTTTTGAGACAGGGTTTCTCTAAGTTGCTTAGGGCCTCACTAAATTGCTGAGGCTGGCTTTGAACTTGTGAATCCTCCTGCCTCAGCCTCCTGAGCCACTGAGACTACAGGTGTGTACCACTACACCTGGCCTCCACTGGATTATTTAAAGCAAATGGAAACATGTATTAACTTCTACAAATAGTTACTTACTTTCTTTTAAGAGAGAAGAACATTCTCCTCACACACCTCAGTGCTGGGAATCCACCCCAGGGCCCATGCATGCTAGGTAAGTGCTCAACCTCTAAGCCACCCCCCAACCCCTTTCTCCTTGGCAAACCATGGCAGTCTCTTCCTCTGCAGATGGTCTGCTTTCTCCCTTGAATTGTGGTTCTTTGCTTTACCTCCCAAGTGTCTCATCTCAAGATAGCCCACATTCTCCCTTGAAGAGCCTCTGCTTCCCTAAATAAACTTCCACATCTCTGAAAAAAGGAAAAAAAAAAAAAACATGAAACCAAACCACAAGTCAGGCACAGTGGTGTGTGGCTGTGGTCCCAGCTGCTCAGGACACGGAGGCCGCAGGATCATTTGAGCGTAGGAGTTAAGACCAGCCTGGGCAACACAGTGAGATCTTGTCACAAAACAAATAAATAGTAAAATAAAACCAAACCATGGGGGCTGGGGTTGTGGCTCAGAGGTAGAGCGCTCGCCTAGCATGTGCCGAGGCACTGAGTTTGTTCCTCAGCAGCACGTACAAATAAAATAAAATAAAGGTATTGTGTCCAACTACAACCAAAAAACAAACAAACAGAAAAAACAACAACAACAACAACAAAAAACTTCTCTCTCACACACGTTCCTTTTTATCAGGCAAGATTTAAATGTCCCCAGTTGTCACATCCATGTCTTTTTACTGTTGTTGGTTAGAATCAGGATCCAAATAAGGTCCTCATGTTGTGTTTGGTTGATATTCTTCTAAAGGCTCTTTAAGTTCAAAACACTCCTTCTCCCACTCTCCTCTGCCACTTTCTTTTTAAATCTTTTTTTGTTGTTCTTCCTAGTTACACGTGACAGTAGGGTGTGTTTGACATACCTCACATACACGGAGTAGAGCTTCCCGTTCTTGTGGCCGTACGTGACGTGGAGTTTCTCTGGTCGTGTATTGATTCATACATGAACATGGGCAAGTGACGTCTGATTCCTTCTCCTGACTGTCCCCCTCCCTTCCCCCTCCCTTCCCTTCATTCCCCTTGGTCTAACCCACTGAACTTCTATCCCCCTCCCCACTTTCTTGTTGAAGAAGCCGAGGTGTCTGTCCTCTACAGTTTCCACGTCCAGGATCTCGCTGAGCATGCTCCTCTATTCCTTGTGTTTCTTGTAAGCTGTTAGGATTCAGGTTGAGTGGTAGGGTGCTTGCCTCGCCTGTACAGGCCTGGGCTTGTGTGGTGTGGTGCAGCTCCTGTTGCTTCCCGTGGGGTGTACCCAGTGTCCGGCGGCCTTTCCTGTGCGTCCATTGTGTTCTGAACATGGTGCGTGAGAACTTGGAGTGGTTTGAGGCTGGATGATGTTCCATTCCTTCAGAGTGGACTTCTGGCTGCTTCTGGCAGGCCAGGGCCTTAGCCCAGCCAGGGATGGAGATGCCCGCAGCCATGCTCCAGTGGCCTTAGAGGTCTGATCTGTTTCTGGCTCATCCCCTGCTAGGATGTGCTCCCTGGGGGGACCCGACCTGCAGCCCAGGGCTTTTATCTGGGGCCCTTGCTTGGCATGCCCTGATCTCCTGTATCCATCTCTGCATCCCTGTGAGCCAGGGAAGCGCGTCAGCTTGCTCTCAGGTGCCTCTCCCTAAATTAGTCACTACCACCAGGAAAAGCGGCTCAAGACACTAGGTTCACTTCTCTGGGTTTCCTTCTTCCTCTGGATCTTGGCCTTGTCATTCCCTGCTAGAATGCCTGGGTGTGTGTGTGCACATGTATGCGCGTGTGTGTTCATGTGCATGTGTGCATATGTGCATCTGTGTGCATGTGCGTGTGTGTTCCATTCCCTGCCAGAATGCCCGTGCAGGTGTGTGTGTATGCGAGTGTATGTGTTCTCTGTTTTTCATGTTATTTTCAAGAGAGAACGTTGGTCAGGATTATCCGGCTCATGATCGGAGTGTCTAATTCTGCGCTCCCTCTACCTCTGTTTATTCCAGGCACTTGCATCTTTCAAGAGCTGACTGAGCACCCCTCCTGCTGATGTGCTGTGACTCTGTATTGGAAGCAGGAGGCCCTTCTCCACTGGGAGCCAGGCTGACTCTCAAGGAGGATTTGCTTAACTTTTTTTTTTGGTGGTGGGGATTGAA
This sequence comes from Urocitellus parryii, assembly GCF_045843805.1. Lineage (NCBI taxonomy): Eukaryota > Metazoa > Chordata > Mammalia > Rodentia > Sciuridae > Urocitellus > Urocitellus parryii. The sequence continues at coordinate 177,988,007 of NC_135537.1, read as the reverse complement.
CCCAGGGGCACTTTACCACTGAGCTACATCTATAGTCCTTTCTGGTTTTTTTTATTTTTTATTTTTTAATTTTGACACATGGTTTCCTTAAGTTGCTGAGGTTGGCCTTGAACTTGTGATCCTCCTGTCTCAGGCTCCAAAGTAGCTGGGATTATAGATGTGTGCCACTGGGCTTGATTTTTCTTTCTTTTTTTTTTTTTTTGTATTGAGGATTAAACCCTCTAAGTCACACCCCAATCCTTTTTTTATTTTTGTTTTGATATAGGGTCTTGCTCAGTTCATATAATTTTTTTTAATTTATTTTTTTAGATGTGGTTGGACACAATACCTTTATTTTACGTATTTTTTTTTTTTTTTTTGTGGTGCTGAGGCTCGAATTCAGGGCCTTTTTTTGGTGGGGTTCTTTTTTTTGTCTTTTTTGGAACTGGGGGTCGAACCCAGGGCTTTGCGAATGCAAGGCAGACGCTTTGCCACTGAGCTACATCCCAGCCCGAATTCAGGGCCTTGTACGTGTTAGGCGAGCGCTCTACAGCTGAGCCACAACCTCAGCCTAGTTCATATAATTTTTGAATGTATCTTTTGGCTCTTATGTTTTTTTCTATCGCCTTGACACGTTTCTGCACTGAGTTCTGTCCTAGGAGAGTTTCTTTAAACTTGAATACTTTCCATTATAGCTTCTACCCCAACAATGTTAAGTCTTTGTTATGTTATTGGTATGATGTAGCAGCTGAAGATTTCAAACTTTACCCACAACCACAGTGAGTGAGAAGGAGTGTTACAGCCGACCCAGGACCCCTTACATGAACCCAGCCTAATTCCATTTTAAGATTGGGAGCCTCAGGGCTGGGGCTGGGGCTCAGCGGTACGCACTTGCCTGGCACGTGTGAGGCCCTGGGTTTGATTCTCAGCACCGCACATAAATAAATAGAAATAAAGATCTATCAACAACAGCAACAAAAAAGATTGGGAGCCTGGGTCTGAGATTGTGTCTCAGTGGTAGAGCACTTGCCTAATAAGCGTGAGGCACTGGGTTCGATCCTCAGCACCACATAAAAGTAAATAAACAAAGGTTTGTATACATCTACAACTAAAAAAAAAAAAAAAAAAAAAAAAAAAGATTGGGAGCTGTCTCATCATAAAGTCATGAAAAGTTAATTTCTATTTTACTATAAAATACTGCATTTTCTAAACTTGTTTGGAATTCCTGTCCGTGCCTTGAACTCACCCAAGCCTGGCTTTCCCTGACCAGATAACAACCCTCTCTAACACCTTAGTGGCGCCTCATAAATCCTGGCTCCCCCGACCAGATAACAACCTTCTCTGAAATCTCAGTGGTACCTCATAAACTCTGATGTTGGGATCTGAATTTATTATCTACCTGGAAATACCATATAGATCATTAACCTACTATCTGCCTTTGTATTATGCTTGTCAAAATCCTGTTAGCTGTAAGTTCTCTTTGCAACTTTTTGTGCTATAAAACCTTGTTCCTGGAGAGCTGGGGGTGCTGATCTCTAGCTCGTGTTGGGATGCTGATCAGCTCTTTGTGCACATTAAAGCTTGCTTTAATTTGATTTAAAATTGGAGTTGGTGGTCTTTTCTTTGTGTCAGGGTTCAACAACATGCTCACTTAAACTGTGTAGGCTGGTGACCCTCTAGTGCCCATTTTTCCATATCCCTTTAATAATAAGACACCAAAAATTCAGGAAGGCACATATGCTACCAAACTTAAGACTGTGTGACTTTTAATCAATGGGATCAGAGCAGAATTGTATGTGATGCCCTCCCTATTTCCTTCCCCCTTTCTTGATGCAATGAAGACCAGGAGGAAGGAAGGATCTGCCATCTTAGATCACGGGGCGGATGCCATGTTTGAGAGTGGCAGAGAGATAAGAGAGGAGAGAGGGTCCCATGATTGGATTATTATGAGTAAAACAGACTTCTATTATATTTACATCATTGCTACTTTAGCTTTTGTGAAGGTAGTCGAACTGATATCTCAGCTCAATAACAAATAATGATTTAATAAATTATTGTACTATGGGCACACAATACACTGCAATATTTTCTAATCTGTTATATTTTTAAAATGCCAAAAAGTAGGACTGTTTAAAGAACTGCAGCAGAGATATCAAATTGAAATGCCATGTGTGAATCTTGATAGGATTTTGGCTGGAAAAGAAAAAAAGAACACCAAAACTTTGGGATAATTGGGGGAAATTTGAATGTGAACTTGATATTTATATATTATTGTGGAATTATTATTGATTTTCTTAGATGTGACATTGGTCATTACAGTCGTGGGGAAGATTGTCCTCATTTTCAGGAAATACCTGCAGATGTATTTAATGGTGAAGTGTTGCAATGTTTAAAAAGTACTCTCAAATGGTTCAGCAAAACTTTTGTAATACAATTATAAAGCAAATATGAAAAAACGTCTATAATGGTTGAATCAAAGTTGATGGTGTACAGGTATTCATTATATTATTTTTTCAGCTTTTCTATGTGTGTGGGAATTTTCATAATGTTGGGGGGTACAATATGAGTTTTGTTCTGATCCGCTGAGTTTCAGCCACTAAACCTAGAACACTGGTGTTGTAGTTGAAGAGTGTGTGCTCTGGGGCCAGACTACTGGATCTATCTCAGGGCCAGTCCCCTTTGCCTTTGAACCTCATTTCCCCAGTCCAGGTGCTCGGTAGGATTTGGGTATGGTTTGAGTGTGTCTCCCAAGGTTTCATGTGTTGGAAGTTTGTTCCTCAGTGTGGAGGCGTGAGATCTGCAGAGACCTTTAAGAGGTGGGGCCTCCTGGGAGGTTATTAAGTTTGGGGGCGTGCCCTTGGAAAGGGATTGAGATTCTTCTCAAGGGAGACTGAATTTGAGCTGGGGTTGTAGCTTAGTGGTAGAGCCCTTGCTTAGCATGTGTTGAGGCCCTGGGTATGATTCTCAGCACCACATATAAATAAATAAAATAAAGGTCCATCAACAACTAAAAAAAAAAAAAAAGAGAGAGAGAGAGTAAATGTTATAAAAGAGTGAGCTTAGCCTCTCCTCCTGGTTTCCTGTCTCACCATGTGCTCTCTCCCTTTTATGTACCATGAAGGCATCTGCCATTATGTGATGATTTAACCAGTATTTTTGCCATGTTGTCTGGACTAGCAGCCTCCAACACTGTGTGTAATCTAAATAAACCTCTTTTCTCTATAAGCTACCCAATCTTAGGTATTTTGTTATAGTTACAGAACACAGACTAATATGCAAATTCAAGAGCTATGGGACCTGGGCCAAACTACCTAGCACTTATGCCCAGGATTTCTCATCAAAAACATGGGAATGCAAATAACTCACGTGGTTATATGAATGCACTCAGAGCAGTGTAGCTCAGAACTCAGAACTTGAGTACAGCTTTCTTCTATCAGGCAGGTGGTCATGGGGTTAAGTGAGAATGTTAGTTGAAACGCCTACAGAACCTAGCTCCAAGTCCACAGTGATGGTGATCACCATCCACCCTTTAAGAGCCCGCCTTGTGGAGACTTTCACCTCTGTCCATTGTCTTGAACTTCTTATCTCATACCAAGTTAGCTCCACCTCATTTCCAGTCCTCATCTGCCCATGAGTCTAGGCTTCTCTGACACCCTGATCTTCCTCTTTAAATCCTATAGTCTGCCTTCTAAGTTTGGGGATGGGGCTTAATCAGGATCTGCATTGCCACGCCACTGTACCTCTGCCCAGGTTCTGCGGCTTTCTCCTGGTTGCGACAGCAGCTTCCTGGCTGCCTGCCTCCTACCCCTGTCCCCAGCATCCCCTCCCCTCTGGTATTCTGCAGTCTTGGGCACTCAGACTTGAGACTTAGGTGTCTAGAGCATCTGGCTGGGTGTGTGTGGCACCTTCCAATTAGGTGCTTCTTGGCTATTTATCCCAATTGAGTACAGCAGGCATATCTTGAGATTTTTTTTTTTTTTTTGTATTGGGGATTGAGCCCAGGGGCTCTTAACCACTGATCTCGTTGAATCTCAGATTCCCCAGTCCACATGCTAGGACTTGGGTTTGTTTTGAGTGTCTTCCAAGTCACATTTCCAGCCCTTTTCTGTATTTTATTTAGATGTAGGGTGTCACTGAATTGCTTAGTGCCCACTGTTGCTGAGGCTAGCTTTCAACTCTCATCCTCCTGTCTTCTCCTGAGCCGCTGGGATGACAGGTGTGTGCCACCTCGCCCGTCTCACATTTCTCCTTTTCCAGCTTGCTTTGGACAGCTCTGCAAACGGGGTGTCAAGGTGAGGGGAAAAAGAAGGGCTGTGCTCTTTCCTGTCTGCTTCCTGTTACCAGCAGAACCATGGGGATCAATGGCAGCAGCTGGCTTGGCAACGGCTTTGGTTTCTTGCAGTTCTCAGTCCCAGCAGCACCTGCCTGCATCTCCTCCGCGGGTCCCTCCTGTCAGTCTGCACTCAGCTCCAGCTCTCTCCACTGCTCTGTCCTGGGAGTAGACTGCACTCTGCAGTCCCCACGGCTGAAGCACCTCAGTGCTCCTGGTCCTCAGCTGCCAGGTCTATTTCCCAAATGGACCCAAATGGAGGCACCTGCCTCCTGCAATCCCTAGTCTGCAAGCATCTCCCTACTTGCAGGCTCTGTGTGGGAAAGGGTTCCTCCAACTGTGCCAAAATACTCAATAGTAAGCTTTATATTCCTAAACCCCCAAAGTAAATAAAGGACCCCCATATGACCTCAGTGACAGACTTCCCACCATGCTGACTCATCTTCTTCCTGTGGAGAAATGGGCCCTGGTCACTTCTCTTCCAGGGGCACATTTCCCTTAAAAACCTTCGCATACTCCTCCCATGTCCTTCCAGCTCTCTGGTAGGCAGCCCATCTGTCCCCACCTTCTGTTCCTCAGCACTCTCCTGGGCTTTTCAGATTCAGCGAAAGGACAGGGAGGAGGAAGAAGGCCCAGAGCCCCTCAGGCAGTTTTAACAGCAGGAGAAATGAGGACAGGGACAGTGAGCCATCTTCTGAGACCAGCTTGACAATTGGGGGAACAGGCAGGGAAGCCGGAGTGGCAATGACTGAGAACATGGCCAAGGGCCAAGGCAGGGCATTTGTTTCATATCTTTATTGACAAAAAAAAAAAAAAGTCACAGCATTTCAAACACGTGAGTAGTAACAAAGGGCACCCACAAGTGACAGGCATGGTCTGAAAGGTCCAGACGTCCAGACTAAAGGCCATGCTGGAGGGTGTGGGTGTCCCTTGGGCCCTATTCCCTCTCAGCCTCTCTACTGCTTCCCAGTCTTGCTGACACCCAAGCACAGTGTGACTATGCAGAAATGAAGTCACTTCCCGGGAGGCTGGGTGCCTTGCGGCCCAACACGTGGGGAGGGTGGCGCTCCTGGGCCCAGCCAGCAGCATCTCAGCGGAGACCCAGGGCAGAGATAAAGGCAGAGATGCTCCCCACCTGGCAGTCTTGGCACAGCAGAAAGTGTGGGTCTCTGGTCAGGTGACACCACCAAACCTACAGGCTGGCTGCTCTCCGCAGGGACCAGCAAGACTTCCAGGGAGAAGGCTTACAAGCAAGAACAGTGGCAGGGTTCATAAAGGGTTTGGGAAAATACTTCCCAGGAGCCATGAGAAATGAGCCATCTTCAGATTCCTGGAGCACGGGAACAGTTAAACTGACCGGGTTGCGGTAAGGAAGGAAAAGTTTAATACCAGCCCCCAAGAGAGCAGAAATGCCACTTGTCTGTGGCCCAGAGCACTGGGCCTAACACTCAAAAGCAGCTGTGGTACTCTACAAGGTTAAATGAAGATATCAGAGCACTCACTAGGTACCTGCTCAAAATCTGCCCTCCAGCCTTCTGGCTGACAAAGCTGGGGTGGGGCCAGAGGCACTGGGACCTACCCCCAAGTATAAGCAACATAGTCCCAAACACTGCTGCTCCTCCCAGGCGGTCTGACATCACTTAACTCCATTTGGCCGAAGGCTTCTCTTCTGGGGTCTTCTGTCCTACGCTGAACAGAACATCTCTACTTGTCTTTGACTACTCCCAAATATTTTTGTTTTCCTGAAAGGTGTGATAGGGTGGGTGCCTGTGGCCCTTTGGAAGAAGGGGTGTCTACTCCTCCTGTAGGAAGTTCACCTAACACATTACAGCTATGAGAACACCAAGCACAGACAGACTTCTGAGGCGCCAACATGTACATTTACACTGTGTTGACGCAGGTGCAGAAGGAGCCCTGTACGCACATTTCTACACTATTCTACAGAGAAGGAAAAAGTGAGACTCCTGAAAAAAGCTAAACCATCTGGGCATGGTCAGGCCACAAGGTCAATAGGCACTGGACTAGAGTCTAGTCCCTCCAGAAATCACTAACCTTGAGCCCCTGGCAAGGAGCTGAACTGTGGAGCAGAGAGAACCTCAATGGTACACCCTCCTCTTCAACCATGTGCCTGCTGAAAGCTGTCTAGGGAAAATAAAGGCTTCCCCAGCCCCTCTGCCTCCCCGACTACTCATGGACACTTGAATTACAAGTTGCAATTACAAGTTCTGTGGTCACAGCCTAAAGAGGCCTCTGTGGCATGCTGGTCAGAAAAGTACTCTATTCTCACCAATGTGGCAGTCCCCAGGAAGGAGCAGTGGTGGGGACAGAGACACAGGAAGTCTGCAGACTGCCCACCAAAGTGCACACACTGCTGGGGTTGGTGTGGAGTCACTACAGTGCTGTGGGGCAGGTTTGCCAAGGTTAGACGACACCAAGGAGAGACAAAATATCGCACGTTTGGTCAGGGCATTTTCAAGACACAAATCACAGAAGCAACACTTTTAGGTACGACATGACACATTTGGCAACTTCAAAACAGATAGTCTTCCCCACCCCAAGCCATCAAAGGATCCTCAAAGTCCTTTATCTTTGGTCCAGATTAAAAAGCCAGGGAAGATGGGGTCAATGGGTCTAAGAGGAGGCTGCAGAAGCAGCCATACCAACCACTGGCACTCCGCTGACTTGGTGCAGGATGCCACCTGCCTCAAACCTCTTCCTGAGAGGCTGGTCACACTGAGCCCAGCTGCTGGAGACTAATCAGACAAAGCCACTTGTGGGAAAGCAGGAACCGCCACCCTCCCAAGGCAGAGGACACCCCAGCGTCTCCTGCCTGAGAGGCTTTGCTCACGAGAATGTGGGTCCTCTGGTGATTCCATCCTGTGTCAGAACCTCAATTTCACACACTGAAGCTAGAACCCTCTGCATCTGCTACAAATCTTGGAGGGTGCCCAGCAGGGGGAAAGAGTGGCACACGCAGGTGAGACCAGGGCACAGCTTGGGACAGTCCTCCTTTGTCTGCTCCAGCTTCCCTGATGGCTAGGCTGTTTCCAAGGAGCTAGGCCTTCCTCCTTCTTCCTTCCCCCAGATCCCCAAAGGCTCCATTTGGAGACCCAGCATGCTGCTGTTGTAAAGATCTGTCACAACACTGGCTATAAGAACAAAAGCAGGTTCTGAAAAGGGGATCTGCAGCCAGAGGTGCGTCTGTCTGGAGTCCCAAGGGTGGGTGGGGTTCCTTTGGTTTTAACCAGGACACTTCTTCACTGGGGCAGGCTCAGCTTTGCTTTGCAGTAGCTCAGTTATCATACAGGTGTAGACTTAACTGCATGGAGCTATTTTGCTGAATTGCCCTCTTGCCTTTCCGGATTCTGAAATTTTGGATTCTCAGCTTACATTCGAGATCCTCTCTCCTGAAGAATCTGAAAGTGGAAAATGGGGGAAAAGGTTGAGGTGCTGAGGAGATGACAAAGGGAAGGAAAGACCTACAGAAGCCTGGGTGTGTAGCTCAGTAGTCAAGCATGTGCTTATTAGTACGCACAGGCCCTGGGTTCAAACCCCAGCACTAAAAATAAATAATAAAAAATTTAAACCAGTGTATATGATCTGATTACAGTGAAATTAAGTTATAATTTACAATAAAAATGATTTAAAAAAGAAAAAAGGAAAGACCCAGACTGCATCCACTGGACCCTGTGGGCAGACATGGTGGTAAGGCAGACACTAAGCCTTGAGTACCCTGGGACACTTGCTGAACACAGTTGGTCCTGAGTTTCTGTGCCACTGGACCAGTCTTCCCAAGCTAAGAAAATGGTTCAAGCTCCTCTTACCCTGTAGTTTAGAAGTGCGTGTGTGTGTGTGTGTGTGTGTGTGTGTGTGTGTGGTGTGTGCATGCATGTTTGTGGAGCACAGTGGAAGCAAAGAAGGAAGCAGTGTACAACAGATTTCTAGGAATGTAAGGGAGGAAAAGGTATGAAGAGACTTTTGTCCTTGAGGTGGGGGAAGAAGGACTGATACTGAGTTCTGAGATCTCTCCACAGAGTAATCAGTGCAATAAAACGTTGCTTTTTCACTGACTTGTCAAAGGCCAAAGAAACCTCTTCAGGTTCACATTTTCTAACTGAAAACCCCTGCCGTGGCTCCCTAAACTGTGATTAAAATTCAGCAGGCAAAAGAGCCCAAAGAGGGAAGCGCAAAGCTGCTGCAGGAGAGGGAGGCAGGGAGGAGCAGCAGCCAGGCTGTGGCAGAGGGCTAGGCCAAACCTGCACACAACCTGGACAAGCCACTTCTTACCTTCGCCTTTTCACTTGGCTCTATGACGATGCCATTGGTAGAATTATTTAGTTCTCTGGAGACAACACAGAGGAATTCTGCCTGGTCCTCATTTCCATAGTTATAGGAAGATCCAATGCTGATCAGCTGGCAAAAGAAGATGGTGACCAAACAGGCAGTGATGTGAAGATAGTCAAGTGCACCTGTCATACCCTTCCCCGACTGGATTTTGTGGTTTTATTTCTCAAGGACAAAAAACCCTCTGACACTACTGACGACCTGGGGGTTAACTGCACCAGGACATCATCAAGTAGGCTTCCCCAGAAGAGAAGTCTGAATTCTGTCACTGTTCCCTCACCCTAGCACTTGAAATCCTCCTAAAGGCAAACACAATCACTGTCAAACATGAGGTGAAGAAGAACGTTTCTGTGAATGAAAACGAACACTTGCTTCAGTCAAAACACAGACCGTCGATTTGTAAGCGGTAGTCCTAGACAGGAGGTGGAGGTGCAGAATCACTGAACAGCTCCCCAAAGGTGCACATTGCTGATACTTTAACCCTTTGGAGAAATGAATTCAGTGCCTATTCCTAAATCAGAAATACACATGCAGAGGGAGGAGCTGAGCCCAGGGTGAGGTCATCCTCACAAGTACACACGGCCACAAGATGGGAACTCCTTGCTGTCTGTCTGGGGTGGGGGCACTTCAGTTCCATGTTCAGCTTCCTCTCTAGATCATAGAAGCAAGAACAGATCGTCCCTCCACAGGGCATTAACAAGATGAGGAAGCAACATAAATTATCTATTGGTTTCACAAAAAAACACTCATTTATAATTTAAAAAAAAATACATGGGCTGGGGATATAGCTCAGTTGGTAGAGTGCCCTGTATGCACAGGCCCTGGGTTCAATCCCCAGTACCTCAAACAAAAAAACATCAGCTTGGCTTAAGACTCTGTATCAGAGCAAATATAGAGAGGGTGGAGGGATAGTCAACCATGCACAGCATTTCATCCACACCTGAGCAAAAGCCAGGCCCACTGGTCCTGCAGGGGGAGACAAGGGTGAGGAGCGTCCCAGCACTGGGTCTGAAGCCAGAGGCAGCTCTGAGTTTGATCTAGAACTGGGTAAGTTAACACAGATTCTAACTTTTATTTTACAAGGTGAGCTTACAGTGACAGCTCAGGTGGCTTCTTCAACTCTACAAAAAAATATATTCCCTCTATTCACCCTCAGCCTTCCTGTGTTTTGAAGAGGATCGAAGAATTAAACAATTCTGCCATCTAATGGAAGAAAACAGTAAAACTTGACTCAGTAGTTTTGCTCTGATACTCAGACCTGAGCACAAAGCTGAAAGAAACAGCAGAGAGAAGCATGGGCCACAACTAAGCCACACTGGTCAGTGTATCTGATCCCCTCACGGCACCTGCTCACCAAGCACTTATGGGAGAAGATAGACTTGCTGTTGAACCACCTTCTTTAGGGACCATTACAGAGCACTTTATTTTTTAAACACTTATTTTTTAGTTGTAGTTGAACAATATCTTTATTTTAACATGGTGCTGAGGATCGAACCCAGGGCCTCACACATGGTAGGCAAGCACTCTACTGCTGAGCCACAACCCCAGCCCAACAGAGCACATTTGAAAGGAATCTCTCTGAGGGAAGAAAAAACCAAAGGGAATCTCTTTGAAGCCTAGAATAGCTTGCTGGCTCTGTTGGAAATTGTCAAATTCAAACTCTGGATATGAAGCTGGGAGATGTGGCTCTCTCTTCTCCACCCTCCCCAACCCATCACATTATAAGCAAGTAATGGGCACCAAGTAACTCTCTCTTCCCACATTTTGCAATGGATCTCATCGGGCCTTACCCATTTCCCAGGGATAGCAATTGGTTGGACAGCAATTGAGGAGTTTGGCCCACTGGGTTGAGGTACCAGGATAGCTGTTCTTTGAGAAACATACCTGTTCAAATTTCCAGCCATCAGACATGGTGGAGACCATCTGTGTGAGCTCTTCCTCTTGGCACTGCAGGACCCTGTACACATGCTTCACGGGGCCCTGCAACAAGCAGGCAGACTGAGCACGGCAGCATAAGGGGCAGCTGCTTGGTGAGGCCTGCAGAGGCTCTTGACCACCCTCATCCCACGATCACAGCATTGGGTTCTCAATGAAAACTCACCCAAGGAAAGAAGGGAAAAAGGGACCAAGAACATCAATCAGTGGGTGAACTAGTTCTAACTTGGGAGGGTGAATTATGAGAACAACCATGTTAACAAACTTAAGATTGCATCCATTTCCACAATAACTCTGCATGAGAAAGTCATACTTTTTTTTTTCCCCCTGAAGTGGCTTAAACTGATGTGTATGCTACAAATATAACAGCATATTTTAGTTTATTCAGACCGATGTAAGTGATTATAAGAGTAATATATTAATATAAATATTTGGGGCTGGGGATGTGGCTGGGCTGGGGATGTGGCTCAAACGGTAGCGCGCTCGCCTGGCATGCGTGCGGCCCGGGTTTGATCCTCAGCACCACATACCAACAAAGATGTTGTGTCCGCCGAGAACTAAAAAATAAATATTAAAAAAAAATTCTCTCTGTCTCTCTCTCTCTCACCTCTCTCTTTAAAAGAAAAAAAAAAGAAAAAAAAGAAATATTTGATTTTTTGTCTTAAATTTCTGGCAGAGCTCCCCAAACCCTTGGAACCTCCTATATAGTAAGAGTCTTTGGGGGTTAGGGGTGTGGTTCAGTGTAGAGCTCCTGCTTAGCATGCCTGAGGTCCTGGATTCCAACCCCAGCACTATATAACAAAAACAAAAATGAAACACTACAAAGAGTATTGCATAACTATCATTGACCAAGGTATTAAAAATTTCCTCCCATATAAAGTATATGACAAATCTGCTAAGGATTTCAATTGGCTCTATCCATATACCTGGAAACAATCAGGTATGTGTGTATGCATTTGTGTGCATGCTGGGAATTGAACCCAGGGCCTTACACATGCTAGGCAATTGCTCTACCACTGAGCTATACTCCCAGCCCTTTTTATATTTTGAGACAAACTTTAAGATCAAGCTAAATTGCTCAGGTTGTCCTTGAACTTGCGATTCTCCTGTCTCAGCCTCCAGAGACGTAGAGATTACAGGCATGTACCACCATGCCCAGCCATTCCCCAGTACTTTATATTTTTTTGGTTTTGAGATAGGATCTTACTAAATTGCTGAAGCTGGCCTCAAACTTTTGATCCTCCTATCTCAGCCTCTCAAGCTGCTGGAATTATAGGAGTGTGCCATTGCACCCAACTGGCCAGATGATTTGTATTACAAAAATGTTGAGCATTACCAAAGATCTGTGATACTAGCACAATTACCCAAGTCCCAAATATTTAATATGGCATTATAGTGCCTCTGTTTTTCCTCCTCCAAAGTAAACCACAGGTGCTCCAAAAAGTACCAAGATTAATAACCTACAAAAATAACACTAATGACAGAAAAGCAGTTAGAATGGTAGCAGCCGCTAAACAAGCTAAGAAGCCACAAGAGAAAAGGTGGGTTAGAATCCCCACATCTTGGACTTGGCTGAATGCCTGCCATGTGTGAGGTGAGGGACTGCAGACAAATTAAAGGAGGTAATGTTTAGAAATCCATACACAGCCAACTTCATCTGAGAACCATGTGCACAAAGGCAAAAGAGGGCGTCTTTGAACAACATCAAATCCATTTCTCAGAGAAGAGATGGAAAGACTAACATCAAAAAGGTCTTGACAGTCCCAGAACAAAAAAGCTTCCAACTAGGTATAAATCTACAAGCCTTTAGGATCTAGGGGACTAATTAACTTAGTTGCTGTCATCAAACAGAAATCTTATAATGCTCCCAAGGAATTAGTTTATGGTAAAGAACAGAGAATGTTCAGATACCATGATTTGAAAACATTCAATATGTAGTCCATATGGTACCATCAACATTTCTACTAAGAAATCAAGTATTTTTTAGAATGTGGAAAAATAAGGATAAAACTAATTTCCAAAAATGTCTAAGCTATTAAATATCTATGGTAGTAAAAGATACCAGACGTGTACAATGGCAAAGGGACTGGTGACACCAGATTGTGTCTCACATGAACATCTGCAAACCAACTACGAATTCACCTTTGAACATTAACAAGGAACCTTTTAGCAGTCGACCAGATGAGTCTTCTTTCTACCTTTGCAAATAGCCAGAGATAAAGGGGATGAGAGATTTATTTCATTTCTGGGTCACTCCTGCCAGCTTTCATCCAGATATTCCATTTAGAGCCAGAAAATGTTGATACATGAAATCTGACGCAGAAAGAGCAGAGTGCTATTAAAGAGAAACCGACTGCCTTCTTTTTTTAACAGCAGACAAGTCCTAGGCTGCAACAGATTAAATAAAACATCCACCACCAGTAGCTGGTGGGATAAGAGGCAATCGTGCTACAAAGCAGATGGCTGTGGTGGGAAAAAACTCAGCCCCGTTTCTGCAACTCTGCAGTTGTTCTTTCTTAAACAAAAGAAAGGGAGGGTCTGTTTCTCTTGCTAGACTTGGGGTCAAGGACCTTCTGTTACACACAGAATCCAAAAGTCCTAATAGATCCTGAGTGGCCATACAGACATATGATGAATGACATGAGAAATAACAAGTTAAGTATGCTCTATTATCTCCCCTTCCCTCAAACTTGTGGGAAATTCTGCTTCATTTGTTACCATATATACTGAGTAAATACAAAGATCCAGACATCTTAATAAAAAGAGAGGCTTGAGGGCTGGGATTGTGGCTCAGTGGTAGAGCACTTGCCTAGCATGTGAGAGGCACTGGGTTCAATCCTCAGCACCACATAAGAATAAATAAATAAAATAAATGTCTATCAATAAAACATTAAAAAATAAGAGAGAGAGAAGCTTGAGTATCATTTTCTTGGAAGCATGAGTCATAGCTGATTTCAAGGGACTTGCAGGGGCTAGATGTGACATGCTTACAGGCCAGCAGGTAGAAGCAAGAGCTTGTTTAGGCTTTATGTTGAAAGTGATGGATCTTAGGTCAGAGAGAGCAGGCTTTGGACCTAAAATGGCCTTGGCCATATGGCGAGCAGTGACATTTTCTTCTCAAGGGACATGGCTGTTCTGTTTTATTATTCATTCTTTTTGTGCTGAACAACCCTGGCCAAGTAGGCACCATCTGCATAGCAGACGGACAGTGTTCTATACAGACTCTAGCTCTGAGGGAAAAGCCATCCTTTTCAAGTCATAGCCAGACACTCAGACACAGAGAGCCACTGGGGACACTTTCCCCTTAACAGTTCAAAACACCTTACTTGTGAAGTTCTGTTCTCGTTGTCTCGTATCCTTTCCTTAACCAGCCGCACGAGAGAGGCAATGTTGTAAAACTCTGCTTCCTCCAGCACACCTAGAACAAGGACCAGACTGGTCAGGAATATTTGAGCTCACCAGGAAAACAGCAACTAGAGGCTTGCCAAAAACTGCATTTGTCATATATAAATTCAGTCTCTCTCCTTCAGCTTTGGAAATGTCTCTTTGATGTTTAGGGTATACCCACAAACTTTTCCCCAACCAAGTCAAGTACCAGGGACTGCTTTGCTCACTGTTTCACCCCCACTGTTTATGTTTGGCCCCTGCCCATTAGCTACAGGACACCTTCCATATGTCACTTAATTCCTGGAACTAGTCACATTGGCCACCTCCTGAGCTTGCAATTTTTACCCAGTTTTCCCTTAAAAGGACTGGCAGATAGGTGTGTATAACCCTATGTGTATTGAATTTAATGGGATGCTTATTATTTTGAATAATATAAAAGGCAATCATTGGAAAACTCTCATGCGAAACAAAATCAAAGGCCTTAGAAAGGAAAACTATCAGATGTGTGATCCCGTACCAGGAAAAAAAATTTGCTATAGTGGCCATTATTAGAACAGTTGGTAAAAATGAAATATAAACTGCAGATAGAAGTATTTATCTACATTAAATTTCCTAAGTTGGGGCTGGGGAGGTGGCTCAAGCGGTAGCGTGCTCGCCTGGCATGCGTGCGGCCCGGGTTCGATCCTCCAGCACCACATACAAACAAAGATGTTGTGTCCGCCAATAACTAAAAAATTAAAAAAAAAAAAAAAATTTCCTAAGTTTCAAAGTAGGGTTATGTGAGAATATCCCTTGTTCTTGGGAAAAACGCACAGAAATATTCAGGGGTAAAGTTTGCAATCAGAAATTTAGAATTATGGGAGGAGAGGAGAAAGAAGAGAAGATGAAAAGAAGAGAGGGGGAGAATGAATGTTAGCATAAATATAATAGGAAATGTTAAAAATCAGTGAATGTAGCCAACATTGGTGGTGCAGCCTATAAACTCAGAGACCCAGGAGGCTAAGGCAGGGGGATTGCAAATTCCAGATCAGCCTGGGCAACTTAATGAGACCCTGTCTTAAAATCAAAAATAAAAAGGGCTGGGCTGGGATTGTGGCTCAGGGGTAGAGCACTTGCCTAGCATGGGTGGGACCCAGGTTTGATTCTCAGCACCACATAAAAAAATAAAGGCATTGTGTTGTGTCCATCTACAAAAAAGATTCATATTTTTTCTCTCTCTCTCAAAAAAAGAATTATAAAAAAATAATATAAATAAATAAAAAGGGCTGGGGATATAGCTCAGTGGTAGAGTGCCCCTGGGTTCAATCTCCAGCACAGGGGGTATAGGGGGTACGGATTGGTGAACCTGGGTAAAGAGAGTTTTTTGTACTATTCTTGCCCTTTTTGTAAGTTCAAAATTATTTCAAAAGAGTGTTGTGTTTTTTTTCTTTTTTTAATGAAAGGCATTAGAAAATGTTAATTAGGAGTTGGTAATTGTTGAAGTTGGATGGCGGGTACATGGAATTTAATGTTATTTATTTATTTATTTTGTTTTTAAAGAGAGAGTGAGAGAGGAGAGGACAGAGAGAGAGAAAGAATTTTTTTTTTTAATATTTATTTTTAGTTCTCGGCGGACACAACATCTTTGTTTGTATGTGGTGCTGAGGATTGAACCCGGGCCGCACGCATGCCAGGCGAACGCGCTACCGCTTGAGCCACATCCCCAGCCCCTAATGTTATTTTTTAAATTTTTTTTTTTAGTTATAAATGGACACAATACCTTTATTTATTTATTTTTACGTGGTGCTAAGGATTGAACCCAGTGCTTCACATATGCCAGATGAGCTATCTACCACTAAGCCACAACCCCAGCCCAATATACTATTCTACTTCTTCTTATTATTATTGTTTGTTTTTTTGGTACCTGGGGTTGAACCCAGAGGTGCTTTTTATTTTATTTTTTAAATTGTATGACATGGTTTCGCCAAATAGCTTAGAGCCTTGCTAAATTGCTGAGACTGGCCTTGAATTTGGATCCTTCTGCCTCACCTGGAATTCCTGGGATTACAGGCTTATGCCACCAAGCCCAGCCTCATTATTTTTGTATGAATTTGAAATGTTTTTCAAAGAAGGACACTTAAAAAAAAAACCCCAAAACCCCAGAATGTTTCCAAATCTCCCCCTACAAGAGAGCAACTCCTCTTTTTATTGCCTGAAATAAAGAACTGTTTTGCCATCACCTCATTAATGAATATAGCCATTACAAGCTTTCTTACTCAGAGCTCAAGCTCCGACATCAGAGTGCCCTGGATTTAGAAAAGGAACCCAAACTTCAGTTGAATGCCTCCAGTGAGACCAAGCCAAGCCTTTGAGAAAGAGAGCTAGACCCACTTACAGTCTAAATGCTCTACAAATCAAAAAGATGAGGCAACCAATAACATACCTAACAATGAACTGGAGAATGAATTAGGTCAGCCTCAAAAATTTACAGGGAAGCATGAGACCAGAGTTTGAAAAAAAAAAAAAAATGAGGCCAAGCCTTTATTATTTTTTTACAGCTGCAAGTTCAAACTAAAATTGAAAATATGAATAATTGAATGTTAGAGATGTGGTGCTTCAGGCTATGGACATTCACTTCTAGCTCATAAGTAAATGTAAAAAAGGATTGTGACAATTCTGCAGGCTCAAAAAAAAATTCCTGAAGCTATCTGCAAAGCTGAGCTACCTACCTTCCTTCTGACTGAAAGGCTGAACAAAGCCCTATGGGGCTTCCTTCAACAAGATTCTCTCAAACAAGACTAGGCAACTGGAGGCTTCCTGCTCATTTCATAAACCTGTACACCTGTATATGAGCCCCACAAAAACCTCAAACAAAACTCAAGTCTCTAACAGCCTTAACTGACCTGAATTTTGAAAAATTCAGTGTAAACAGAGCTCTTACCTTCTTCTGCCAACTCCTTGGTAATGATGAGTTTCCCATGGCGGAGGTAGTTTAGGATAGGACCAAAGTAAGTGGGGTCTCTGTCAATCAGATAGGCTCCTGTTTCATCCTGCCAACCAAACACAAGGGTATCACTGGAACTTTCAGTAACATTTTTAAATTGAGAGGGCTCCTTCTCTTTGCCAGTGCCCTAAGACAATTCAGTTCTTCAGCTAAAAAAAAAAAAAAAAAAAAATGTAGCAAGGAGCTGGGGTTGTGGGTTCAGCAGTAGAGCTCTTGCCTAGCACATGACAGGCCCTGGGTTGGATCCTTAGCACCACATAAAAATAAATAAAATAAAGGTATTGTGTCATACAACTACTAAAAAATAAATATAAAAAAAATTAATGAGGACAAATTTTGCTAGACATTTGCTTATTACAAACTATTGGCAAGTAGGCTGGCTTCATGCATTTTGTGTTTTAAGATCATTTCAGGTCAGATGTCAGAGATGCACAGTCATAGCCATCATCTAGGTGTTTATTTACTGGTTTGAACTTCTACAATCTTTGCTTGGACAATTACCAACATTCTTCAGTGGCATATTATTTAAAAAGGAGGAAGAAAATGCTACGGCTGCATGATTTAAATCTTTATTTGAGATGGACAGTCTTATTCTCCATTGCCCCCAATTCACATTCCTGATTCTAAGAAAACCTCTGCTCAGCTGGCCGCACTCCTGAGCTCCAGGCCAACACCAGTGGGAGTCTCTGCATTGCCAGCTGTAATCTCACACACCCAGAGATCTGTGCTCAGAGGAAGCGTGGTATTGCCAGGACTTGGCTCCAAGCAGCTTTAATCCTACTCATCTTTACAGTAAAAGGAACAAGATGAAACTGGTTTATACAGCCATAAGGAAGATTCAGGGTATATAAAAATAATTCCACATAAACAAGAGTTTTGGAATCTTTTTTAAAGTTAGGGCAGGATGGGTTTCCATCAACCTGAGATTTATTAGGAAATGAAATGAAAAATGAAACAAATGAACGTTTACGCAATCCCAATTCTGTTACAAGTTAACTGGCTGAGTGCTGTGTAGGATATAAAGTGGTGTAAGTTATTGTCAGTGGCTCTAAGTTGGGAATTAAAGACGAATCTGTAAAAGTTAAAAACATTGATTCAAACAGTTCAAACTGGAAAAGGAAGTGTCTCATAACCTCTCAACCCTTTGGTTAGCAGTCATGCATCTTGTCTAGCAGTATTTCTGGGTCTTCATTTTTACTGTCTTAACCGAGTCAACCTAGATTTGCACCGGATCTCAGGGACCTAAACAGCAACAGTAACCAGGTACAAGTTCTAGGACCAGGACTTTAGGAAAACAGAGTAATATAACAAGAGGGACTTCCTGGAGCGATGGAAGCCACTGTCAGACCCAGGCTTTAACCCGGCTTGGCACGGGGGTCCCGCACGAAGTGTGAGAGAGCTACAGAGCTCCCTTCGCTTGCCCTGACCCAATTCTGGACGTATTTGGCATCAGCAGTGAGGGGCGGAAAGGCAGCCAGGGAAAAACTCGAGAGGCTGGGAGGACAGGGAGCCGGCTCTCGGGTGCGGGTGGGCAGCGTGGGGAAGCGCTTTTGAGAACCACGGGCGGGGTCGCAGAGAACCGGGGTGTGCCTGAGGATGCGGGAAAGGCGCTTCCTCCTGAGGCCTCAGGTGGCCCAGGGGGCGGGAAGGGGGAAGGGGCCCCGGTCTGAGCGCCCTGCCAGTGAGGAGCCTGCCCGGGCAGGACTCGGGAGACCGACTGGAAGCCAGGGAGTCCACAGGCCCGGGGGCGCGCCCGAGGGCGGGGCGCACCTTGTCCGAGTCCAGCTCCGGGTCCTCCTGGCAGCAGAGGCGGCAGAGGAAAGACTTGGGCTCCCGGCCTAGAGTCTGCCTGGTGGTCACGAAGTAGGTGCCGCCCACGTTCAGCCGGACCCAGCGGGCCGCGCCGCCGCCCCCAGCCCGCTCGGGCGGTCCAGGACCTGGGTCCAGCGGCTGCGCGACGGCAGCGGGCAGGCGGGCGTGTCCGCGGGGCGTGGGGCCAGCCGGGCGAGGACTGGGGGGCCCACGGCCCGGGCCGCCGCCGTCGCCCGCCCCGCTCCCGCCACCCCCTCCCAGCCCTGCCATCGCCGGGTCCAGCTGCAGCTCCGCCATCTTGGGCCGCCACCGCCGCCGCCGCTGCCCGCGCGCCACCGGACCGGCCCATTTCTCGGCAGGGAGAGCTGGGCCGGCCCATCGGCGGGGGTGGGGCAGGGGGAGAGGGACGGGAGTGCCCCTAACTAGCGGGGGACCCTGGCGGCGCAGGCGCCGCGCCCGCCCCCGGAGGCGGGACTTCCTAAACCAGCTCCGTCTCTATTGGCTGACATGTGAAGTGAGGACCGCCCCCTTTGTCTTTGGGATTGGATGAGGGGAGGTCTTCCGGTGACCCACTTCCGTTACTTGCTGCTGAGGACTACGTTCTCCTGGGGTCGGTGAAGGTGAGTGGGGTTCGGGGCGTTGAGTGCGAACCCCGCAGAGTTCTTCTGCTTTGCGTCTTCCCGACCTCGCGTTTTCCTTGTTGCACCCCGCCGAGGACGCCGAGCTCTCGGGGTGTCCCGCTGGCAGAGTGCCCGGGGTGTAGCTGCGCTTTGCCCCGCATTCACTTCTTCACTCCACCCCGCGCGCGAGGTCGCGGGCCCTAGCTGTCACCCGGCCGCCGCTAGTGTAGGCGCTGCCACAAACTGTCTGGCACAGTCTTCTGCTCCCAGCGCGGCGATCTCGGTCTTGTGGTTGTGAGGCAGGGACACACACTACAGAGTTAATGCTGAGGGACATTTAGCAGGCTGCGGGGCTGCGCCTTCCCCTGCATCTGGAGCGTTCCAGGATTCCAGTTTGTGCCGCGCTCAGGACTTCTAAGCTCCAGGGTTCATTCACCCGTTGAACGAGTATACATTGAGCACTTCCTATACTTGTGACCTGTTCTAGGCGCTGGGGAATAAGCTATAAACGAAAGGGGAAAAGCCCTTTTCATTTAACTATCTTCAGGTGCTTGGAAGAACCTCTGAAAAAACATTGATTGTCTGGCATCTTAGTTTCCTAACAGTCTTAACCCTAACGCTTACGGGAGGGGAAGGAAGAGAGGTGTTGTTTGTTTGTTTTGGTACCAGGTATTGGACCCGGTGGTACTTAGCTACAAGCCATCTCCCCAACCCTTTTTATATTTTGAGACAGGGTCTCTCTGATTTGCCTAGGGCCTCCTTAAATTGCTGAGGCTGTGAACTTCTGATCCTTCTCCCTCAGCCTCCCAAGCCAATGTGAATACAGGCATGCACCACCATGCCTGGAGAGTCAGGTGTTTTAACAACTTTCTTTTTAAGATCCTGAGGAAGCTTTCTTCACCTTTTTCGAATCCACTCCATAGCTTGTAGAGAACTTTGACTTTACAGACTTCTAATTTCTGACCCTGATCTTAATTTAAATGAATTAAGTTTTCCTGTATGGCCTTGGTGTAAGACAGCTGCAGCCAATTTTTATTTTCTCTCATATTCATCTCTGTATGGAATGCCTCTTAAAATGCAGGGCATGTAAGAGTGCAGTGGTGGATAATTAGATATTAATCAGAAGGGTGCAGGTCTATGACCAATCTGGTAGGGCATAAGATCATACTGCAAGATGATGTGCATCTTGATTGTTTTTTTGTTGGCAGTGGGGATTGAACTCAGGTTATGTGCAGGCTAAGTAAGTGTTCTACCACTGAGCTACATCCTTAGTGTCTTTAATTTTATTCTGAGACAGGGTCTCCTAAGTTGCCCAGGCTGATCTGGAACTTGTGGTCCTCCTGCCTCAGCCTCCTGAGTGACTGGGATTACAGGTGTGCACCCCTACTCCTGACTGGGAGCTGGGCTTTTAAGGATGAATAAGAGTTGGGGGAATACAGAAGGACAATCTAGTGGAAGAGAACACATTTATATGCTGGGTTGTATGGTTAATTTGAAAAAGTAAACCGCCCTTTCTTGATTTTATTAAAACCCATTCCTCTAATTGATAAAATAAACCCACCAAGCACTAAAAGGATGCTGATCTATTTTAAAAACTTGCTTGTTTCTAAAATGCCCTTCTTCAGAGGATTCACTCCAGGATCACTGTTTTGATCTAACTTATCTTCCAGGATCCCAAGATGGCTGGACGCAAACTTGCTCTAAAAACCATTGACTGGGTAGCTTTTGGGGAGATCATTCCCCGAAACCAGAAGGCTATTGCTAACTCCTTGAAGTCCTGGAATGAGACCCTCTCCTCCAGGTCAGTATGTTCCTGAGAGGGAACTCCCTACTTTCCACTGAATCTAGAAACAATGTTTTGGGATTGCATATGAATTTTTGATACTCTTCAAACAAAAGAAATCCATACATTTTCTAAATGAAAGTATTTTGGGGCATCATTGTGATGACAAAAGAGAAAAGTTGATGACACCCTATACCACAGGAGTAAAGAATAGGGAAATTATTGTGTGAATATTCTGTTTCTCATGGAACAAACCTGACTTTTGCATTTGCATGTGAGCAGGTTGGCTACTCTGCCTGAGAAACCACCAGCTATCGACTGGGCTTACTACAAGGCAAATGTTGCCAAGGCGGGCTTGGTGGATGACTTTGAAAAGAAGGTGAGACTTCAGATAACTAAAGCACTGATCTTGTTAAGTGGCTTGTGAATGGGAGTAGGAGGGTACATATACATACGGAAGATGACAGGGTAGATAAGGTAGATATGCCATATGACGGTAGGGGAAGAAGGGTGATGTTAGCACTCAGATCCCAAAGGAGTTTTAGTAAAGATGGATGTGGCCAAAGCCCTTGCAGTGGTAGGATTTGAGAATTCAGGGTCTGTTCAGTCAAAGGAACTCTATGGCCTTGCTGCCTGGAGCCAGACAACTGTTAGAGTTTCTTTCTAACTCTGCCTAAGTTCCATTTTAGTTTCCCGCTGTCTCCTTTTGATACAGACCAACATCTTTTCTGCCCTTTTACTGTTTCCCTCCTTTTTCTCTGCTCTTTTTTGTTATCCCTTAGAGCTATAATTTCTTATTTATCTGTCCTCTCGTGATATTTACACATTAAATCTCAATATCCAAAGTTCATTTGCTTCTCCACTTGAGGGTAGTGTTAAGTGCTAGGCTATAACATCAAGCAGTCTTCTAAAGACCATTTTTATCTCCATCATATATCATTACTTTTGCTGATAAGATCTCTGGGGTTTCGTGTCAAAAGACAATTCAGGACTTCTTCAGAATGTGAGGTTATTTTTCTTGTTAAGTACAGCTGTCCTTTCCAGATGAGGAAACTGAAGTTCATTGTTATAAAGAAATATCCAAGGTCTTCAGTCAGTCAGTGATGGAGCTGAGAAGATCCTTGAGCTCCTCTTCCCTGTAAAATATTCTCTCTACTACAACATCTGAAATGCATATTGGTTTCTTCTTGGGGTGGAGAATATGCTTTAATATGATCTTTAAGGAATAACTTTGAGCCCTTTCTTTGGGCTTCTGGGTATATTGCTGCCAACTCACTGTCCCTGTTTATAGTTTAATGCCCTGAAAGTTCCTTTGCCAGAGGATAAATATACTGCACAGGTGGATGCTGAAGAAAAGGAAGATGTGAGTAATCGATGTTCTTTATTCTAAGTTTCTTTTTTTTTTCATATATATATTTATATATATATATATATATATATATATATATAGTAGTTGGACACAATACCTTTATTTATTCATTTTTATGTAGTGCTGAGGATCAAATCCAGGGCCTCACACATGCTAGGCGAGTGCTTTACCACTGAGTCACAACCCCAGCCCTATTCTAAGTTTCTTAACCCATTGTGCCCCAGCATCTCCTGTATAGGACACATGTAAAAATTTTGAGCTGGATTACTAGGACAGCTATATATTACTTAGCAGCTAGTAAAAGGTAGAACAAATTAAATTGAAAATTAAGGTGTTGCTGGGCATGGTGGTGCACACCTGTAATCCCAGTGGCTCTGGAGGCTGAGACAGGAGGATCATGAGTTCAAAGCCAGCCTCACCAAAAGCAAGGCACTAAACAACTCAGACCCTGTCTCTAAATAAAATACAGAAAATAGGTCTGGGGATGTGGCTCAGTGGTCGAGTGCCCCTGAGTTCAATCTTTGATTCCAAAAAAAAAAAAAAAAAAGTGTTAACAGTAATAAAAAAATAAAAAGGAATGAACTGTTAATAAATACTACAACATGGATTAATATCAAAATAATTATGCCGAAAGGCAAGGGTGGTGGCACGTGCCTGTAATCCCAGTGACTGGGGAGGCTAGGACAGGAGGGCTACAAGTTCAAGGGCAGCCTCAGCAACTTACTGAGGCCCTGTCTCAAAATACAAAAAGGACTGGCAATGAAGCGTAGTGGTAGAGTGCCCCTAACTAAGTTCAGTTCCTAATGTCAAATAATAATAATTACTATGCTCAGTTAAAAAAGCAGCAAGAAAAAAATGCAAATACCATATGATTCTATTTGTGTAAATCTCTACTAATCTATAGTGACAGAAGGTACATCAATGATTGCCTAGGGATGGGAGGGAGAGGGTAATACATATGCTCACTGTTTCGAGCATGGTGATGATTTCACAGGTAGATACCTACATCAAATGGTGCTCTTTAAATATGTGCACCTTATTATATGTCATTTATACCTCAACAGAGCTGTCAAAGGCAAGGTATTGAAATTAGGTAGAAAAATTATACAGGTGTTCAGATACATAACTGAAACATTGAGACGTGATGACTCCCCCAAAGAGAAGTCTGGCTTGGTGGTCAGGTGTCTTGTCCTGGCTGTTCAGTGCCCAGCCCTTATGAAACAGGCCATACTAACCTGTTTTTGTACCTGGGCTGCTTTGTGGGTGTTAGCAAAAGCTGTGGTTTAGCTCTCAGTAGGCAGGCAGCTACATCTCCACAGGGCAGGAGAGCAAGAGCAGCCTGGGGACTTCCCATACCTTGGGAGCTTCAGGGTCAGGTTACAACCTGGTTTCACAATAGAATCTGTTGGTTCTTTTAAAGGTAAAAAGTTGTGCTGAGTTTGTCTCTCTCTCAAAGGCCAGGATTGAAGAATATGAGAAACAGGTAAGGATGAACCACAGGCTTTGCCTTTGGTATATTTTATATCTTTCTTAAATTCTTGTTTTGCATTTTGTAGCCCTATTTCCCCTAACACATTTCTGCTCTTTCCAGCTGGAGAAAATAAAGAACATTATTCCATTTGATCAGATGACCATTGAGGACTTAAACGAAGTCTTCCCAGAAACCAAATTAGACAAGAAGAAGTATCCCTATTGGCCTCACCAGCCCATTGAGAATTTATAAAACTTGAATCCAGGAGGAATCTCTGCCCTTGTATTACAAACTCTGCACATTAAAAATATTAATTATATAGTTCTGAGTGTGTCATCTTCTCTGTGTTTGAGATATTTAAACCTCCCTCTTGGGTGTGGAAAGGTGAGCCCAAATGTGTCAGGCCAGTCATCTAAATTCAAACTGTGTAGAAGTCAATTACTGAGGCCTTAGGGCTGCTAAAATTTTAACAAAGTGTGTTTCCCTGGGATATGATAGGGAGGAATTGTCCATTGAGGCTCTGGAACTTCATCTTTGCTTTCAAACCACAAGAAGTGCCACCTTTGGCTTGTCCTCAGTAAATCAACAGCAGGTCCAAATTGCAGGTGTAACTGCAGGGACTGACTTCTGTGGCAACTTTTAGGCACAGAAGTGGTAGAAAAGTAAACTTTGTTACAACGTTAACTTGCAATTTTTGGTATTTGAAGTTAACTTTGAAAATTGTATTAACTGATAGAGATCCTCAGGGGGGAAAAAAAATCCTATGAGGCTGAGGCAGGAGGACTCTTGAACACAGGTAGAAGCCAACATGGTGAGACCCTGTTGCAAAATAGATGAGGTAATGGAAAGAGTTGCCCTTGTTGTCAAAGGACCTGTTATGCCTGCCACTTAATTGCTGATTGTAGACTTATTGTTTACTGTCCTGGGACTTTAGTTTTCTTATTTACAAACATCAGAATTAAATGACAGAACCTGGGAAATGTTTAAATAAATCCTGTAGGAAAAGTGTGCATATGGAAAGGTAGGATACACGTATCAGAAACCTTGTGACATTCTTGCAGATGCTGCAGATGGACTTCATTAGAGAAGAGCACCAACAGCTGACAGCTCTTAGGAAGTTAATGTCCAGTGTATGTGAGCAGAGGAGTCTGGTGCCACTCTCCTGATTTGTAGGGGTATTTGGGCAGAGTCTAGTCCACCTAGAGTTGCTTGTGTCATAGTCACACCCCTGCCCCCAGGCCTTTGAATCGCTCAGCTGGCACCCAGGCATCCAGCTGAAGATTTAGGGATTCAGACAACAGCCAAGTGAAAATATGGAGAAGTTGAAGAAAGAAAAAATTTAGGGCATAGTTAAAAACTTGGTAATTAGAGAAAACACCCACGTTGAGTGCTGTTGAGTATTGTAACATGAAGGGAGATAAGCTGCTTTGAGGGAGCCCTTTGGAGGATTTCCTGTAACAGTGAACAACAGTGTTCAGGCCCTCAAAGGCATCTGGGTGGGTAGGAGTCACTTTCATTTTTTCTCTTATGCCCTCTTAGGCTGACAGTTTTGCATTGCATAAGCATTAATATTTTTTTGGGGGGTACTGGGGATTGATCCACGGTCTTGTGCATGCAAGGCAAGCACTCTACCAACTGCACTATATCCCGAGCCCCTAATTTTTTATGTTTTTGTTGCTGGGGATCAAACCTAAGACCCCATATATGGTATACTCATGCTCTGCCACTGAGCAATATTGCCAGCCCCTAATCTTACATTTGAAAAATAAGTCACTAGCAGAATAGGATTTGCTTTGCAAATCACTAGGGGAGGAAGTTTATATAGATAGAAAGACAGATACACACACACATATATACTATATATATAGCAAAATTATATAGTTAAAAATGCATAATTATGACAACGAAAAATCATCAAAGACAGGGCTGAGGTTGTGGCTCAGTGGTAGAACACTTGCCTAGCATGAGTGAGGCACTGGGTTCAATCCCCAGCACCACATAAAAATAAAAACAAAGATATTGTGTCCATCTACAACTAAAAAATATTTTTTAAAAAAAGTCATCAAAGACACCCCACCCCCATGGGAAGCAAAATTTGAGTTAGAGCAACCCAAAATGCAAGTACAAACTGTCCATCTTTGGGTAGGTTGAGTAGTTATTGGGGAAACTGATTCACTACTCTTAAAACTGGCGTTGAAGCTGGGCATAATGGTGCACGCCTGTTATCCCAACGATTTGGGAGGGTGAGATAGGAGAGTTGAAAGTTCAAAGCCAGTCTCAGCAACTTAGCAGGCCCTAAGCAACTCAGTGAGACCCTGTTTCTAAGTAAAATACAAAATAGGGCTAGGGATGTGGCTCAGTGGTTGAGTACTCATGAGTTCAATCCCCAATATCCAAAAACAAACTGGCATTGAAGGGAAAAAAAAATTAAGCCTTTATCCTTCCTCAAGCAACTGTATTTCAGGGTATACAAATAGCTCAAAGTGATGAAGAAAAGCTCTTTACAAAGTATTCTAGCCAATAAATGTGGAAAAAGATTATATTGGAAAAAGATTATTTTGAAATCACTAATGTAATAGGTTATTCAGGCAGATTCTATCAGTGGATGAAACCACTATGTGAAAGGTTGATTGGTAACTTGGCAATGACAGATCAGGTTGTCACCTCCTAAGACCAAAAAGATGAACAGGCATTGTGTGTCTTTCCCACAAGCTGTTAAATACACAGCATCCTTTGAAAAAAAATTTGCCAAAAATTGCATTTGAATTTATTGAAGTCTTTAAAACTAACTTCCAGTTTAGAAATAGCTGAGAGTGAAACAGATAAATAACACCATGGAGATATGAAGACAGCTGGGCATAGTGGTGCACGCCTGCAATCCCAGTGGCTCAGGAGGCTGAGGCAGGAGGATGGTGAGTTCAAAGTCAGCCTCAGCAACTTATCGAGGCCCTAAACAACTCAGTGAAACCCTGTCTCTCAATAAAACACAGAAAAAAAGGGGGGGGGCTGGGGATTTGGCTCAGTGGTTAAGCACCCCTGGAACAACAACAACAACAAAAAAGTAAATCTAAAATGGGAGGCATTCTGTAGGAACCCTTTTGTTTTCCATAAGTCGGTGGTGTCTGGAAGGGAAGGCAGCATTAGGTTAAAAGAATTGAGAAGACTAATGTCAAAATGCTGTCAGCCTCACTTGGACCCTCATTTGTACCAATTAACTGTGAGAAGGCATCTTTGAGACAATGGGAGCCATTTGAATACGGCCTGGGTATTAAAGCATACCAAGGAATCACAATTATTTTTGTGAGTACAATAACGGCATTGTGGTGGTGGAGGAGTAGAATGTTTGCCAGGCACGCAAAAGGCCCTGGGTTCCATCTCCAGCACTGCAAAAATAAACACATGCTCACACTGTGGTTTTCCAAGGGAACACCCATGTTGGCATATGTGGGGATGAACTGAAATGATGTCTGGAGTTTGCTTTAAAATACTCTAGAAAAAGAACAGAAAAGAGAGAGAAAAGGGAATAAGTGCAAGATAATCTTGATAACGGATGAGTCCGGGTGATGGGGATGGGAAGATTCATTTACTGTTCTACTTTTGTGTATATCTGAATACTTTTACAATAAGCAGTTTGTAAAGGAGGGACAAAAATGTGGAGTCATCACTATCTAGCAAAGTTGAATTCTAGACAAAAACATGTGAGACCCTTTCTCAAAATAATAATAATAATAATAATAATAATAATAAAAGGAATGAGGATATAGTATATATGCTGGTAGAGCACTCCTGGGTTCAGAAACTGGAAAGCCCCAGAACTGGAAAGCAAATTTAATTTTTCAAATGGTATTCAATAATAAAGGCAGGCATTTACTGAAAGAAACTTAGAAACTTTTAAGTAGTGAAAAAATAGCATTAAATATATATAAAGCTGAAAAGAGTTAAAAAGAAATTGCTGAAGCATCTGTTGTAATGATTTTAGCATGACATATTTGCAAAACAAACGAAATTATAGCAGACTGTTATAAAAGGGAGAATCTAAGAGCTCATTTACTAGACTTTATATCATTCAAACAGAACAACTATGGGAATTGATAATATGAGATGAAGAAGCCTCAAGTTTTGAAAAAAATCACAAACTATAGGTAATATTGACTGATCCCAGTGCAAATAGTACAGAAAATCAATAATTAATAGCCACAGTATGAAAGACAGTAACAAAACAATTTTAAAAACTCTGGCTCTTAGAAATTAAACTTTTCTCTCCTAAACCATGAATCAATGAGAAATCAAGTTTGTAACTACAGAATGCTTATAAAATAAAAATACAAACATTTCATATCAAAACAATGAACAAATTCATGATATGTCATTAAATAAAAACTTTATTTTGATTATAGAAAAATGCTTAAAACTTATCTGTTTAAAACCACCCACTGGCTTCCTACTGTCACAGGACTAAGTATGGTCCCCGCTACCATCTCTGCCCAGGGAAGATTCTTGGGCCTCTTCTGTGCTACTGTTGTCCACCAGCCAGGGCAGGTTGTAATCACACCTCCCACTCCCCCTATAACATCAGGCAT
The DNA here is from genome assembly GCF_045843805.1 of Urocitellus parryii. NCBI lineage: Eukaryota > Metazoa > Chordata > Mammalia > Rodentia > Sciuridae > Urocitellus > Urocitellus parryii. The sequence continues at coordinate 177,959,414 of NC_135537.1, read as the reverse complement.
TGGTAATTCCTGCTAATGCTGAATATTAGAAAGAACTTGAGAGTTCCAGAACATTCCTTGTGAGTACTAGTACTATGATTTGTATTTCCCAGGGCCTAGCACTATGCTCTGCTTTTAGAAGAACCTTAATATTTGCCATAGCTCAGTGGCACACTGCTTGCCCAGCTTGTGCTAGGTGCTGGGTTCCATTCCCTAATTCAGCACCCCCCTCCCTCAAAAAAACTCATGACAGGGCTGGGGATGTGGCTCAAGTGGTAGCGCGCTCGCCTGGCATGCGTGCGGCCCGGGTTCGATCCTCAGCACCACATACCAATAAAGATGTTGTGTCCACCGAGAACTAAAAAATAAATATTAAAAAATTTCTCTCTCTCTCTCCTCTCTCACTCTTTCTTTAAAAAAAAAAAAAACTCATGACTTATCTTATGAAGCATCATTTACTATGAGAAAATGGGGTTTCAGCCCCTGAAGGGGTCATCTGAAGGTGTCAGGGTTATGACACTTTCGCTGTCCTCTGCACAGCAAGCCTCTCCTTTTCATGTGCCTAATTCCTCCCCATAATTTAGAGCTGGACAAAATGGGCTCTCTACCTCTGAGCTACATCCACAGCCCCTTTTATTTATTTTATTGGTTTTCAGTTTTTTCCTGTGTTTGTTTTTGGTGCATTTTAATTATACATAATGCCAGGGATTCATTGTCCTTTTTATTTGATTTAGTTTTGGTACTGGGGATTGTCACTAAGTTGCTGAGGCTGGTCTGGAACCTCTGATTTTCCTGCCTCAGCCACTGAAGTCGCTGAGATTACAAGCTTATGCCACAGAGACTGGCTTTAATGCTCTGAAAGAGGGCTCACTTAGTTGCCCAGGCTGGCTCACACTTGTGATCCTCCAGCCTCAAGTTCTTTGGTAGCTGGGATCACAAACCTGTGCTACCATGACCATCACCTCTTTACTTTGAAATTATCTGGTTTAAAGGAGGAGGAGAAGGAGGAAGAGGAAGAGATGATGATGAAGGTGATGATGTACCAGGGATGAACCCAGGATCGCTTAACCACGGAACCACATTCCTATTCCTTTAAAACATTTTTTTTTCTTTTTAATTTTGAAACGGGGTCTCGCTAAGTTAATTACTTTGCTAAACTGCTGAGGCTGGCTTTGGACTTGGGATCCTCCTCCAGAGCCCCTGGGATTACAGGCGTGCAACACCACGCCCAGCCTGGAAGACGGTTTGGGGGCAACTACATCCAAAACTCAGCCAAGAAGTGGTGGCTACCCTAGTCAAGGATAGGACGCGCTGCTGTCATCAAATGGCAGGCTTGGAAGCCACAGGTAGTTTAAACCGACATCCACCGAACTTTGGTGACCCCTTTGGGGTGGAGAGAACAGGAAGAATTCCGGATGGCCCTGGTGAAGGGAGCACAGAGTGTGAAGTGTCCCACCTGGAAAGGGCACATCCCTGGCCTTTCACAAGGGGAACGCACCTGTTCAGATAACAAGCAGACCTTCTGTGCACAGCCAGAGACATGAAAAGTCGTGCTCTATGTGTGCACTACGTGAAATGCATCTGCTGCCAGGCATAACTGATTAGATTTAAAAAACAAAGCCCACCTCTGCCGGCTCCCTGACCCCCTGGGCCGAAGCGACGTGCAGGAAACGCCATTTGGCCTTCTGACAGATTGGTCTCTCCTACTCCGCCCCCAACGCCTTCCTCCCCTCCGTCGCGTCGCTCGTCCCGTGGCCGCGTCGCCGGGGTGCTGTCGGGGCTCCGGGTGTCGCAGGCACCGACCCTGCGCCACCCCCGCTCGGCGCCGGGGCCCCGGCTGCTCAGGTCTCCGCGGCCCCCGCGCTCCGCCCCGCGCGGGCAGAGGTAAGGCGGCGAGGTCGGCCTCCACCCCTGACTCCCTCCCTCCGCGCGAGACCGGGGTCGCGGCGGGCTCTCCGCACCTCTGGGCCCAACCCGGCCCGGTTCCAGGCCTCTTCCTCCCTGCCCCTTCCCCTGGGGCCCGCCGTGCACTGGCTCCGCCCGGGCGTCCCGGCGCCGAGTGTCCCCGGCTCTAGCAGCGTGCAGGCTTTTCCCGGGGACGCGCTCCGCCGGTGCCTTGCGCACGCCTGGGTCCTCGCAGCCCGGGCGTCGGGGCGCAGCGGGCGACGGGCGTCCGACCTGCCCCTCGGGCTGGAGCGCTGCCCGCTGCTGAGTTTTACGGTGACGGGCTAGGACACCTCGCTCAGCGACGTTTGCTGGGGCTTGCAGTCTGCGGGGCGCTTTCGCGAGACGTTGACATTGAGCTCGTGCTGGTGCCACTTGCGCTCCCGCTGACTCACATCTCCTAGTGGGGCCTTGTCAAGAAGAAAAGGAAAATGAGTTGCAACACAGAAATGAAAAAACAGCTAAGTACCTTTTTAACAAAAAGTATGTGTTAGAATATTAAATTTAATTGGATTCCTTTAAAAATCCGAAGGACTCCAACCCAGATGGGACTCGAACCCACAATCCCTGGCTTAGGAGGCCAGTGCCTTATCCATTAGGCCACTGGGGCTTCACGTAAGCGGCGCCCGGTCACATGCCTCTTAAACTGTGACGCTGCGGGCTGCGTCATGACGTCAAACCCAGAAGATTCCAAACGCAAAAGCTCAGGGAGAATGGTTCAGAGGAGCCCAGAGGCCTTTCTTACCTAAAATGAGGGTTAAAACCACCGGGTTTAAAACGTTTCGACCACGAAGGGACTCGAACCCTCAATCTTCTGATCCGAAGTCAGACGCCTTATCCATTAGGCCACGCGGTCTCCTTCCGCTAAGTGTTCCGCTAGAAAATATATTTGGTGACAATGAGACGCAGCGCTAACGGCGCACCTGTGGATTCATGGTGCCTGCAATTCTCGCTGTGACAACTACGTCGGTTCCTGCAGGAATCACTGCACTACCACCTCCTAGGGGCGGCACCTGAACCTGCCTCCCCGCCTTAGGCGTCCGGACCACGTGGCCTAATGGATAAGGCGTCTGACTTCGGATCAGAAGATTGAGGGTTCGAGTCCCTTCGTGGTCAGCTTCGCTTTTGGGCGAGCGCCGCGGGTTGCTCACTGCCCTACGGACTGCTGCGAACCTGACAGCGGTCCCCTTGAGTCAGCCTTCCGTTTGCCCGGGCGGAGGTCGTTCTGCTAGTGCTGCTGTCCGGCACTCAGTCTGGGCACGTGCGCCTGGAGGCGCTGTGGCGCCCTTTTGTCCTGCCCCAGTGGCCGAATGTATAAGGCACCGGCCGCCTAAGCCAGGGCTTGGGGTTCGAGGCCCTCGTGGGTGGCATCGGGGATCCCTCTCAGGAACCTCTAAGTGCCAGGTCCGTGCCCGCCTCCGCGCGGCGCCCGACTCCTCTCCCGCAGCCCGCGGCCCGCAGTAGGAGTGCATTATTCATTTCTAGCTGCCCCGGGTCGGGAGCGTCCTGTCACCTCAACACTCCACGGCCTCCATCTGGGGACTTTTCTACCCGGGAAGAAGCTGTGCGGCCAACTCGCTCGGCCACCCCTCGCCGGTGTGGAGGAACAGAGCCCCTCTTGCCCAGTGGAACCTACCTGGAGGCCGGGCTCCATTCGGAGCTCGGGGAAAGCTAAAAATAAAGGGTGCTACCCCAGGTGGGACTCGAACCCACAATCCCTGGCTTAGGAGGCCAGTGCCTTATCCATTAGGCCACTGGGGCCTGCGGCACGTGCCGTCTGCCTCTCCTCTGATGTGCGGTGCGACCCTGCCTGGCGGGGCAGGTCGCAGTCGGGCCGGCCCGGAGCTGCGGGAGGCAAAGGGACCGCACGGGGCTGGGCCAGCGCCACGCTCCAGCCCAGCCGCGGGCGCTCCTCGGAGCCTGGGGGCCGCCTCGAGGTCGCCTGGAAAACCTGACCGTAGATGCGTGAAGACCTAGGGCGGTGGCGTTTCCTGACCATTTTTGTGTACCTCTAAAGAACTGATGTAAAAATCAAGAATTTTAGGAGAAGGTAGTGCGGGAAGTGAAAGAGAACAGACACCAGGCACGGACACGGAGCCCGTGGTGAGAACGCACCGATCCAGCCACAACAGGATCCTGTGTACTGTGCACACCTATGACGTCACCAACAGGGTGCGTGGAGGGCAGCCGGGCAGAGTTTTCACTCTAGTGTTTTCTTTAAAACTGTTAGTCTAATATTCCTTAACAAGCGCACACGCACGCACACGCACACACGCACGGTGGGGCAAGGTGCACAGCTGTAATCCCAGGGACTCGGGAGGCTGAAGCAGGAGCACGGCAAGTTCGAGGCCAACCTGGGTAAATTAGGGAGACCCTGTCTCCCAAGGAAATTAAGGATTGGGATGTAGTTTAATGAACCCAGAGACACTCTGAACCAGGGATGGGGGAGGACAAAACAAAAACCTTCAGCCAAGGACAAATGTGTAGTCCCATTGTGCCTACTTCCAGACTTTGCAGGGTAAACAGGACGAGGGCATATTCCTCTTTGCTTCTCTCTAAAACAGAGTCTGCCGAAGCAGGTCTCCTTCCTCCCCTTACTAGAGCAAGAAGGAAGAATTTCGTCCTAGTGGCTCCAGTCCACTGCCTCGAGGACTTCTGTCTGTGACTGCTGAGGTTTAAAGGCAGGCAGTAATCACAGGTCCTTAGGACGAGCTTCTCCGCCTGCCTGAATTATGAACCTGTCACTTCCATCAAGACACAGAACCTCCTGGCACCTGCAAGGCACCCTGTGCCTCCCCCAGTCAATGATCTCCTCCCTCATGCAAATCCTTCTCTGACTTTTATCACCACAAATGATTTTACTAGTTTTCAACTTCATATAAATGAAATAACTGTAGTCTATAATTTTATAAAGTCTGGCCTCCTTCACTCAACATTGTCTTTGAAATTTTGTTTTTATGAATAGGCTCTGCTCTCTGTCCCCAGTCCATTTGCTTCGCTTTTAAAAAAAAAATCTTTTTTAGAGATTGATGGACCTTTATTTATTTGTATGCGGTGCTGAGAATCAAACCCAGTGTGTCACACATGCTAGACAAGCGCTACCACTGAGCCACAATCCCAGCCCTTGCTTGGCTTCTTTACCTTTCCCTTCCCTCCTGTATATCCCAGGGTGTTTCTGGGTATCTTCACCTCCCACCAATGTCTTCTGAAGGCCTCTGGCTCTGCGCCATGCCCCAGGGTCTCTGCTTTCCCTCTGCTCCACCTAGCCAAGCATTCCCCAGGCTCTGCCTTGCCTCACTCTCAGCGGCTCTTGTCCATTCCCAAGACACTACCTGTCTGTGTGGACCTTGGATCTCCCCACAGCAACTTCACTCCCAGCTCCAGGGCTCCATTCCCTCCCAGTTCTGCTTGCATACAGCCCCCTTTGACTGTTGTCTCAGTGCACAGCATGACCCCACCACACTCCTACTCCCATACCACCCAGGCAAACTTTCTGTCCCCCTAATGCTCCAGCATCTGGTACTTCTCTCCAACCCGCTGTCACTGCCCCGTGTGAGGATGGATCATTACCTGCTGCCCCAGGTCCACTGGCCAACCCTTGCCCACTCCCCCGCAGTCCTTCTTTGTCCTTTCACGAGCAGGTCAGTCATCTCCTGACAGCCTCTGGAGGGGTGAAGTCTAAGTGTGTTGGCTGTCCCATTGAAATCTGACTTCCATTTGGTGTGGCAGACTCATCTTTCACAGCAACTTGTGCCCTGGGTTCCTGAAGAACTGGGCCAGAAGTCACAGCTGTCCTTCCCTGAGTGCTTGCTCAGTGCACTGAGCACTGGTCACTCATCTAGATGCCCTTCCCTTGCTTGCCTGAGCAGCTCCTGCCCTCCTTAGGGTCCATCTCAAGCACCTCAAGTACATCTTCTCTGACCCACCAGCCAGCTCTGCTCTCTGTCCCCAGTCCATTTGCTTTGCTTGTGTCATTGACTATGCTTTAGGTCATGTGACTGTTACAGGAATCCATCTTTCCTTCTGTTTTGTCATCATCTGACAGATGCCAATTCTCTGGAATGATGGACTTTAGTTCACTGCTGACTCCTCACCTCACGTGGCACCTGGCATTCAGTTCTATTAAATTACTGAATGAATGTTGTATGTCCTGCATACAGACTCAGCCCCGAGGCTCTGAGTCCTATCTTCCACATCTTCTGTAGTTTTTTAAAAATATTTTTTAGTTATAGTTGGACACAATACCTCCACTTCACTTAATTTACTTTTATGTGGTGCTGAGGATCAAACCCAGGGTCTCACAAGTACGAGGCAAGCGCTCTACTGCTGAGCCACAACCCCAGCTCCACATCTTCTGTATTTTGCCAGTCACTTGTAAATGACTTACCCCCTGGTCTGGACTTACCTATATGAACGATGAGGTACCTACTCAAGTGTATATACTACTATAGTTCATTACCTTACACTTGGATCATCATGATCTGGTATTTATCAAATGAGAGAACTGCATCAAAATAATATAGAGCATTTGAAGAACTTCATACATACCAGAATAATCCACCACTATTATATTAGCCTAGGTCCCTAGCCTGGGTGCTTGTTCCCACAACCACAGGACTGCAAAAGTCTCTTTTCAATTTCAGTGTACTCTTCCTGCCTCTAAAGCCTACTGCCATATTTAATATACACCTAATACGCAATACTCACTCAAAATCTTAGTGGCTTCCTGCTACCTAATGTTTCACGAAATCCAAATCCTACCATGGTCAGGCATGGTGGTGCACACCTGTAATCCCAGCAACTCAGGAAGCTGAGGCAGGAGATCTCAAGTTTGAGACCAGCCTAGGCAATTTAATGAGACCCTGTTTCAAAAAAAGGTTGGGGTGGCTGGAGATGTAGCTCAGAGTAAAATGCCCTTGGTTCAAACACTAGTACTGCCCCAAATTAACTCTTTACCTTGAGTTCCAGGATCTCTAATAGAGCCTCTGCCTTTCTAGATGGACTTCCGACAAGCCCCTGCAGGAATCTGCCATTCAGTACCAATGGCTTCCTTGTCACATCCTGCACCCTAGCTCTTCTGTCTCCTGGATTTACACTTTTCCTTTCAAATAGCATATTATACTCCCTCTCTACTGATTGAAATCCTATACCTTTTTCAAGTCCTAGCTCAAATGCCCTTCTTCCTAGTTGTGTGTTCCTTGATGGAAGATCCAGAGCCCTCTGTTCTCTAGCAGTAAGCTGTGAAATCATCAGCGCTGAGGCAGTGACAGTGGGGTAGATTTCAGGTGAGAGAAAAGGTCAGTCAGTGTCTTGTCTTGAAGCATTCTGACAGGCAAGGCCCACTGAGCTTAACAAATTTACTGCAAGCCAGGTGCACACCTGTAATCCCAGTGGCTCGGGAGGCTGAGGCAGAAAGATTGAGAGTTCAAAGCCAGCCTCAATAATTTAGCAAGGCCCTAAGCAATGCAGAGAGTTCCTGTCTCTAATAAAATACAAAAAGGGGCTGGAGATGTGGTTCAGTGGTTAAGTGTCCCCAGGTTCAATTTCCGGTATCAAAAAAACAAATTTTATTGCAGTTAATAATATAGTCAATGGGTAACTATGGTTTAACAACATGGTGATGGTATATGAAGACCTGCAACCAGTGCCTGAAGCCCTCATTCCCAATGAATACTCTCTTAATGGTTCCAATGTTAACAGCAAAAAAGATAAAGAAAACGAATATCCTCATGGCGTTACAGGTCTCTCAGCTGCAGCTGCTCCAATGCCCTGAAGAGTGGATGCTGGGGGGATTTCAGTCCATGTCTACCCTCCTGCTTGTCTTTACGGCAGAATTTATTCTCTTTTGTCTCAGCCTTTCCCGATTCATGTTTTCTATCCTGAAAACAAAAAGACCACAATGAGACCCAAATGCCCAATCAGTGCCTTTCAAAGTGGTGGGAATGGTGGGAAGCTGAGTGGGAGGCAGAACAGCCTGGTCACCAGGCAAAGATGCACACCCCGTCCAGGGTGGGTCCCTGCCCCTCCTGCAGATCCTCCATGCCTGCTTGGGCCTCTTGGACTTCATCCTGCCTCCTTTCTTTCCTGTCCAGCTCTTGCCCACATGAATCAGTCTACACAACCTAGGACATCTTCTGGTACCTGATTCTCTGAAGTTGAGCATCTTCTTTGGATGGCTCCTTGGGCATCTGGCTGGCCTCTGCAATCATATCTCGAATTTTCTGTAGGCAATCTGCCAGATTCCGGAACTGATAGCGGCTGCTTTCGGAGGTGAGTATCAACTCTCCTTCCCTGTTGATCTTATTTTTATGCTGAAAGAACAAAAATAAAAAGTGAAGTTCTGCAGAGTAAAGGTTTAGAAGCCGCTGAGGAATCTGCAGGGAAATAAAGGGAGAGTGGCTACCTTGAGCGCAATCTTCTGCCTCACAGGCTCTGCAATCCAGTCAGCTGTGGCCAAATGGAACCTGACTTCAGCCTTGGAATTCACTGTGGATGAAAGAAAGGAGTAGTGGTCACTGAGACTTGGGAAGATGAAGCACCCAGGAGACCAGTGACTATCCTGGAACCAAGGGAAGTCAGATACTCAGCCATGCATGTGCTGGCCTTTGTCGAAGTTGGCCATGGAACGAGCCCGCAAAGGCAGTGAGGCTCTTCAGGACAAAAAACCTTCTGGTAACTACCCATGCAATGCTTCTCTTCCAGTTTTACTGGCTTCTGTAAAGAATGGGGGGAATGGGTTCCACAAGAATGAAGGAAACCTGTTCTTGGAGCTGGCTGCCAGCTCACACTGTGAGTTCTCTTTGTTTAGCTTCACAAGCCAATCCTACTCCTAGCAAGCCATAGCTGAGAGCCTGAGAATCAGACCACATTCAAAAGGATAAAGAGGATTATTATAAGCTGGTGGTATTTAAGCTTTGGCTGAAAAAATCCCTTTATTCCACATGAATGTAAAAACAGCTCCCTCTTCAATCCCCTCTCCCAGCTAAGTTTTAAAGCAACAGAAAACACCAAGGTGCCTTTACCTTTGTTTACATTCTGTCCGCCGGGACCACTACTCCGACAGTAAGATATCGTCAAGCGATCTATAAAATGAAAGGATGCACACCCAAAGGGTTATCCCATGGCCAAATGTACAGACTGCTAACTATCAACGTAACTGTCCTTATTACACATCTCTTTCAATCACACAAGGCACACACAAATGTAGCATTCAGGCCAGTAAAGCTGTAGAGTATTTATAGATGTCAAAACTGAAATAAAGGGCAAGTACTTCCCCAAGGTCATAGAGACAGCAGAGAAATAAAATTATGACTGGGTTCTGGACTGTCCTCTTCTGGTCTAGCACATTCCACCAGATCCTTCTGCCTTATTTATTTGCTGTTTGTTTAAAGTTTGAACTTTCGAAAGTTCAAACTTACAGACAAGTTCAAGTATCTCAAAGTGTGGGGGACAAGGAATCCCCATGAACTGTAAGCTTCAGGAGGGCAGGACTGTGTCTGAGAATCATTGTGCGTTCCCAGAGCCTAGGTCATGGTCAGTGCTAAAAACATTTGCGGGATGAATGAGGACTTGGTCTGGAGATGGGAGCCCTCACTTTGAACACTTACGCAGCCACTGTGTGATGTTAGCAAAGTCCCACTGCTTCTCTGGGTTTTGGTTTTGTTTACTTTTAGTCTATAAGTTTTTTCCTTCCACTTTTATAATTAATGAAAACAGCCTAGCAGTAGCTAGGTAGTGAAGGAATGGTGGTGGGAAGGTTTCAGAAGACAAGCTGTGAACCGAAAGAGGTCTGGTGGTGAAGCACTGTGGCATCGTGGGGGCAGGTGCAGTGCTCTGTGGGCAGTGATGTCCCATCTCAGAACTGCTGCTGAGGGGCCTTCCTCTTTTGAAAAAAAAAAAAGAATTAAATCCTTGTTCTGATCAGGTAACAAATGGTCAAGGGAAGGATTCTACCATGGGGCTCTGCAACCTAGCATGTAAACACACCAGCCACCTGGGCCAGGACGAGAGCAGCAGTCTGCCTTTGCAGGAACAGAATGTGGTGAGGTCCTCCCAGAACAAGAGAGTATGGGAGGCCAGGAAGGAGTTGCTCAAGGCCACTGCCCACTGGGAAGCTGTCTATCTTCCTGGGAAGGCTGCACGAGACACTTCTCTGCCTCCAGTTCTGTTGATACATGGCTTTCCACTCCCTCCCCTCCATGCACTCTAGGGCTGAGCTGTGAGCTGTAAACCACTTTGCTGTGGCTCCTCAGCCACAGGTGTCCTATCCCATGTGTTGCAGTCTCCGGCCTCTCTGCTTTAGTGTCAGAGGAACCCCAAACCTTTGGCTACTCTCCCTTTCACTGTTTGTGGGAGGCATAGCTCTCTGACTCTAAAGGCTCACTGCTTCTTGCCAGGCCCTATGCTGACAGGTAGAGAATTCTGAAGTTATGCAAATACTCTACCACTGAGCCACTTCTCTAGCCTGGTATCCAGGTCTTTGAGATATACACACACATGCACACTCAGATAAACAGATACAAATACACAAATGTAAATACATATGTGAAAGAAAACTGGCAGCTTTTAAGCTCCCCTGTACCTTCTTATTCCCACAAAAATCAACTCATTTACTGTAAAAACTTCTATATCATGAGCACATCAGGAGGTCTGCATCTGCGGGCATACTGGGTGGTACTCCACGAGTGGTTGCACTGTTGCTCATATGCTGTTTTAAACAATGCTAGAGACTTCACTTTTACATGCCGGGAATTTTTTTTTTTTTTTACTCTTCATTTCTTGAGATTTTTTTTATTTATTTTTATTAGTTACAACACATGACAGTACAATGATCTTGACATTTCATATATTTGAATGAAATGGGGTATAATTTCTCATTTTTCTGATTGTACAGGTTGCAGAATCACATTGGTCATATAGTCACATATATACATACAGCAATAATAATGTCTATTTTATTTTTTTTTTAATAAACTTAAATTGGGCTGGTGAGATCTGGAATGAACATGAGGGGTGGGAAATGTCTTTTTGTTGTTGTTGTTCTTATTGTGCTGGGGATCAAACCTGGGGCCTCACACAGGCTAGGCTGACACTCTACAACTAAGCTACACCACCAGCCTGAAATGACTGGTTTGGTATTTTTTTTGGGGGGGTCAGGGCAGTATTGGAGATTAAACCCAGGGCTTCATACATGGTAAGCAAGCACTGAACTATATCCCCAGCCCTTTTATTTTATTTAATTTCAAGTTAGGGTTTCAAAATAAAAGGGCTTGAACTTGCAATCCTCCTGCCTCACTCAGCCTCCCAAGTAATGAGATTACAGTCATAAGTTACTGAGTTTGGCTTAAAATGGCTGATTTTTACTAAAACAAAACCACTTACCTAGTGGGATGTCATTGCTGGCTTGCTTTGCATCATCCTGTAATGTAATATACACAGGTCACATGGCTATCACCTGCTGGGTGACTCTTAGCTGGTCCAGAGCAATAAAAGAAATGATAGAAATCCACAGTGCAAATGTAATATGTCACTATTTTCATTTCCCCAGCAAAATCATCGCATCAGAGTAACAGAAAAAGGATCCCCCAGTCTCCAGAGGCACTAACTCAGAAACACCCCTCAGCGAAAACAGAACTGGTGTCTCTAAGCTATTCCTAGAGCTAGTTCCTTAGATAGTACAGGCACCATCAAGGGCCTGGCTCCTGCAGTGTGTGGAGGAAGCCTCCGAGTACATGTTTCAGGAGATTTCCAAGGCAATACTCTCTGCCAACCCAGAGAACAACCCTGGCGGGCTACTCTGTTCTCCATATGAGACTCACATGTGAGTGGGCCCACCTTGAACGGGACTTAAGGGTTCAGGTCAGACTGAACTACTCTGCCCCAGGCCTTCTCACCTGCCTCTCCTGAAGCTCTTCCTCTGGAAGCAATACCCTTCAGCCTTCAATCTTTGGGTCTCCAAGGCTCAGCATAAATACCACCAGCTCTGAGGCTTTTCTGACCCTCTAAGACAAAAGTATCCTTACCTGTAACCCCTGCTGACTGCCTTTATTCCCTTTATCTTAGAATTATTTGGAGATGAAACCCTTAGCCTGCTTACCTCTCCCCAGACCTGAAAACCATGGGCCACACCTTCTTTCCTAAAGCTTGCGCTTCCTCTTTCTCCTAAGATATCCTCTCCAGGTTTTCCTCTAGCTTCCCTGAGCCTCTTTCTCACTCTTCTTTGCTAGGTTTTTGCAACTTTTAAACACTGATATGACCCTGAAACACTTCTTCCTCTTTCTTCATCCCATAATGTGTTGCTGATTCCCAACTTTCTGGTTCAAACCCACCTCTTTGCTTAACTCTAGTCCCATGTCCCAGCAGCTACTCTGATGCCTAATGGTTGCCTCAAACCTCAGGCCTCCTCCCAGGGGACTTCCCTCTAACAATCTGAAGTAGTCCGTAATTTTTTCTACTATAGTACACTGGCCAATGCATTTTTTTATCTTCTGATATTTTCCTGATTTGCTAACTGTCTACTGCTTTTACTAGAACACAGGCTCCATCAGGCAGGGATCTTGTCTATCATGGCTGTATCTGCTATGCTTGAAACAGTAAGTACACGATAAACTTTTTGTTGAATGAAAGGACAAATGAATGTTTTTGTACTCTCTCATGCTAATAGCAAGTCAATGCTTCCATTGCCCCAGGCTTTAGACTTCAATTTCACTTATTACTTCTCATATCCAATCCATTAGCAAATCCTATGGCTTTCCCTTCAAAATATATTTAGGATCTGACCAATTCTCAAGATTCCTATTGCTTCCACATTGCTTATCCTCTTGTCTATATTAGTGCCATCTTCTAGTCTACTCTCTGTAAGGCTCTACAAGTGATCCTGGTAAAATTAAGGTGCATCATTCCAATCTTCTGCTTCAAACTCTCCAACAGGTCTCTATTACATTCAGCGGAAAATTGAGGCCAATAAGCCCTAATCACAGGCCTTTCCCCAACCATCCTTCTCCTCTTTAGCTTTACTTCCTCTGAATGTCCTGTTCAGCTACACCGCTCCAACATACTACTGCCTTAAATGGGTTGCACTTACTGTTCCCTCTGGCTGGGATGTTTGCCTCCCCAGTATTCTCATGGCTCATTGTCTTGTTTCTTCGAGGTCTTTACTCGAATGTCACCTCTTCACTGAGGCCTTTCCAGACCACCCTAATTAAAACTGCAACTTCTGGTGCTCTCTCTTCCTTTGGGCTTTACTTTCTCCAGATACCATATTATACATTCTATATTACTTATTTTTTTTTTTGCCTGTCTCCCTCCAGTAGACTATAAACACCACAGCATTCGGATTTTTTTTGTTGTTGTTTACTACTTTGTGCCCTGGTCTAGCCAGTGCAGCACAGCACCTTCCCAATAAGTTTGCTGGATAAGTGAGTGAATGAAAGAAAGAAAGAAACTGCATTATCTTGCAGTGCTGTAGGTGCTAGCTCAACAGAACCAGGTGGGTTCCATCGTTCTGGCATGTGCAGTACCTGCAAACAATGAGCTAAATAAATAAATCCTGAAGGACCAAACGGGAAACGCTGTTTCCTCAGACGTGTTGGGGTTACTAGAGGCAATGGGCCATGCAACGTTCCAAATTGGTAGTAAAGAACTTGCCAGAATCGGTCTTTACTGTCCACTTGAGAGGGCCAGAATGCCCACATTTCCCTTGGGACAAGAATTTGAGCCCGAGGACTGGAAAACGAACGCGGAAAAGCTGGTGGTCTCAAAGCAGTGAGTCTAGCCTGCTACCCCTGAGCCCGCGCAGCCGGGGTCACACCCGGCGCCACTGCACCTCTGCAGTCCCGGGCCCCGGTGATCGGCCAACCAGCCTCCATCCGCAGCGACCCTTCGCAGCCCCGCGGCCGGCCAATGGGCTCCCGGCCTCCTGACGTCACCCAGCTGCGGGAGGAAACGCCCCTTCCGTCCGGCCCTTCCCGGCTCACCGGGACCCTCCAAGCGGTGTCCGAACCCTTGGAGTCAGGGTAGAGCTTGTCCAAGCTGTAGATGCTCTGGAACTCGGTGCCGTCTACCTGCTTGTGTAGAGTCCGGCACAGGAAGCGCGCGGGCGGCGGGAGCAGCCAGGCTCCAGTTCGGCTCAGGGCCCAGCGCAGGACCCAGGCGGTCGCCATGTTCGGCCTCTGGGCAGCTTCCGGCGTGCGCGCTCTCCTCGCGGTCCGCAAGATTGCGCTGCTCTTCGGATTTAAGGTTCCGCGCAGCCTCGAGGACCCGCCTCCCGGAGGCGACGAACTGTGTACCCGGCTGTGCTTCTGAGGAGGCCTGGTTGACACGGAGCAGATGTCGGCCAGACCCCGCAAACAGACCAAAAAAAAAAAAAATACCCACAACCGGATTCGTGTGGTTCCCCAGAAACCACTTGTCTCCCTTTCTGTGTCGGTATCTTGAGGTCGAATGAAACGCACCAGTGAGGTTTCCCCGCACCGCCTGGGTCACCGCCCACCGCCGGCCGCGCGCCCCGCATCCCTCTATTCTGCTCTGACTTATCTTTTTTTTTTTTTTTTTAATCACCAAGTCTTATTTTTCTAATTTAACTGCCTGTCTGTTGCCAGAAGGTAAGCTCCAGGAGGGTGCTGGCTCCCTGCTGTATTCCCAGCACCCAGAACATGGCACAGGGGGGGCACTCCACCGAGGAGGATCAAGTGAATTCTGTAGGAATGTGTGTGTTTGTTTTAAATATTTTATTAGTTGTTGATGGACCTTTATTTATTTATATGCGGTACTGAGGATTGAACCCAGTGCCTCACACATCTACCACTGAGCCACAACCCCAGCCCCAAGGGAATGTGTGTTTGAAGTTGAGTTTAGGTAGAGCTGAGCTTTAGGACTTCAGGTCTTCCCACAAGGCAGCCAATAAGTCATCCTCCCCGAGCCTACGTGTGTGCATAGTACTGGCTTATCCCAGGAATGGGAGGCAGGTCATGGAACAAATATTCCCAAAACGTGGACTGGTCCACACCCTCCAGCTTTACGGAGAATAATGGGGGTTTCTTCCAGTTAGAAGATAAGGGGATGGTAGAAGAGTAGAGGGAGATGGCAGGCCAAGCAGAGTCCTGTTGACACAGGACTCCGGAACTCAGAGATTCTGATTCTGAAACAGGTTGGAAATAGAGACAGCAGTATTTGAAAACAGCTAACCCTTACTTAAGTGACTTAGTGGAGAGGCAGTGTGTAAAGGAAAACAGAGCTCCATAAATGTAATTATTAGTAGTACTTGTGGCGGTTTCTTAATGAAGAGTTCTATTTTTAGGAAAAAGCATAATCACCTAGAAAAATATGCCTCTGGGATATTTTAAATATCTCCTGGGGATGTTGACCATTGAAACAGGAGACTGTCTTCTAATCAAGCCAGTACCATCTCAGCATCATCAGAATACACCATTTTCCAACCCTGGCTTTGTATATTCCGACTAGGAAGGGTTGGCAATTGACTGCTCCTCTTGGGCACGAGGTAGGAAGGAGAGTCTCCTGGGTCCCTCCTTGTCTGACTTAGTCCCAAGACCCCAGAAGGAACATAAATGTCTCCATGGTAACTAGAATAAGCTGCTTGGGGGAGCAGAGCCAGGCGCTCAGGTCTAGGTAGAGGATGGTGAGTAATAAAGCTGGAGCTGTTTCAAGACAGCCTTTGTTCTCAGGCTGGACTCCAGCCTCTACCTGACTCAGAGCCATAGGAAAAGGAAACTGCAGGTTTCCATGACCCCAAATAAACACAGCCTGCTCAGGCCATCTGGTGGCCTGGATTCTAGGAGAAGTGAAGGGAGAGAGAAGAATGAAACAAGCTGCCCTGGGGCTCAGAGGAAGCAGCTGGCAAGCTCCTTTCACCTGCTGCCACAGGGAACCATCCAGAATGAGGCCCTTTTGGAGAAAATGAGCCAAGAATGAGGAAGAAGAAATAAGGATAGGTAGAAAGGAGACCATCAGAAAAGGGGGGGAAAATCCCCACCTGGGTGTGGTTGCAAATGTCGGTAACCTCAGCTATTGGGAGGCTCAGGCAGGAGGATAAGGCAGTTTGAAGCCAGCCTCCGAAACTTAGACCATGTGTCCAAACTTTAAAGGCAGTTGGTGGTATAGCTCAGTGGCAGAGTGTCCCTCGGTTTTCAATCCTTAGTACCACAGAAAAAAAGAAAAGAAACTGTAACTTTAAGAAACTCCATGAACACCCTCATCTTTGCTCCCCAGGCCGGTTTTCCTCCAGACCTAAATTCCTAAAAGGCCCCTGGATCTTAAGAGTACTGTGAGTCCAGTTAATTAATGCCAATATACATTGCTTGCTTACACAACATTTTCTTTAGCCAAGGGAGAAATAATGGGTATGTTTCAAATGTTATCTATTAACTAGATAATGTCAACCTAGAGATCCTGAAAAGAACCTGATCACCAGGACCTACCCTGTGCTCTCACCAGACATACCTCTTCTCTTTACTCTTTACAAAATTCCCTTTAAAAAAAAAAGTGGGGCTGGGGTTGTAGCTCAGTGGTAGAGAGCTTGCCTAGCATGTATGAGGCCCTGAGTTTGATCCTCAGCACCACATAAAGATAAATAAATAAAATAAAGGTATTGTGTCCATCTACAACTTCACAAAATATTTTTTAAAAGAGTGCTGCAGAGTGCAGTGGCACACACCTGTAATCCCAGTGACTCAGAAGAATCACAAGTTCAAAGCCAGCCTCAGCAACTTATTGAGACCCTGTCTTACAATAAAAAATAAAAAGGGCTGGGGAGGTGGTAAAGCACCCCTGAGTTTAATCCCCAGTACCACACTCTGTGCCTTTGAGTGTGCTTTCCTGAATAAATTTGTGATTGTGCCTTTTCTAATGTATCCTGAATTTTTTTTCTGCAAAGTATGTCAAGAGCCTGCAGGGACCAAGTTGAGGTCTCCTCTCTTCTGGGCGAACTTCTCAGACTTCTATTTGGTGACAAGAGGGAACACCGGTTTCCCAAGAAAAGCAGGTGCTGAAAGCTGAGATCCGTGTTCTTCCCCTTCTTGATCCTCCATGGGTTGGGATGGCGCTTCAGGAAGTGGGCATTCACGGGGGAGAAAGGAAAAAGCCTCCTCACCAAGCTATTCCTGGCAGCTGAGGAGCTTGCACATACCAGCCCTACTTCATGGCAGGGTACATTCTCACGCAAGGAGTCTGCGAGATTTTCCTTTCTTCTCTGGAGTGCCCTGGGTCAGATGGCCTCTTAGATTTATCTCATCATTGTGTGGACCCAGGGACATGCAGCGAAGCACGGTGGAATCGGTCAGGCCTGAGATGGATTATTTCTCTGTGACTTTGAATAGCTACCTTAACCTCTAAGCCTCCATATCCACATCAGTAAATTAGAGGTTTTATAGCTGCCTCCTAAAGGTCCTGATGATATTAAACACATGCAAAGCACTTCATACCACGCCTGTCCCAAAGCCAGTATGTATCTAATTAGCGGCTACTCAGGGATACTAGTGCCCATGGCAGAGACCTGATGACTGTTAGCTTTTTTCCTCTGCAGCCCTGGGGTAGAAAATCCAGCTCCACTGGACCCTTTTTCTTTCTTCCCTGAGGGGATGGACAGCACACAGCACGAGTGAGTGGGCAGAACTGCTGCCTTCTTTCTGGAAGCTACTTCCTTTGCCACCACCACTTGGCTCCCTGGTCCCTGAAAACAGCCGGGATTTGCAGGCAGGGCTGAGGCAGGGCTGGCTGGCTGATTTCCTCACCGCAGTGGTTCAGTGCATTTGGGTTGGCAGTGGGAAGATTGCCCGTTCAGGGAAGAAGAGAGCCTGAGAAACGTGACACGGGGTCATGATGGTGAAAAGGCCACCATGAGATTTTTTTTTTTTTTTGTACTGGGGTTGAACTCAGGCAATGCAGGCCCCCAGGTGGGGAAAGAGGGGAAAAGACAGGTTAAAAGCCAAGGAGAGAAGATAGCTGGATACAGGCCTTGAACAGCTTCTTTTGCTTCCCACATGTGTGAGCTATAATGTGCCCTCATGCCATTGAAGACAGGTGACAACAGGATGGGAAATCCTAGAGCCCCTGCAGGCTGCCTATGTAAACCATCCATGCTGTTCAACTGATGTAGGCACCAGTTGGGGACCCAGCTCTGGGCTCCCTTACCATACCTTCCTCCCTCCTTAAGGGCAGGGAGCAAAAGCTTGCTCTTTACCCACGGCCCCTGCTGGTCCCTGTGTCTACTCCCAAAGAAGACTTTGGAAGCTTTTCCACAGATGCAGGTCATGGGCCACAGAGCTGCATTTTTTCTCTATTTGAAAATGGGAGAGTGGAGAAGATGGCAAGAAAATGAACCCTAAAATGCCCAGTACATTTTCTTCTCCAATTCTGGAGTCACCCAGGCCACAGACAGTACTGGATTGCAAGAGGGACCAGCAGGATCTGCAGGGCAGGAGGCAATCTACCGTGTGTGGGGGTGCAAGGTGGCTGGGTGGCGTACATAGCATGAGGTGACAGCAGATTTCCCAAGGTGCTCCTCTTACCCAAACCTACAGGTATGTTTCCAGGCCTCAGATATCTGAGTTTGGGCAGCAATTCTCAAGTTCTAGGAGGTCATTACCAGATTTGAAGAGGACAGTGTGGGCATGGGAACTTCTAAAAAGGACACGTGCTATCACTGTGCATCGAGGAAAGAGAAACCCATGGACTGTGGACTGACTACACTTTCCACACTGGAGCACATCGGTTGAGTGTGAGTCCCCTGGGTGACCAACTCTCCTGCCTACTGTCCTCCCCTCTCCAAAACATGGTGAAGAGACAGGTCTTTGGGAATAGCTGGAATCTGTGAGGTATTTCTGTGTACATGGAAGAGAGTGAGTGGTTGATAGGTTTGGAAATACCTAGAGAGGGTCCTGTTGTAATTCTTGCAACTCTCCTCTATTTCAAGTGGCTCCCCCAGGGCTGGTCTGTTTATTCCTCTTTCATGGTCCCTTGGGGCTCAGCCTCTGTCCTGGGCTCCTTCACTCTTCCTCTCTATCATTCGACTTCCATGCAGTGGAAGCCTTAAAACTACAGATGACACCCGTCAACCTTGCAATCACTTTTCCTTGCACTTAGGAGGTGCAAGCCTCCTAAGCCTGCTCCCTGGGGGGCCTGGCCTCCACTCTCATCCCCTGCCTGGTCGTGCCCTACTGTTTCCACTGGTGCCTCCCCAGTCTTGAGTCTCAGCTAATCATCACACCAGCCGGTGCGCCCCGGCCAGGCTCATCAAGCGTTTCCCAATCTTCTTTCCCCATTATCAGTCTTCTTTTCCCCCTCGGGAGGGGGACACTTTCCCCCTAATTGTTCCTTTGTAAAAAAAATTATTGTGATTCTTTGCCAACAGAATTAAGATCATTCTGTTGACAACATCCAAAGAATCACTATCAGGAGCCAGGTGAACATAGGCCTTCTTTCCATCAGGCCTGATCAGGGTGCTGACCTTGGCCACATCAACCTCACAAAGCTTCTTCATAGCCTGTGTGATCTGCTGCTTGCTGGCCTCAGCATCCACAGGGAACAGTCTTCTGTCTTCCCCATGGCCGACTCTGGTTGGGGAACCTGATGGCATGCAGGTCGAGCCTCTTGCCTCTGGGAGGGGAGTGCTCTTCCACAGCTATTTGGGCAGCTGGAAGGCAGAGGGCATGCAGATCTTTTTGTAGCTGTGGCCGCCTTTCAGTACTGCCTTCTTAAGAGTCCAAACCTTTGCTTTGGCTTCAGTTTTGGGACCGTGAGGAGCTTCCTTCTTTGCCCTCAGTGTCATGATGGTGAAAAGGCCACCATGGGGTTTCTCTAAGGCCACCATGAGGTTTCTCCAAGGCCACTATGAGGTTTCTCTTTTATTTTTTTTGTACCGGGGATTGAATGAACTCAGGGACACTTGATCACTGAGTCACACCCCCAGCCCTTGTTTGTATTTGATTTAGAGTTAGGGTCTCACTGAGTTGCTTAGCATTTCACTTTTGTTGAGGCTGGCTTTGAACTCAGGATCCTTCTGCCTCAGTCTCCCAAACCACTGGGATTACATGCGCTGGCCACTGCACCCGGCTCCCCCATGAGATTTTTTTTTTTTAATATTTTTTGTGTCAATGGGTCTTTATTTTATTTATTTTTATGTGGTGCTGAGGATTGAATCCAGTGCCTCACACATGCTAGGCAAGCTCTCTACCACTGAGCCACAGCCACAGCCCCCCACCATGAGATTTTAACACCATAAATATACTGTATATCTCTTCATATACTGTATGCATATATCCACACAGAAGTGTTGTTTTTTTTTAAGTTTACTCCCATTGAGTACATGTGTCCTAGCTAACATGACACCAAGCCTCCTGCCCCCAGTTTTCCATCACCCTTTCTTTGGTTTATTTTAGCTGACTTTGGGGAAATTTGCCCACACTAGAATGTGAACTGCAAGGCAAGACAAGCCCTGTCTCTTTTGTTCATTATTGTCTCCCCAGCAATACTGGTGACACTGGCTCTCGATGAACATGGAGATGCTATTTAGAGATGTTTGGATGCTGATCACAGAGAGGTGAGCAGTGAGAGGCTGAGGGCTCAGAACCTGAGGGGCTTCAGAGGAAAGGTAGAGGGTCACAGTGGAGGGGAGCTCAGGCACCTTCCTGGCCTTCAGTGGAGTGTGACAGGAGGAAAGCCTGTGAGATACACAGAGATGGGACCCTGGCTCTAGGGCCATTTCTGCTTTTTAGAATACTGGTGCATTTTTTATTAAAGAAGAGAATAAAGCATTTGTAAATATATTTCTCTCACGTATACTTCAAAGGAGACGCTGGTCGGCGGCTACAGAGCTGGGGAGCAAACAGGCCAGAGCTTACCCCTTCCCCCAGATGACAGAGACATACAGAGGGCTAGGAACTGCCCAGCCCCAAAAGACAAAAGGTTCCAAGTTGCACAAACAGAAGACCCAGCCGCCAGCTCACATCACAGTGCCGCCCAGAGCAAGGTGGCATCCCGAGGGATGTCAGGTATGCTTGTTAAGAAACCCCTTTACCCATTAGAAATAAATAAGGCATGAAGGTTCCCGCTGGGCTCCCAGCACAGAAGCCAGAGCCACGGCCTTCCACTGGATTGTATGGCTCCTTCAATTTCTAGGGTCTCAGGAGGATGACTAAAGAACAAGAAACCCTGAAGGACTGCCGAGGACAAGCTGGGGACCTGGGCATCTCTTAGCTGAAACTTGACTAAGACTCTGAAGTCTTAAACCAAAAGATGGAACCTCTGACCCAGCTGGGGCTTCAAACACCCTCCACAAAGTTGGGAGGTAAAGAGCAGGCATTTTGCAGGTGGGAGGGCGGGAAATCATTCCTCATCCCCGACCCAATTCAGTACTACTTCATGTGCAGTGAGAGTCTCGGGTGAAGGGGAATAGGGATGGACACTGGGGCCACTGGTGGCCCGTGTCCAGGACATTCTGAGGGCAGCAGGTATGACCTGTGCCAGGCTGGCCTGTGGGGAGCGTGGAGTGAATGAGACGTCATGGTCCCTGAGATGGGGCAGGTGCAGAGAAGGGAGGCAGAGGCGATATACAGACATGGGCTCTCCACCATCCGGCCCCTGGAAGGCTGAATGCCCAGAAGGCATTTCTGGGGCTAGAGCTCAAGGAGGCTGGCTGAGGGAAACAGGGTACCACTCATGTATGGCTGTCGAGGGGCTCCCTCTTCCCCTCTTCTGATTGGCTACAGTTCTGCGATGGGCAAGGGGTCCCTGCCAGGGTTGGAGTGGGGGACACTCAGGACCTGGCTGAGCCTTTCTGCTCTGCAAGGCAGGGGCTATCTGTGACCTGTTCAGGACTCTGGGGGTAGGGACAGCTGGTGCTAAGGGAATGACAGCAAGTCACGGCTGGCAAGAAGCAGTGGGTGGTCCAGGAGACCCCAGGAACCATCAATAGCTGGCTCTGGGGGTCCCCTTTCAAGTGTTTCCAGTTGTGGCAAGGGGTCAAGGCGACCTTGCATTGCAAATCTCTCAGAAAAACTGAACTTTGGGGGTGGGGAAACCAACTGATCCGGAATGGCTTTCAGAAACTGGGCCATAGATCTAAGAGTGAGGCCCAGGGTCTGGAAGCCAGGGCCAGTGGAGCTGGGGAAACCCCAGTGGAGGGGGGAATGTTTGGCTTTGAAACTGAGTTCAGGCTGAAGCTGGTGGCCAAGAACTCGCAGGAGGTGGGACGAGTTGGCTGTTCCATCAACGGGGAACATGCAGTGTTCCCAGATCAGAGGGGCCCCCTTCCTCGGGCCCTCTGGAGTGGCCACCTGCTGTGATATATTGCTGCTAAAGGGCTCTCTTACTCACTGTAGGCTATGTAGTCCAGGCATGAGGGACCCCATGGCCTGGAGCCCAGGGGAAGCGGCAGACCAGAGAAGGGTCACTTGCTGCTGTGTGTCTTAACTTTGGTGGAGTTGATGTCGGCCTTGGTCTTCTGGATCCTGGCGAAGATCTCTTTGAAGAGTGCCTTGTACTCGGGCTGGCTCTGCTCCAGCCGCTTGTCCACGGCCTCCACATGCTGGCTCAGGCTCTTCTCACCTGCCTTGGCCTCCCCCTGGCCCTCCTCGCCCCCCCGCAGGTCCCTCCATGAGCTGTCCCGGGAGATGGGCCGCGAGGTCTGCACGCCCGTGTGCCGCACACCAGCCCCGTGCTGCCGGCACTTGCTCAGCAGCTCCTCGTACTTCTCCAGCAGCGCGTGGTACTGCTCATCCACCTCCCGCAGGATGGACATGCCCCGCCGGCGCACGCTGTTGGCGTGCAGCGTGAGGTTGCCTGCGTGCCTGCTGGCTGGGTCTTTGGCCACAATGGCATTGAGAGCCGTGTCGCTGCAGCTCTTACGCACCGCGTGGCCGGGGGAGGCAGCAGGTGAGGAGACACCGTCCTGGGCACCAGAGTCATCTCCGATGCCCGGCTGGGGATCGTCAGATTCAGGGGCCTGGGTGAGGGGTGCCAGCAGGGCCTCAGCCAGGTGGTCATCCCGGCCCAGCAGGTAGGTCTTGGCTTGCTTCATCTGCTGCAGCTCCAGCAGCTCGGCCTCCAGCTCCTGCACGCGCAGGCGGCAGCCCTCCATCTCACACAGCTGCCGCTCCAGCTCCGTGTACTCCTGCAGCACCGCAGTGTACTCGCGCTCTGCCCGCTCCTTGCGCTGCCGCTCCTGGCTCACCTGGGAACGCAGCACTCCCACCAAGGTCTGCAGCCTCTCATTCTCCTGCTCCAGGGGCCGAGGGCCCAGCTCCAGGGAGGAGCTGTGCAGGCGAAAGGCATCCTCGCACCTGCGAGAGGAGTGAAGGTAGGTGGTCATCTCCAAAGCTCCCAAGCCCAGGCTCAGACACTTACACCTTGCTTCTGCCTGGGCTGTCTCTGCTGTCTACTGCTCTCCACCCTACTCTACCATCCCCCCCCCCGGGGGGGGGCACCACTATGGACAGCCTCAGCAGGGCCCCTGCTCTCCTAAGCCCAGCAAAGGGAGGCACCCAGCAAGATGCAAAGTGTGTGGCCAGGGGCCTCCTCAGGCTTTTTCCTTTGTTGGTGCCAGCCAGGTAGTAATCCATCTCCCTTCCCCTGGCCCCTCAGCCGCTCTGTTGCAACCCTGGGGTGCTGCGGTTTTCATAACCTTGCTCTTCTTTATTAAACCCCTTCCATTACTCTGTGCAAAGACCATTACTGAAACACACACTAAACACGCAGTCTGTTCCCTGCCCCACCTCTGGCGCTGGGGATGGAACCCAGGGCATTTCCAGTGGTAGGCAAGTAAGTGCTCCACCACTGAGCTACACACCAGCCCTGTGTTCTTCTTCTTCTTTTTTTTTTTTTGGCACAGGGGAGTGAACTCCGGGGCGCTGGTCCACTGAGCTATATCCCCAGCCCTATTTTTGTATTTTTTTTAGAGGCAGGGTCTCACTGAGTTGCTTAGCACCTTGCCCTTACTCAGGCTGGCTTTGAATGCGTGATTCTCCTGCCTCAACCTTCCAAGCTTCTGGGATAACAGGGAAGTGCTACCACACCTGGCCAACTCTCTATTCTTATATTAACCCATTTGGTCCCATCATCCCAGAAGTAGAATGTCTATAAAAACTTAAATATAGTATACAATAATAATACAATTACTTTATACTGTAATAATTAATATATTAATTAAGGTCAATCAAATAATAATATACATAGGCTCTAGATTATTATTTCCAACCTATTTTAATACACCTGCATCAATTTCACTGAAATATTCACAGAATTAAAAACTTGGGACTTACTGGGTTAAATGATCATTGATCTTAGATTTAATGAGATCTGAAAGGTACGGTGTTTAACCCATATTGGGTTAGAAACCTGACCATGCCTATTAATAAATACGAGACCTTGGATAAGATATGTAACCTCTGAGCTTCAATTTTCTAGTCTAAATAATAGGTATAATAAAATAATACGCTTCAGAGTAGACAATGAGAATTAAACCAATAGTGTAGTGGTACACAGCCAGTGCTCCATAAATGCAGCTGCTGTGATTGTCGCAGCAGTCTCTCCCATGGCCTGGACAAGGCACCAGCCTTCCTTCCCACCTGCCTCTTGTCCCAGCTACCTACCGCGGGCTGGTGCACAGCTCCTTGAGGCAGGGGAAGGTGTGGATGGTGCGCCTGCGTTCCCGCTTCTCCCGGCGCACGCGCAGCTGCTCCAGGTCGCGCAGCTGTTCTACCTGGGCCTGCAGCTCCTCCACCTGGGCCTGCAGGCGCTCGATGGTCTCAGTCAACCTGGCGTGGGGTGGACACATACATAGGAAAAGTTTTAAAGGGATGGGGTGGCCCTCACTGCAGCTCTGGATCCCTGCAGATGGAGGGACATGGGGTTGGGCACTGACAGGTCACTTTGAACCTTGCTCCCTGGTGCTGAGGTCAGATGGAGAACTGTCTGCATCCCAGAGGAGACACCCTTTCTCACACCTCCCAGGCCAAGCTGATCACTCTGAGCTACCCCAGTTCCTATACAGGCCTCTGTCACTTATCATCCTACTCTGCAGTATGATATTTACACATCTGCTTTCCCCCCCAGCTGAGGACTCCAAGAGGCAAGACAGTGTACCCCACAACCTGTGTACCCCGCCATGGTATCCCCAGAGTCTAAAACCCAGCCTGGTGCCTACTTGATGCTTAAAGAAGGGTTGCAGGCCAAATGTTAAACCACGCAAGATGGACTCGGACAAACTCACTACCATCTGGGGCTCCTCGGCCTGGGCCTCTAGCCGCACCAGCCCCTGTGCCCTCCTGCTCCCAGCCCTGGGCCTCTCCCTCGCCCGCAGCCTCAGCCCAGCCCTCACCCATGGATCTTCTGCTGGGCGGCCTTACTATCCAGCACCAGCCTCTGGTTGGTCAGCTCCAGGTCCCGGGCTGTCAGGTCCAGCTGCTCATACACTTTGGCGTGCTGTTCGTTCACATGCCGCAGTGTGTCCAGCTGCTTGGTCAGGTACTAGGGGAGAAGGGGAAGTTGGAGCTGACTTTTAGAGCGGGGCAGGGGGAAGTGTATGTCTTTGCATTCCTCCCAATCCTAGGTACAGTTTTGTTTGGAGGTATTTGTCTTCAGTTGAGTAGGGATAGAGTCAGTGGAGCAATGGAGCTGCGTGGAATCGTTGTGCAGGTTGTGAACTGCCCAAGGCTGTTGAACCAAGGCTGTGTCTGTTAAGAGGGTTGCTTTGGCAAAATTGCACAAAGACATACCCTTGATGGTGGAGGAAAGCATGTCCAGGGCCCGAGGCCCCTTACCTCGATCTCCTGCACTTGCTCCTCGTTGGTGGAGTACATCTGCTGCAGGGACTCCTCCAGTTCCTTGTTCCTCTCCAGCAGGGTCTTCCCCAGCTCTGCAGCCAGGTGCAAGTCTGGGGAGGTGGAGGGCAGGGAACACAGCAGTATGAGAGAGGGCCGCCATTCCCCTTCTCTCACTCATTCTGGGCTGGGTCCCAAGACTCCAAGGCCACCACAACACAGACTGCCCTAAGGGAGTCTCGTGGAGGCCAGGAGCTAAGTCTTGCATTGCTGCCACTTACATCTTAAATGTCCATTCCTCAGACATACCCTGTGTCCTCCTTCAAGTCTGTGCTTAGTCACTTTCTGGGGGGGGGGGGTCTTTCCGCAAACATGTGATTTCAAGTCACAGCCTGCCTTGCCCCACAATCTCTCCTCCACTTAATTTTTCTCTTTAGCATCATCTAACTTACCAAACAAGATGCTCATTGATCTAGTTCATTTCTGCTACTGATTGTGAACTCATGAGACAGGAATTTTTAAAAATGACTATCTCCAGACAATACCTGGTACAGAGCAAGTGCACAACAAATCCTTTTCAAAAAGAACGAGTAATTGAAATATGCTAAGTGCATTTCTTTTCCTTTTTTTTTTTTTTTTTTGGGTGCTAGGAATTTAAACCCAGGGGTGCTTTACCACTGAGTTACATCCTCAGGCCTTTTTCTTTCTTTCTTTCTTTCTTTTTTTTTTTTTTTTTGTTTTGAGACAGAGTGTTACTATGCTGTTGAGGTTCTTGCTAAGTTTCTGAGGCTGGCCTAGACTTGCAATCCTCCAGTCTCAACCTCTTGAGTAGGTGAGACTACAGGCATGCACCACCATGCCTGTACCAAATGCATAGATAAACATAGGGGCAAAGTGCCCTGGGACAACAGGTAAGAGAGCTTCACTGTTCCTGGGGATGGCAGGAGGCTCAGACAAATGGGCCACTTTCAGGTTTTTCTGTTTTGTTTGATTCTGGGGTTTGAATCCAGGGCCTTATGCATGTTAGGCAAGTCAGTTGGGTTTTGAAGGGTGAGTAGGAACTTCCTGAGATACAGAGAGGACAGGCTACTGGATTTGGGTGAAGATTCAGAATTTCTTTTTACTTTTGGTACTTAACCAGGGGTGCTTAACCACTGATCAACATCCTCAGCCCTTTTTTACATTTTACTTAGAGACAGGTCTCATTGAGTTGCTTATGGCCTTGCTAAGTTGCGGAGGCTAGCTTTGAACTCATGATCCATCTGCCTCTGCCTCTGCCTCCTGAGCCACTAGGATTACAGGTGTGCACCACCACACCTGGTGTAAGATTCAGAATTCTTTGGTCTAACTTTTTCATTTTATGGATGACAGGTAGGAGAGGGAAGAGTGACTTGCTCAAGGTCATGAGCTGATTTCAAGTGTCCTTACCCTAATTGGGTACCATGTGCTAGTGGCACATGCCCCTCTCTTAAACCTTTTCCTCTTTCCCTGGGCAGCAAAAATATCCTCTTTCCCCAGCAGCCCTGGTTCTTGAACCTCGCTGGTAGAAATAACCTCCCCTCTTCTTGCCCAGGTAAATGAGCGCTATCAGAGAGGCTGGAGGGCTGGGGATGTGGCTCAAGCGGTAGTGCGCTTGCCTAGCATGCGTGCGGCCCGGGTTCGATCCTCAGCACCACATACCAACAAAGATGTTGTGTCTGCCGAAAAAACTAAAAAATAAATATTAAAATTCTCTTAAAAAAAAACCAGAGAGGCTGGAGAAGTTTGTCTTCTTTTTACAGGGATGTGTATAAGGTGAATAAAAGAAAGTGGCAGTTACAGAAATCCCTAAAAATGGAGTGTTTACCATCCTAGATATTTGGAGTGTATACCATCCTGCCCCCACAAATAAATATACTAAATATATTTATCATTTTCATTTCTAGAAAAAGACAGAAGGATGAAACTATTCTAAAATGGATTGCGGTAATAGATGCACAAATCTTTGAATAGACTAAAAGTCACTGAATTGTATGCTTTCAATGAGTGGATTGTATGGTGTATTATGCAATAAAGCTGTTTAAAAAAAATTTTTTTAGGCAGCTTAATCAGGGGACCAAGATTGATGGAAGAGAGTAAATCATTAAAGAGGTCCTTAAAGCAAGCTCAGGTTGTTTCAAATGACTGTTTTCTTTCTAAAATAGTTTCAATGTTTTTCTTTCTTTCTTTTTTCCAGTGTTTTTCTTAAGGCATGCTTGCTGCAAAATAAATAAATAAATAGAACAGTACAGAAAGGTAAAAAACGGTGATTAAAAAAATTATGGGGCTGGGGATGTGGCTCAAGCGGTAGTGCGCTCGCCTGGCATGCGTGCGGCCCGGGTTTGATCCTCAGCACCACATACCAACAAAGATGTTGTGTCCGCCGAGAACTAAAAAATAATATTAAAAATTCTTTCTCTCTCTCTCTCTCCTCTCTCACTCTCTCTTTAAAAAAAAATTACCTGAAAATATACTTCATTTGTATGCTCTTAGATCTATGCCTTGGAATACCACAAACAAATGGATGACCCAAGATGGTTATGAAAGAAGAATGTCATTTGCTAGTAATTAAAATTACACTTTGTGTGCATGAGGTGGAAGGAGAAGAAGAATGGAGTGGGAGAAAACAAGAATGTACCAGATAAAAGTGCTCTCACCATCCTCCCAAATAGTTCTCTGTGCTTAAAATATGTATAGATACAGTTTTATGTAAACAGAGTCATATTTTTTCTGTTCCTGCCTTTCTCATTTAACCATAGGGCAGGGGAGCTTTCCAAGTCAATATAGACTAACACGAGCATTTAAAGAAGATATGGAATATTTTATTGTATATATGCTCCTAAGCGGCTGTCCCTAAATAGTCCTTATTGTTGGACCTTTAGGATGTCTTCAATTTTTTCTCTATTTAAAGTGAAATGAGCCAGCTGTGGTAGTGCATGCCTGTAATCCCAGAAGCTTGGGAGGCTGAGGTAGGAGGATCACAAGTTCAAGGCCAGCCTTACAGAGATCCTGTTTTGAGAAAAAAACAATATTAAAGGTCTGGGTTTAATCCCTGCTACCAAAACAAAAGACAAAAAAAAAAAAAAAAAGAAAAAAGAAATGGGTGTTAACTTTTCATATAAAACCTTTGTGCAAATCACTGCCTGTTTCTTTAGGACACTTTCCTGGAAACAGAATTGCTGGGACAAAATGGAGGCCTTTTTGATTTATTCGGCCTAAAGCAGGAAAGCTTTAGTCTTTTTTACATTATGATGTTTCTGGAAACAGTCCTCAATCTAGGCTGATGGCATAGATCTGGATCAAAATGCGTAAGGCAGCTCCACTGGGGCTGAGATGGTGTGGTTTGGGGACTCAGCTCATTAATGCTTCCCTTCTTAGGCACAGTGATAGCTCTGGGGTCCCTAGAGGGTGGAGGGGCTTTTATTCCCTGCTGGCAGGTTTCCACTGAGCCCTGTGGTATGCAGTGGACAGGCCTGGCCTGGTGGCCTCCTCCTGGATAAGCCTGGAGAGCAGAAACAAGGGCTGGGAAGCTGAGAGCAGAGTCTGCGACTCACTTCCCACCAATCTGGGTTTGCCCTGTAAAAGCCAGAGGGGCCCGACCAGCCAGTGGCCTGCATGAAAGGCCAAGCTGCCCTTCAGGAACAAGTCTGGAGGAGAGGTTTTGAAACAGCCAGAGTGGAGCCCCCGTGGCAGGCCTAAGCCTGGAGGAGGGCCCCACCTGAAGCAGAGAACAGCTTCAGGTGTCTAATGGCATAGTCCAGAGAAAGAAAGCAGCTTTCCCTAAGAAAACAAAGCTAAATTATATAAATCATAGATAAGAGCATTTAGCCTTGAGCAATTAACTTGCTTCTGAGGATGCCAAGAAGAGCTGGTTACCTAATATAAACTGGTAAGGGAACAAGAACACGTGCTGTAGTAATTGATAAACTGTAACTTGAGCAAAAGTCTGGAGGTGTTTACAAGGCGTGAAGTTTGATGTAGTGATTGGAGAACTACTGCCTTGTGTTAAGTCATGTGCTTGGTAGGAGGTGGGATCCCAGCAAGACCGCCCCAAGGTGGGGTGACAGTGAGCATTCAGCTCACCCCTGCGTGGTAGCAAGTAATTCGGGTATAAATGCAATAGAACAGAAGGCCTTCCTCCTAAATGTCTCCCCGCTTGGAACCATCTAGCGGTCTGTGAACAGGCCATTGCTCTTAATACCAGCTCTGCATGGAGCTGCTGCAGCTGAACCAGAATCCACAACATCAGAAGGGGGGTGAAGAAGAAAGGCCATGTGCAGGTGAGCACCATGCTCCTCCCTCCAGGTGAGCTCCTACCACTGCGGGCTGGGGCACTGTTCCCCGTGTGGTGTGTACAGGGCAGTATACACCATACTGGGGATAGCACAGATGGCCCTGCAAAGGCAGGGAATGTGACCTGGGCCACCTAGCAGTTCAAGAATAGGGAGGAAAGGAAACATAATGGAAGCTTTGGGAGTGGGAGAGGAGAATCTCCGACTGATTCAGGGAAACTGGATCGCAGTGCAAGCTAAGTACTCAAAGCTGCCAGAGGGATCACAGGAGTCTGGAAGCTGCAGAGCAGGGGACTGAGTGGAGCCAAGTGGTGGGAAAGGACACCAGCTTGCTGAGGACTGCTGTTGGCTCCAGGCTCTGGGGAGGGTGGCCTGAGAGCAGGAGACTGTGGGAGCTGGCTAAGCAGGATCTAGGAGCCCAGGGACCAACAGACTATCACAGCCAGATCAGTGGGCCACACTGGACCAAGCTGGGGAAGGTCCTGAGTTTGGGTTGACACCTCCTGACCAGAATCTGTTTTTTTTTTTTTTCCTGGGGTCTCTTTCAGAGGACTTCAGTGGTTTTCTTTTTTTTTTTTTTAATATTTATTTATTAGTTATTGGCGGACACAACATCTTTGTTTGTATGTGGTGCTGGAGGACCAAACCTGGGCCGCACGCATGCCAGGTGAGCGCGCTACCGCTTGAGCCACATCCCCAGCCCCATTCAGTGGTTTTCTATGAGGCAATACCCGGAGGCCTGAGTGGGAATGGCTGGGGGGACCCAGGAGATATTTTTTTGGAAAGAAATCTGGAAATTCTGTGCTCCTTCTGGCTGTGTCGGATGGGGCATGTCTGACTCCAGGACAGAGAGGTGGGAAAGGGAGAGGGAACGGGCACAGAGAAGAGGAGACGGAGGAAAAGGGTGTGGGCCCAGAGTGGAGGACACCTGATATATATAACCCAGCATGATTGTGGGGTCCTGCTACAGCCCTCGGGGCACAAATGTCAGCAACTCAGGGTCCACACTATTGGAATCTGGTCACCTTTAGGGCAAACAGGGTAGAGGAGGGACATCCCTCCCCTTGCCATCTCAGATCCCTCCCCAGAGGCCGAAGACTCAAGGACAGGCTGGGCAGGAGAGGAGAGGGTCATTGCCTGTCTGGGACTTCAAATCTGTGACTCAGCAGCCATCTCTCAGCCTGGACAGAGATGTCCACAGGGCCTGCCATACTGGTCCAAGGTGGGGGAGGGAGGTGGGCAGAGAGAGCCTGTGCTTAATAATTAATGGCTTTTTTCTATTTTTACAGGTGCTTGAGGCAGTGGGCAGAGGGAACACGGTGAATCTAAAGACCTCGCCTGTCCCAATCACCTCCTTCCACCGGGACAGAGAGCATCAAAGTCAAACAGGATCTCTGTGGTCACTTTGCTGGAGAGTGAAGTCAGGACTTGCCCTGGGGCATGGGAAACGGGCATGGAAGGAGAGGTGGCTGATGAGAAAACTATTCCCAGGCCACTGCAGGCCAACAGGGAGCAATTCGGAAGAAGAGTGTTCAGGTACTGGGAGGAGGGAAGGAGGAAAGGGCCCCTGACCCCCATGTGGCTGCTCTCTGGCTGGCCACCCTGCTCCACATTCAGCTCTCTGTGTGCCCTTAGGGGGCAGGGAGGGGGCTATCGCCCCAGCAGCTGCACCCAGGACTTCCTCTGTCCCCCACTCCACTTGCCTGTCTTTTTACAAGCCTCTAAGCCTGATACTAGCATCCCTTCTCCCTAGAATGCCTTCCCCTTCCTTCCTTCACTTCCTGGCTCAAAGGAGCTTTGGCATAAACCTTTTTGAGTCTCTGCTCTCACTCTCTCTGGGCCAAGGGGTTACAGGACTCCTTGCACTGTGATGGTCATTAATTTGATCCCACTGGTCTCCTTGGCTGGAGCGTGGGGTCCCCTAAGGGCAGAGACTATATCCCTAGGTTCAACATGGCACCTGGCCCATGGCAAACAGACATCTTGTTTGGGGTGAAAAGCTCCAGTTTCTTCTGAGACTATCTCATTGCTGGTTCCCCTCATTCCTGGGCTCCAGCTCCCACTGAGGGTGCTGACCTAGCCACAAGCCAGCAGGGAGAGAAGCTGGGCCTGCAGTGCCCATCCCCCACCCAGCCCCAGAGCAGAGCTGCTCAGCCCTGCTGGAATCTCAATACCTCTCCCTTCCTCAGAAGCTGCACAACTCCCAAGCTCCTTCCTCTCACATCTGGGACGGGCATGGTGCCAAATCTTGGTTAAGGGTGCAGGAACTTAATGATACTGCATTAGTATCAGCATCTGCCTTCCAGAGAGGCCATCTTCCCCAGAACTCCAGTTTCCAACCTTTCCTTCTAAGCCTGCTTCTTCCAGGAAGTCATCCCATAATGCTGTACTACCTATTTTCTTAGTTACAAGTAGGCCTCCTCCACTCACCAAGAATACTGAGAGGGTCAGGGCTGTGATTGTTGCCAGCTCCTAGGATGGTGTCTGGCACTTAAGTGAGACCCATAGGTGTTTGTGCCTAGGATGGGGAAGAAGGGCATCACAGTCAATGTAGGCCATCTCACTGGGAGGCCGAGGCTGGAGTCCCGGGTACTGAGCATGGCAGGGTATATAGCCCAGAGCCCGCCATCCCACATGGTCCGCTGAGAACCTGATTAGCCCATAGTCTAAGCATAAGGACAACACTTCATCTGCCTGTGAATCTTGGCAGCGTAGGAAGTGGGTCAGGCCCAGGACACAAAGCTTCTAGGACTTGGGTGGATGCTTCCCTTCCAGGCAAAGCAGGAGCGCAAGTGCCCAGGGATGGAGACCAGGGTGTGACGGCACACATTGCACGGCTTGTGTCCATATCCTTTAGGCATGCCTGTGGCCATGGGAAGGTCATTTCTCCCTGGACATACTTCCTGGCCCCCTCCAGATCTCATCACCCAAGAATGAGGCACCTTGGGGGAGGACAGCATGGATTTGACTCCACTCCAGCAAACCTTGGCGCTGACCCTCTCAGGCCTCCTCCTTCCTGTCCCAACAGCCCTGCTCCTCCCTCCTCCTCGCAGTGATGTCACTTTGGCCACCTCATCACCAGCTCCTAACCCCCTTCCTGTGGCCCCCTCTTCCTCAGATGAGAGGCTGGTGGATGTGGCTCTCCTTATTCAGGCTCTAACTCGGCACTGGGAATTACCTAAAGGGGCCCCCTCCAAACCCTGAGCCACTGGGAGGGGCCCCAGGGAAAGGAAGCATTGGGAGACTCTTTCCTCATGAAGGCAGATAGAAGACTCCACTTTCCCCTTCTCCACCGGCATGGTCCCTGCACCATCCCCTCCCTGGGTAAAAGGGAAGCGAGTTGGGGAAACTTTCTGTGAGTCTCAGAGTTTAGATATCCTGGAGGGACAGGTGCTGCTAGATTTGGAACGAGACGACTCCCCTCTACATACAGCACCCTCCGAGCAAAACATACCATTAGCTCCCTGCCACCTTCCAAAGACCTTCAGCCAGTACCCAGGCCTCTAACAACACCAGGGGCATCTGGGCAGTAGCTGACCGCAAGATGAGGTGGGCGAGCTGGATGATGGATGCTCAGTCAGCTGGTGAAATAGAAAGACCACCTCCATCCCCTTTTGCTGCTCCATCAGGCGACTAGTCTGGGTCTCTCGGGCAGCGCCCCTCTTTCCACGTCCCCATTCTCCAGACGCATCACTGCTCAGAGTCGGGCTCACTAGGTCCAGCCCAGCCTTTCTTGGGGTGATGCCGCCCGACAATGGAGTAACGGACCCCCGCTTCCCCGCTTCCCTCCCCGCCGCGCTCACCCTGCTCCAGATCCTGCTGGTCGTACCAGGGCTCCTCTTCCTCTGCGAAGTCCTCCATCCTGGTGGCTCTCCGCATGGCCCCGCCGGCGGCAGTGGGCGGGCGCTGCGGTGGCGCGGCTCAGGGCCGGGGCGCGGGGTCCGGGACAATGCAGCGGAGGCGGGACGAGCCTCCCGCGACGTGGACTCGGGCTGCAGCGCCCCCGCCCGCGCCGCGCCCCCTAGCCATCGGCTGCGAGCCGGGAGCCCACGCGGGGCCTGGAGCACCGCCGCGGTCCCGCCCGGCCGGGGTCCCGCGGAGCCCCGGGGCGCCGGGCTGCTGCGGCACAAAGGGTGGAGGGGTGGAGACGACGGCGGGGATGGCGGCAGGGAGGGCCCGGGGCCGCCGTCAGGTCTGGGGCGCTAGGAGCGTGCGGGTGTCGCAGCGGGCACCCCGTGTTCGGCTCTGGCCTGAGCTGTCCCCGGCCCGCCCGGCGACACCCAGAGCCGCGGCTGCATCTTGGCCCTGCAGCTTCCCGAGCTGCCAGCTCCGTGGGGCGGTGCCTGCCGCCGTTGGCCAATCAGGAGGTGTATGCAAAGCTAGAGGCGGGGCCAAGGGTGGGACCTTCCTTGTGTCCCGGCCTGGGAGTTGCTGGATCAACCCCCTTCCTTCTTCCCTCCATGTCCGACTTCATCAGTTCACTGCTCTCTGGAATTATTTTGTTTACCTGTTGTTGTCTCTTCTTCTAGATCTCCTGGAAACAAGGATCTTGTTTACTGCGGGTCCTCAGCGCGTAGAACCGGCGGGCCCACTGATATCTTCCATGGACATTCTTTGAATAGTGTTAATTTACAATTACCTTTAAGAACTTGAGTGCTTAAAAGACCAAAGCCAAAAACTGAAGGCTGGGAGTGACAAATTTTGAGGATGTGTTACTTGCATTCTGTGCTTTTCTCTTTAAATTTCTATTTCCCTTCCTGCGGACCCATACCTATATCCGATTATGATAAAGCCACATTGTTTCACCTATCCAAGCATTCTTTCCTTTAAAGGAATTTTCAAACTCAAACATCCATGTAATCCATTTTTATTGCGGCCCAGCATGGGCTAGCATTGTTGAGGCACTGAGTTTCTCCAACTCAGAATTTATGTTGCGAAATATCCAGCAAAGGATTTGTGTCCAAAATAGATGAACATTTCAAATCCTTAGGAGAAAACTGTGAAAGACATCTGCTCATTGGCGGAAACCTCCAAAACTGGGCCAAAATAAACCTTTATAAGTTGATGTGTTCATCAGTTTTCTTTATTTCTTTTTTGATTGTTTGTTTTATTTATTTTATTTTATTTTATTGACCCAGGGGCACTTAACTACTGAGATATATACCAGCCCATTTTACTTTTTATTTTGAGATAGAGTTTCCTAAGTTACTCATTAAGTTGCTAAGGCTGGCTTTGAACTTGTGATCCTCCTACCTCGGCTTCCTGAGCTGCTGGATTTACAGGAGTTCGCCACCATGCTTAGCCCTTTTTTGTTTTATTTTATAGTATTTCTATCTTGTTTTCAGTATGTGAACACTGGGATGTTTTACCACTGTGTTTTATCCCTGGCCCTTTTTTATTTTGAGACGAGGTCTCACTAAGTTGCCCAGGCTGGCCTTGAACTTGTGATCCTCCTGCCTCAGCCTCTCAAATCACTGGGTAGAAGTCAGCTTCCCAGCATTATGACAAAATAACCTGAGATAAATAAGCTTATAAGGAGAAAAGTTTTCTTTTGGCTCCTAGTTTCTGTTCATGGTTTCCTTTGAGCCAATGGTGAGGCAGTAGATCATGGTGGAAGTACACAGCAGAGAAAACTGCTGCCCTCATGGCCATCAGGATGCAGAGAGACAGGAAGGCCTAAGGCCTAGCAGCCTCTTCACTGGAAGGGCACACCTCCAATGAACTTCCTTCCACCAGGCCCCACCTCTCCCAAAAGCACCACAGGATGGTGTTCCACCTTTAGCACATGAGCCTTTGGGGACATTTCCAAACCACAGCAGTATTTAGTGACAGAAAGCTGAGTAACTCATACTACCCACCCACAGTGGCAAAATATCATATGTGTGTGTGTGTGTGTGTGTGTGTGTGTGTTTTAAATAAAATACTAGTGCTGACAAGAATATTGAGCAACTGAAACTCTCTCAGGCTGTTGGTGGTATCCCAGAATGACCACCTTAGAACATTTTTGATAATATCCATGAAAGTGGAAAGAAGATATTGCAGATTGGATGCCCCAGAAACTGATCTGAGATGGAGATGAGCATGCAGGAGTGCTCTCCGGGGAAGGGGAGGAAGCAGGGTTGGGCAGAGGGAGAAGCTGGGTTGGGATGTAGCCTCAACAGAAGCCTCCCCTGATCCCTGAAGAACTCTGAATCTGGGGTGACCCTTTAAAAATATTACAAGTGGCAATGGAAAAGGAGCCTTCACATCCCCCTACTGTATGTATCAACCAGTCATCAAGTGGATGCAGGGTAACTCTGGGAATCATATGTACCCCTGACCAAAGGAGTCCTTTCCAGCTGGGGCACATACACAGAGAGGATTGGCAGCTCAGAGTGGTCAGCTAGCAGCCCTTCCAGCAGCTGGGGAATAGGTCCCGAAGCTGTGATGCAGAATGCATCACCGTGTCCACTGTATATGCAAGTTCTATAATGCAGCAATTCTATTCCTATATATGTGCAACAGAAATATGCTCTTATGTTAGCATGTAGAAGAAATGTATAAGAATGTTCCTAGCAGCATTATGCATATTAGTGCACACCGGAAATACCCATATCGGCAATTGATGAGTAAAATGTGGTATATTCATGGAATGAAACGGAATATTATAAGGTACAACTCACATATTGGGCAAAGATGCCAGGAACAAATACCTACCTGCATTCATTTCCTGTTGCTCTGTAAGAAGCTGCCTCAACTATGGTGCCTTGAAACACATATTTTCTTATGTTTTCATAGAATAGAAGGCTGACATGGATCCCACTGGCTCAGGTCAAAGTGTGGGCAGAGCTGTGTCCCTTTAAGCTCCAAGGGTGAATCTGTTTCTTTGCCTTTTCTAGCTTCTAGAAGCCACCAACCTTCTTTGACTATTGCCCTTCCACCATCTTTAAAGACAGCAACAAACAGGTGGAATCCTTTTCATGTTGCATTGCTTGGACCTCTTTTGCCACCCTCTTATAAAGACCTTTGTAATGATATTGAAAGACCTTTGATTGGTATAGGTCCTGAAAAACTCAAGGACCTATCTCAAAGTCCTTAATTTAATCACATCTGCAAAGTTCCTTATGCTGGGCAAGGTAACACATTCAGAGATTCTGGGGATGAGGATGTGGACCTCTTTGGGGATCATGGTTCTGCCTATCACAATTGTGTTGGTTGCTTTTCATTGCAGTGACAAAATACTTGAACTGGGTGTGGTGGCACATGCCTTTAATCCCAGCAGCTCAGGCTCCTGGAGGCTGAGGCAAGAGGATTGCAAGTCCAAAGCCAGTGTTGGCAACTTAGTGAGTGAGGCCCTAAGAAACTTAGTAAGACCCCGTCTCAAAATAAAATTGTCTCAAAGTAAAATATACAAAGGGCTGGGGATGTGGCTCAGTGGTTAAGCACTCCTGGGTTCAATCCCCATACCCCCCAAAATTGAGAAAAACAACTTAAAGGAGAAAAGCTTTTTTTTTTTTTTCTGGTGGGGGGCTCAGGGGTTCAGTCGGCAGTCTCCACTATTTGGGGCCTTTGGCAAGACAGAGCATCATGAGAGAAAAGGGAGAAAAGCAGAGAAGAAAGGTTTTGGGACAAACTATGGTCCCCAAGGGCATGCGCCTAATACCCACTACCCACCCTCTTCAACTAAGTCCACTTCCTACATTTTCCACTACCTTCCAATCGTCTATTCAATTATGAATCCATTAATGGATTCATTCACTGGTAAGGTCAGGCCCTCATGATCCAGTCACTTCCCGAGAGCCCCACCTCTGAACATAGCTGCACTGGGGACTAAGCCTTCAACACTGAGCCTCTGGGGGGGCATTCCAGGCCCAAACCATAACAACAATCCTATTTGATACAATTTATATAAAGCACAAAACTCATTAGGAGGGTGTTTGTCCCCGGGAAGACATGGAAAATTCCAAGGAGTTGGGAGTGCTTTTTACATTATTTTTTAATTTGAAAATGTTTTTTTATCCCAATAAAATATACATGGCATAAAATGTACCATCTTAACTTGGTAAGCGTGCAGCTCAGTGGTATTAAATACATTGCTGCCATCCATCTCCTGGATTCTTTTCAGCTTGTAAAACTGAAACTGCTCCATTAAATACTAACTCCCTATTTGGGAGTGTTTTGTTTCGTGACCTGGAGATGGTTGCACAAGTGTGCTCACTTGGTGAAAATTCATCCACCTGTACTCTTAAGACGTGTGCACTTTTCTGAATATATCCTATACAACCAAATAGTTTGCTCAAGAAGAAAAAATAAATTCTATAAGTGAGACACAGGCAGTGCCTGACCTCGTGTAACCTCCATTCTCGTGGGGAGACAGACGGTCCATAAGTGTCCGTAAGTGATTATAACCTGCGACGTTGTGGGCCACGAAGGAAATTAATGGGGCTCTGGGGGAGAGAACTTGGGGGGTGGTGTTGTAGTCAGCTTTTGCATCAGTGTGATCAAAATACCTGACAAGAACAACTTGGAGGGGGGAAGTTTATTTGGGGCTCATGGTTTCAGAGGTCTCAGTCCACAGACTGCCATTATTCTGGACCGACCCAAGATGAGGAGGCACCTCATGGGGAAGAACCCAGTAGAGGAAAGCCACTCAGCTCGAGGTTGGCAGGAGGCGGAGGGTGAGTGGAAGGGAGAAGGGGCCACAGGAAGATGAACACTTCCAGGGCAAGCCCCCAGTGATCCACCTCTTCCATCATGCCCCACCTGCCATCCTGTCTGTCCAGGTTATAGCTCTCACAATCCAATCATTTCACCTCTGAACATTTCTGCCTCAACAGGAGCTTTGGGGGGGACACCTCATATTCAAACTACAACAGATGGCTTCTAACCAGTATTCCAGAGAGGCCTCTCTTAGAAGGTGACATCTAAGTTGATACACAAAGGATGGGATGGCACCAGCCATGCCAAGCTCTGGGGGGGGAGAATGTCCCGGGCACAGGCAACCACAGGTCAAAGGCCCTGGGGCAGGAAAAAGCTTAACATTCAATAGGAAAGGAGGAAAAGCCAGTGTGGCTGGACTGGAGGGGGTAGAGGAGGGATGAGCTAGGAGTTAGGGTCATGGGGAGGAGTCAGGATGG
This sequence comes from Urocitellus parryii, assembly GCF_045843805.1. Lineage (NCBI taxonomy): Eukaryota > Metazoa > Chordata > Mammalia > Rodentia > Sciuridae > Urocitellus > Urocitellus parryii. The sequence continues at coordinate 177,920,294 of NC_135537.1, read as the reverse complement.
ATTATTTATTTATTTATGTGGTATGGAGGACAGAACCCAGGGCCTCACATATGCTAGGCAAGCACTCTACCAATGAACCTTAACCCCAGCCCAAGGATTTTTTTTCCTAAGTGAAAACCAATAAAAGGCCCCTGATTTTCATTTGTAAAGTATCATTCTGGTAATTTTGGAGTCTGGAATTGCTAGGAAGCAAGAAAATAAGCGTGGAAGCTCTTGTAATAGTCTAGAAGGGAGAAAATGGTGAGATGGACAAGGCTGTGTCATAGATGTAGAGAGACGTAAGAAATATTTGGGGTAGCACTGATAAGATGTGCAGACAGATTGAATTACAAATTAAATTGCAATTCAATCAAAGCATCAGAGCGACGTCTTAGATTTCCATCTCCAGTCACTGGGCGATGGTGATGCCATTATCAAGATGGGGACAAAACGAGTCTAAGGGACAAGCAGATTGAGGGACTGAGTTCCAGAAGGATCTGGTTAGGACCTCAAGCTCACTAAGTATTCACAGATTCAGCTTCTGCCCTGCCCCCAGTTGTCCAGCTGTCTGTCATTTTCTTCACTCTGAAGCTCTGTGGGAAGGAACTCACGGGAGCCAGGACTACCTTAGGGAGCTTCAGAAGTCCCCAGAGGCAAGCCAGGGCAGACCAGCAAAGGGCTGAGGCCAGGCCTGGGAGAGCTGCCTCAGTTTACCCGGCCTGGGCACTAAGGATGCTAGCAAGGTCTCCCTCTTGCTGCAGCAGTTAAAGGCAGTCTCCTAGCACGAAGATTCACCTCGAACCCCTGGAGCTAAGGATGCTTTCAGGGACCACTTAGGTAACCCCGTGCTTGAAAACCATCCAGCTCCTGGGTCATCTCTCAGCCTTTAGCTTTGCCTACACAGGTCAAGCCCTCAGCATAATTAACCCAAACATACCCTTTCTGTAGCCACCCTCCTCCTGCCCCAGCCACAGGCAGGGATGGACAGGCAGTCAACGGGGACTGAGGATGTGCTGGGATCTGTTTTTCCAGAGCTCAAACTGCTGGTGCAAATTTGGATTCTCAGTGTTGGGTCCCATGAGGTTGGGCCAGGGGTGGGTGTAGGGCTGAAGCTGGATGACCAACTGACCCAGGTGGTGGAGCCTCCCAGTCCCCCTCTGCAGGGCACGAGAGTGAAAGTCTGAGTGACCCTGGAGTAGTGGACTGGCTGGGGCTGAGGGGGTGCCTGCTATGTGCCAGGCCTGTGCAGGCCCTTGGATCTGGCTCAGCAGAATGCCTGGCCCTTGGTGGGGTGGGGCCACTCCCTGTGCTTTGGGGCGCACAGAACATTCTAAACTATTCCATGAGAAGGGACAGCAGACCTGCCTTCCAAGAAGGAAATTCCTTAGCCTTCCGGAGCTATCAGCCAACAAGCTCTGGGATCCATTTCAGGCTTTTCTCTGTCAGTCAAAGCTGAGTAGAGGGCAGTGCCCAGGGGTGGGACATAATAGACCACCTGACCTTGGTAATCCTGGATGGATTCATGGATTCGATGACCTCCCAAGGTTTGGACAGTATGATTCCCCACGGGTCTGCTTGACATCCCCTACCGGGAAGCCAAGGGCGCTTCCCGGCGCCCACCAGAGCCATTCAGAGACCTGGAGATGCAAGCCCAGATCCTGGCTTTGGAGCTGGGTGCAGACTCGGAACCCAAACCCGAACCTGGAGCTCACAGCTGCTGCGGAGACGAAGACGGAGACGGAGACGCCCTGCCCGCGAGCGCCACTTTGGCGCGGGTTGGGCTGGAACGCACAGACGCCTCTGCCCACCTCCTGGCCTCGATCCTCCACCTCCGCGCCCAGCCAGGCTCAGCCGCCGGAAATGACGCCGAGCGCGCGGGCAGCGCTGACGTTGGCGGGTCCCTGCAGCTGGCGGTCACCCCAGCCGCTCTGGAGGAGGGGACGGCCGTCCAGCCTGTTCATGTGAGCCCTCAGGGTGTCAGCGGACCCCACGCGCTGTGCATCTTGGGTGGTGGTCGAAGGATCAAGTGATACCAGCAATCCTTCCTCGGGTCAGCACTTCCCTGCCTATCCCCAAACCTTGTGTCCAGTGAATGCACGGTGCACTGAATGATTTTGCTGGCCCCATCTGTCCCTTTCACCAGTCTGAGGTCAGAGCCTGGCGGGGTAAGGCGCTCAGTATAGCCGAGTGAGTGAGGTCATCTGGTGTCCCTTCCCTCTCCCTGCCACACCATCTGAGTTGGTCCCAGACAACTGTCTGCTCTGAAAGAGAAAGTATTGCAGATTCTCACAGTCCTTGTGGGCAGGAAGTGCCTCCATATGTTTACCTCAAATCCTTGCTGCTTTACCCCTCTAGGCCTATCTGGGATACTTTTGCCCAAAGCGTCCATTCTTCCTCCTTTATACCTCCTCAGGACTTGTTGGAGGATTGCAAGAGTAAAGCAAGCCAAAGGCATAGGAGAGTACCAGGGCCCAGCCAGCAAACAGCACTATCCAGTGTTTGCTGTTAGGATGGAGATACGCACACACACATACACACACACACACACACACACACACACACACACACTTGTGTGCGGTGTGTATGTGTATGTTTACTTTCCTGGCTGGGGGGTAGGTGAAGTCCCTGGCCTGGGGCATCCAGAGGAGAGATTTGTGGGGAAGCCCCGGACCCATTTGCCCACTGTGACTGCTTGGGCTCCCACTGCATCTTGCACAGTAGCATCTCTTCTCCTAGCCCCACTGCCTGTGGCAGGTCTCCCTCCCAGGGAGCAAGGACTGCCTGAGCACAGAGAAGCTGGCTGGCACACAGCAGGTGCACGATGCATGAACAAACAGGATCTCAAACCAGTTGCAGAACCAAATTCCTTGGCCTCCTTCTTCACCCCTATCCCCCTGAGATCACATTCCACAGTTCCCCTTTTCCCTTTGTCCCCGAGCCAGATCAACCTGCCCTACCTGAAAAGCTCATGCGAAATCTGAAAGATGAATTCTGGAAACAGTTGGCCCAAATATGTCACTCCTACCACTGAGGCAAATGGTTACCAAAGTAGCGCCACCCAAGCCAGAAACCCAGGAGTTTCCTCCATTCTTCTATCCAATAAATACTTGCAGTGTGCTGACATGGCCCTAAGAGTTGGGGATACAGAGAACAAGCAGGCTCAGTCCTTGTTTATGCAAAGCTTGAATTTCAGTAGGAGAGAGAGACATAAAACAAATAAGGATGAAAAAATATTGAAATGGTGGTAAATATTTTAGGAAACACACTGGGGGCTGATTAGCTAGGATTGGAAAATCTCTCAGGGAAGGAGACTTTTAAGACAAGGCCCTGAAGGATAAGAGGGAGACAGCTCTATGAAGAGTGGGAGGAGGGATGTCCCAGGCCAAAGGAACAATGTGTACAAAGCCCAGGGAGGAAGAGCGGAGAGAGCGGTGCTTAAACTGGAGAAACTGGGTGGAACCCAGGGGCTGATGGGGGCAGGAACAGGGCAGCTCAAACCCTGCCCGGCCTGAGGGGGGCCCTGCCAAGACTGTTTCATGAAAGGGTAAAGAGTTTTTTCAGTGGGGGTGAGGAAGGTGTTTTGAGATGCATTTTCAAAGTCCGAGGGTTGTTGTACTGGAAACAGATGTGAGGGGCCCACTGTAGAGAGAGGCAACTGGGCCCTGGCAAAGGTGGGGGCAGTGGAGATGGAGGCAGAAAGATACAATATATGTTTGGGGGACAACATTATCAGGACTTACCAGTGGACTGATGTAGGGGTGAGGAGAGAAGAGACATTAAAGGCGACTTGTGCACCTGGGAGATGCCATTTTTTTCTGGGAGGAGAAGACTTGGAGCCAAGGATCAGAATCAAGGAGGGTGAGGTTAAGGGGAAGGAGTATGGAGAACAGAATCACCCACAATGTGGAGTTTTAAATGTGATGCCAAATTCTTTGATCTTCCTTCCAAAGAGAAGGGGCTTCCCTTAAATCTGTGGAATTGAGAATATTCTAACCAATAGAGTACGGCAGAAGGGACTTGGGATGTTGCTCCCCAGGCTAGGTACTAACAGGCCACGTAAGAGCTTCCCTCTTGTTCTCTGGGAGCAGCCTCTTTTCATATGCATTTTTTTTTTTTTTTGCACCAGGGATTGAACCCAGAGGCACTTATCCACTGAGCCACACCCTCAGCCCTTGTTTATATTTTATTTAGAGACAGAGTCTCATTGAGTTGCTCAGAGCCTCACTAAGTTGCTGAGGCTGCCTTTGAACCTTCTGCCTCACCCTCCTGAGCCACTGGGATTACAGGCGTGCACCACTGTGCCCCGCTATATATATCCTTGAGATGCTCCCTCTTAGAAGTCTTGGTGCTTTGTCTTCGGACTCAGCTGAGCCCAGCCTTTGGGCTTTTGCAGTGTAAGCATCAGAAACAAGAGTGAAGAGCCTTCAGATGACTCCAGCTCCCTAAGCCCCGCCCCAGTCACCCTAGTCTTCCCAGCCAAGACTCCAGACACAAAACATTAAAACATTAAAAAACATTAATGCAAAAACATTAAAAAATGGTTATTGTTTTATACCAAGTTTGGAGGGGAGGTTGCTTATACCGCAGCTGTACCTAGAACACACATCAGAGGAACCACTAAGTTCCAGGGTTCTTTTTGCTTTTTCTTTTCTACCCACGTTATTGCTTTGGTTCAGCCCTTATCAACTCTCATTCCAGCTGTGTTCTCTGTCTTCCATCACTTTGTCCCTCCTGCCCCAGCTAGGATGGTTCACTAAGACCCAATGAGGACATATTTCTCTACTTCAAAGGCTTTTTATTGCTCATAGAATAAAATTCAAGCTTCTTATCAGGTTGTGTGTAGGCTCAAACTTTCACTAGTCAAAAGCCCTACATTTGGGCCAGATATTCCTGCTCTCTGGGAGGGCCAGGCTCGCTAACACTTCTGGGCCTTCCTTCCACTCGCTCTAAGAACTGGATGCTGGCCCTTGCCCATTTTCCCTTGGAAATCTCTTCCCATTTCCTGCACTTGCCTCCATGCCCCACAGGCTGAGCTTTTATGGGGTACATCAGTGGGCTCCCTTGCCCTCTTGCTTTCTGTGGGTTCACTGATGGGCAGGAAATTGGAGGCAGGAGAGGGGTGGAGGTGGGGTATCTATTGCACATCTCCCTCCCTTCCAGGCCCTGAGACACCACCGCTCCTGTGGCAGGCTCGCTCCCTCTCTCTTTGAATTCTGGATATCACTCGTTCCCTTGTCCCCTCCAGCATGTGAATGGTTGAGGCAGATCACCACTTCTAGCCCCAGAGTGAGAGAGGGGGGAGAGAGAGAGAGAGAGAGAGAGAGTGAGAGAGGGGGGAGAGAGAGAGAGAGAGAGAGAGAGAGAGAGAGGGAGAGAATTTTTTTTAATATTTATTTTTTAGTTCTCGGCAGACACAACATCTTTGTTGGTATGTGGTGCTGAGGATCGAACCCGGGCCGCACGCATGCCACGCGAGCGCGCTACAGCTTGAGCCACATCCCCAGCCCCAGAACATGACCTTTTGAGTAACTCTTTGATTACTCTGTCTGAATGTTCCATCCATGTCCAGCTGGGACCCTGACTGATAAATTCCGTCATCCTCCATGCCTCAGCCCCGCCTCCCCAATCTGTCTAGTCTTTCTTTACCTGCTTCCACCAGGGCCCTGGACAGATGTCCAATCTTAACCGCAAAACTCTAGTTTTTACTGTTGCCTGGTGCGTCTTGGCAGTAGGAGCTTACCTTTGTGCTTAGACCCCAGTATCTTGAATGGTACTCGGCACTTTGCAGGTGCTGAGTAAAAATGCTTGTTGGATGATGGTTGAACTCAGAAAAAGGGCTCCAGGGAGGGCCACAGGAGCCACAGGCCAGAAAGCTTTCCTTTGAAGCGGGGTGTAATGGGAGGGTGTGATGTGGTTTCATTATGGAGAAATCATAGCAAGAACCTTCTTGGGGGCTGGGGTTGTAGCTCATTGGTAGCACGCTTGCCTACTATGTGTGAGGCCCTGGGTTCAATCTCAGCACTGCATATAAATAAATAAAATAAGGGTCCATTGACAACTTAAAAAAAAAAAGAACTTCTAGGGAATCCTCAAATCCATAAGGGATAGGTAATTTCTTTAAACGTTCAAAAGCTCTGTTTTATTTCCTCCTAATATTTTCATGCATAAAACTACACTTTTTTTCTATTTACTATACACTCTTGGTTCTTTTTCTTTCATTATAAAATCAGCTTTCTCAGGGCTGGGATTGTGGCTCAGTGGTAGAGCAATCGCCTAGCATGGGCGGGACCGGGGTTCTATCCTCAGCACCACATAAAAATTAAAAAAAAAATGCATTGTGTTGTGTCCATCTCCACCAAAAAATAAATATTTAAAAAAATAAACTTTCTCGAGGTCCAGTTTATGTACAGTAAAATTTACCTTTTTGGGACATTTAGTTACAGGAACGTTGACAACTCTGTACAGGCATGGGGCCACCACAGCACGGAGTTTCCTCATTCCCTGTCTCAGTCCCGCATTCCACTCCCAGCCTATGGCAACCACAGTTCTCTTTTCTGTGGCCCTCGTTTCTCCTTTTCCAGAATGTCGTGTAAATGATAATGTCGTACATTTTACTTTATGCCACATTCACTTAGCACAAAGCTTTTGAGATCCAGGCACACTGTTGCTATGTCAGTGGTTCCTTTTCATTGCTGAGTACTAGTCCCATTATGAATGAACTAAATGGTTTATTCACCAGTTGATGGGAAATTGGTAGTTTCCAGTTTGTGGTAATTATGAATGAAATTGCAGCAGCATCTGCCTATAGTTTTTTAAAAAATATTTTTTAGTGTTGATGGACCTTTATTTTATTCATTTATTTATATGTGGTGCTGAGAATTGAACCCAGTGCCTCACACATGTGAGGCAAGCACTCTACCACTGAGCCACAACCCCAGCCCCTGCCTATAGGTTTTTAAGTAGATCTATGTCTTCATTTTTCCTGGGTAAATACCTAAGTCGCATTATTGATTTTTTTTTTAAGTATTGGGGATTGAACCCAGGGATGTTTTACCTCTGTGCTACATTCCCTGTCCTTTTTTTATATTTTCTTTTGAGACAGGGTCTTTGCTAATTTGCCAAGGGCTTCACTAAGTTGCTGAGGCTGGCCTCCAATTTGTGATCTTCCTTCCTCAGCCTCCTGCTTCACTGGGATTACAAGCGTGCAGCATCACACCCAACTGTTGAGTTGCATAATAAATATATATTTAATTTTTTAAGAAACCACCAGACTATTTTCCAAATAAGTATTTCCATTTTGCATTCCCACCAGCAATGTATGAGAGAGTTCCAGTTGCTCCTTATCCCTGTCAGCATTTGATATTGTCAGTGTCCTTTTAAATCATTCCATTCAGTAATGTAGCATTATCTTATTATGGTTTCTATTCGCTTATTCCTAACAATGGTGATTCAGAGTTTTTAATGTAACTCTGACCTGAACTGGGGTTGAGCAATTTGTAGAATGGATTATATATTTTTTAAGGCCCAATAAAAGAACTATTCATTCATTTTCTTGGAGTGATTAGAAAAGCCATTGGACCTGCCAAGAATTTTGTCTCAAACAAGGACAGCACACTGTGGAGGAAAGATAGAGTTACCCTGTGATTGTTCCCTGTCGAGCCTGCTTTTTTTGGTGAACCCGCAACACCCCTGCCCCCTCCTCCCCACCTCCCCACCTGCTCCACCCTGCATTCACACCCCAGATGCTGACTTGATGGTACATTCCTTTTCACTGTGGGATTCCAGTTTAAGATAAATGTCACCTCCTTATGAAGCATCCAGGACCTTCAGAGGCTTCCAGGCATAGCATTTAAGACAATGTTGTGGGAAAAGTGCAGCTTCTTTTGGAGCTGGGCTCTATTTGCTTTTTTGGATTTATTCCTTATTAGCTCTGTGGCTTTGGGAAAACGACTGAACTGCTTTTAGCCTAGTTTTCCCAAGTGTAAAAGGAGGATGACAGTACCTACCTCAGGAGGTAGATATTTGTTGTTGTTGTTATTAATTTGCCTCTATCGAATGCTTAGGTTGTCCTTGAGTAATTCTGCCCTCATTTCTTCCCAGCTATTTGCTCTCCAGGGCAGGCTCTGTGCCTCGGGCTGCGTGTGTTCCTGACACGGTGTTGGTAAACCCCAGCAGCCCAACACACTTGTTGAATTGAATGGGCCTCAAAGTATTCCAGGGAAGCCAGGTGGCCTGTGAGGGGTCCAGACCCACAGTGACCTCTGGCTCTCAGGAAGCCGCGAAGTGTCTTTCCCTGGGCGGTGACACCTTCCAACAGAACCGAGGGCTAAGTCTGCAGTTTGTGCTGGGAGTAACTGCGGGTTTGTCTGGACTCGTGGGTTTGACAGATCAGAGAAAAGGGGACGAAGAGAAATAGTGATCAGGAAAAAAAGGAAAAAGAATGAGGAAGACGGATTGAAAAGGAGGAAACTCGAGTGGAGAGGGCGACGAGAATGCGCCCCCGGAGATGGAGCCTAGATAGAAAGTGAGGGTCAGGTTGGGGGCGGGGGCAGGGGACGAGACTTGGGAGGTTTTCGGGTCCTGGGGACTGAGTGGCGGTGAGGGAGACGGAGCGGGGACAACGCTCGGACGCAGGGGGAAAGGCGCGGAGGTACCACCGGGTCCGAGCTGGGCGGGTTCTGGCAGAGCCGGGAGCTGTCTGTAGATCCAGCGGCAGGTGCGAGGGGCGGGGCCAATGGAGGGCGGGGCTGCGGGGCGGGGCCACGAGGGGCGGGGCCGACGCCGGGCGGCGGGCGGGGTGCGCGGCTCGGCTCCTGCAAGAGCGGCAGGGCGGCGGAGCTGGAGCCGGAGCCCGAGCCGGAGCCCGAGTCGGAGTCCGGGCTAGAGTCGGAGCGGGGGTCGGGCCGGAGCGGGCTCCAACGACATGGGATCCGCAGACTCCAAGCTGAACTTCCGGAAGGCGGTGATCCAGCTCACCACCAAGACGCAGGTGCGCTCCGGGGCCCCAGCCTCCCCATCCACCTGCTGGGCTGGGGGCTGGGCAGGGCCGGGGGCTGCGCGAACTTGGCTCCCGGGAAGATGGGGCGACGGGCTGGTCCAGAGGGTGACGCAGAGGACAGCGTGGGAGCGAGACCCCTTGGCCTGTACCGCAGGGCTCCATCCCCTGGCCCTGTCCCCCCACCTCAGTCTCCTCTCCCGGGAACACCTCTCTTCCCGCAGCCGCTGCTGCCACCTTAGGCTGACGTGTGCCTCTCCCCGAGCCGGCGATGCTGCTGTCTGCCCGCCTCGCCCGCCCCCCAGCGCCCTCAGCCCCGCATCATCAGCCTATCCCCCCACTCCCACCCACCCATCCGCCGATCTGCTTCCCTCCCTGCCCTTCGGTGCCCACGGGTCCCGGACGCACAACCCCGGCTGACTCAATGCAAACAAAGCCGGGCCCGCGCCCGCCCGGGTCGGGAAAACAGCTGGTGCGCGGCAGCAGCGGCCTCACTGGGCCCCGGTCGATGCCTGCGGCCAGGGAAGGCCCAGGTCTTCCTGGGAACACGCAAAGAGTGGCGGGCAGCGCGGCAGCCTGGCAAGGGGACCCGTCCCCAAGCATACAGAGCCCCAGTTTCACGGCAGTGGACCACTCCGGGGGTCCTCCTTCAGGCCCTGTGGAGTGGATGGATGTTGCCGGAATCCTGTGTTCTCTGTTTTGGGGATGGAGACGGGATTGTCCTTGGTCTGCTGTCAAGGGAGCTGAGGATACCTTTCAGCCTAGTCAATACTTACATACTCTCCACTGAGTCCACAAGTGGCACAGGGGACCATCTCCTTGTCCCCAAAGCAGACCACCTGGCTCCAGCAAGGCTGCCGCCCTGCCCACCACTTCTCTCCTTGCCCCTTGAATCAGGCCATTCTAGCCAACAGATGCCTAATCCTGACTCCCTAGGTCTCTCCAAAAGGCTCTTGATTTATTGCCATGGGGGGGGCACCCCCACCCTGCTATTCTCAGGGCTCTCTCTTGCTCTTGGCAATTAGAGTGGGGTAGAGAAAGCCATCTACTCACAGTGAGTCAGTCACAGCCCCAGAGTCTGAACTTCTGCTCCCACACTCTTATCCCTGTGCTGGGAAGGTCAGGCGCTCAGCAAATGCCCAGGACCCATGGAGAGTCTCTAGCCCCAGCTGAGAGGCTCTTGATAAAAACCAGACCTGCTTCTCCATCCCCCTGGCTCCTGCCTGGTTCTGAAGCTTTGGGATGGGGCATTAGGTCTGTGACACGTAAGCCTTCCTCTCAGTGTGGGGCTGGGGGGTGGTTCCTGTGTTTACCCTCCTGGTGAGGAGTCACCTTGCTGCACGAATGTGGCTCAGCAGCTGGGTCCTTTGCCAGGCCAGCAGGGCAAGCTCACCAGGTCCCAAAGGATCTGAGTGGTCTGGATTCCTACCTGTTCAGGTCCCCTCCTCCAAACACAGCCTTCCTCCATCTTTCCCTGGCTATAGGCCTGTGAGATTGTGCTGTTCTGTTTCCCAGCTGAGGACAGTGAGGTTTGGACTAGGACCTGAAGTAGACTGGAGACTAGACTGGAGACCAGCTAGGGCCTCCTTTGGGACAGCACTGGGGTTCTGCAGGTGGGAGAGGGTCTGGCTGTCTGGAGGAAGAGACCTCAGTGACCTCTTGGACCCTGCAGAGTGACCTTTTGGGGGCAGCCTGGGTGTGAGGACAAGATCCCAAATAGTCAGCCTGGACTTTACTTACTCAGTGTTCCTGAGAGTTTCAGTTGTCCGAAGGATGATCTCTGATTTCAGGCTCTCAGACGCTGTGCTTTGGGTAGCAGACAAGTGGACCCAGCACCCTTTACTGTGGCCCAGGCCTGAGCTTGCTGCTGCTTGGCCTTCTCTGCCTTCCTGCCCTGCATCCTGTTTTCTTCCTGCTCCATCAGCCAGCCCTGGGCCAGGCCTGACCTTAGGCCTGAGGGCCAGCAGCTTTGGCTTTGTTTCTTTCTTTTTTTTATTTATATTTATTCCTAAGTTTTAGGTGGCCACAATATCTTTATTTTACATTTATGTGGTGCTGAGGATTGAACCCAGTGCCTCTAGCATGCTAGGTGAGCACTCTACCACTGAGCCATAATCCCAGCCCTGGCTTTGTTTCTTGATCCTTTCCTAGAGTAGGTAGGTCCCTGGAGGGCGGCATCTCTCGACTTGAGACTCCCTCCAAGATCCTGCATGTTTGGGGATGCTCTGCTGCAGGCCAGAGGAGAACTAGCGGGGTGTGGGATGTGCATGTTCACACACGTGCACACAATGTACACATGAATGCTGTGGTGACATGGGCTTTCAGGACAGGTCATACTTAGCAGGCTGGAGCATTATTTTCTATTAGTTTCTGCCCCCAACAAGAGACTGTCAAAAGCTATAGCTAGTCCTCTAGGCCTGAATGGGTGTCTGGCCTGATAGGGCACCTGGCAAACCAGATTAGGAATACCTGGTTTCTGGGTAGGGAAGTTCATTCTCTGTGCCCTTAGCATCAGGGGCCAGAGCAAAAATGCTTTTTCCAAAGAAAGCTTCCTGGAGTTGGGAGGAGGCTAGCTGGGATCACTGAGGTGGGAGCTCTCAGAAGCCCAAAGGGCTCCAGTGACCCTGGCTAATGCTGTAGTATCAGCCTGGAAGGGTCAGGGATGGTCACCAAATACCAATGTCTAAACTGCAATGGGACCAGGAGAGGAGGTCGCAGCTGAGGAAATGGGGAGGCAGAACCTGTTCCTGAAGAGATCTTTCCTCTGTGTCTAGAAGGGGCTTCCCTGGGTCTCCCCAGTCCCATCCTAAGTCTCTGCCTTCCTTTTGAATTCAGTTCTCAGATGATGCTTGCCTGATGAGCTAGGTCAGAGGTCATGCCTGCTTGATGTTCAACTGGACTCTTCCCCTTTAAGGGGGTGGTGGCTACCTGGGAGGTGGGCAAAATGTCAGAGGTGGCAGCTTCCCAGAGGTGCTCCCAGATGGGGGAGAACCTAGGTTCTGGCCCCATGCCACTCTGGTCCCAGGCCATCTGGACAGAAGTGTCATGTTCCTATACCCTAGTTGCATATCTGAGAGCTGTTGGACTGGGGGTCTGAGGACCAGTGAACCCCAGCTCCAGGCCCCTCCTTTGGCCTTTGTTCTTCTACCCACAGCTAACTTGCTCTACCAGTTCTGGGACTGAGTAGTGGCTATGTCAGGCCTGTTCTGAGGGCCAGAGCCACAAGTTACCTTATAGGTCCCTCGGGGTGGGGGTCTTTGTTCAGGCAGTGGACTAGGGTCTGTGTCGACCTTGGTGAGGCCTGCAACCCCAGCTCTGAGTTTGGGTAGACTCCCTGGCTGAAGGGGTTGCCAGGCCTGATTACAAATTCAGCTGAAAAAATGCTGTCTGAATACTGGCCCTGTGCCTCAACTGCAAGGTCAGAGAAGTAGGGCTGGGGACTAAGGGCTCAGGGCAAGTGTGCCTGGACCCAAGTTGGGAACTGTGAAGAAAAGGGGTGGGGGCTGGAGACTTGAAGAGGCTCCAGAGGACAGAATTATTCTTTTATTAAAAAAACTTATCTATATAAATATGTGTATATATATATATATTTATGTATATTAATTCTGATAACAAGAATAATGTGTATAGAGTTCAGGTAGTCAGGCCATCAGGCTTTATGATCCCTGGGGTTTCCGAGAAGGGAAAAGGCTATGTGGATGGGATCAACCAGGGAAGGCATCTCGGAGGAGGTGACCTTCAAAGGAGCCCAAATAGAAAGAGTCCTTGGCTCCCACAGATGAGCATGCAGAAGGAAAAAAAGCAGGTGCTCAACCAAAAAATTATAAAACTTCCCAAGAGATTGTTGCCTTAACTAAAATCCTGATACCTCATCTTCTAACCTTTTATTCATATGCAATTAAACATAAAATTATGATCATCCTATAGATAGTTTTATAACTTGTCTTTTTTAACAAAATGTTGTGCTACATTTTCCATTAGTTAATATCTTTGAAAATGCAATTATGATGGCTGCATAACATTCCATTCTACGGATGTGCCTTAGATTTTTAAGTAGTCACCAATGAATGGCTATTTAGTTCCAACTTTCTACTGTTACCAACAATGACTGAAACATTGTTGTAATAACAGTAAATATCTTCATATGTCACATCTCCAATTATGTCCATGGGAGAGATTTCTAAAAGTGAAATTCATTATTCAAATTAGTTGCCTTGGTTGCCTGAGCGACGGTCTGCATGATTCAAGGAGCACGTGAGTCTAAGGCATATTGCTCTGATAGGGCCCGGGGGACTTTGGAGCAGTGTTGAAATGGGGGAAGTGTGCTAGGGAAAGGGACACCTGGGTGATGGAAAAGACAAGAGCCATCAGGGTTATGTCCTAGGGTAACAGACACAGATGCAAGGGTGCGTGTGTTTGTATGTGTAAATCTGTTTGCACGCATTATGTGTGTGCAAGCATGTGTAAGGAAGGTCTTGGCTGACTTTGGGCCAAGGTTTGGACTTGGTCCAGCAGGCATCAGGGAGCCCCCATAGGTCTCTGTGCTTTATTTAGCACACGGGTTGGGGACAGTGTTGAGACAGGATTGAAGGAGGTAAATTTGGAGGCAGGAGCCCTGGAGAGAGAACTGAACTGAGCGGGGGCATGTGTGTGGGGTCATCAGTCCTAGATTTGGCACCTGGGGGGGCATGCTGAGAGAGAGGAGGCTGAGGGGGAGAGGAAATGGAGCGCATGTCCCCACTGTCATCTTTCCATGGGTCCAGGACCTAGTGGTGTGGCTGGGGATTGTGTCAGCTGGCCAGGACAGCCTTCCCTGCCAGAGGAGGATGGGGACGCAGGCAGGACACGCAGGCTGCTGGATGCAGTGGCCAGTTGACCCCTGGAATGCACATTCTAAGCCTGGCTGTGCTGGCCAGGGCTGTGGTAGCTGATCCACGTCCTTCACCCATTTGGGGAGACTCCCGGGCAACAGTTGGGATGGAATAGGGGGCTGTGGCTTCACTCTTGGGATCTCTTCTGGCCACGATGTGGGTAAACTGTGTCCCCATTGGCGAGGGGTTGGATCAGTCTGGACACTGGGTCCCCCCACAGCCTGTGGAAGCCACCGATGACGCCTTTTGGGACCAGTTCTGGGCAGACACAGCCACCTCAGTGCAGGATGTCTTTGCGTTGGTGCCGGCGGCAGAGATCCGGGCTGTGCGGGAAGAGTCCCCCTCCAACCTGGCCACCCTGTGCTACAAGGTAAGGGCTGCCTGGCCCCACGCTGCCACTCCTGCCCTCCCCAGAGTGGCTGATGATGGCCCAGCCTGCAGTGGGAGAGGACAGGAACCCAGGACATCCCACCCTCAGGTCATGGTGCTCCTGAGGCTTCACCCAGTCCCCCTGCCCTGTGGCCCTCCCCTTGGGGAAAGTGAGTATGGCAGCCACAGCTTAGAGACCTCCGCCAAGCCTTGCCAGCACTCTGCACAAGTCAGCTCACTCGCTCACCCTGTGGGGTGGCACTATTAGTGTCACAACTTCACAGATGAGGAGACTGAGGCCAAGACAGGTGTTGTCACTTACAACGTCTTGGCCATCAAGTGGTGGCCCCAGCTCTGTTTCTCTGATGCTCTGGGCTGCTCTGGCCTACACCCAGATCCTCCTGGGCTGGCTGATCCCATCAGCAGAGATGGCCCTGCCCAGTGGGGCCTCTGACTCTCTGCAATTGGGGTCCCCTCAACCTGGCCACCGCCCCATGTGCCCTGTGCTGCTCCCCACAGGCTGTGGAGAAGCTGGTGCAGGGAGCTGAGAGTGGCTGCCACTCGGAGAAGGAGAAGCAGGTTGTCCTAAACTGCAGCCGGCTGCTCACCCGCGTGCTGCCCTACATCTTCGAGGACCCCGACTGGAGGGGCTTCTTCTGGTCCACAGTGCCCGGGGCAGGACGAGGAGGGGTCTGTGGGCCTGGCCAGGGTGGGTGGGAGGTGACAGGGCACATTCCTCCAAATCTCTTCTGGCATTTGGAAGTGTGGGGGCGGGAGTGGGGGGTGCTGCTAAGGATGGGGGTCAGTGATGCCTCCTTGGGTCCTGGGTTCTTCTCCCGTGGGGGGTCTCTGTCCCTATAACCTGGAGGATGAAGGCTGAGGAGGGGAGCTGAGAGCAGGGGTAACTATGCAGAGGCAGGAGCAGGGAGCTGGGCCTTCAGAGGGCAGAGAGTGACCATGCAGTCATCTCCCCCTGCACCCTGGGTTCGTCTCCAGCTAAGGGCAGAGGGGCGAGGCCTCGTGATTCCCAGCAGGGCTGAGCCCCTGAGGTTGGGAGCCTTCCTGGCACCCCAGCCAGTGGGGAGCTTTCTTCTCTGTTCTCAGCCCCCTCCCTGTTCTGCCTCCTCCTGCCATGGGAGGTTTGGCATGAGCAGAAGTCTACTTCCACTTCCTCCATCCCTCTGCCCTCGGGTGCCTGCAGGGACCCAGTTCCTGTCCCCCACCATCCCTCCAGCCTTGGGTCCACCTCTCCTTGGCCAGCCACTACTGAGGCAGCCTGCCTTCCCAGCAGGGTGAGGAGGAGGATGAGAATGCCCGTCCCCTGGCCGAGTCCCTGCTCCTAGCCATCGCCGACCTGCTCTTCTGCCCAGACTTCACAGTCCAGAGCCACCGCAGGAGCACGGTGGTAAGGCCCCACCGTCGTCCCCACAAGGGTGGGCTCTGGCCCTGGGTTGGGGCAGGACCAGGTAAAGTCCCCTTGGGTAGGATGCAGTCAGCAGAGCTGGGGGTGCTTCAGGAGAGCTGGACCGCCTGGTACGCACGTCCCGGCTGCGGGTGGTGGCTGGTACACTGGAGAGGAGCCAGCTGGTGCCTGGCCCTGCCCACTGCCTCTGGGCGGCTGTGCATAGGCCTCCATTGTCTTAGTGTGCACGAGGTGGGTAGGGGAGTAGGGACCCAGCAGGACTGGCCTTCTCATTTCCTGTGGTCCGTGGACTTGACCTTGAGTGTTCCTTGCCCTCCCACCACTGGGGACACCTTTCCCTGCCCCTCCCTCCCTTCCTGTCTCAGACTGTACCAAGCAAGTAAAAACAATCCATGTAAGTGTTTGAAAAGTAATTCTTAAGCCACCTGAGAACATCCATTTCCTCCCTGTACATTGGGACCCAGGGTGTTTTGAGGGTGTCTTTAGGAGGATTCAAGGGTTACTGCCCCTGGAATGGCAGGAAGCTTGGGTTAGACAGGTTCTGTCACATACTGCCATTCACCTTGTGACCTCCCACCCATTCTCTTTCTGTCCCTGTCCCCAGGACTCAGCAGAGGATGTCCACTCCCTGGACAGCTGTGAATACATCTGGGAGGCTGGTGTGGGCTTTGCCCACTCCCCGCAGCCTAACTACGTCCACGACATGAACCGGTGAGCGAGGCTCAGGCAAGAGCCCTCGGCATAGCTGGAGCCTGGCCAGGCTCCCGCACAACTCAGAGACCCATGGGGTCTTCCAAGGAGACCCTCTCCACTTGCCATCCAGCTGTGGCCTTACAGGAGTGAATGGGGTCATTTGTTTTTATGGACCTGGGCAGGGGTTCTGGCCAGGGTGGACAGCCCCTTCCTAGAGGGGATGGAGATCCTAAGGTGTCCTGTTCCCATCAACCATCCCCCAGGATGGAGCTGCTGAAACTGCTGCTGACGTGCTTCTCTGAGGCCATGTACCTGCCCCCAGCTCCAGAAGGTGGCAGTACCAACCCATGGGTTCAGTTCTTTTGTTCCACGGAGAACAGGTGAGGGACCCCTGGCTTTTCTTTCCAGTGTCTTCCTTGTTCCAGGCACCCCTGAACTGAGACCAGTTCCAGCCCCCAGTTCTTCTTTGAGGGGGAGATGCTGCCCCCTGGTGGTGGAGAACTGTAACTTAACCACACTTGATACCAATGCAGTTCAGTGTCTCCTTGGAGTGACTGGGACAGGAACTGGGGACCCCTGGCTGACCAGGTATCCAGGTCCTCCATGTACAGCTATGTGTGCAGTGGGATGTGAATCACATGTGCAGTTATAAGATATAAAAAGTGAAAAAGAAACAGGTCAAATTAATTTTACTAATATATGTGATTTAATTCAAACTATTAAAAATATCAGCACTTAACATGCAATCAGTTGAAAAAATTGAGGTGTTTTACATTCACTTTCTCATACTACTTTTTCAAAGTCCAGTGTGTAGTTTACACTTCCAGCGCTTCTCAATTCAGACCAGGCACATTCATTAGCTGCAAGTGGCTTGTGACTGCCCTGTGGGGACAGTGGGTGGGGACTTGGGGTGGGGTGACCTACCCTGATGAGTGAGGAAGCTAAGCCCACATGGGGGCACTCATGGACTATGGGGGCACTTTGGGGTATGTGTTGGTGTCACACAGCCACTTGGTAGGTTATTTGGTGTAGGTGGACATGCTCCATTGGGTACACCCAGCTGTGCCCAGGCTGCACTGGGCAGCGCAGGCATTGGTACCCAAAGGCTGGTGGCTGGCCTTCTTGCTTCCAGGCTCTGATCCCTATGTAACATGGCACACCTCCTCCTTCGCGTTTTCCTGGCCTCCTGCCCCACCTTGCCCAACTCCCAGAAGAGAAAGGAGCGGCTGACCCCCTTTCCCAGCCAGTCAAAGGCTGGCCAGAGTTTTCTTTCTCACACGCAGCCTTATCAGGCAAACTGCCACCTTCGTCACTCACTTAACCTCCCTGGGTCTCAGTTTCCTCACCTGTAAGATGAGGAGCTTGAACCCTGACATCAAACGAATCGGATTCAAGTCATTCCATGGCCTGGAGCCAGGTGATGGGGCTGGGGCTCTGCTCCCCAGGGGGAAGCCCACCTTCTCCCTGGGTCTCTGGCCCCTTCTCTGAGCCTCATGGAGGGGTTCTGCCCACTGAGAAGCTAGGGCTTGAACATACTTCCCTTCAGGAAGTCCCTCACCAGTGGCCCTCACGCTCTGGGAGACAGATCCCTCTGTCCTCAGCCAAGCTGGGCCCAGGACAGAGCTGGAGGTGGGCATAGCTGAACAGGGCCTTTCCCACGCAGAGGGACAAGCTCGTGGCTCTGCTCCCCGGCTGCCAGCCGGGAGCCTGACCCTGGCGCTTATTGAGCGAGGTGGCCCTGAGGGGTGGCTGGAGTGCTGGCCTGAGGGGTGGCCTGCAGCCCCGCCCTCTCTCCCTTGCAGACACGCACTGCCCCTCTTCACCTCCCTCCTCAACACCGTGTGTGCCTATGACCCCGTGGGCTACGGGATTCCCTACAACCACCTGCTCTTCTCCGACTACCGGGAGCCCCTGGTGGAGGAGGCTGCCCAGGTGCTCATCGTCACCTTGGACCACGACAGCGCCACCAACACCAGCCCCACCGTGGATGGCACCACCACAGGCACCGCCATGGACGACGCCGATGTAAGGCTGACGGGGGGAGGGTTGCTGCCCTGCTGGGGCTGTGGGCAGAGGCCCTGGGCCACAGACACCCAGGAGGCACCTTGAGGTGTGCCTTAGGAGGGACATTGCTGTTGCCACCCAGGCTGGGGTAAGGACCAGCTCACCAGGGACTTCACTCTTGACAGCCTCCAGGGCCCGAGAACCTGTTTGTGAACTACCTGTCCCGCATCCATCGGGAGGAGGTGAGTCACACCCTGCCCTTGGGTTCTTACTGTGCATCTCCCACAATCACTTTGGCTTTGTTGGGGGTGGAGGGAGTGCTGGCCCCCCGTACAAAGGAACCATGGTCTCTGCAAACTTGTGCCACCCCCAGGTTAAATAGTGAGGATGGGACTTTGGGGGTTTCCAGTGGTAGGAAGAGCCAGTGGCCTCAACTGGGTGGGAGTAACCGGGAAGGCTTCCAGGAGGAGGTGGCTCTGAGGTAGTTTCCGAGGTGGGGGAGACGACGGTGAACAGTGAACTGAAAGACCAGGCAGACCGGAGTGCGTGTGTCTTGTGTCCATGGGGATGTGCTTGAGCTCCCAGGGCCCTGACTTCTGCCACTGGATGGGACCCATAGCTGTCTCCACTTGTGAGGATTAAAGCAGAGACAGCTCAGCTTTTGGTGGTTGCTCTGAGAACCCCAAATGCTCCTCGTGTGATGGGGTGACAGGAAGGGATATGTGGGGAGCAGTGTGGAACGATGGCACCTGTCAACAAGCCCACCTGGAGGATCGCCAGTTCAAGACCAGTCTTGGCAACTTAGCAAGACCCTGTATCAAAGTGATAAAAATTAAATAAAGAGGGCTGGGGATGAAGCTCAGTGGTAGAGTGCCCCTGGGTTGAATCCCTAGCAGCACAAAAACAAAAACAAAGTCCAGGTGGGCAGGGACCTGGTTTAGGGTGTGCGTGTGGGGTCGCCAGGAGCTGCAGTCTGTTTAGAGAGCGGGTAACCTGGGAACAGGGGAGCCTGTGGTCTGCTGGGGGTAGGGCCGAGGCTCAGCTTCCTGAGGGGCCCACCCTTAGACCCTATTGATAATGTCAGAAACTGGGTCCCTCAAGCTCTGGGGGTTGGATGGGATGTAGGAGAGTGAGAAAGCATTGGGGTGGGGGGGCTGGACAGGAAGCCAACACCAGGAGGAGCCAGACTCCACAGACCCCTGCTCCCTCCCTCCCAGGACTTTCAGTTCATTCTCAAGGGCATAGCCCGGCTGCTGTCCAACCCCCTGCTCCAGACCTACCTGCCCAACTCCACCAAGAAGATCCAGTTCCACCAAGAGCTGCTGGTCCTCTTCTGGAAGCTCTGTGACTTCAACAAGGTGGGCAGGTGGAGAGGGAACGGAGACACGTAGAAGGGGCTCATGGGCTCAGGCTGTGTCCATTTAGCCCAAGGACAGAGAGAGCTTTGGGGTCTCTCCAACCTGGGGGAGGAGATGGGGTACAGTGGCTCCTTCAGCTGACCCAGCCTGCCTGTTTCCTCACTTGTTCCAGAAATTTCTCTTCTTTGTGCTGAAGAGCAGCGACGTGCTGGACATCCTGGTTCCCATCCTCTACTTCCTCAATGATGCGCGAGCAGATCAGTGTAAGATGGGGTGGGCATGAGGTACTGGGGGTTCCCGCAGATGGGTGGGGTCCTGCCAGTCTGTCCTGCCTCCCAGGAGCTCAGGTCTGGTGCCCCGACCTCCCAGGAGGGACTCCCTCCACCCCCCGAGATGCGTCCCTGTCCTGGGCTCCCCTCCACCACCCTGTGTGACCTCTGTGCCGCGTGCTGCAGCTCGGGTGGGCCTGATGCACATCGGCGTCTTCATCCTGCTGCTCCTGAGTGGGGAGCGGAACTTCGGGGTGCGGCTGAACAAGCCCTACTCAGTGCGTGTGCCCATGGACATACCTGTCTTCACTGGCACCCACGCAGACCTGCTCATTGTGGTGAGGGCTGGGCGCATGGGAGTGATGTCCTCTTAGTGAGTCTGGGGGTGGCGGGCACCCCATGATGTCCCTCTCTGTCCCTGCACAGGTATTCCACAAGATCATCACCAGCGGCCACCAGAGGCTGCAGCCCCTCTTTGACTGCCTCCTTACCATCGTGGTCAATGGTAAGGGCCTGAGCCCGCCTTCCCCAGGCCCACCACCAGGTGGCGCCAGGCCACAGGCCATGTCTCCCTGCTCCAACTTGCTCCATCCCCTAGAAACAATGCAAGCCACTTGTGTACTGTGAAATGTTCTAGGACTATATTAAAAAACAACAAAAGGCACAGGTGACAAAAGATTTATGATGTATTTACCTAAGCCACCGTAACCAGGATACCATCATCTCAACATGTGACCAACACAAAATTATTAATGAGATCTTTTACATTCTGTCCTACACCTAGTCTTCAAAATCTTGTGGTGCACGCATATGGCACATCTCAAGCGCTGTATTTCAAGCGCTTAATGTCCACATGTGGTTCATGGCTACTGCATTGGTCAGGGAAGATTTGGGGTCATAGTGAGGAATGTCAAAGCCACCTCTTCTCTGCCTTTACCCTGCCCACCTGCAAGGACAAGAGTGAGCAGAATGGGAAAGGAGGTGGGGAGGCCTCAGGCTGGCTGGGGCCCATCCAGGTGGGTGGCTGTGGGCTGGCACAGAAGGGTTTCAGTGTGGGTGTCTGGGAGAGGATGGTGGTGGCTGGCAGTGGCTGGCTTGTCTGTGGTCAGGTTTGGCCCTCAGGGTGGGTGGGTGGAATAGGATCCAGGGATGCCTTTGGCTGGGCTATGGGCTCTAGGGCCAGGACTGTCTTCAGGTAACTCATGCACATATTGGCTGCGTCCCACAAATCTTAACCTGGGTGCCAGCTAGGTGTGGCATATGTGAACAAGCTAGGGCCCACCCCTGTCCTCTGAACCCTCAGCCTGGTGAGGGAGAAAGATGTGAGATGAGAGACACACAGATCAAGTTGTGTGCATGGACCCAACTACACGAGGGCTTTATCCCCCCTCACAAAGCTGTGCTAAAAGATACATATTAAGGATAACAGCAGCTTGGCATTCTAGAAAGACACAAAAGCCCTGAGTTTGTATCCCTTCCTGCCCTATCATTGTATTACTGGGGAACTCGGACCATGTTTATAAGCCTCCCTGAATTTCAGTTTCCTCATCTGTACAATGGGGACAATCTTGTCCATGCCTTGCCTGCAGGAGATATGGCCACAGTGAACTTGACCTCTACAGGCTCGGTCTCCCTGACTTTGTAGGGAACTTCACAGGCAGGAGCAGGATGGATTGGGAGTAGGAGCATGTGCTTCCGCCCAGGCCTGGGATGCCCAAGGGTGGCTGGTGGGGGGCCCAGGAGTGAGCTGGCCTCTCTTGCAGTGTCGCCCTACCTCAAGAGCCTGTCCATGGTGACCGCCAACAAGCTGCTGCACCTGCTGGAGGCCTTCTCCACCACCTGGTTCCTCTTTTCGGCTGCCCAGAACCACCACCTGGTCTTCTTCCTTCTAGAGGTCTTCAACAACATCATCCAGTACCAGTTTGATGGTGAGGCTCTGGCCCAACCCCCTGGCCTGACCCCTGGGGCAGGAATAAGGATGGCCAGTGGTTGAGGCTCTCTTTCTGCCTAAGGAGGGCCAATACAGTGGGGAATAAAGGTGTGCTTCCCGCCAGGTGTGGTGGCACACACCTGTCATCCCAGTGGCTCGGGAGGCCGAGGCAAGAGAATTGCAAGTTCAAAGCCAGGCTCAGGATCTTAGTGAGGCCCTAAGCAACTCTGAGAGACCGTGTCTCTAAGTTAAAAACTAAAAACATAAAGGGCTGAAGATGCGGCTCAGTGGTTAAGTGTTCCTGAGTTTAATTTAAAAAAAAAA
Organism: Urocitellus parryii; assembly: GCF_045843805.1. NCBI lineage: Eukaryota > Metazoa > Chordata > Mammalia > Rodentia > Sciuridae > Urocitellus > Urocitellus parryii. Next base: position 177,898,079 of record NC_135537.1, on the reverse strand, counting down.
AAAGGTTTTGTGCTTCCTGCCCCTGTGGCTCAGCTGGAGAGGAAGGCACAGAGGAGGCTTTAAATATGTGCCCCCCCCGACCTGGGTCAAACGGTTCCTCTGACATTGGATAGCAGGGAGACCCCGAGTGGTAAGACCCTGATAGCTGTCCCAGCAGCTGACCTGCCCAGTGTCACAGATGCCCCGCTGCCAGGTGTAAATTCAGGGCTTGCCTCTCACTGGCTTTGTGACTAGACACGGTACTCCACTTCTCAAGGCCTCAGTGTCCTTATCTATAAGATGGTCACAACAATAGCACTGAAGTCCCTGTCGCAGAGGGTGTTGGCACAGAAAGCTCCCACAGGTAGTTCTTGGCACCATGTCTGGCAATTCAAATATTATCAATAATTCTTATTGTTTCCAAAATAAGTAAAGTTTGCATGGATCTGTGAAGGATGAGTGGGAGGCGTGATGGAGGGAGGGTGATCTATAGAGAGGCCCTGGGATGGATGCGGAGCTCAAAGCAGAGCGTGGTATGAGGCAGGGCTGGTTGGGGGGCTACTGAGACTCTGGAAAGCACTTTCTCCCACAAACTATGGGGGAACTTGGATGGGAATGGGGGACCCCATCCTCCTGGGCTCCCTGGTTCAGGGAACACTTCAAAATATTCATCAGCTGGCTTGGTGTGGGCAGTAGGGTCCACCCCACTTTGCCAGGGATCTCCCCTTTAGTGCTGGGTCTTGAAGTGGTCTTGAGAAGGGGTGTGGGGAGCTCAGGCTGGAAGCTGTTTTCCCAGAGTGTAACATCTGGCCCACACAGCTGGACCTGGCCCCTCTCTTGGGCTCCCAGGACCATCTCCTGCTGCTGGGGAAGACACCCTCTTGTCCTGCAAACCCCGCCCCCACCCCCAAGCTGGCAGATTGGGTGGGTGAGGGCAACCGGCAGCCCTAAGATGAGGCGCTGCTTCCCACAGGCAACTCCAACCTGGTCTACGCCATCATCCGCAAGCGCAGTGTCTTCCACCAGCTGGCCAACCTGCCCACTGACCTGCCCGCCATCCACAAGGCCCTGCAACGGCGACGGCGGACCCCCGAGCCCTTGTCCCGCACTGGTTCCCAGGAGGGTGCCTCCATGGAGGGTTCCCGCCCTGCTGCCCCCGCAGAGCCGGGCACCCTCAAGACCAGCCTGGTGGCCACCCCAGGTTCGTCACTGGCAAGTGGGAGAAGGTGTGGCTACTGGCATGGTTGGGGGATGGGCGTGATCTCTGGGGTGTCACCCCATCCTGGCAAAGGACATGGCCCCTGCTGGGAATCTGCAAGGTGGGGAAGGGGAACGGCAATGAGGGTGGAGGCACTGGGTTGGCCCCCAGAGGGTGGCCTGGTGGCTGTGGGGCTTCTGGATGGGAGTGGGCTCTGGGAGGGGTGGGCACAGGGCTGGGACCAAGGGAGATCAGACACAGTGCCTCTACAGCATGTGGAGGACAAGGAGCTACCTGGGCCAGGCCAGAAGGAGCATGTGGCAGGGGCCCTCACTCTCTCCTGTGTTCCCCCTGTGCCCGACCCAGGCATAGACAAGCTGACAGAGAAGTCCCAGGTGTCAGAGGATGGCACCTTGCGGTCCCTGGAGCCTGAGCCCCAGCAGAGCTTGGCAGAAGGCAGCCCAGCCAAGGGGGTGGGTAAGGGGGCAACAGGGGCACGGGAGGCAGGTGAGGCTGGGCGTTGCCTTCCTCCCTGGCCTCTGTGGCATGGGCTGGGCCAGGGCACTCTGGGGTCACCTGTAGCAAGTGTCATGCCTAGGGCATCGGGGTTGGCACTGATGACTGGGGGGGGGGCCTTCACAGACCCCTCCCTTGTTTACTGGTCACAGTAAAGCCCTGGCTGTCAGCCTTCTCATCCATCAGCCTTATCTGAGGCTGGCCTTTACCCGTCCTGTCCCATCAGCCTCTAGTCCTAAACCTGTCACCAAGCTGGGTTGGGCCTGGGGCCCAGAGCAAAGGGTGCTGGGCTGGGCCTACCCTTCCTTTGGAAGCAAGTCCCCACGAGGTCTAGGGGAGAGACCTCATTGCCCTGTGCCCCTGCTCCATATCTGCTCCCTTGCCCCTCACTTCCATTCCTCCCTGGGCACCAGGAGTCCAGCCAGGCATGGAGGGAGCAGCGTCGACTGTCCAGCTCATCAGCCAGTGGCCAGTGGAGCCCAACGCCGGATTGGGTGAGGGGCCTCGCGCTGGAGGAGCAGGGATGGTGTGTGGGCAGGTGGCCCTGTGGGAGCTGAGTCAGGGGTCCCCTGAGTCTAGGGACAGCTCGGTACAGATGGAGATGAAAATGTATCCAGACGTGCCTCTGGCATGGGAGCTGGGCTCTGGCTCCGGGTCAGTCCTTCCAGCTGGTGACCTTCCTCGTGTGTGGCCTCTCTTGGCTCAGCTTCCCCTGTCTACACTGTCGGCCGAGTCCCCAGCAGGATCAGGTTCCACTGTGCTGACTGTCTGAATAAATCACCCTCTGATTTCCTCCCCGGGATCACTTCCCACTCACATTCCCACTGAAGGCAGAGCCATGGGATAATAAATGTCCTCCCTGCTCCCACCATTGCCAAGGTTAAAGGCGACAGTCTCCTGAAAGGCACACACACAGCCACCAGCCGGTGGGACTGCTTAACATGCAAAAGGCTCTTGCCATTAGTGAGAGTTCCTGTTCATGGTCCCTGCTGGGAGAGAACCCCTGGCTCCGGGTCCCCAGCCCCAGAGCTCTGTCCCTGCCCCAGGTCCTCTCCTGGAAGTCGAAGCTGCCCTTGCAGACCATCATGCGGCTGCTGCAGGTGCTGGTCCCCCAGGTGGAGAAGATCTGCATTGACAAGTGAGAGCCTGGGCAGGCTCAGGGGCTCGGGCAGGTGGGCTTTGGCAAGGGGCCAGCCCAGGTTTGGGTGGAGGGGTGACAGGGACGGTGGGCCTCAGAGGTCCAGGGTGAGCCCCAAGCCCTGCTAGTCCACTTGAGCATGCTGGAGACCCCCTTCTCCCTGTAGGGGCCTGACGGACGAGTCAGAGATCCTGCGGTTCCTGCAGCACGGCACCCTGGTGGGACTGCTGCCCGTGCCCCACCCCATCCTCATCCGCAAGTACCAGGCCAACTCGGGCACCGCCATGTGGTTCCGCACCTACATGTGGGGTGTCATCTACCTGAGGTGGGCCCTGCTTCCTATCCTGGGTGGGTCTGGGGTCCACCAGAGAGCCTGTCCAGCAGGGCTCAGCAGGGACCTTGGCTCCGGGTCTCCCCATCACAGAGGGGTTAATGTCAAGACAGTCAATCATGGTGGTCTTTCCTGGCTGAGGGTTGGACCCCCTGTCCAGGGGGGACATCACGAAGAGGGTTTGGTTTGGGCTGGCTGTCACCTTGCATCTCCCTTCCTTGTGAAGGTGACAGCCCACTTCCTCTGCAGGAATGTGGACCCACCCATCTGGTACGACACCGATGTGAAGCTCTTTGAGATCCAGCGGGTGTGAGGATGGAGGCCTGCAGAGAAATGGAGTGGGAGCCCCTGGTCCCTATTGCTCCCCCTGCCCCAGTCTTCTGAGCTTTAAATGACCACCACCATGGCCCGGGGTGGGCAGAGTGGCCAGGTCCTCCTGGGTGGCAGGCCCCAGAGGCTCCTAATGCCTGGGGAGGGTGGAGCCCAGTTCTAACCCCCTTCTCCCCAGACGGGTCTCCTAGGAGCCCCTGCCTCTGTGACTACAGGTCCTGCCAGAGCCCCTCCCTGCTCTGGCTCCCTCTTCAAGACACATTTCTGTGCTGACCCCTCAGTGCCTGCACACTCCTGTGCTGCCCCACAGGTCACTGTGCCCTGATGGGTTTGCCCAAGGAGCCGTGGGCTGTCCTGAGGCACCTGGGCAGGTCTAGGGGAACCCTCCTGGCCTTCTACCCTGAAACCACGTGTTCTAGGCCGGATCTCTGCCAGGGCCCACAGGAAAATGGGGTGTGACCAGGCTGTTGGCTGAGGGGGCTGGGGGCTGGCCGACTACAGAGCCAGACTGGGGGCTCTTGTGGGTTTTAGGGGTTTGGAGTGGGGTATTGAGGGTCCCCTTAATATTCCCTGGGTCAGTGGATACAGCCTTGCTGTTGGGCAGGACCAGGGGGCAGTTGTCAACCCTACCTGCCCCACTCACTGTGTGGAGGATGGGGGTGCCACCACTCCAGCGGCCCCCGCTCGGGCCTCTGGGTCTCCTCGCCCCACCTGGTCAGTACAATCTTTGCTCTGTACAATCGGCCACTCTACACAATAAAACCTCCCTCTCCAGCCTCTGCCTCTGTGCTTGGGATGGGGGTAGGCGCCAGACTGTGGCCCTTATCTTCAGGGCAGCTGGGGACTCTGTACCCCAGAGTCCGTCCCCTGAGGGTTCTTAACAATGACTAGGAACTGGCATTTGTCATTTCGAGTGGGAAAGTAGGATTGGGCCCTGTCAAGTAGGGTTTAGGCCCTTGAACTGTGGCTACCCAGAGAAAAGCCCACGCAGGAGAGGCTGAGGGCCTGATTCTCAGCCCCCTGGGTGGCCCCAGGCAGTGTTGGGGGGCCCTGGGGCATTGTTTGCTGGTGCCTCACTTCCGGGGAGTGGGAACCCAGGGGAGGGTTGAGCCTCTGGGCCTCTCCCTGGGCATAGCCGGCTGTTTGCACTGGGCTCAGGGAGATGGATGGGCTGTCAGGCCTGCCTACTCACTCACCTTCCTGTTCCACCTGATGGCTCAGGGGGCCAGGCAGGCCTGAGGACCAGCCGCCAGAGGCTGCAGTGACCACCTGTGATGAGCCAGCAGCAGAGGGTCCCCTGGAGGCACTGTCCTAATGGTGGAGGGTGGAGGGTGGGTACATGAGCCCTGGGTTGGATCAGAGAAGGGAAGGAGTGGACGGGCCGGGAATGGGTCTGTCCGGGCCCACAGGAGGACCATCCTTCCAACCATGCCTGGAGTAGCAGTTCTGTCCCCAAGAACAAATGCCACGAAGCTCAGAAGTGATCGATCAAACAAACAGGGTTTATGGCAGCAGCAGAGAGCTGTTGAACCCCACCTGGCAGTTAATTAACGAGCTCATTAGGAGACGGGGTGTGTGGGGAGGGGCGGGGCTGCCTGCCAGCTCTGAGCTTGCAGGAGGTCCTGGGCCACACTCAGGCCGTGCACCCCTCCCAGGGGAGGAAGCAAACCCCTGGAGGCCTGGCTGGGGAGGGGCAGCCCTCTCCAAAGCCCCTAGACTGTGTTAGTTAGGACCGGCCCTTCTCAAGTGTAGCACGGGGCCTCACCAGCCTCCTGGGGTATACCCTTGGCTGCAAGGACTGGTGAGGCAGGGGCTGCCATGTGTACAGGCCTGGACGTGGGCATCTGAAGATCAGTGTCCAGATTCTGCCCTTGGTCTTGAGCTATAGGCAGTCTTCTCCAGTCTTCAAGTCTTGGGGAGGAGAGGGCTTTGGGAGCCCCAGGCTGGTCTCTGCGCCTTGGAATGAAGCATCTTCCCAGAGACTCCAGGTTGGCATCTCCCCTGCCTTGGCACTTCAGGGTTTTGCTGAGGGTGGTTTCCTGGGGCAGCCTCAGGCCCCCAAGTAAACCTCCACCAACCCTCCCACAGAGTGCATGCGGTAGAAGACCCCCAGAGGCAGGCCAAAGTTGACGATGGTGAACCACGTCCGGTAACCGTAGAAATCCTTTTCCAGCCCATTCTCAAATTCTGGGTGTATGCCAAATGCAGGCATCATCCATAGCTGGCGGGAGGGAGAGGGGGTTGTTGAGTGGGGGAGGGTTCTGCCACATCCCAAGTGCTCAGCTCCCTTGGTTCCTTTGGCCCTGCCCCACCCCATCAGCCTTGGGCTTTGGGAGCAACCTCCTCTGCCCCCATGTCCTCCTGTTCTCATTCCACAGAAGCCTGAGGACCCCCTCATTGGCTTGTCTGGGGCCAACCTGAACTCCAGATGCATCCTGAGCCCCGGGGTAGCCTCCATACATGACGTGGCAGGAATTCCCAGCAGGCAGCCTGGGGACTCCCCTGTACCCTGAGCTCAGGCTTCACTCTTCTGCAGTTACAGCCAGCCCCTCCCCTCCCACCCTCCTGATCAAATTCTACCCATTCCTCAAGCCCCAGATCAAACCTCCCTGAAGCCTGCCTTGGCCACTCGGGCCCATGCTTTTTTTTTTTTTTTTTTTACTGAGCTCCTAACGTACTTTAGAGCCAATTTATTACTTGTTCTCTCTATGGACCAGGGGGTCTCATATCTGGGGTGTTTTCAGGGCATCAGGGGTTGGGGACAAACAACCCTGCCACTTATAGGACCTTTGGCAGGTCAAACAACCTACACCCTGGTCTCTTCATCTGTCCAGCGGGGACAGTAACAGTGTCTTTTGTGTAGGGTTAAATGTGAAGATGTTGCATGGAGAGGTGGCCCTGGAACTTAGCAACCACTAGAAGCTAAGCAATTGTCACCACTGACTTTAATTAGAGATTTAAAAAAAATTTTTTTTTTTTAGTAGAAAATCAGACACTTGCACTTGCTGAGCTCTTCTTTTGACCAAATATAGTGAATGATGAGTTCAGCAGTAATTTTCTAATCGGTCCCCTGGTTCTCTCCAACTAGACAGGTAAGTTTCTGGAAGGCAGAAATGTTACCCATGTGTAAGGAGAATTCGCTCTCTGCTCGGCACATGTATTCGTGCTGGGCAGCTGGCAAGAGCTGGGGTTGACACTCCCTCTTGTCAAGCATCATCGTTCTAGTTAGAGAGAAGCATGTGACCTTGATGCATCACTTCTTGAGTCCTGAATCTACCTGCCACTACCACACCCGCCCCAGTCCCAGCCCAGCCACTCACCGTGATATTGCAGAGGATGAGGAAGAGTGAGATCTCCTTGAGAATCCTACGCTTCCAGTTGAGGTGGTTGTAGGAGTGGATATAGGCCAGGGAGGCCCTGCGCAGGTCCTGGCCCAACTCGAGCAGGGAGCCCGTGCGGGGAGGCTCGGCCTCGCACTTCCCTGCGGGGCCCTCCGGAGGCACCTCCCAGAGCGGCCGGCGGTGCAGGCCCTCGATGATGAAGAGGTTCTGGGCGATGTGCTGCAGGATGAGCAGCAGCGAGTAGGCCAGGATGAGCCGGTTGAGCAGCTCTTGCGGGTGAGTGGCCACAATGGCCACGATGGAGAAGTAGGCAATGCCCACCTGGCCCAGCGCGGCGCCCATCAGCAGCACCACGTCCAGGCTGCGGGTGGGGTTCTTCAGCGTGTCCAGCTCCCGCTCCTCCAGCCCGTGGATGGCCGTGCCCGCCAGGCACGCCAGGCTCATCGCGGGCAGCACAGCCACGTAGAAGGCGTAGTACAGGGTGAAGTACTGGCGCGCGATGGCCGGGCCGCTGGCCTCGATCTGGAAGAGCACGAAGACGCACACGCCGGCCACCAGCGCCAGCAGGCCCAGCAGCGGCCCGAAGATGGCCCCGTGCAGGTGGAAGGGTCGGGTGCCGGGGCGGGGGCCCGCGTGGGCTGCCAGGCGGCGGCCCACGTTCCTCCACATGACGAAGAGCACGGCACAGCAGATGAGGCAGTACTCGGTGCTGAAGGGGTAGAGCATCAGGTAGCCCTTCCGGAAGACCTCGCACACGGTGGCGTTGAGGCACAGGCAGGTGTTGGTCTCGTTGCCTGGGAGGGGGCGGGGTGGAGGGGCAGACTTCAGGAGGGGCCGGCTCCCAGGTCGCAAATCACTCCTGACCCCCTTTTGGAACATGCCAGAGGTAGAAGGTTCCCAGCCAGCTGCTCATTTTACAGCTGTGGAGACTGAGACCCGGACACAGAAACTGGAAATCCCAGAACGGTCTTTCTTTCCCAAAGGTCAGCCAGGAGCCAAGCTTACGTAAAGCATTTTAAACAGGATTCCTGGTGCCAAATGTCACCCCACAAATTGCTTGCCGGGCAAGGCAAACCTGTAATTTACATCGGAGGACCTGGCTGCCCCACCTGAGCCCAGATCTCAGCCTCAGCAACACACGCTTGGATGACAAGGACATCAGTGTCCTGGGAAAAGTGCCCTTCAAGACACACAGCATCATGGCCAGGGAAACGCTGGTGCTAAAAATAACTAACGTGAATGGAACTCAGACTTTGGTCTATACTTCCAATTTTTAGGAGAAGCAGGGGAGAGGGGAACAAATTAAACGCCTCCCCTAGGAAGCAACTGACAAATATCAATGTTATTAGGAAAAAGGAGACGGAAAGTGTCAACCCGACCCCTTGCACATTTGAACCAATGTCTGCGAAAGACATTTCCTAAATTGGTTGGAGAAAGTGGAATATCAATCAATAAAGAGGATCAGGAGGATGAAAAGGAATTTTGTTGGCAATTACACTAGCATGTGGTAATAAAGGAAAATACATTTATTTTTAGAGAGGTGCATACTGAAATGTTTTGAGATGAAATGACACCATTTCTGTAATTTACTTTCTGTACTTTTGCAAAAAATAAAATAAATGTGGCAAAATATTGATAATTGTTACATCTCCGTGATGGCTGTTCTTCAACTCATCTGTGTATTTGAGATTTTTTTAAAAAAATATTTTTTAGTAGTGCTGGGATTGTGGCTCAGTAGTAGAGCGCTCGCCTAGCACGGGTGGGACCTGGGTTCGATTCTCAGCACCACATAAAAATAAAGGCATCGGGTTGTGTCCTTCTACACCTAAAAAACAAATATTTAAAAAAATATTTTTTAGTGTTGGTGGAACTTTATTTTATTCATTTTTTTTATGTGTGGTGCTGAGAATTGAACCCAGTGCTTCACACATGTGAGGCAAGTGCTCTGCCGCTGAGCCACAACCCCAGCCCCAAGAGATTTTTTTTTTAATAATAAAAAAATCCATGATGTGCTTGCCTCAAATTCTCTTTGCACAGATTTTCTGAAAAATGTCAACAGACTGTGGACATGCCCACAGCATCCAGGCGTGCCATGATTTATGCAGTGGGTGTGTAAATGACTGTGCGGGGGCAGGCTGGGCTGTGGTCAGGGTGGGGAGTAGACTCACAGGTGTGGCCGAATCCCACGGATTGCCAGGTTCTCATGGGGTTTATGGGATACGGCTTCTAAGGTGAACTGTACAGAGAACTGGGCAAATGGGACAACCCAGGGAGTTTTTTTTTTTTTCCTGCCCACAAATATTCCATCCCTCATGATATACCTAGGTACCTAAAATTATATTAAGAAAACATTTATTTCAAGCCCCCCCCCCCCAATTTTTTTGTAAGTGAAATGCAAATACCACGGGTGGGGTGCATACCTGAAGGACTTCTCAGACTAGCCCAGCCAAGGATTAGTGGCTAGCTTACACAGGGCACCAGGTCCTGACGGGCACCAAGGTACCCAGGATACACTGCAGTTTTCTCTCTAATCATTATCTGGTCTCTAGAGTCGGCTCTAGCTCTACAACTGCTGAGCCTCCCTGGCTTGGGGGAGCATAGTGTGTGTGTGTGTGTGTGTGTGTGTGTGTGTGTGCGCGCGTGTGCGTGCAAGGCTCTGGTCTCTGTACCTGAGAACTTCTCCACGAGGGCGTTGAGCTCAGCCTCAATCTCGCGGTGCATGGAGTCATTGGTCACAGCCAGAATCCACAGCAGCAGGTTTGTGGCCAGCGTCAGCATCAGGCCACACCTGGAGGGAGGTCACACTCTGCTCACAGCGGTCTCCCGGGTGCCCAGTCCTCACCATAGACTGCGTGAGGGTGACCATTCGGTCTCAAAGCCTGATCCATGTGACATTAGGACTTCAGGAGCACCCAGCATAGGGACCACTGGGGATGAATCCCAGACCAACCCACAGTTTCAGGTCCTTGGCTGTGCAGGGAGGCTGTCGTGTGTGGGGGTCGGTGGGGGCACAGAAAACACTGCAAGGCTTTGCGGGGAGAGAAATCTTACCTAGTGAGGTTGGTCTGCACCTGAACGCAGTCCTTACAGTGTTTCCAGAGCACCCAGGTCTGAAAGAGACAGGACCTTGAACCCAGGGGCTGGTGGGTAGTGGCGCCATGGTGTGGATGCCCAGCTGCTGTGTGTATTTGCCATGGAAGACACAGTGAGGAAGTGTGGGCTAGAGTCCTGGCTCTGCCATTTCTTTGCCTGTGTGGTATTGGGCCAGTGGCAAAACATCTCTGAGTATTAATTGCTCCAGCTCTAAAAAAAGGGCCAAAATGCCCACTGTTATAGAGAAATGCCTACTTGGTGGGGGGAATAAAGGAGGTGATGTAAATGCAGCTCCCCATACAAGGCCTGGCGCACAGGAGAACTCTAGAGAGAGTTGGATGCCATTATGAAGGAGGCTTGTGTATCTGAGGAGTGTCCACGAAGGCACATGCCATGTGCTGATGTGGGTGTGTGGATGTGGACAAGGGCGTGGGTATCCTTGCAGGACTGTGGTGTGTGTGTCTACACCCTGGGTCTACACCATAGGTATTACCTATGTGGCTGTTTCTGGTATAATAGGTGTGTATGTGTGCTTATGGCCTGGGTGGGTAGGGTATGTCCCCAGGAGGTCTGTCACCTGGACGCCCATGAACATGATCTCGATGACGGGGAAGATAAGCTCCAGCTCTGACTTGCAGTGGATGTGGCTCATGTCGTAGCCCATGCGGAAGACGTTGAGGCAGATAGTGCAGCTGCCAAAGAGCACCAGGGAGCCTGGCCAGGCCAGGTGGGCATTGGCATCTTCCCCAGGACCGCTCTCCCTCCGGGGACATTTCCATCCACCCAGCACCCTGGCACTCACCCCGAACCCAAATGGGTCCCGCGTGAGGGTCCCGGTGGAGCACTGCGTGGGGCCGCCGCGTGGTGCCTGCGGTGTAGTAGAGGAGCCAGAGGAGGGACAGGGCCTTCAGCACGGCCAGCAGGATCCACACGTCGCCCAGAGTGACCGCCACGTTGTTGAAGATCATACTGCAGATGAAGGCCCCACCCAGGAATACCACGTTGAGGGCCAGCAGTCCTGAGAAGAGCTGCCCGGCCTTCTGGGCCTGCCGGTCCCGCCGCAACAGCAGGGAGAAATGTCGCACCAGCCAGGACTTCTGCTGGGGTGCACCGGGGGCCCCTGTCTCCTCTGCCCCCACGTTCCCGTGGTGCTCCTTGGCTGGGCCCGCTTCATTCTCCTGCACTTCTGCAGAGGGCATGGGTGGAGCCTCAACAGGAGCTGGAGAGGGACAAAGGGACCTGGGTTGGTTGTCAGGTTGACATGGGTTCCATTTCCATCCTTGTCCCTAACTGCTGTGTGACTTAAGGCAAGTTATTCAATCTCTGTGACTGGGACACTGAGAATAATAGCAGCTGCCCATCTATGTTATGGGACCCAAGGAGGTTGAACCAGACCAGGGAGAGGGAAATGCTCTGTGTTGGACATAAATGTAGGGGATTATGTCTACTGGCTGGAGGACTACCTCCCTCACCCCTGGCTGGGCTGCCCTACTTCCTGATTCAGTATCAAGGAAACCAGGGACATCTGTATAGTGCCTGGCCTGGGTACTTCCCAGGGCTATGGCTTTTCATGAACAAAAGGCAGCTTGCACCCCGCTAACTTCTGGGAGGAATTTCATTCCTGAAACTAGGGAGCACAAGCAAGTGTCTTCTCTGCTTAGTTGGGCTATGATTGCCTGGTGTTGTGTTGAGAAGGATCCTGAGGTTGAATCTAGGCTTGGTAGGAAAGAATGCTCTGATCTGAAATAATTTTCTATTGTGGGCACATGGACATATATAAATGAGTTTTGTAAGGTCTAGAAGATGCCTACTGGGTTCACAGTAGGAGTTCCTTCTGGAGACAAGATCAGGGAACTGGGATGGAAGTGGTAGGCTTTTCTCTACATTTAATATTCTAGTTTTTTAAAATGACACATTATTGATGTAATTAAAATTATTTTTAAAGCATATTGAGTTGGGCGGCAGTTCTAGGATTGATTTGTAATGTCTGTCAAGTACATAGGACAGGCCAGGATCAGCATGGATGCCATGCTCTTGACTTTGCCAGAACAGACTTCCGTCTGTTCCTCCTCATCTCTCCTCGCTGTCCCATGAATATCCAGCCTGACTTGGGACACTATCCTTGGCCTTCCTCCCTCCCCGAATATCTCTGGCCACTTCTTCACCTTCCCTGAGCTTTCACTCAGGACAGCTACTTTGTCACCACCAACTTGGGCCAGATCTCAGGACACCCAATTCCTGCAGCTCTGAGCCCAGCCTACCTGCCCCTTTGGGCATTCTTCCCAGTGGGACTGAGCCATGGTCGAGAGCAGGGATGATCTTGCTGCTTCTGCATGCTTTCCTGGTGGCTGGGCTTCTGCAGGTGCTCTGGGTTCGGGGCTCTGAGTGCACACGGCCCCATTCTCCTGTTTCCTAACATTCACTAGCTCATAGTGGTGTCCCCATCCCTGCATTTCCTGATGGAGAAATGGGCACCCCCTTGCCTCTCCCCTTTCCCTCACCTCTCCACAGGTGCCGAGCCTGTCCATGCCAGCTCCCACACTCCTTGGTTTTTCTCAGCCCCAACCACTACTACTCTATTTAGAGGCCCCTCCACTCTCTCCTGCACCTGGCCTTCCTGCCCATGGTGCCTGTCCATACTGACAGCCCTGCAGAGGCAACCAGTTGCCCTTAGTGTAAAGTCCAAAGCAGCAGCCGTGGCCTGAATGGCCTTTCAGAGCCAAATGAGACAGCAGGTGTTTATATGGGCCTGGTGCACAATGCACTCAAGGCAGAGCAGCCATTGTTATTTCCTGGTCTAGCCTCAACTTACCTCTCAAGCATGGTCCTCCGGCTCCACTCCCCTGCTCACAATCTGAACCATCCTGCTGCAATTCCCAGAATGCTCTCTGCTCTTGCTCACCTCCTTGTCTCTGCCCACACCTGGCCCTTTGCCTCCAATGCCCATCCCTCTTGCCCCTTGGTGACGACAACTTGTCTTTCAGGACTCAGCAAAGACTTACCTCTGCTATGTGGCTTTCCCCGACCCGTGCTCAGGCTGGGTGAGGACCGCTCTTAGCACTCCCACCCACCCCTGTGGATTGCTGGCACATCACCCAGCATGCTCTATCTGAATTAGCCCTACTTTTTTCTGTCTTTCCCTTGAGACCCTGAGCTTCAAGAGCTTCAGTCTTTTTCTCTGCACAGATTCAGGAGATCTTCACCACACTGGGCTCTACAATGTAGCCTCTCTGGGTCCCCATTCTCCTACGTACACCCCCAGCAATATCACACCTTCTGCTCTGCTCTTCTGAAGCAAATGGAATACTAAAACTTTGGCCTCTTTTTGAGATTTTACAAATGATTTTCTCCCCTCTCCAAGTCCATTCTGTCATCGTTGGCTAAATTCACCTACCTGTTCAGGTCCTTGGTCACACTGAGTACCTGCCCTCCACATGTGTCCAGGCCCAGGTGAAGGCTCCACATTTCTTTTGTGGTGTCTTGGCTTCTGCCAGCCCTCCTGGAACGGCTGTGTCTCCTGCCTCCCTGCCAGCTCCCACCCGTGGCCCTCCTCCATCCTCTTCACCCCTGGAAGCCTTCCCTCTTGCCCCAGCTGCTGGTGGCTGTTTGCTAGGTGGCCACTCCTCTCTGTCAAGAGTTTGTGTGCACTGTCAGGCATGCTATGAGTACCCTCAAGGTCAGGAGCTCCTCCAGGGTAGAGACCAGTCTTACTTAACTCAGATCCCCCCAAATCTAGCACAGTGACAATGGAGTTTACAGGAAGCTTGCAGCACCAGAGCTGTGGACAGAGACCCTCCCCATTTAACCCATTCCATCCCAATGTTGCCCTAGCGGCTTCCAGATGATCGTTATCTTTTCCTCCCAGGCTCCCCCGCCCAGACTGAGTAAGGCAGGGGCTCCCTGGGACACCTCCCTGCTCCTTTTCTGCCAACCCTGGCAGCTCCACTTCACCCTTCCCAGAACCTGCCAACCCCTCTGTGATCTGGTTATTCTAATGTTGAAGAGCTCAGATTCTGGCATTTTCTACCTTTGTGATCTTGGATGAGCTATTTAGACTCTCTGTGTCTCAGTGTCCTCGTCTGTAAAAGGAATATACAACTATGGAGTAGTAGCACTTGGTGCACAGGAGATGAGCAGTGATTTCTTGGATGAATAAATGAAGGAATTAATGCATAAAGCCTCTGTCACAGGGGTTTTGTTAGAATTAAATGATTTAATACACACAAGTAGACGTAGAGCAGAGGATGGCTCAGAAAGCCCTCTGTGTTAGCTATTTGTGCTTTTTCTTACAGTTATTTTGGGGTCCTGGGGAAGAGAATTTCAGGAGTGGTTTTTGCTGGGACTGCAAAAACAGAGGGGACACTGATTCCTGGTCCTCTCCCTCAGGGCTTTCGCCCTGGGAGTACCTCGTCCCTTAGCGTTTAACACTCCAGCAACTGCAGAAGGGAACTATCTAAGGGATGAGTTAGGTTCACCTGCTGGGCAGGGTGCGGTGGTGGGCAGGTAGGGGTCACGCAGGGACCCAGGGAACCAGTGCGCTTGGAACTGACAAGGACTCTGCCGCCCCCTGGCTCGCTCTTGGCTCGACGCCAGTCCAAGGGAGGGCCAGGACATCAAACTGGTTTATGGATGGAGGTAAGAGGCGGGCGATGAAAGCCGCAGAACTGCCCGAGCCACGGGACTAAGAGCATAGGACCAGCTCCAGAGGAGGTTGCTGAGAGTGGGCATGGATGCTTTGGGATTTCTTTCCCGGCCATTCCAGGGACTGCAGGCCAGGGGCAACGGCTACCGACGTGCTCCAGACCCCAGGCAGCTCTGATCCCATACCCCTTTAACCGCCTATCAAGGTTTCTTGCTTCTTCCTGGCCTCCGCGCCCCCTTTGAGCTGTGCGGAGCGCACCCTGCTGATCCCTGTGCGCCCCAGTGGGCGGAAAGGGGGTGGGCGCAGAACCCGAGTTGAGGTCTCAGGCAGAGAGGGGCTAACCTCTGGGGGAAAGGAATCACCGCTCCCGGGTCGCCCTGTCCTCTCGCAGCAATCCCTGCAGCACCTAGTTCCTGAACCCCGCTTTGGAAACAGAGGGTGCCTAAGTGTCGGGGCGGGTCCCGCAGGAATGTTCTACCAGCGGTCGGAGGGCGCTGCGGTGTAGCTACGGCCCAGGGAGCCTTACCTGAGGACTGGGCAGGCATCGCCGCGGGCCAACCACCAACTGGGGCACAGCGCCGACCTTCCGTCCAGGTGAGGTCCAGCGCTCGCGACCGATGCCCTCCCCCCCGCGGGAATGCGCAGCCGCCGCTCAGGCTCCACGGCTCATCGATTTTTCTGTTGACTTTGGGAATCTCATTAATCCCTCATTAATTACTTTTCCAGGGGCTCAAGCCCAGACCAAGGAGCCAATAGCGAGGCGGCTGGACTGGAGGGAGGGCCGGGAGGAGGTACACGCGCGGGAAGGCAGGGTCACCAGCCGGCGAACCGGCCTTGCGATCGCAGCCTGCCCTCGGGATGGGTGGAGTGGGGAACAACGTCCTTAGATCCTCAGTAAAGGGTTCAGGACACATTTTCCTCTGGTGGCCAAGTTGAGACTGGGACCATTGCGTCCCAGGTCTGGGGTCACGTTTTTCCTGGACCCTACTTAGTTAGCATCAGGCCCTCCTGTGGCCCACTTTGCAGGACCCTCCCTCTTCCTTAAAGCAAAAGCGAACTTTGGGCTGAAGACACCCAGACAAAGCTTCATTCTGACTGGGCAGGAGGCGCGATAGGAGGCTGGGGAGAAGGCAGCCTCTTGCGCCCTCTTCGTTTCTGGCTGTGGCCTCTGAGAACCACTGGGCTAATCCTGCAGGGTCCAGGCAGCATTCCTCTGATATCCCCTGTGCTCCAGAAGCCACTGCTCCCACAAATGCCATGTTCTCCCTTCCCAGCCCCCAGCTCAGCCATGGCCCCCAGTCTCTCTGGCTGGGAGGTCAGGGTTTCAGTCTCTAACTCCTCTGGTCTGCCTGCCTGCCTGCCTGCCTGCCTTCCTTCCTTCCTTCCTTTCTCACTCGGTCTTTTTCTTTCTACTGGCGATGGAACCCAAGGGTGTTCTACCACTGAGCTACATCCCCAGCCCTTTTTATGTTTTTTAATCTTGAGATAGGGCCCTGCTAAATTGTCCAGGCTGGCCTTGAACTTGAGATCCTTCTGCCTCAGCCTCCCCAGTCTTTGATATTGCAGGTGTGTAGCACCATCCCTGGCTACCCCTTTAGCCTTTGGCAAAGTAGACACCCTAACTCTCCGGAAGCCCTTCAGAGACTCCTGTGGAGAGAGTGGGTTTAAGGAGATCCAAGGGTGGGGACCCGACTTTCCCAAAGTCCTCCTAAACTAGAACCAATCTGTTTATATCTGTGTTATAAACTTGAGTTCCTAAGATTCCTAAAACATTTTGAGGGGAAGAAATGTTGTGCTGTTTATGGTTAATGGCTATAGGTGATTCAGTGGACAGGAAGGATAACTTCTAGTGGAGACCAGTAGCACAGTAGAGTAACTGATTCATAACAAATCATTGAGTCTTTCCAAATAGGAGAAAAAAGGATTTTGAATGCTCCCAACACAAAGAAATGATAAAGTGTGATAGGATGGAGGTACCAAGTTCCCTGATCTGATCATGACACATTATATACATGTACTGAAACACCACACTGTGTACCACAAACACATACAATCCTATGTCTCAGTTAAAAATATATTAATAAAAAGATCTGCTTGAAAAAAGTTTGAAAATTATTCTTCTTAGTAGAAAGGCTTTGGCTCTCCAGTTATGCAACCTTGGGCAAGTCCCTTTACCTCTCTGGGCCTCACTTTCCTTCTTTGTAAAATGTGGACATTGGACTGAGTAGTGCCTCACCTTTCTGGTGGCTAGAGACACATAAAAACATTATTGCATGTGTATGTCACCTGAAGATAAAGAAAAGAGGAAGGAGGCAGCTTGAGAACGCCATCCAAACCCATCCCCCACCACCACCCCGTTACCCACTGCTTAGATGGCCTGTAACTCAGACTCAATTCACCCGGTGAAAAGTTGGAGGCCTGAAAATCTCAGGTTTTCCCGCTCTGCCTGCCAAGTTTCTCTCCTATGACAACTTCAGATGGGGCAGCTGAGACAAGAAGTAGGGGACCGGATAAATGGCAGGTTTATTGGTTCCCAGCTCCAGACAATGGACTGGCCAGGCCACAGGCTGGGAATAGGGATGGAGCCAGAGCTGGCACTTCCAGATTCTGCCTGATCCTAGGACTTCAGGGAAAGGCCCCTCCTCCACCACTGCCCGAGGCCCCAGGATCATGCCAGGGGTGAAAGGGCATGTTCTGATTGTGATTTAAAAACTCATCCTGAAAAAATAAATTTTTTTTGTGTGTGTGTGTGAAAATTCCACTCTGGAGCCAGAGGGGTCTGGTGACTATGACTCCCACTCTAGAGTTGATTCCAGAGGAGCTCTGGACATGTGAGCGGATCCCCATCCCCCAAGTCTCTGTCCCAGGCTTCAGGACAGCACGTAGACCTCCAGCAGGCTGGAGACAGCGTGCATGCGGTAGAAGATCCCAAAAGGCAGGCAGATGTTGACGATGGCCGCCCAGAGAGAGTAGCCGTAGAAGTCCACCTCCACGGTATTGCTGAAGTGAGGGCGGGCCCCGAAGGCTGGCATGATCCACAGCTGTGGGGAGAGGGGCACATCAAGGACTGGCCTGGAATGCACCTGCTGGTCATTTCTGTGGGCTCTGTGGAGTATGAGAGGATGGGGACCCCAGCCTTCTAGTTTGGTAGACATAGAGGGCTGGGTGTCATCCAATGGCAACCTCCAGTGTCTTAGACAGGGCCTGTCACTCTCTAGAAGTGTTTCAAGAAGTGTGCCTAACTAAACTTGCCCAACCCAGGCTAGGCCTCCACTAGGCGGCCACCTCTCCCACCCTCTTAGCCAGGCTCACCTATGGCACGGAAATTTCAATAGGTGATTGAAGAAATTGGCTCAAACATCTGAATCAGCAACTAGAGAGATGTGTGCATGGGGTGCTGGTGACAGAATCAGTCAGACCCAGGACAAAGGGTTCAGACCTCACCCAGATGGCTACGGCACCCTCGCCCTCCATGAGCTCTGACTTCTGTTCCACCCGACCCCTTGTCCCTTTCCCAGGTCTGGGAGGCGGTGGAAGCCAGAGCCCTTCCTCACCTCTGGCTAGGTGCTCAGACAGTTTGAGTGTGGGGTATGAGGCAGAAGACAAAGACGGGCCCCACCCCTGCACCAATTAACTACCCTTTTGGGCACTTGGCAGCCCTCTCTGAGCCTGTTTCTGTCCTATAAAATGAAAGAGATGAGATGATACTGTCAGAAGTGATTCAGGCTCAGGTACTGGGAGGAAGAGCCTCCCAACCTGTAACCTGGAGGGTGGGCACCAAAGCCAGCTCGAGGCATTGTGAGATTTTTGAGCCTTATTTTTTCTACTGGTGGGGTCATAGATTGCTGATGCACTTTTTAAAAGTGAAATTGACAAGGCTGGGGTTGTGGCTCAGTGGTGGAGCGCTTGCCTTGCACGTGTGAGGCACTGGGTTCAATCCTCAGCACCACATATACGTAAATGAATAAAATAAATGTCCATCAACAACTAAAAGAAAACTTGTAAAAAAATGTGAAATTGACTATCAGAAGTCTCTTGCATGGGGTCATACCATATCTATGGGGACAAGGACTGCACAGGAAGTTGCTGGTAGGATAGGCGGTCTTCATAGTGGGACTGCACTTACACGTCTCTGTAGGGTTGTTGGTATATTTCAAATAGGCAGAATTTCATGGGGCAGAATTTACTCTGTGGATATTATTCTATATTGGGATATATATATATATATTTGTTCTGGAATCCAACCCATGACTTTGCACCTGCTAGGCAAATGCTTTCACTAGTCTATACTCCCAGCCCCCTAGAAATACCCATATTAAGGATGTTTTTATATTAGGGATATTTTTCTATGGGAGGGTATAGCCAAAAGGATTGTTTTTATATTGAATCAACTTTTTTTAGAGGTGTTTTTTTCCTACCTGGGATGCACCGTTGTCCCTTGTCATACACAGGGAATTGGTTCCAGGAACCTCCCCACTGCCTGCCATGGATACCAAAATCCAAGGATGTTCAAGTCTCTTATATGAAATGGCATAATATTTGCATATTTCTTCTTGTATACCGTAGATTATGGTACTCATGTAATGTAATGTAAATGCCACATAAATAGTTGTTATACCATATTGTTTAGGGAATAATAACAAGGACAAAATAATTTACCAGTTCAGTGGATTTTTTTCCTTAACAGTTTCCATCTGATTGATGTGAATACTAGGACATCGAACCTGCAGGTCCAGAGGGCTGCTGAACCCACCTGGGTACATTTTTTATACTGGAGATTTCTGTACGGAGGTCACTTCTACCCTGGAACATTTCTATACTGGGTTGCAGGAAAGTTTTGGGGGTGCACTTCATCGTGACCACCCGGGCAGTTTATTTGTACTTGGTAAAGTGTGTTGCTCTTAGTAGCTGACTTTGTTTGATTACTGGGGAGGGGACAGCTGTTGCACACACCCCGTGTGCTTCCTACAGCGCCTCACACTGTACTTTGTCAATAGAAAACAACAACTCACACCTATGCTGGTCTCCGCTGCTTCCTGATGCTGCTCCAGTTATTCTGAGAAGCAGGCAGGTCACAAGTTCCCAGGAGCAGTCACACCTCCCACCTACGGGTGAGGGCCCCGCCTCCCACATCAGCTCCCAGCCCTCTCACCTCTGCCCAGCCCCATGTCAGCATTCCCTGGACCCCTCCAGCTACTTCTGCTAAGATTTCATTCTATGCGCCTAGAGATGCAGTTTGCCCAAGGGCTGCAGTGACCCTCTCTGAACCTACTCCTTTCCTAGAGAGCTCTAAGACTCTCCAGTGGGATGCAGGGGAAGGCAGAAGGCTAAGGGAACCCGAAATGGTATCTTCCTTGGCCTCCTCCCCTGGCCTTCTCCCTGCCCCACCCCCTACTCCCCAGCTACTCACAATGACATTGCAGAGCAGGAGAAACAGAGAGATGTCTTTTAGGCACCGGCTTCTCCAGTGGCCCCGAGGGGCCAAGATGATGGCCCCTGCTTCCTGAGGTCCATCTGAGCTGGGGCTGACCAGCCTGGGGATGGGTGGGCAGGCAGGCAAGGAGTGGAGGGCATCCAGGTTCGCAAAGGTAAGGCCTTGGCAGGGCTCTTTGGGGAGGGTTTCCTGAGGCTCAGCCCCGGGTGGTCCCCGGTGGAGGCTCTCGATGATGAACACATTCTGGAAGGTGTGCTGGGCAATCATGAGCAGAGCGTGGGCCAGGTTCAGTGCCCCCAGCAGGTCTCTGGGCGTGCCCACCACCACGGCCACAATGGAGTAGTAGGAAATGGCGTACTGACCCAGGGCGGCGCCCATCAGCAGGGCCACGTCCAGTGTGCGTGTGGGGTTCTTATGGTGGTCCATGACCCGGCGGTCAAAACGGTAGATGACGGAGCCGCTCAGGCTGACCAAAGTCATGAGCCCCAGACAGACGATGTTGAAGCTGTAGTAGGTGACCAGGGCCTGCTGGGTGCGGCCGCCCTCTCCACTCACTTGGACCTCGTAGATGATGAAGACGGCCAGCCCCACCACGAAGAGCACCAGGCCCAGCATGGGGCCAGCGAAAAATGTCTCTCGGAATAGGCTGACCTGGGAGGGGCTGTGGCCGTGGCCGTGGGGGGAGGCCAGCAGCCGGCCCACGTTCTTCCACATGACGTAGAGCATGGTGGAGGCGAAGAGGCTGTACTCGACGTTGAAGGGGTACAGGTAGAAGTACCCCTGCTGGAAGATCTGGCAGATGGTTGTGTCGCAGGGGCAGGGGTCTCCTCCGACGGCGCTGCCTGCACGCTCAGCTGTGGGGAGAGGGACACTGGGCTGGACTGCCCTTCCAACTTTCTGGAGACAACTCACCCCTGGCCTGAGACCATTGTAAGGGCAGGGACTCTCTGCCCATCACCACTGGAGCTCAAAGGACCTGGTGCGTTCATTCATTACGCAACTATTCTTTGAGTACCTACTATGTGCCAGAGGCTGTGAAACACATCGGTGCTCAATTAAAAACACATTTGAACCACAGAACCACCCACTTCACCCCTTTCTAACCCTTTGATCCCTCACCACCTATAATGACCCCTGGCTCCCTAAGATAGTCAAGTTCTGGTCCCCTTAGAGAGTGGCCTTCTTGGGATCCCCTAAAGTCCAGGCATCTGAAAGAAAAGAAGGCCAGCTGCCATGCCCAGGTCTCCACTGTGCCCTTCCACACTGAAAGGAATCTTGCCTCCGTGCCAGCGTGTGCTTTGTAGGATACCTTAGGCCTTGTCAAATACCTCTTTTGGATCCCAGAATCCTCCCAGCTGGATTTTGCAGGTAAAGAAGCTGAGAGTCAATGAGGTCAAGTGACGTGTCCTATTAGGGAGAGCTGGGACAAACTATCTGACTTCCAACACAGGGAAGGTCCTTCTCAGCAGGCCTCTCCTACCCCACAGGTCAACACGTTAAGTTGACCACCCCCATGGGCTGGTTTTAACTACTCTCAGGATCCTGGGATATGCTGGGTGGCCCTGTATCAGTCCTGCGGCTGGGGCCTCCCTGGGGGCTGGGACCACTCTCTGTTTCCAGACCCCCCATGGGAGTGTGCACAGGCATTAGTCTCTGGTCTGGTCCTAGCTAGTGGGAGGACCTAAAGAAGCCCAGAGAGCCAAGACCCAGGGACTGTGGGCCCTGTTCTTACTTAGGTAGCACACTGGTTAAAAGACGGCTCTGAGCACTTGGGCCCCAGTGTCAGATTCTGTGACCTTGGGCATCTATTTAACTTCTCTATGCCTTCGTTTCTGCACCTGGAGGAATATTAGTAGTTCCCAACTCCACGGGAAGTTGTGAGGGTTAAATAGAGTGTTTCAGACACTTAGCACTCTGTAGGATATAGAGAGCTCAGGAAATTGTCACTGTGTCATTGTGACAGGATGGTTATTTCTCACCTCCACCTCCTTCCCAGGCTTTCCCCTCTGATCGCAGGTTCTCAGAACCACTCTTTCCCCCTTCCCCTCTCTCCCCAGTTTGATGATCCTTGCCCTTTCTTCTGGGTGGCATGGGACCTGGTAATGGGGACAAGGCTGCATCCTCAAGAATGAGATGCCCTCCATACTCCTCCTCCTCGTCGCCTACACCCACAACACCTAGGAGCCGGAGGAGGCCCTGGCTTTGTCTCCAGGCCCTGTGAGGGCTTGGTTGATTGACTACAGATCCACAAAGCACCTAGCCTCGGGTGGGGTAAAGAGGCCTTGGGGTGGGGTAAAGGGGAACTCACGGTCAGGGGTGAGGCGGGCGTGGCTGGTGTTGCTGTTGCCGTGAGCACTGCTGTAGGAGTGAGCCTGGTGCACAGACTCGTCCACCACGGCTGCCATCCAGATGGCCAGGTTGGTGGTAAGAGTGAACATGAGCCCACACCTGTTTGGGGATTGGAGGGGAAGCAAAGAGGCTGGTGAATATGTGGTTCATCTTGGGTCCCTGGCAAGGTGGAGGGTTGGGAAGCTCTCCTGAGAGGTGGTGTTGAGAAATGAAGGTACAGCCAGGTCCCTGTGAACGGGGAAGCTGAGTTGGAAAGCCACGCTTAGCCTGGCCTGGATGCCAACAAAGGGAAGGCCAAGGGTGTCTTAGGCCCCATGCTCCCCACCCCCCAGGGGAAAGCCCACAGCACAGAGTAGCAGAAACCAGGCTGACGCAGTGGGGGCCCTTGGCTGAGCAGAGGGAGGAGCCATGCCCAGGGGGGAAAGCCCTCATCTCTCATGCCAGGTGAGCACTCCGGGCAGGCGTTGAGCTGCGTTCTCACCGAGTCAGATCCAAGTGGACATGAATGCAGTCTTTAGCGGAGACCCAGAGGAAGTAAGTCTGTATTGAGAGAGGAGGGAGGATCATTGCTCTGCAGATGGGCTAGATCCAGGCTCCCATGTCCAGATTGTTCTCTACCCCAGGAGCCTTACTCTAACTTATCAGGTTTATTGTAGATTTACAAAAAACTGGAAATATTTTCTTTCTACTCTATGGTAAGTTTTGTATACAGGTATTGTCTCTGTTCTTTGAAAGTTTATCTCTGGTTTTGATTTTTTGTTGTGGGTGAGGGGGCAGTGATGGAGAGGCAAATAGATTTTTCACTACCTAATTATTTATTTCTGGGAGTAAGGCCAGCTAAGCTACAACTACATAAATATGTTAAACTGTGGAAACCTGGGTGGCAGAGGTGGTGCCACAGGGGAAGGCACCATCCATGTGATCATTAGGGTCATGTTGCAGGCACGCTGTCTTCTGGTCCTGTGTAAAACTTCCTGCCTCAACTCAATCATATCTTTCAAAATGGTGTTTGTGTAACAAATTTAAAAATTAATTGAAAAAAGAGAGAAATTGAACTTGTTTGAAAAATCCAGTTATAGGATGCCCCACCTCCTGAGCAAATACCCAACATAGCAGCTATGCCCCCCCCCCCAAAAAAAAAAAAAACTGGCTACACTGAGATGGATGCCCTCTATGGGCACCCAAGGAGGGCAGGCCAGGTTCTAGCAGATAGGGCTGGTGTCTCTACTCACACCTCTTAGGTGTTAACAGTTGGCACTATTTAGGTTAAAATAAAGTTGCAGCACTCCTAAGTAGGAGCTCACATTTAGATATTACCTCATTACACAGTGCATCCACATGCCTGGACTCACGATCTCGGCTACAGTCCTATTCCATTTATTCAATTGCTCAGGGTGGAAGTTAGGGGCAGTTGGAACCCAGGACTCCTGACACTTGCCAGGCATTGGCTCCTTTCCACCACATCCAGGGACACTCCTGCCACCCACCTGGACAATGACAAACACAGCCTGGATGAGGGGGTGCAGGATCTTGATGGCTGACTGGCACTCAAAGAAACTGGAGTAGTAGCCAGTCTTGAAGACATCCATGACAAGAGTGCAGATTCCAAACAGCACCAGGCCACCTGCAAATCAGGGGCAGTGGGTGGTGGTGGTGGTGGATCAGAGAGCCAAGAGAGAAGGCTTCTAGAGTGGAGGAGAGGGCCAGAGCCTGGGTAGCTAGGCCAGTGGGTGCAGTCAGTGGTTGGATGTTTGGGTGGATGGATGGATGAATGCAGAGAATGAGAGGATGGATGAATGGTCGGGGGAACTGGTGAATGGGCAATGAATGAATGAATGAATGAATGAACAAAGGATGAATGCATGATTAAGTAGGTGGATGAGTGATGTCCTATTGTGCGTCCCTTTCAGGGACTGCAGAGATAAAGAGAAGGGACCTGGACCAGCTCATTCAGCTACCACTGTCTTGTTTCCCCTACTCTCCATCAAGAACTGTGTCGTGTCCACCTCTCTCCAAATCCTAAGACAAGGCAAGGAAGTCCCCCTCCATCCCTCTATTCATCCCTCCTTCAGGTTCCCCTTTCCCTCCCTCCCCTTCTGTGGTAGCTCACCTCATCCTCGGCCACATCCAGTCTTCCGGAGGGAACTTCTCCCCCCTCTACGCCAATGAACACTCTGCAGGTGCTCCAAGAGCCCAGGCCTAAAGCTCCCCGCTGTGCCCACTGCACCTCTGTCCCCCCCCCCCGCCCATTCTCCGCACCTCGGAGCCAGATGGGGCCAGCATGCGTGTCCCGGTAGGGCACAGCGTCCGGGCAACGCACAGTGCGGAGGAGGTAGAAGAGGATCCAGAGGACGGTCAGCAGCATCATGGTGGTGAGCAGCGCGAACACGTCGGTGTCGTACACAGCCACCTTGTTGAAGGCACCCCCGCTGATGAGCGTGCAGGCGAGCAGCAGCACGTTCACCGCCAGCAGCACCGACAGCAGGCGGCCGCCCTTCTTCCACACCTCGCGGGGGCCGGCCTGCGGTGCAGGCGGGATCTCCTTGAGGCCCGGGGTCGGTTCCTCGGACATGGTGGGGGCGATTGCAGGAGGTTGGAGCGGTCACTGCGAGGGAGGGGTCACTGCGAGGGAGGAGTGAAAGGACCCCAGGTCAACCCCGAGAGCTATCCTTTCCTCATCTTATCTCTACATTTGTAGGCCAGTGAGTTCCTAGCCCGTAGGGTGAGGGCTGGAGCGCTGGACACGGGTGTGTGTGTGGGGGGGGGGGAGAAAAATCGGAGCCTGCTCCTCACCCGCTCCCGGAAAAGAGAAAAGCAGCGGTAAATGTTTGGATTCCATTCAAGGTCCCCACTTCCAAAATCCCATAGTTGACTGGCCCAGGACACGCACCTGACTGGGCCGGGAGCCCGCGCGGCGTTGGGGGTCAGGTGGCAGCCAGCGTCTCCTTTCTCCCACGCCGGGACGGACGGGTGCTTTATACCCGAGGGGACAGGGTGATTTACAGCAGCAGGAGCTCAGCTCCATAAACCTCTCAGACCCACTCACATGATCCATCTTTTCTGCGAACTGAATTTAGGGAAGAGCGCGGGAGCCAGATAAGGTGAGATTTATATTTACCTACGAAGAACTGCCCTACCCTGTCACCCAGGCACGGCCAGGCTCGGGCGCGGCCTCACATTGAAGCACTCAGAGGGCAACCCTCCCACCAGGTCCGCTGCGATCTGGTGCGCAGCGATCGCGCCCACCCGGAACCCCCATCATGCCCCAAGTGCCTGTCGTTGACACTTTGACACTCTCCTAGCCCAGGCGCATCTTATACCTTTGATCTTGGTTTCGGCCCGAGATCTGGGCACCAGCCCCCTTTTCCCCACCTGCCCACACAGTGATCGAAGTTCCTCCTTCCTCTATCGCTGCCCCGCTCCGCTGCTCCGCGGGATGCTAAGTCTGGGGCTTGGGTACCAAGTTCCCACGCGGCGCGTATTCTGCTTCCAGTCCTCTAGCGCCCTCTGCTGGATGATGGCTGGTCGGCCCCTCTCAAAGGATGGCTTCCAGGACTGCCGCGTCCTACTAGCTGTCTTGCCGAGTGAGTCCTCATATTCCCTTTAGTCCCACTGTCCTGGGTTAAGGTCTGCACCTTCACCCCGTCTTCACCTTCCCTAGCCCTTTGCCCTTTCCTTTGACGGGTAGAGAAATCGGGAGCCGCAGCACTGGAAATGGATGAAGACGGACCCTCAAACTGTCACCAAACTGGGCCTCATGGGTCGGAGCACTGCAGTGGGCACTTTTGGAGTGAGGTCAGGGCCTCACGTGGTTTGCCCTTGTGCGCTGAGAAGCAGGGTGTTTAGGACCCAGGGGAAGCCCGAGGGCGGCTCCCTGGGCAGCGGGAGGTCCCCCACCCTGCCCGCCGCCCTGACGAGCGGCTCAGATGTCTTGGTAGCGGCTCTGGCGCTCCGCACCCTCCATCTGCGGCCGCGGGGGCTGGTGGCCCTGGCCCCTGCCAGGCCCCCTCCCCTGACCCCATGCCTCAACCCTAACCCCTCTGCCCTCCCCCGCGGGGGGCATTTCCCGGTGTCCCCTGCCCGCCCCGTCCAAGCCGGGCGCCATGAACGATCAGTACCACCGGGCTGCCCGCGATGGCTACCTGGAGCTCCTCAAGGAGGCCACCCGGAAGGAGCTGAATGCCCCCGACGAAGATGGCATGACTCCCACCCTCTGGGCTGCCTACCACGGAAACCTGGAGTCGCTGCGCCTCATCGTGAGCCGCGGGTGAGTAGCCCTCCACCAGGCAGGGGAGGGGAAGAGTCTCCTGGTGCGGGCCAGGCCCAGTGCCTCCCCAGACTCCAAGGCTACTCCTCTGAGCTGCCCTTTTCCCCTATGGACAGACAGCTCTAAGTTGGGACATTGGAGCCTGGCATGTGTGGGGGAGATACCCATGGGGGGGGCATAAACTGGGACATGTGGCACTGGTGACCTGGATGTGGGGCTAGGAGGGGAGGAACTGGGATTTGAGGGCCCATGGTTGTTGGAAGGGTGCTGCAGAGGGAAAGATGGGAGAGAACTGCTGGGCAGGAACCCCTGGAAGCAAGGGTGAGAGGGAATGTGGGAACCTGAGAGAAGACTAAGGCTCAGAAGGCCGGAAAGTGGGGGCCTTTGCTGCCCACTCTCCATTCTGGGAGCCAAAGGGCTCTCCCAGCCAGCACCCACAGCTCCCCACAGGCTGGGTCTCACCCTTCTCTCTCCCTCACTCTGCTCCTTCTTGGGATTTATGGCCACTGTCCATAATACCAAATGTCAATGGTTCAGCCACCTCATTAATGTGCTCTGTACCCTTCCCCCACTGGTCACAGATGACCAATGAATGTGTTGATCCTGGAGGGGCTTCTGTCTCCCATCCTCCCTCTGGAGTTGTCCTGAGGGGGGGAACATAGTCTGCACACCACAACCAGGCAAGGTAGCAGGGCCCAGGAATGCAGGCTCAAACCCACTGAAGTGGGTTGGCCAGGGATGGGCCAGCGTGCCAAATCCCACAACTGGGAACAATTTCCCCATTCATCAAAGTTGATGACTCTTTTTAAAGAGTTGTGAGTGGGAAAGTTGAAGTCATACTGGCCTAGACACCAGGGTGGCCTGGGCAGGAAAAGGGGCATAAGGGATGGCCCCAGGAAGGTTAATGTGAATGTCTTAGGCCCTGGGGGAGAGGGGTGGGTACTGAGCTGGTCCTGGTTCTGTGCACCAGCCTGAGGCCCAAGCATGTGGTGGGCGGAGGGACCCCATCCCTCTGTGGCTGTTCCTTGGGCCCAGCAGCAGGGGGAAGAGTCCCTGGGATTAGGCAGTTGAGGCATGTTCCAAGTCATAACTTACTGGCTCCTCCTCCCTCCCTGAGGGCACACAGGGACACTGGCCCACTGCCCCTCCTTCAGAGGGGCACCTGGGTGTCTCTTGAAGGGGACCGGAGAGCAAGCAGGCCTACCTCCCCCAAGTCTTACAGAGGGAAAGCCTGGTGCTGGATGGCTTGGGTCTGATGCCCAGCAGCCCCTCCTCTGCTGTCCTGCAGGACTTGGCACTCTGTGGGGAAGCTGAGCAGGGGGGCTGAGGGGAGATGTTGAGACAAGGGAGTGATTCTTCCTCCAGATCTAGGGGTAACCTCGTGGCCTCATTAGTGTGGGCCAGGGGACCCGTGCTAGGCCCCAGAGAGGCAAGAATTCTGGAGGAGCCAACAGGATGCCCCAGGGAGAATAGTCTGACATGGAGGGTGTTGGAAGGAGCTGTTGGGGTCCCTGCACAGGCAAAGCCAGCCAGCCTCTCAGGGCTCCCAAAGATGGACAGCCTGAACAAGGGAGGGCAAACCTGCCAGGCTGCAGACCTTCCTCCTCCTCCTCCCCAGTCCTGGCTGCCCCCACAGTCCCCTCCTGGCCCAGGCCAAGGCCCGACACCTTCTCTAACACTCACGTTGCCAGGCCTGGCCCTGCTCCCTGCAGACATGGCAGTACTCTCTGCACACAAGCACACACCCTCACACACTCACCCAGGCTCAGGCCCAGCACACATTACCCTCTTGTCCTCTTTCACCGTCGCCCTGCAACACGCAACCACGTTCCCGGTTGCACCTGCCTAGAGACCCAGACTCGCCCTGGCCCACCACCTCTCTGGGCCAGCTCCCTGCTGGGCCCATGAATAATTCACTCCTTTCTCTCTGGGCATCAAATATTTATCCCCTGAGATTCCCAGCCCTCGGTTGGGGAAGGCCCCGCCCCAGCCCCGCCTTCTCTGTCGCCCCGCCCCCTGCGTGCCAGGCCATCTTCCCCTAGGGCTCATCCTTTTGGTGGCTCAGGCCAGCAGGTCTCTTGGAGTCAGTGGAGAGGTCTCAGGCCCACGGGTTTCACTGTGGCCTGGTGTACCTGTGGGGAAGCTCCAGGAGGCTGGGGGCCCTCCCTTCGTCGCCTGGGTCCCCCATTCCCTCTACCTCCAGCCCTAGCGAACTGGCTGCCAGAGCTTGCTATGGTTTATCATTCTTCGTGATCTCCCTGCAGGGGTGACCCAGACAAGTGTGACATCTGGGGCAACACACCCCTACATCTGGCAGCTTCCAATGGCCACCTACACTGCCTGTCCTTCCTGGTGTCTTTTGGGGCCAACATCTGGTGCCTGGACAACGACTACCACACGCCGCTGGACATGGCTGCCATGAAAGGTCACATGGAGTGCGTGCGCTATCTGGACTCCATCGCGGCCAAGCAAAGCAGCCTCAACCCCAAGCTGGTGGGCAAGCTGAAGGACAAGGCCTTTCGTGAGGCCGAGCGGCGCATCCGGGAGTGCGCCAAGATGCAGCGCAAGCACCACGAGCGCATGGAGCGGCGCTACCGGCGAGAGCTGGCGGAGCGCTCGGACACGCTCAGCTTCTCCAGCCTCACGTCCAGCACCCTGAGCCGCCGGCTGCAGCACCTGACGCTGGGCAGCCACCTGCCCTACTCGCAGGCCACACTGCACGGCACCGCTAAAGGCAAGACCAAGATCCAGAAGAAGTTGGAGAGACGCAAACATGGCGGCGAGGGCACCTTCAAGGTCTCCGAGGACGGCCGCAAGAGCGTCCGCTCGCTCTCAGGCCTGCAACTAGGTAGCGACGTGATGTTCGTGCGCCAGGGCACCTACGCCAACCCCAAGGAGTGGGGCCGCGCCCCGCTCCGGGACATGTTCCTCTCAGACGAGGACAGCGTCTCCCGTGCCACGCTGGCGGCCGAGCCTGCCCACTCGGAGGTCAGCACCGACTCAGGTCACGATTCCCTGTTTACCCGCCCCGGCCTGGGCACTATGGTGTTCCGCAGAAACTACTTGAGCAGCGGGCTGCACGGGCTGGGCCGCGAGGACGGGGGTCTGGATGGAGCAGGCACCCCGCGGGGTCGGCTGCATAGCTCCCCCAGCCTGGACGATGACAGCCTGGGCAGTGCCAACAGCCTGCAGGACCGCAGCTGCGGGGAGGAGCTGCCCTGGGACGAGCTGGACTTGGGCCTGGACGAGGACCTGGAGCCCGAGACGAGCCCGCTGGAGACCTTCCTGGCCTCCCTGCACATGGAGGACTTTGCCGCCCTCCTGCGGCAAGAGAAGATCGATCTGGAGGCGCTAATGCTGTGCTCTGACCTCGACCTCCGCAGCATCAGCGTCCCGCTGGGGCCGCGCAAGAAGATCCTGGGGGCCGTGCGGAGGCGGAGGCAGGCGCTGGAGCGCCCGCCAGCCCTAGAAGACACAGAGCTGTGAGTGTCCGTGGGGCGGTGGGGGGGGGCGGGGGTTGGAAGGCCCCTGGGGAGGGGGAGTCCGTCTGCCCTTTCACGGGAGAAAAGCGCACCGTATTTCATAAAATCTGAGCCATTACAAGAGACCCCACTATTTTATTTACCACTAAAAGCTGCTGCCAATTTAACGGTGACCCGAGACTTTCTTATCACAGCTAGACTCTGGAGATATCAAAATGTGGAAAAATGGGCATCTTCCTGTCGATGAGTCGGGGTACTCATAGTAATCACAGTGAGGATGTTTTTGAGCTCTCCCATCTTCCGGCTTCTGGAGTGTGCTCTTGGGCAAGTCCTCATTGATTCCTGAGTCCCTTTGTGTGGTGGGGGATGAGCACGCGGAGACTCAGGGGTTAGGGGATAAATAACTCACTCACACCTGCCACCACTGCTCCATGAAGAGCTGGCTTAACCCCTGGGTCCATGTGGACAGAGGGTGCAGCACTGAAAGGTCAACTGCCCAAGGTCTGCAGCCCGCAGTCAGGAAAGCAAGAGCGAACGCTCCCAGTGGCCAGCAGCAGCAGGGTTGTACTTTTTCTTTTAATATTTAGTTTTTAGTCTTAGGTGGACACAATAACTTTATTTTATATCTATGTGGTGCTGAGGATCGAACCCAGTGCCTTATGCATATTAGGCAAGCGCTCTACCACTGAGCCACAAGCCCAAGCCCAGGGTTGTCCTTTTCAGAAAGCCATTACAGCTGCCCAAGGCTGCCACCACACTGGTCCTCCTGTAGACGGGCCCCTGCCCCTCCCCTCCCCCACAGCATCCCACAAGCCCGAAAATACTTGCTCCCCCCATGTTATTGTGACCTTTGCCTTGAATGTTTGGGGCAGGAGTGGGTGTGGGGAGGCAATCTGATTTACAGTTTGGTGACTGGGGAGGACAGTGTCCTTCATCCCTGACCATCAGCCTGTCCAGAGAAGGGAGGCTAAATCATCAAGGTGATTAGTTCTGGCTGGGGATGATGTCTTTGAAGGCTGTTGTCTAAGTTTTATTTCTGTCTCTTCCTCCACAGATAACCAGGGACTCC
Organism: Urocitellus parryii; assembly: GCF_045843805.1. NCBI lineage: Eukaryota > Metazoa > Chordata > Mammalia > Rodentia > Sciuridae > Urocitellus > Urocitellus parryii. The sequence goes on along the minus strand of NC_135537.1, from coordinate 177,866,910 downwards.
TCTCCTCTGACCAAAATGAATTGCAAGTTGCCACAACCCCAGGGGGGCCACAAGGTCCTCACAATTGCCAGCCCTGTAGCCCCTTCCTGAGGAGCAAGGACCATGTGGGTCATCTGCCTTGAAAGCCTGTCCATACCTCAAAGCAAGGTTGTGGCCTGGAGGCAGGCTTGGGGACAACAGAACACCCCTGAACACCAGTGCTGAGTGTCCCAGAGCCCCAGAGCTGCCCTTATCTGAGTGACCTTGAGAAGTACATGTAGATTTGTGGCCAGCCCCAAAGGAGAGCAGGGTCTGCTTGTCCCTCAGAGACTAGACAACATCAGAGCAGGAGAGGAAGTGGGCAAGGAGGGGACATGACCTGTCTCGGCCATGTTGTCCTTCCTACTGCACCTGCCCTGTTCTCTCAAGCCGAAGATGCAGATTTCTACATTTATTTTATGAAGGGAAAAGTTTGGGCAGCCTCCCTCACCCCATATACCCCAAGGGGAGGTTCCCCAGCCACACTCTTCAGCCAAATGCCCTGCCTTTCAGTCCCCACCCTGTCCCCTAACGGCCAGCTCGGTCTCCTCCACCACTAGCTATGGCTGGAGCAGAAGAGCCAGGCTGAGGTGGCTGGGGCCTGACCTCCTCCAACCTCCTTCTCCTCTGCTGTGCAGCCTGATACCCCCCCCCGCCCCTGGGGCCCAGAGGGCCAGAATGCTAGGTGTGAGGTTCTGGAGCAGCGGGCTGCAGTATTATGGCCCCCAGTCCTGGTGGGCACACACTGGCTAGAGAATGGCATCTGCTAGCAGCCTCAGAGTCTCCCAGGGGCCCAGACAGGCAGGGGCTGGGCACAGCCAGGTGTCAGGCCCAGCATGGAGAAGTTCCGTGAAGGTGATACTGGAGAATGTGGATAATGCAAACTGTTGATGTGTCCAGGCCACCAGGGCTGTGTGTGCATGTGTGTGTGTGTGCATATGCGTGTGTGTTGAGGGTCGGTGGGTTTCTCTGGAGGCCTGGGAGCATCTCTGTGATTCTGCATGGATTGTGAGGAAGCAAGAGCTCACATGGGTCCCAGCTCCGTGATGGCAGTGAGACCAGGGAAAAGGCCAGCCCAGAGGTTTCTCAGAGCGTGTCCTTAGGGTTCTTCAGCCAGACCAAGGTCACAGGTATGGGAGAGTCCCTCAGGAGCCACACAAGTGTGCGTGTGTCCATGCCCCATGCAGATCCACCCTTCCCCCTTGTCAGGAGTGGACGCCTTATCTGTCCCCAGCTTGAGAAGCAGCCCCTGCTAGGAGCTCCTCCTAGGGCCTCCTTGACTGGAGCAGGGGAAAGGACCCCAAAGACCCATCTGGACTGTCTGTGTGATCCCATCCGTGAACGTGCCCAGAGCTGGGGGTGTGAAGGAGGTGGTCCCATTGTAGGACCCAGAGGACCTGGCTGCCACAACCATCCTGAACCCACCCTGGCTCCTCTCCCTGTTGTCTGGGCCTGGGCCTGGGGCCACCCCAAGTGCCGACTCGTCTTTCTCTGAGCCCCAGGTGCTGCCTTCCTCACTTGATCCCCGTCCGTTTACTGCCTCAGCCCCTCCCAGTCCCCTGCGCTGAGGTGGGCCGGGCTCCCATTCCCAACACCAAACACAGGCCCCTCCCTCGGACTCATTATAACTTTTGTAGAGAAAGTTCTATATCTTTGTCGTACTTGTGTCCACTTCTTTAGTCACTGGGTCATGGGAGAGGGACAAGGTGAGGAGAGGGGGGAGGGTCTCCCTGGGCCTGTGAGGACTGGGTCCTCTTCGTGGGCAGAGGGCTCCCCACCAGGGCATCTCAGCAGGAGCACCTCCTGACGCCCCAGACTTTGCCCTGCCGTGCTAGCAGGGCCCAGAAGCAGGAGCGTCATGGAACAGAGAGGGTGGAGAACTGGGCCAGCAGGGTCCCTCAGCAGCTGAGCGAGGGGGAGGGTCCAGGTCTGATTCCAGGACTGAGGGCAGGAATGCGTGGTCCCTCTTCCCAGCTCTTCCAGAGAAGCCTTACCCGGGGAGGCGCTGGGCCCTCTCACCCCTGGGAAGCCTCTCGCAGGGAGTACATTTCCCTCACCACCCCCAGGAGCTCTCATGGTGACTGCACAGAGCCCTTGGAGACTTCCCAGGGGCAAGTCTTCCCCTTTACTGGGTGGATAGTGGGCTCTGCTTTCCCCGTCAAGTCTGGGGTCATCTGTTCCATTTCCTAAGGATGCTTCTGCCAAGGGGAGCTCAAAGCAGTCGCTTCCCCTTAGCTACCATCCAAGGGTTCTAGGCCACCTCTCTCCACTTTACAGTGGGCAAGGGACAGACCCAGACCCTAAGCCTCCCCACTGCTGCCACACATTCCTCATGCCTACGCTGCCCAGGGAACCAAGGAGGTGCCATCCTTGCAACCCCCTTCCCTGGCCCATGGAGTGCGGCTGCTTTGCGACCCCTGCTGGCCATTCTTGTCACTGCACCTACCTTAGGACCCTCCCCATGGCCATCCAGGGGAGGACTGGAGGGTGAAGAAGTCTTGGGCAGGACCAGTCAGAGCAGAACCAAACTCAGCATCCAGGCAAAGATTAACCAGCAGCAGTGGGGATAAGGGTTTCAATGGGCCAATGTGGCTGGAGGGAGGAAGCCTGGGGCTCCTGTAGCAGGTTCAGCTCCAGAAGAAGGAGGGGACTTTAAACACAAGAAAAGGGAAGCATTTTACACTCAACTTGCTTGAGTTGGGAGTCAACTGCCTTGGCTCATTCCTCTAAAAATCTAGCTTGAGGACAGAGAAACTCTAAAGGTTTACAAAACTCAGTGGTTCTTAGCCTTTTGGTATTGGAATCCGGTAACAGCATGAATTTTTTTTTTTAATAAGGGATTGAACCTAGGGGCGCTTAACCACTGAGCCCTTGCTTGTTTGTTTGTTTATTATTTGAGACAGGGTCTTGACAAGTTGTTTAGTACCATGCTAATTTGCTAAGGCTGGCTTTGAACTTGTGATCCTCCTGCCTCTGCCTTCCAAATTGCTGGGATTATAGGCATGTGCCACCATGCCTGGCTAACAACATGGGCTTTTCCTGAAAGGCACACAGTGAGCACACATACACTCCTATTCAATTTTACTCATAGGAGACACAGAGTCCCCAGAGGTCCAGGGACCCTGAGTTAGGAAATTTTGGTTAGGCTGATGTGAAGTTAATACCATAAACGAGGTTACTGATTTGATGGAGGTGAGGGTGGTGGAATGAATAACAGGCAGGAGTGACCTCCTGGGTATGTGGCCCAACCCTCCCATTTTCACAGATGAGCTAACTGAGGCCTAGAGGGGAGGGGCTGGCCAGAGTTCATACAGAGCCACTCGGGCAAATTCTCCTGAGGCTTTGCCTGGTCCCCAAGGTCTGTACCCATGTTATGACAAGATGGTACCCCTTATCCCACAGTGCATGCTCCTCTCACCTCCTCTGAAGTTAGCCTAGGTGAGAAGGTGGCAGGACTCAGGGGACAGCCAGACCTGGACCCCAAACTGGCCTACCCCCTCTAGCTGTGTGGCTCTGGGTAAGTTACTCTCTGAGTCTGCTTCCTCATAAGTAAACAGGTAATCTAAGAATGGTGCTAACCCCATAGGCAATAGGAGGGTGAGATGATTGTACTTATAAAGCGCTTAGCACACACCTGAGGTTTGGTGCACATCAGTTCATCATCGTCACAGTTATTATTGGTCTGACAATGGCCCAGGGACATGCCTTGTGTTTGTGGCTGGCCCAGCCACCCAGTAGATAGGTCCTTGATATCCCAGGGAGCAGTCTTCCCTTTCAGACCCTCATATGGGAATAACCCCCCACACTCCCCAACACCACCCTGGGTCCTGGCCCCCAGACCAGCAGGGGGCGTAGAAGCCCTGAAGTGGCTAGGGAATGGGTCCCAGTCAAGGGTGGACCCCTGGCCAGGGGGAGGACTCCAGGGAATCCCAGAGATGTTCCTGGGATGCCCAAGGAGCTGGGCATCTTTCCTGGAGGGGGTGTCACCTTGATTAGGCCACTATCTGATGTTGTCAGATGTTTATCAGATGTTTCTCCTGCCCCGTGAGGCAGGCAGGTGAGGCTAAGTGTTAGCCCACTTCATAGATGAAGAGATTATCAGAGAGGCTATGTGACATTCTGTTAAGGAACAGTCAGGCTCCCTTACCGGGTCACTTAGGCCACTCCTGCCCCAAAGGTAATGCTTTCAAGGTTTTACTATCGATTGTTGAGACTTTATAACATGTCAAGGGGCTTATATTTAGTACTGTATACGTTTAACCCTCACAGTTAAACCATAACCCTTGCCTAGAGAGCAAGTACTACATTGTCATTATTGTCCCCATTTTATAGATGAGAAAACAAAGGCTCAGAGCAATGATTTTGCCCCTGGTAGTTCTCAGAGCTATTAGGCCTCAAAGTGAGATATCCTGATACTGAAATCTGCATCTGGCCACATGCTGCCACAGCCCCATGCACTTGTCCCTTTGGTGGGGATGACTTTCATCTTGAGTCTCCTCCACATGGGTGTGCCTGGGTCCTGGGCAGTTAGGTGCCAGGCTCGACCTGAGGTGGGACAGGGCACCCTGGCAGATTTAAGGTCTGACCCCCATGTGGTCCACCTGAGGTGCCCACTGAGAGAGGACTATGGGGCCACAGGCAGGACCTGCCAAGATGGGGAGGAGGCCAGCAGGAGCATTTCCTCTTCCTGTCTTTCTGTCTCCTCTCTGTCCCATTACCCCTGTGACACGAGGCTGTCCACTTGCTCAGACTCCCTGTTCCTCTCTCTGGCCCTGTCTCTGGTTGAGCTGGAATCTGTGTCCAGATTCTCCTTCAAGAACCTCCTCCTTTTTCTACCCCAATCTTATACCTTGGCAACCTGGGAGCTCCTTGTGCCCAGGGAGCCCAGTGTGCAGAGCATTGAGGTAATGCCCAAGCTCCGCGGGCAGTGGCCTGGAGGCCCGGGCTCCTGCCTCAGATCTGCCGCAGCACAGCTCTGACCTTGGTTAAAGCATAGAACTTAATTCTGCAAAATGGACACCAAGTGCCTTCCTGATCGGGTGATCTTGAGACTTGGCACATAGTAGGTGTGCAGCACGGGACTCCACACTGGATCTGGCCTCCCATTGCTAGTGAGAGCCACCCTGGGGTGCCTCATTGGGATCAGTCCCTTGGCCTGCAGCACTGCTCCCTGTAGGAGTCACTACGGTTGTGTCTGTTTTCATCTGAGGAAACTGAGGCTTAGAGATGTTTGTAAAATGTGCCCAAACTCACACCACTGGGAAGTGGGGAGTTAGAACTCCGTCCTGGACAGGCTGGCTCCCCACCATGCCATGTCTCATTATGGCATTTGAGCACTCATTGAGCACCTGTTGTATGTCAGCACTTAACACCCATGATTTCAGCTAGTCCTCATGACAGCCTCATTTAATGACAAAGAATTGTTGGACCCATTTGATGGGGAATAAAACTGAGGCTGAAGGTATTAGGTCATTGCTTGGGTCACACAGCTGGTGAAAGCACAAACAGGACCTGACTCCTAGGCCCTGGTCAGGGCTGCCTGTCTCTCCAGAACTGCACCCCAGCCCATTTCCTCCAAGAAGGTTGAGGTCAGAGAGCCCTCCCCAACTCTTTGTTATTGAATGACAAGGCCTTGTTTAGAGCCTGAGGCAAGGTCACCTCTGATAAGTCATTTCAGAGCCACCAATGCCTGCCCTCTAGAGAAGGGGCTAGGGGCATAGCAGTTGTGGGTCCTGAAAGCCCATAGAGTGAAATAGGCCCTGTGTCCTTATTTCCACCCCCACTCTGGGCAGGCAGGCATTATTGAAAGCCCCATTTTTATAGATGCAGCAACTGAGGGGCAAAGGCAGGGGCAAATGACCTGCTAGGAAGTGCAGGGCAGGCTGTGTGGTCTGCTGCATTCTATGGGTACAGGCTTCCAGATGCCTCCCCAAACCTGGATTTAGCTAGGTGCAGAGGTGCATGCCTGTAAAACCAGTAGCTGGGGAGGCTGAGGCGGCTGAGGCAGAAAGATTGCACGTTCAAAGGCAGCCTCAGCAACTTAGCAAGGCCCTAAGCAACTCTGTGAGACCCTGTCTCAAAATAAAAAGATAAAAAGGGCTGGGGATATGGCTCAGTGGTTAAGCACACCTGGGTTCAATCCCTGGTACCAAAACAAACAAACAAAAAACCCCTGAACCTAGCATCTTTTATGTACCAGGTATAGCTAAATCATGAGAATGGTTCCATTCCCTGCTTCTCCCACGAGGACATTGCCAGGCAGGTTAAGTCACTTGCCCAAGTCTCGGAGTGCTGAGGAGCCAGAGCTGTGGGATTTGAACCCCAAACTCACGCTTTCCCTGGCAGGCCCCGTCTCCCTCCACCCCAGAGTCTCCCCTGCTGCCAACAGTGCTTAGCCTCATCTCTCCCTGAGTCGCTAGGCCAGGGACAGAGGTCGACTGGCAGGACCTGGGAAGGAATGGGGACAGGGGATCGCTGCCACCCTCCTTCTACTCCTGGGCACACGTGTGCCTGTGCAGCCCGAGTGTGTGTGTGTGTGTGTGTGTGTGTGTGTGTGTGGTGTGGGTGAGCACACTGCCATGTACCTGTGGGGTGTGCAGAGTGGATCTGGGGCTTTTCCGGAAGCTCGTGGTTGCTGGTGCTGGTGAGCTTTCTCTCTCTGTGTGTCTCTGTTTGGGCTCAGTTGTCTCTTTGGTGCCATGTTTCCCAGGAAAAGGGTGTGTGTGTGTGTGTGTGTGTGTGTGTGTGTGTGTGTTCCATCACTTTGTCTGGAATCTATTTTTAGACTCCTCCTCCTGCCTTTTATCTATTTTTAGGGTCCCAGCTCCTTCCGACTGGAAGGTTGAAACTTCTAAACTTCTGGCACCCTGCCTCTGTCCTGCCCTGTTCCTCAGTGTCCCCTCTGTAAGTGGGGAAAATCATACCCACGCTGCAGGCCGGCTCTGAGGTAATGGGAAGCACTTAGCTCAGGCACCAGCACCCCAGCAGGTGGAGGACCAGCCCAGGGGCCTGGAGGACAGGACCTGGGGGGTGGAGGAGGCTCACAGGCATCAGCCAGGCCTGGCATCACTGTGACAGTGACAGGGAGACCTGACATGCTGAGTTGTCCCCAAGCTCACCTTTCTGGGGCTACCACACCTTCTGTGCTGCCCGTTCAGGATAACAGAGCAGAGCTGGTTGGTGTCACCCTCAGCCCTCTCCACCCCCAACACATAGGAGAACATGGGCAAACAGGAGAGGGGCTTTGAGGGAGTGTGTACGTGCTCCTTTTCAGGAAATGGAAACCGTTTATTCGCACCATTATCAATACCAACAGGCTAGATTTAAATCCTGTCAAGGCAGGAAGATCACAAGTTCAAGGCCAGTCTGGGCAGCTTAGACCCTGTCTCAAAGAAAAGAAAAAGGGCTGGGGATGTAGCCCAGTGGTAGAGTGCCCTGAGTTCAATCCCAGTGAAACACGCAAAAAAAGTGTCAGTTTCACAATATGACAATAATGTCATGATCACATGATCACAACAGCATAAGAAGCAGCGCAGTGACAACATTACCTCGCTGGAGCATATGCCTGGGTGGTCACTGATGGCCACAGATCAGATGCCTCACTGCTCTCCCCAGGGACCCAGCAAGGAGGGGTGGCATCACCTCATCTCCTCCAACTGGCCCTCTCACAAAACCACGGCTCAGAGAGGTTAGACAACTCACCTAAGGTCACACAACAAGGACTGGAACCCATGTGTCTGAGTCCAGGTCCTGGCTCCAGATGCTGTCCTTAGTCTGCCTTTACCCTGCCCCCAAACTGTAGCCATCGCTTTCCTTCCCTGCCTGGCACTGGCCCCACAAGGCCCAACACACTCTCTCTCTCTTTTTCTTTGGTGCTGGGGATTGAACCCAGGGTGCTCAACCACTGAGCCACATCCCCAGCCCTTTACTTATTTATTTTAGTTTTTATTTAGAGACAGGGTCTTGCTGCATTGCTTAGGGCCTCATTAAGTTCCTGAAGCTGGCTTTGAACTTGCCATCCTCCTGCCCCAGCCTCCCCAGCTACTGGTGTTACAGGCGTGCGCCACTGCACCTGGCCCAGCGCACACTCTTCAGGCTGCTCTGTACCTCACGGGCGGTGGTGCTGCCCTGATGCGGGTGAAGGTACCTGGAAAACCTCCCTAGAGGGGACCTGCACTGCCGACAGCCCCAGCTCTAGGTTTGCAAGGACCTGACTTGCCGTCTAACTTGGAGTCGTGCCCTGGGCCTCAGTTTCCCTTCCTGTAAGGCAGGAAATGCCGACACCCTGGCGCCTCGGGAGGCAGAGTCCTGCCAGCTCTGTTCTGCTCCCTCTCTCCTTCCTCCCCCTCCCTCCCTCCCTTTCCAGGCCACCACTCACCTGGCTCTCCTGCAGGACAGCTGGCAGCCTGGGAAGGCTTCCTGGAGGCAGAGCACAAGGGCCAGGGCCAGGCCCCTCTAAGGCGAGGCTGATGCTGAGATGCTGAGGATGTGGCCCTGTCCTGCTGGAACCAGTGGAGCTCGGGGTGCCAGTCCTACCCTCAGCTGGCCAGGATCTGAGCCAGGGGCCAGGCTATTTCTCTCTCAGCTCACCCAGCCCCACCCCTGTGAATAATGCCACTTGCCTTTAGGAGCTGCTGGGCCTCACTGGGGATTTGACGTTTTGGGGGATGGCACAAATGGGTAGGGGACAAGGAATGGTCAGAGACCCAGCCAACTAGGCTTAGGGCATAGAAATTGCTGCTAGGAGGTGCTCCCCTAACCCACTTTGTGCAGTCCCCCAGCCCAGTACCCGCCTCTCAGGGCTCCATGCCCATCCGACTCTCAAGATCCCCCGCCAGGCCCTGGGCCAGGGCAGGACTCCTTCCACCCCACCCCAGCCACAGCAGTAATTAACCCCAACAAACCCAACACATAAAGATCCAAATCACAGCAGAAAGGAATCATCACTGCCCTGGGATGGGGATCTCCCGAGGGCCCCAGCAGGTGAACCCAGTTCATCCACCCTTCCTCCATTGCCTAGGTGTGTCCAGAGCTGCCCAGTCCACTGGGGCTGGGAGGAGGGTGCCACCTCCCCACTCAGGTACATTGGATGGTACCTGATGGTCTTGGGTTTGGACCGCGTCTCTCCATCTAATGTCTTTTAAAAGTCTTTGACCTCCTCCTTCATCCCCTGGAGCCTGTTCCCCTCTTCCTGTGGATCCCTCCATTCACTGAACGCCTGATGGGCCCTACGGGAAGGCGGGCGCAGGCTCCTCGTCTCAGGAAGCTCCCAGGGAGTCCCCCATTCCCAGGTGCCTGAGGATCTGTTGGGGCTCCCTGCCTGGGTTTTGGCTGACGGAGCGAGGATGGCCGTGATGTGCCCCTTCCAGATCTGGAGCTCAAACCACATGGTTTCACCCTCTCCCTTCCACTGCCATGGCAACCACAGTGGCTTTGTGTGAAAGACGGAGTCACTACAAGCTGAAAAGGTCTGAACGTCCTGGTCCCACCTGGAGGAGAGCCACCTGACCCATATTGCACTGTGTGACTTGAGCAAGAAAGTATCCTGGGAGCCGGGGACGTAGGCCAGGGGTAGAGAACATCTGTGGGGCCTTCTCTCAGTCTTCAATGCTGGGGGAAAAGGAGGGGGACAAAGAACAAGAGGGCTGAGGATATAGCTCAGCTGTGGGGCCCTGCCTAGCAGCTCAAGGCCCTGGGTTTGATCCCCAGCACTACAAGAAAGAAGAAAGAGGAGGAGGAGAAGGAGGAGGAGGGAGGAAGAAAGAAAAGAAATTACCTGTATTGTATTTAGCCACTGAAAAGCTGGGGATGTTTGTTACAACAGCTGGGCTGCTTGTTACTTATCCTAATACAGGCAAAAGGAGCACCTTGACTTCTGTGGCTGGGTCACAGCGTCTGAGAAGGCTTATTGCCAGGCAGTATGTGACCACTGATGCCTAATACTAGCTGGGAGATGGCATGAAGTCAGAGAAGGGAAAAGATACCCAAAGCCCAAATGCCTGACATACAGTAGGTGTTCAGTAAAACTGGTGGCATGAGCAAAATACACGAGAACATTAGAAGAGTGTTGTAGTGGTGGCCAATGCTGCCGGAGGCCCAGAAGATGAGCAGGGTTCGGGTGGGGTGGGAGTAGAGCCAATTAGCCTCAATTAGCCTGGGAACCCATACCTACAAGTGAGAAAGGGCAGGCCCTGTCCATGGGTCCGAGGTGAGTGAGCAGTCACTGGCGCACTAGAGTAGTGGAGATGAAGCTGGAACTTGGAGGCTTTCCAAGGCCAAGCTGAATACTGCAGTCTGAGGTCTAAAAAGTGTTTTCTTCTTCTTCTTCTTTTTTTTTAATATCTATTTTTTGGTTAGACACAATACCTTTATTTTGTTTATTTATTTTTACATGGTGTTGAGGATCAAACCCAGGGCCTCACGCACGCTAGGCGAGCGCTCTACTGCTGAACCACAACCCCAGCCCTAAAAAGTGTTTTCTTTGCAGTGATAGGGGCGGGCCCCAGGGCCTAACACATGCTAGGCAAGTGCTCTACACTGAACAGCACCCCAGCCTAAACGACCTTATGTTTTTCAAAAGTAGCAACCATCACAACCTTTGGAGTGGCTCCAAAGGGGTGTGTGTGTGCGCGTGACAATCTGTTGGGATATATGTAGAAATAATAAAATTCCTATTGACATTCCTCTTGTGCCTTTAAGTGCTTGTTCTCTGGTGTATATGATACTACTGAGGCTCAGACAGATTAAGTAACTCATCCAAGGTCCACAGCTAGTAAGGGTGCCTGACTCCAAAGTCCAGCCATGCTCTTCACATGCAGAGTCCTGTGCAGACAGGTTAGGGGTTGGATGGGGACAGAGGCAGGCCTAGAGAGGGGCCTTGGAGGAGTAGATACCTGGCATCTCTGGAAGCCTCTTCTGTAGCCCATTGTGAGCTGGGGTCGAGAAGCCCGCCCCAGCCGCTCCCCTGCACCTGGGGCCTGTCATGAGGAGCCAGACAGATTAGATCAGTCCTGGCCTGTGGCCGGCCACCCAAAGCCTCTTAGCTGGTCTTGGGCAATTCATCCTTACCTCTGTGAGCAGAAAGGGTAGGACAGGGGGCTGAGAGGTCAGAGTGGGGTGACAGAGTGGGAGGGGGACAAGGTGTCACCCAGACTCTGGTGACAGGTGGCAGCTGGCAGGGGTAAAGTGGCTTCTCTGCCATCTACACAACTCAGCTGCCAACCCCTGTGGCCTAGGGAACCCAGGTGTCTCACTTTCCCGTGCTTCTTGTGCTGTGTTCACAATTCATGCCTCTGATTCATACTACTAAAAGAACTTTATTTTCCTAGTTTTATTTTTCAGAAATAAAATTGTAGCCAGGAGCTGAGGCGCATGTGTGACATCCCAGAGACTAGAGAGATTGAGGTAGGAGGATCACAAGTTCAAGGCCAGTGTGGGCAACTTGGCCGGACCCTGTCTTAAACAAACTAAAAAAGGGCTTGGGCGGGGGTAGCTCAGTGGCAGAAGGCCCCTGGGTTCAAGATTGTAGGCAGCGGGTGTAGCTTCATGGTAGAGAGCTTGTCCAGCATTCACAAGGCCCTAATATTGTGTTTCTATCCCAAACATAATAATAATAATAATAATAACAACAACAACAACAAAAATTGTAATTAAAATATGCCTACAGAAAAATGCATCCCAGGGGCTGGGGATACGGCTCAAGTAGTAGCACACTTGCCTGGCATGCATGAGGCCCGGGTTCCATCCTCAGCACCACGTAAAAATAAAATAAAGATATTGTGTCCACCTAAAGCTAAAAAATAAATATTAAAAAAAAGAAAAATGCATCCATAAGTAGAGTTTGGTGACTTTTTACAAACCAACACATCCAAGTGTAACTAGAACTCAGAACCAGGAACAAAATATTTGCCAACCCCTCCTGTCCTTTTCTAGCCACTACCCTTCATCAGCAGCAGGCACCTGACTTCCAGGTCATTAGAACTAGTCATTAGTCACTAATTAGTTTTGCCTGGTTGTTGGTGAGGCGTGAAGCCAGGGCCTTGTGCATGGTAGGCACGTGCTCTACCCTAAGGGGCACCCCCTGTCCCGGCTGGGTCTGGTTTTGAACTTCATGTAAGTGGAACCATCCGGCCTGTGCTCTTCTGTGCCAGGTTCACCTTGCTGCACACTAGGTCTGGGCCGTGTAGTATTCCGGGGCGTGCACACACTGTGTTTTATTTATCTGTTCTACTGACGGTGGACGTTTGAGTTGTTCCCAGTTTTTGCCTGTCCGGGGACAGCTGCTTTGAAACGGTTATGTTTCTCTGCCTTTCTGTTTGAGTACATATCTCAGGTACACTTGCGTCCACCTCCAAAAAAGCTCTCTCTGTTTTAAAAGAAAACCTTCCTTGCTGTTTGTTTTTGCTTAATCAGCTTTATAGAGGTGTAGTTAGATATGATAAAATGTACCCATTTTAACTGTACCCCTGGCAACCACTGATGTGGTTTCTCTCCTTGAGCATTCATTTGGCTTATTCCTGAGCTTCCTATGAAGGGACTGTAGGGTAAGTGGGCTCTCTGTCTGGCATCTCTCCTTGGCACCTACCATGCCATCTGCATCCTGGCCTGTAGTTATTGCTCCTTTTTATGGTACACATTATGCGAATGCATCATGGCTCATTTATTCATTTCCCCGTGGACAGATGTTTAGAGTGTTTCCAGTTTGGCTATAATAAACAACGCCGTGACGGTCACTCCATCATTCCTGTACCAGACCTGGTGTTGGGCATGTGTATTCACTGCTCCTGGGCAAATACCTGCGAGTGATTGCTGGGTCGTAAGGTAGGTGTATAGTCAACTTTATAAGAAATGGTCAGACTGTTTTCCAAAGCCTTGGGCCACTTCAACCTCTCATCAGCAATGGATGAGAGGCCAGCTGCTTCCCAGCCATGCCAGCACTTAATTTTGCCATTTATTTCAGTTTAGCCATCCCAGTGGGTCTGAAGGGCTAGCTAGCTTATGGAAGCTTGTGTGTGTGTGTATGTGGCACGTGCGCCAGGGATTGAACCCAGGGGCGCTTAACCACTGAAGCACATCCCCAGCCTTTTTTTGTATTTTATTTAAAGACAGGGTCTCACTGAGTTGCTTAGGGCCTCGCTGAGTTGCTGAGGCTGGCTCTGAACTCTCAATCCTTCTGCCTCAGCCTCCTGAATCGCTGGGATAATAAGTGTGTGCCACTGTGCCCGGCCTTATTGGGGCTTTAATTTGCATTTGCATGTTTTCCTGTGTTTCTTGGCCATCTGAGCTTTTTCTCTGGGGAATGGTTTGTTCAAGCCTTCCTTATTTTATGTCCCCATCATACGTTTCATAGCCGCTGCCTCTGCCATCTACAACCTCAGCATTTTTTCATTTGGAGTAACTAAAAAGTTCTTCAAATTTGCCTTTTTCATTCCAGGGACTTCTCGGTTGAGCCAGACAAACCTTCCTAAACACCACAGTACACACGTCACTCCCTTGCTCTAAAACCTGCTCAGCTCCCCAAGTCTTCGGGGCCAGCCCCACTTCCCCATCTGCCATTCAAGGCAACTCCAGCCCCTGGCCTCAGCCTGTCTCTGCCGCCTTCCTTCCATTGCCTTTTCTACTGATCAGTAGAATATCTTGTCCGCTCCTTTCTCCCCCAGGGTTAAGTCTGCTCTAAATCAAGTCTGCTTCTCTCCAGGGAGGCTGCCTGTGAGCCCCACCCCACGGGGCTTCCTGGTTCCTCTGAGCATCTCTCCTGCTCTGCTGCTGGTTGGCACTCACTCTTTCTCCTTCTTCTTTTTCTTCAGTATTGGGCAAGTGCTCTATCACTAAGCCACATCCCTGGCTCTTATTTTATTTTGCCACAGGATTTTGCTAAGTTGTCCAGGCTGGCATTGAACCTAAGATCCTCCTGCCTCGGCCTCCCTGGTAGCTGGGATTTCAGACCTGTGCCACCGTGCCCTTTCTTTATTTATTAAAAAAAAATTTAGGAGCTGGGGATGTGGCTCAAGCGGTAGCGCGCTCGCCTGGCATGCGTGCGGCCCGGGTTCGATCCTCAGCACCACATACCAACAAAGATGTTGTGTCCGCCGAGAACTAAAAAATAAATATTAAAAATTCTCTCTCTCCTCTCTCACTCTCTCTTTAAAAAAAAAAAAAAAGAAAGCTCCCATTACAATAAAATCAGACTTTCTTTAAAAAAAAAATTAAAAAAAATTTAGTTTTAGTTGGACAGCATGCCTTTATTTTATTTTTTTTATTTTTATGGGGTGCTAAGGATTGAACCCAGTCCCTCACATATGCTACGCAAGTGCTCTGCTACTGAGTTACAACCCCAGCCCATATTTATTTACTTTTTTTCCTGGTGCAGGAATGGAAACTTTGCCCCCTCACAGTACAAGCTAGATGTCCAGGGCCTGGAGAGGGGCCTGTTGGTACCAGGAAGTTCCTCATACACATGATAAAAGTGTGGGCTTCTCCTTATAAATGTTTGTCACCAATATTGTATATGAATACGCTTATAAAATCACACATATCGCCTCAAAAATTCTAGCATGTTGTGGGGGGAGATGGGGAAGGAGAAGGGGGGCTTTCCCCCCTGTCTAAGAACCTTTGATGTGCACCAAAGATTATTGGATTTGAAGGAGATGTCTTGGATTTTAGCTGTAGCTCTATCCTTTTGTAACCGGGTGTCAGGAGATCAGTTCGTTGACTAGGGAGGATGAATTAAGTTAAAAAATAAATGGGGAGAGGTCATCCTTCCAGAACTGTGGGGAATAGGCAAGATCTTCCCATGTGAAAGTCAAGGGCAAACCCTAAGGAGCCCATGTTTGCATTCAGAATCGGTTTACTTAGGAGCCCTTGGCACACTGACCTGGTGAAGGAACCTTGTCTTTTAGGAGGAGCTGGAGGAAGAAGCCAGGGAAGGAATCAAAATCACCTCCCCTCCTCCCTCTCCCTCCCTCACAGTCCCCTCTTCCCAATGGCCTCCTGCTGAAAACGCTGCTGTCCTCTCCCACCAGACTTTATTTTTAAAAAGGCTTCAGTGTTAAACTGGGGGGAAAGTGTAACAAAGAAGAAAAAATGCAGAGGGCTCGGTGATGTACAGAGGGAAGTCTGTAGAAGTCAGAGGCTTATCCGCTGAAGACCCAGGTCGGCTCCAGCTCTGCCAGGCGCTGGCTGGCCCTGGCCCGATGGGAAGGGCTAGGAGAGGTGATTTCAAGTCTCAGGGGCATTGTGGAGGTCCTGGGTTCAGATCTGAGCACCTCCAGGTGAGTCTAACTGCCCCAGAATCCCAGCGGGTCTGTCCACCCACCCGGGAACTGACCTTTGAATAGGTTTTCTTCATAGGGATTCATCCCCTCTCCCAACACATGACCAGCCTGGGCAGTCAACTTTCCATGGGTCACCTCTTCCAAAGCCACATTCAGAGGGGACCCCACTCCCTATCCTGGGAGGAGGGAGTCCTTGTACTTTCTACTTCACAAATTCATAAATATTTATGCGCTAATCACTGTTCCAGCTTCTGGAGATGCCGCTGGAGCCAAAGCGTATGCAAGGAAAGCCCTTTGGCATCCAGCGTCCCCTGTTGGCAGACACAGGAAGGAAGCCAAAGACCCCTGTCCTGTGGGGGTGGGGTAGGCTGTTAAGTGCGATTAAGAGAAATCTTCACCTTCTGGGCACCAAACACCAAGAAAGGGAGGGAGTTGAGATCGGTGGTCAGGGAAGGCATTCGGGAGTCTCCACTGAGGTCTCTGCCCTCCCCCAGCCCTGCCCCCCTCTACCCCAGGCTGGTTCTCGCTGCAGGGTCACCTCCCCAGCCGGCGCATCACCTGGGCTCCTCCCGAGGCGGTTCTGGTGCCGCGCGCGGGGAGGGCGCATTGGCCGGGCTTGGTCTCCATTACGCGCGCCAGGAGGCGCTGGAGTGCCCACACTCCGACCTTGGGGGCTGTGGGTGTCCCCGGTTCCGCGAGTGACTCCGCCCCAGCCCGCCCCCGCCCGCGCTCCCGCCTCGCCTTGCTGCAGCGCACACGCCCAAGTCCTCTCGTCCTCCCTTAGCGTCCCCGACCTGGCGCGCCTAGGGAGCCCATGGAGCTGGCGCGCGGCGCGTCCAAGGGGGATGGCGGGGCCGAGGCGCTGCTGGGTGAGCTGGAGGGGCTGGTGCAGGACGTGGTGAGGGCAAGTTCCTGGTGGGAGCTCCATGGCGTGGATTGTGCCATCCTCGCACTCAGCCTCCTCGCCTTGCCAGCCGGTGAGGGACACGGGGTCGGGGACAGAGGGACAGGGACGGGCTGCGGGTGGGGGTAGGTTGCGTCGAAGGATGGTTGTGCTTGCAGGCGGTGCTGCAGCTGGCCTGCAGTGGGGAGGGGAAGTCGGACCTTAGGCTGAAGGGTCACACCTTAAGCCCCAAAGTGTGGCTTAGAGTGTCCTGTCCTATGACTCCAGAGGAACTGGACTCAGAGGTGGGAGAAAGTCTGATAGCTTGAAGGTGGTGGAGGGAAAAGTGGAGAGGAGTCAGGGAGGGGTGGGGAGGGAAGAGGTGGCCATGCAAAAGGGAAGAATGTTCTACTGGGGACACCAGGGAATGGGTGAGAGGAGTGGGGAGAGCGCTTGGAGGTTTCCCTGGAGCTCTCATGGTCTGAAACTCTGTGATACCTGACCCCCATCTCTGCTCTGTTTGAGAGCTCAGCAGGGAAACCTCAGCAGATTCAGGACCCCTGAAGTTTCCTTGGCAAGATCTTGGGGCTCTATTTCATTCCAAATTCTGTAGGGAGAGCCAATCCATCCCCCTCAGGTCATGGAAGGTCCTGCCTCACTCCTGCCTGTGGCAGCCCCAGGGCTGGGCCCCCTGTGGCCAGGGATTCTGGGGTGGAGTATTTAGGCCCAGATCTTCAGGAACTGGAGGAAGACCCTGTTCCCTTGTCCCCTCCTCTGTGCAGGGTTCCTGTGCCTGTCCTCTGAGAATGTCCTGGTCTTTGCCATTGGCATCACCATCTTGGGCGTGTGCCACTCCACGCTCACTGTCAAGGGCAGCCACCTGGCCACTCATGGTGCCCTCACCAAGTCCAAACGCTGGAGCAAGATCTGGTTGCTCTTCTTTGTAGAGGTGAGCCTTGGACAGGGGAGGGCTGCTGTCACCAGGCAAGCAGTCTCACTTGGTGCAAGCATGCAGATGTGTACAGGCGTGTGTGTGTGTGTGTGTGTGTGTGTGTGTGTGTGTGTGTGTGCGCATGTGTGCACAGCCATGCACAGGTTTCCAAGCCCTCAAAAGGGAGTTTGCACCTGGTGGGTAGAGAACTGTGTGATGCACATCTGAGTGTCTAGCTATGACAGTGAACTTGGCCTGGGCACCTTTCTTTCTCCTGAGGATGTTCACTCACCTCTCTGCAGCACCAGGCCAAGTATGACCAGGGTTTCTTCCTCCTATGAGAACACCTGTGGCTGGCAAGTCCAGTTTTGTGACTGTCTTGGCCCATGGCTGCAATCACTAGAGCCTCTGGGTTTTGCAATCAGAGTTTAAAATGTGACCCACACAGAAGGGGCAGGGGCAGGTCTGGTGTTACAGAGTTCCAGTTTGTGGAACTAGATTGTGCCCTTCTGACTCCTGGCCAAGGCTGAGCCATCCTGAGAGGCTCCCTGTTCCTCCACGTCTCCGATGGACCCTCCTCTCTCCTGACTCTTGCTCCCCCGTCTTCCATCTCCCCACTCTTCTGCCTTCTTACCTGGGGGCCAGCCCAGGAAGGCAAAGGTGGACAGACTGTCCTCTCACAATGGGGCTTCCAGCAGCCTCTCCAGAGCCTCTCCCAAACTTGTTCTGTCTTTGCTTCCAGGGGAACCCTCCCCTAACCACTCAGGTCCTTTATGAATAAATCAGGAAGCTCGTAACAGAAGGAGTCCTTTTCTGGCAGGGACTGGTTGCCATGACCTTTAACTCAATCATTAACTTTTTATAAAGTCATGTAATCTTATAAAACTTTATATGACACACACATAGGTCTTCTGATTTCACCCACTGAGTGGAGGGGACATTTCTCACCTGGCTTTCTCCATCCCTTGTTTTCCCCCCTCCTCTTCCCACCAGCACATTTTCTGAAAGGCTGAGGTCAAGAGGAATCCACAGGTTCCCCATCCTCAAGGTCAATTTCAAAATGTTTCCCTTTCCACGGACCCCTGGATGTGGTCTCAGCCAGACTCAAGGCAAGACTGGACCCTGGGGTCTGGCTCAGAGCCTCACTGAGTTTGTAACCTGCCAAAGGAGGCAGGGGCAATGTTGGCTGTGTTGCGACATGGCAGTGTCACAGTGCCAGGACCCAAGGGGTAGGATTGGCTGTTTGGAGTTTTCAAAGCTGCACTGAGAGCCAGGAACCTGGAGGCGGTTGAGGGTGAGCAGTTTTTGTGGTCTGTGGACTGGAGCAGACAGCAAGGGACTTATTGTACAGATTTGGCCTCAGGGTTCTCACACTTGGGTGAATAGCTAGGTGACCGGGAGGTCCAGATGAGTTGGAGAAGCCTCAGTGACCCTGATATGCACTAAAACATGAGAACTCCTGACCCTGACTTCCCAGGGCCTCAGGCTGTCATATGAGTAAAGCCGGGAGCCAAGGACACTGTCCCACTGGAGAGCTGTTTGGGAGCCAGGCAGCCCCAGGGCTGGGGGTTCTGCTTGCTGTCCACCGTCTTGTCCCCAGGAGCCCCAGACCAGTAGCATCATCTTTGCCTTTTGTCTGTTCAGGCCTGACTGAGCTCTTGGCAGGACTTCCATCAATATTTGTGGACCATGACCATGCAATTCACTTGGGGTCAAGGTCCCTGGAAAAGCTGATTGACAGAAGATTATGCCCTGGAGGGTCACAGCCTATGTCCCCTCAGTGCTGGAGAGGGAAGGCTTGGCTACCCACTCAGCGTGTGGCACTGGCTGATTCGCTGTGATGGACCACCAGGCAAGGCACAGTGACTTGCACTCAGGCTCTCAAGCCATGGGGATGAGGTGGAGTCAGTAACGGAGATCTTCGGACCCCAGGGTGTAGCTCTGGCTACCCTCTGGGGAAGGTCCAGTCCCTGTGCAGGGGAGGGATGGATCAGGCCTTCTAGCTGACATGGTGAGGCCACAGCAGTCTTCAGAAAGGTTGCTGGTCTTATGGCCAGGCAGGGGGCCAGGGTTAGGGGCACATCCTTTGCAGCCTCGAGCCCTGGTTGGAATCCTAGCCCACTGGGCTGCCCTGAACTTGGGCAAGTTGGCTTGGTCCAGCAGCCAGTGTTAGTTCCTCCTGGAGTCAGCTGGAGGGAAGGCCTGGCCTCCTTCCTGAAGCAGGCAGGTGGCTGCAGAGAGCCCACCCAGGCCTCGACTAGGGCCAGGTCCTGACCTGTCTCTCCCCCTGGCGGGGAGAGGTGATCAGCTGCAAGGGAAGGGGTTTGTTCCACTCCTGGTTTTGATTTTGCTCACTCACAGGTTGCAGGGCTCGCACTGTGTTGGGGACCGGGTTGCACGGCACAGAGGACAAGCTCTGGAGGTCTGGGACCTCAGAGGATATCCGGGACCTTTCCTGGATCCCTGACTGTCACTTCTCCTGCATACCCGTGTCTCTTCCCTGTCATCCTTTTACTGCTGGGGCCCGAGTTCTTCCCGGACTTTGACCTTCGGGAGGCACCATGACTGTAGGGAATCTTGGCCCAGGTTCCTTCCAGAGTCCTGCAGATTCTGCCACCTCAGGCATCCGCCCAGCACCACTGGCTTTGCTCAGCACCAGCTTTTGCTGTGGTTGCCTCAGGACTGACCACTCCTAACCCGGGTGGAACCAGGACCTCTCTGAGCCCACTGGGGAGTGGGGAAGCAGGCTGGAGGAAGGGGGGCTTCTACTCCAATTCCCATGCCAGGTGAGTTCCCCCAGAAGACCCCCCTCTGGCTCACCTGGGAAAATTCCTCGTCCCTCCTAGTAGCATAGCCCATTCTCTAGCCCTGGCCTCACCCAGCACAGCACCTGGCTCTCCCTGCCCTGGGTTATGCCACTGGGACGGCCAGAGAGGGTGCCACACTCAGTTGGCCGTCAGAGGGTGGGGGCAAGGTGGGGTGAGCAGGCTGCCATGACTTCAGTCCAAAGGACTGGATTCACTCCTGAAACCAGAGGGTTTTAGGGACTCTCCTACAAGTTGTTCAATAATCCAGGATGCTCCCCTGAGTGGGAGGGAACAGGCCGGACCAGTTACTAAGCTCTTTATTGTGTCTCAGCTTCAAATCCTCCTTGTAAAGTTGGCTTTGTGCTACGGGGTGGAGCCACAGCTGGTCCACAGGGAGCCCTGCACAGCAGACTGTGCCCTGCAGGGAGGAGTGTCACACAGGAGAATGCCTGTCACCGTCTGCAGGTCCCTTGTGATGGTGAGAACCGCTGAGAACTCCCAGCCTAGACATGGTCTCCATCCAAGCCCCAAGGACTCCTGTTTGAGGAGGAGCAACTGGGGTATTTGGTGCTGGAGATGGAACCTCGGTCTCACACATGCTGGGCACTCACTCTGCCACTGAGCCACACCCCAGCCTCCACTATGACTTCTTATTGTTTTATTTTTTAAAATTCACTTGGTGGGGGGCTGGGGCTATAGCTCAGTGGCAGACAACTTGCCTAGCATGTGTGAGGCACTGGGTTCAATCCTCAGCACCACATAAAAATGAAAAAGATAAATAAATAAATAAATAAAGGCATTCTGTCCATCTACAACAAAAAATTTTTAAAAATTAAAGAAAATTTAGAGGGCCAACACGGATCTTCAGTACAAAATATAATTTTTATATAAACTTTTTATTTTAAAAATTATTATAGAGTCGTTTCCCCCAGGGTTATATTTATATAAGTGTCATTTGATGGTGAAACCGAGGAAGCTGTCATTGGTACAGTGTGTGTGTGTGTGTGTGTGTTAGTTCTAGGCCATTTTATCACATGTAGCTTCTCAAAATGCACTCTTAACGACCTTGGGGCGTGGCTTCCTTAAGAAGCCTGAGGCCCAGCATGGTGATGCACACTTATGATCCCAGTAACTCAGGAGGCAGAGGCTGGAGGATCAAAAGTTGGAGGCCAACCTCAGCACTTAGTGAGGCTCTGTCTCAAAATAAAAAATAAAAATGTTTGGAACATATCCCAGTGGTAAAGAGCCCCTGGGTTCAATTCCCAGTTACAAACAAAACAAACAAAAAAAAAAAAAAAAAAAAGAAGGAGAAGGAGAAGAAGAAGAAGAAGTCTGAGACAGGAGGCTGGGGGAGACAGACAGCAGGGCTCTGGAGCAGCTGCAGCAGCCTGCGATGGCACACTGGATCTGAGTGTCCATCCCCGGCCATGCTCTGCTAGGTGCCAGGGACCAAGGTGAGTAAGACCTCCAGTTCCCTAAGCGCTCAACCCAGTGAGAGCCCCGATGATGCAGCTGACACTCGCTCGCTGCTTGCTGTGTTCTTGTCTGAATCATCTCATGCCTTTCCAAGAAGTCAGAGCTATTCGCACCCTTACTTTGGACGTTAGGGGACACTTACCTGGGATGGTAAGTCCCTTGCTCAGGGATGCACGGCTGATATGTGGTGCAGCTGACATTCAAGCAGGAGCAGCAGCAGATTGTGTTGAAGGTGCCAGGGGTGCTGTGAGGACCCTCTGCTCTGGGGGGAGCGTGGTAGGGACGCTGGGCAACATCTGGAGATGCTTCTGACAGTCATGACCGGGTGTGTGGACGTGTGTGAGCATAAGAATGTGTGCCACTGAGATCCAGTGGGCCGAGGCCGCTTGTAAACATCATACAAAGCAAGCACAGGCCCACAGGAAACATGGCCCAGCCCCAAGCGTCAGAGGGCAGAAGCTCAGAACCCTAGGGAATTTCCCGAAGAGACACCGGCTGGCCTCAGGAGCCGGGTGGTGACTTCAGACAAAGCCGATACAGGGACCAGGGATGGGTATGAGAAATAGCACAGTGCTTGAGGGACCCACAGAAATCTGGGGTCACTAGAATCTAGTGGGGATCTTGGAGAAAAGAGGTCAAGGAGGCCCACGTGCCAGGCAGAGGATCTGGGACTTTGTCCTGTGACCAAAGCTAGTTGTCTCCATTAGTAGTTTAAAAACTGATTTAATTGATTTTGTGAATAGCTAACATGATTCTAGAATTCAGAATTTTAAAGGTGCAGGAATAAGTCTTCCTCTCACATTCCATGGCTGCCCCATTTTCTTTTTGGGAAATGATGGGAGATGGAAGTTGCCAGTCTTTTTTGTGACCTCTGATATTTCCCTCTTTATTTGTTTGTTTGTTTGTTTGTACTTGAGATTGAACCCACTGATGCTCTACCTCTGAGCTACATCCCAGCCCCCCCCACCTTTTGCCGTACTGAGGATTGAACCCAGGGGTACTCAACCATTGAGGCACATCCCAGCCCCTAAGTTGCTGAGGCTGGCCTTAAACTTGTGATCTTCTTTCCTCAGCCTCCCTAGTGACTGGGATTACAGGTATGTGCCACAGTGACTGACCTCTATGTTTTATTTGTTAAGTAAATAGTACCTTACAGAATTTAAAAACATAATTATGAAATTACGGCATAATCAAAGCTGGGTTGTGACTGTCACTGTACTGGGTTCGAGGTAGATGAGGCAGTGAGGGCTGGAGGGTGTTGGTACAGGCCAGCAGAGAGATGATGAGAAATGGCAAGGTGAGGCTGGGGTGCAGGAGGAGGTGCAGGAGCAGGTGCAGGAGGAGGTGCAGGAGCAGGTGCAGGAGCAGGTGCAGGAGCAGGTGCAGGAGGAGGTGCAGGAGGAGGTGCAGGAGCAGGTGCAGGAGCAGGTGCAGGAGCAGGTGCAGGAGGAGGTGCAGGAGCAGGTGCAGGAGCAGGTGCAGGAGGAGGTGCAGGAGGAGGTGCAGGAGCAGGTGCAGGAGGAGGTGCAGGAGCAGGTGCAGGAGGAGGTGCAGGAGGAGGTGCAGGAGGAGGTGCAGGAGCAGGTGCAGGAGCAGGTGCAGGAGGAGGTGCAGGAGGAGGTGCAGGAGGAGGTGCAGGAGCAGGTGCAGGAGGAGGTGCAGGAGCAGGTGCAGGAGGAGGTGCAGGAGGAGGTGCAGGTGCAGGAGGAGGTGCAGGAGGAGGTGCAGGAGGAGGTGCAGGAGCAGGTGCAGGAGGAGGTGCAGGAGGAGGTGCAGGAGGAGGTGCAGGAGGAGGTGCAGGAGCAGGTGCAGGAGGAGGTGCAGGAGCAGGTGCAGGAGGAGGTGCAGGAGGAGGTGCAGGAGCAGGTGCAGGAGCAGGTGCAGGAGCAGGTGCAGGAGGAGGTGCAGGAGCAGGTGCAGGAGGAGGTGCAGGAGCAGGTGCAGGAGCAGGTGCAGGACGGGGTGCAGAAGAGGGTTGCTTGGCTGGGATGGGGGAGGAGGAAGGTGGAGGAAGAAGAGGAAGAGTCAAGGGTGAAGGCCAGGTTTCCAGCAGTGAGCCACTCCTGAGACGGACTCAGACATGAAGGGCAGATGGTGGGCACTGACTTGGTGGTCAGCATGAGTCTTTCAGACATAGGCAGGACGAGAGAGGGGTGGTGGGACATTGCAGGGGCAGCTTGCCTCAGACTGGAGGGGCTCTGGGCTGTGGTCTGTCCAGCTCCCATTCTTCCCTGCAGACCCTCTTGCTGATTCCCAGGGGAACAGCAGCTCCTTCTCAGGTGACTTCAGAGGGGTAGGGGCCTCTGGGAGTCTGTGGGCCTCAGCAATGGGTTTATCAGATCAAACACAGGATGCTAGGATAAATTTGAATTTCAGGTAAGTAACCAGTATTTTTTGTACATGTATATCCCAAATGTCACGCACATGGGTGTTTATCCGAAGTTCAGATTCACATTTTCAATTGCTGCGTGTGACAGCCCTATTTAGTGAAATACAGGTCCCCTAGCATGAGTCCTCAGGGTAGCTCCCCAGCAGGATTGACATGCATAGTCATGCCACTCCTGGAAGGACAGAGGATCAGTGGTGAGGGCCACGGAGGAGAGCCCCTTGAGTACTTGTCCTGGAACGAGCCCATCAGGGTTCTCTCCCCTTCCAGGTCTTGACCCTGGTGTTCCGAGGTCTAGCATGGTGCACAGCACTGGTCAGGGTTGAGGATGCTTAAGGGAACAAACAACTGTATGAAAGGTAAATAAAGGAGAGTTTTGGTGTCCCCTAAGTTTAGCTGAAGATGTCAAGAGGAATTAAACTGACATCAGCTCTCTGAACATTCTGGCCTTTCAGAGCCTGCATGCTTCAGAGGGGACCTCTTAAGTCTTCCTAGGGACAAAGAGGGTGGTGGTTGATATCAAGAAGCAGCACCAGTTGGGTGTGGTGACCACACCTGAAGTTCTAGCAACTCAGAAGGCTGAGGCAGGAGGACCATAAATTTGAGGCCAGCCTCAGCAACTTGGTGAGAACCTGTCTCAAAATAAAAAAAAAAAAAATAATAAAGAGGGCTGGGGATGTGGCTTTGTGGTACACTGGACTTGGGTTCAATCCCCAAGACTTTAAAAAAAAAAAAAAAGCAGGGTTGGGATTGTGGCTCAGTGGAAGCAAGGTGCTGGGCTCGATCCTCATTACCACATAAAAATAAATAAATAAAATAAAGGTGTCCAACTACAACTAAATTTTTTAAAAAAAAAATTATTTAAAAAAAAAAAAGTGGAAGCACCAAACTTGAGGCTTCTGGGACTTTCTTGGGTCTGGATGTGGAATCCTCTTGGGCAAGACATTTAAATGACCCTTTATAGCATGAAAACAGCTCATTTTCCAACTAACTCAGCAGGATGTAGTTGTTTGCCCGTGCCCCCAGCGAATGGCAGACAGATTGAGGTGCACGGTGTCCATCTTCCCCGGCTACCCCAGCTCACCCCTTTCTCTCCCTCTCAGGAGGAAGCATCTGAGTCGGAGCGAGAAGTCCACTGTTATAGAAATAGCCTCAAAGCTGTTTTTATTCACATCAAAAGGCAAAGTCATTCACCAGCTCTGAAGTGTGTGCTGAGTCACAAATCACATGTCAGGCACCTCGCTGTCACCTGTCTCCTCCCCTGCATCTGCAGGCCTGGGCATGTGGCTGAGGGCCCTGAGGGTGGCATTCTCACGATGCTCAGTCTGGATCAGGCTCCGGGCCATTGTGGCAATGCCACTCAAAGTGTGGTCAGCTACTGTTCTACTGGGAGACGGGGAGCTGGTGCCGGGAAGAAGATTAACTGTCACCAGGAAGGCAGCTGAGTGCAGCTGACCTTTCCTGACCAAGGAACTTAAACCAGCTGTGTGACCCCCTGGGTGAGGCCTAGGAGTAGGCGGGCCCCCCTGAGACCAGCGGGACTGAAAGACACTGTTACTTGATTGACCGCCTGCCCTCTGCAGCCTCCTGCAGAATCTGTCCTTGGTGAGGTTACAGAAGCAGAGAGGCAGACCTGCCCCTGGTGCATGGCGTCACCTGAGAGCAAGGTGCCCATCCTGTTGCTGGGGACTCCCTCACCTTGGGGTCCTCTCCTTCACAGGGACCCAACAGGTATTGCTGGTTCGACCTTATCTGCCTGTGTCTTCTGCATACTGCATAGTGCCCCTCGGTGTCCTTTAGATAGGGCTTCTGGCTATGTTTCGGCTTCAGTTTCGTTCCAGATGAAAGGCTGCTCATTCTCCTTATCTTTCTCCGGCTTCTGCCTCTGCGGCCTGGACCCAGAGCCAGGCTTTGGGTTGATTGCAGTGAGCACCTCATCTCCAGAGCAGCTTATCTTGGTTGAAACCGGACGTCAGGGTCCAAATCCCCTCTCTGCCACCTCAGCTGTATGACTTGGGGTTGTGTGGCCTCTCTCTACCTCGGTTTTCTTGTGTGTGTTGTGGGGAAGAGCGCAGCTGACCCTAGGTTAGGGGTATGTGAAGTACTGAACACTGAGCAAGGTACGATGTGTTCAGTTGTCTGTCTTTGACCAGCCCACACAGTGGTATTGGGAAACCCGTCACGTTCTCCTGGAAACAGGCAGGCAGTATCTTCAATAAAATCAGCAAAATCTTCTGGTTGGGATAAAATATTGGAAGACGCATATATCTGCATACTCATTTGCATATATCTACATAAGAAACACCACCACTAGCACCTCTTTTGCATTTAGAAAGACTGTTGGAGCTGGAGTTGGGGCTTGAGAGCTGCTCCCCATGGTTGAATCCCATCCAGAACCCACGCCAGAAGTCACCTCTAGGGAGAAGCTAACTCAGCCTCCACATGAGGCACCCCACCTCACATTGTGCTGCTCAGGAGGTGCCTCCTTTGACCCCACAGCCACTTCTATACCCCTATCCTTGCTGCTGTGGGCTCAGAATGCAAAGTGGTGTCACGAAGGAGCAGGTGGCTGCGAGATAAACACAGGCAAGAGAATTGCCATGGCTGCCCACTTTGCCCACCTCTGAGACTCTGGAGGTTGTCTGGGTGGGTGGTGGTCACAGCAGAGTGGCCATCTAGGAACCAACCTTTCTGTCCCCAGATTCTTTACAGAGCCACATCAAGAGGATGATGTCATTTTGGGTCACCTGTACCTGAGAGTTGATGGTCCAGGCTAATTAGCTTGGGGTGCATGGAGGAAGGCCCTGGAATTACAGGGTTTGAGGAGGGTAGGGGTGTTCTCGAGGTTCCCCCAGGTCTCACCCCACTCAGCCGCACCTAACACAAATTGGTGTGCTCTCTGGCTCCTCCTCTAGGTGTGCACGGCCTTCACTTCGGAGTTCGGGAAGTTCAGCCACGTCAACATGCACCACGGCTACACCAACGTGGTGGGTCTGGGGGACTCCAGCACGTGGAAGCTGCCTTGCCTTAACGGCTACGTCTACATGTTCCTCGCGCCCTTCCTCATCCCCATCATCACCCCGCTGGTGGCTCTTGGTGAGTACCTTGATGGCCTGGGTCTAAGTGCCCTGCAGAGGCCTGTCCCACTTCCTTCCTTTCCCTCCTGCCTTGGTGGAAGCCAGAAGCCTTGGGTTCAGACCTTTTGGTCTCTGCTAGACTTTCTGAGCCAGACAACCGGACAGCAGGACACATGTCCAACTCTAGGTCTGCCACCTACTGGCTGGTGAACTTGCGCAGATAACCTGACTTCTCTGAGCCTCGGGTTCCTCAAGGATGGTGTGAAAGCATAATGAGGCCACAGCCAGAGCTTTGTAGATGCACACTGATCATCGTAATAGTTAGCATCACGGGAGCAACACCACGGGGTAGAAGGAACAGGGGGATGGTGGCCTTAAGTTGGTCATGTTGATTAGTGGCTCCCTTCCTCATCCAAACAATGGGTGAACACTCAGGCCACCCCCCTTGGCCACCAGGAAGCCAGCTGGTGAGGCCTCCAAACCTCGCCTGCCCTCATTCCCTGTCTTGCCCTCTGGCAGAGCGGCTGTGGAAGGTGGAGCTGCGGATAGCTCTGCGGACGCTGGGCCTGATTTCCCTGGGCCTTTACTCTCAGTACTGGCTGCTCCTGAACGTGTCCGGCTTCAGGAGCCCCGGCTCGGCCCTGGCCTGCATGCTGCTCATCAGGGCCCTGCTGGCCCACCCCTTCCTCCACGTCAACATCTTCCAGGTGAGGCCTCCACACCCCTGGCACTGGGGAGTTATGGGGAGCACTCTCCAGGGAGGTGACACAGGCTGGGAGAGGGAGGGCACAGGAGGAAGCAGCCCCTTTCTGGGGTCCCCTCTCGGTGGCTTGAGTTTTAGGTGAAGAGTTTGCTTGCCCTCAGCCAGCTGCCCTGCCTCATCTGCAGGTGGATTTCCATGTGAGGTGAAGCGAGGGTCCCTGTCAATGCCACAAGGCAGGCAGAGGAGGGAACTGGAGATGGGAGTCTTGGTGGGAGGCCGGGGGCTCCGCATTCAGTTCTGGTGCATTTCCACTGGGGTGTCTCCCTGCGTCCCCATCAGTGGAGACCCCAGGTTGGAGTTCCCTGTACACTCACCTGGCACTCAGTACAACTGCCATCAATTACTTAATCCCATAACTGTGTCCCGTCTGCTTGTCCTTCTCAAATGGAGGTTTCTGCTCCCCTCCAAGTTCCCTAGACCCAGGACCGTGCCTGAAAAAGGAGGTACCTGCACGTACTCAGTGAAGGAAAAAGCACAAGAGGATGCACAGACTTGAAATTGAACAATGAGTGGGGTTTTGACTGGTGAAGAGAACTGGGAAGGTCTCTCCAGGACGAGGCGAAGGCACGGTGCCATGTGGGCAGTCAGGCATTCAAGTACCAAGGGTGCAGAGGTCCCAAGCCAGGCCTCTTGTTGTCCAGATGGGAGGAGGCCCAGAGATGGGAGAGACTCAGCTCAGGGCCCAGATTGGGTTGGCATCAGAGCTGAGCCGGAGCCCCACCCCCTCCTGCCTCCACCAGGTCCTTCTGGGTTAGGACTTGAGGGGCAGAGCACACGGGGCCTCTGAGTGCTTGGTGAGGACACCTGAGGCAAGGGGGAGGTCCAGGCCCCACCCCAGGACATGACCACATGTCTGTCACAGCACATAGGGCTGCCCATGTTCTCCCGGGACAAGAAGCCCCAACGGATCCACATGATGACCCTGGGGGTTCTCAACCTGCCCCGGCTGCCCGTGTTGGACTGGGCGTTTGGCCACTCGCTCATCAGTTGCCATGTAGAACACCACCTGTTCCCCAAGCTCTCTGACAACATGTGTCTGAAGGTAGACAAGGGCTGGGCTGGAGGGGCTGGGAGGACATGCCTGGCTGGTGGTGGGCAGTGGTAACCTCTAGTGTTCAGCTGAACCCTGGGTTCCCCAACTGGCCTGGTCAGAAGTCACCCAGGAGGGGCACCCTAACTGACAAGCAGCAACGTGGGTTGTAGGTCAGAGACACCTGGGTTTCTTACCAGCAATGGGACTCTGGACAAGTTAATTGAGCCTCAGCTTCCCCATCTGTAAAATGGGATGAAACTGCTTACCTACAGGACTTGGATGGACTGAAGAAACAGACCTGAAATACTCGACACCAAGCAGGTGCTTGGCAAAGGGAGCCATGCTTTTCATTTCCCTGTGCCAAGAGGGGCTGTTGCACGGTTGGGACCTCAAGGGAAGATTTGGGGGAGAAATCCTCCTTCCCTTGCCTGCGAGTAAAGTTGAGGGAGGCAGGAGTTTTCCAACGCCTCAGCCCTCAGCCAACGCCCCTGCCCTCCCTGCCCTGAGCCTTCTGGACAAGGCAGATGGGAGCTGGGGCTAGGAAGAGGAGACAGCTCCTGGGATGGACGGGCTGCGGCAGTCCCTGCTCACAGCCCCTCCTCCTGCCATCTTCCAACAGGTGAAGCCTGTGGTGTCCCGGTTCCTCCAGGAGAAGCAGCTGCCATACCAAGAGGACTCGTACTTGGCTCGCTTCCGGCTGTTCCTCAACCGCTACGAGGACTTTATGGTGCAGGCCCCGCTGATCACTGAGGTGGTGGGGCTGCAGTGAGGGCTGGGCTCCCCTCCCCCGCCCAGCCCTGGTGCTCCTGCTGCTGCTGGTTCTCAGGTGGTGTGCAGTGGTGGGTGGTGGGCGTGGAGCATGGAGGCTTGGGTGGGCAGTGAGACAGGGCAGCTGATGGGTGCCCTGTGTCCTGGGGGTTGCTTGCCCTGTTTGCTTTTTGGGGATTGGAGGGGTCTCTGGGTGAAAGGAATCTTGGTAACTGGGCATCCTGGGCCTGGCTCCATCTCAGGATCTTCCCCTGCTCCATTTGAGCCTGGCAGGGCAGCAATGCCAAGGGTGAGGCCAACTGGGAGAGGGAAGGGGCAGAGAGCAAAGGTCAACCCCTTAGCTGGGGCCTCCTTGACACCGAGAGAGTGGTGCACTTGCTTGACTGCTGCTTCTTCCTCTGCTCTTCAAGGCTCTGACCCAGGGCCCCCTCCCCAGGGAACATGGGGCAGGGTCACTTTTGGCAGACTCCCTAGTTTCTCAGCCAGAGAAGCCTGTTCAAGTTCCCAAGGCCCACAGTGTCACTGAGATGAAAGTGAGTATATTTTGTAGGGAAAGCTCTCAGGATAAGAGAGGGGAGAAAGTCCCTCAGGGACACAGCTGGGGGAAGAGTATAAATAGATTTGATTGTGACCTTGGCTAGCTCTGGAAGTCTGCTTTGTTCCATGATGTTTAGAAGCACAGGCCTGGGAGAGAGAATTACTGGGAGGTAGCTGAGTCTGGAGGGGGTTATGGGAACCAGTTTGAAGGACAGGTGGCCTTAGAGGAGACAGAACAAAGAGGGTGGGGTGAGACAGATGAGCTTGAGGTCAAGGGCTGGGCTTGCAGTGAAAAGGTGGTCGGCAGCCTAGGGGTGAGGTGGGAACATAAGGAAACTGCTGGTGCCAGACCTGGGAAGAGGCCAAATGTGGGGACCCAATGAGATTCAGCCCGAAGGAGGCAGAATTGAGGGAGGCTGGGAGCTGCCCCAGTTGGGGGCTGGACTGAGAAGGTCTAAGAAAGTGCCCAAATGGAAGCTGAGGGAGAGCTAGAGGAGGCCAGATGTGCGACATGAGACCACAGCAGTTCATTTATGCAGAATTTCCCACTATTGACATTTTACCTGGATAATTCTTCTTGGCTGTCCTATGAATTGTAGAATATTAAGTGGTGCCCTTGGCTTCTATCTACAAGATGCTGGGATTCCAATCATGACAATCAAAAATGTTTCCAAGCTGGGCACAGTGGCACATGCCTGTTATCCCAGTGACTTGGGAGACTGAGGAAGGACTGCAGGTTCAAAGCCAGCCTCAGCAACTTGGTGAGGCCCTGATCAACTTAGATGCTATCTCTAAATAAAAAATTAAAAAGGGCTGGGGATGTGACTCAGTGGTTAAGTGCCCTGGGTTCAATCCCTGGTACGTACACACACATACACGTTTCCAAATGTGGTCAAATGTCCCTGGCCTATTGGAGAGCACATCTCCAGTCTCTGGTGTGGACTCTGGCACCTCTGCCATGTAGCTGCTTGGTATCCCTCTAACTCCTGCAGGCCTTCTCCTCTAGCTGTGGCCCTTGGTGGCCCCATAGCTCCTTCAGGCACCCTCTCCTCCAGCTATGGCTCTCATGAATTCCCAAGCTACTCCTTCCTGGGACTCTTTGGGGGCCTGGCCCAGCAGTCTCAGCTGTTGCTCACCCCAGGGTGCTTCTCTGGTCCCTTAACCTTGCTCACACCTCTTTATTTCTTCATTAAACTCTCTTCAATCACCCCTTTTGAACATGCCATCTGTTCCCTGCTGGGAGGCTCACTGACAGAGCAGAGTTTTGGATCCAAACAGCCCTCCTGGAACGAGGCAGGCTTGGCAGCTGCCCCAGCCTACTGCTTTGCTATATGATGTTGCTTCTCTTTTGAAATGCATTAGCCACACAGAAATGGTCTTAAGGTCTAGGACTGTGATTCATCAAACAGCTAATTCTCCATATGAAAAATGCACTGTCAGGAGAAAGGCCCCACTCTCATACTCCAGGCTAATGATTAAAACCGTCCAAATACATAACCAATGACTCAGTGTTATTGATCTGGGCCTGAATGGGGTATGGGCAGCAAGCAGCTGGATGTATCATAGGCACCTTAGAAATAAGTCATTTGATTTCTTTGAAGCTTGATTTTCTGTTACTCTGAGGATGTGAGCTGGGAATGATTGTTACTTGAGAAGTGCAGAGAGGTGACAGGAGTGAAATGAAGTGCTTCTAGGGTTTTGCAAATACCGTGGTCTAGTTTACAGAGGTATGTGGGAAGCGACAATATTGATGATAATATTTATTTTACATGTAGCAGATGTTTTTAACTGACATCATCTAATTTTAATCTTCAAAAGTTGGTACAATTTTTTCCTCATATTACAGATGGTGGGGAAAAAAAGACAGGGAGAGTAAACTTCTTGATGTTATATAGCTAATGAGTGGCAAAAGAAAGATGTGAACTCTGTATTCATGTTCTCAACCGCTAGACATACTGCCTCTGATGGGCAGGGAACCTTATAGAGCTTTCTGGGTGACTGATTCTGCATTTCCACCTTGTTCTCCTGTGTGAATGGATAATCAATGGTTTTATCAGTAAGACAAATTCTTTATGAATGTGCATTGGGTGGTAGGCCCTGTTTGAAACTCCAGGAATAGGAGTGAATGAGATTAGGCTGCCCACCCTCATGGAACTTACAACTAGTGAAGAGGTTATCAAATTCTTTCCATAAAGGGCTAGATAATAAATATTTGGGGGTTTGTGGACTATGTGATCCCTGTCACAGCTACTCAAATGTTCCATTAAAGCACAAAAACAGCTAGAGACAATATGTAAAGATATGAAAATGGCTTTATTCTAATAAACTTTATTTATAAACACTGAAACTTGAATTTGTGTAATTTTCCTATATCACAAAATATTTTAAAAGGTTTTTAAAAAATTAAAAAGCAAAAACCCTACTTTGTATACAACCAGGGGTATGAAAAATTGTGCTCTATATGTATAATATGAATTGTAATGCATTCTGCTGTCATATATAACAAATTAAAATTTTGAAAAAATGAAAAAAAAAGCTTCAATTGTCATAAACAACAACAAAAAAGCAAAAACCAATGTCATGGATCATACAAAACAACCCCCTGGGCAGCACTTGGCTTGCAAGCCACAATATGCATACTCACCAACTAGTGAGATAGCCATAAAACACAATGACAGAGCAGAATAGTATTTACTTCTCAGGAGGGAGGGGGAGTGACAAGTTGGGAAGAGAGGACTCCTAGGATACCTGCCATGCTCTATTTCTCAATCGGGGGAGTGGTTACATATTTACACCCCCAAGCTGTACATTCTGATTTGTGAACTTTTCTGTATGTTATACTTCAGTTAAAATAATTAAAAATGGCAAGCAGGGTAGTGTTGAAAAATTACAGGAGGACATTGTTTTGGACTAAATATTAAAATATGTATTATTTATCCTGATTGCTGAATTTTTTGGTGCCCCCTTAAATTCTGCACCTGAGGCAGATAGCTCACCCTGGTCCTCGGGCTAATGGACAAAAGCAGGAAGGAGGCAGAGTTACACAGCTGAGCCTTCAGGGAAACTGAGACAGCACAAAGGCGCCTCTTCAAACTGCCATAAAGTCAGAAAGATTTTAAATATGTCACTTAGAGTAAGAGGCTTGAGTTTATCAGAAGGGATGGGAAAAGGTAAAAGGGGACACCCTCAAGGGAGAGAATGGGTCCTTTCCAAGAGGAGAGGAATTAAGCTTCTCCCGCCTTCCAGTTTTATTGGGATCCCAGGGGAGTTTCCAGAAAGTTCTGCCCAGGTCCACCTCTTGCCTTTTGACAACAGGATGTCATCAGGCTTTCAAGTCCCCATGCCTTAACAACTCTAGGTCCCTTTGGCCCATACTGACCAGTTTTAATTGGAACCTGTTCTTAACAGATTTTACGGTTAGGGGAATTTTCCGACTCTTCCCTTGTTCTGGGATCTAGTCTGTAAGAGTCACAAAAGTCCCTTCAGTGTTACTTGTGCTCTTCTTATCAGCATTCCAGGCCTGCGTTCATCCTGTCAACTTAAGCCAGGCAGGGCTGCAGGTGAATTGCTTTTTGGAAAACAAAGCTTACGGGGTCAGCAGATGGGCCCAGTTTACATTCTTTTGGGGAGTGGGGTGGAGCCCCTAACCTCCTGTTCTCGCCGCTCGCATCCCTGGGGCAAACAACTCCCCCTGCCTCCCCCGACCCGCGTTTCCTCACCTATAATGGGGAAGGAAGAGGGGCGGGACAAGCTCTCAGGGTCTAACATTCTTCCTCGCCCGACCTGGACAGCACCCGGGGTTGAAGCGAAAGTCGCCGAGATTCAGGGAGAGAGCCCGCTTCCCCGCACTTCCCGACTCTGCGTCCCTCCAATGGGCGGGGAGGAGAGCTTAGAGCTGGAGTCCTGATTGGCTGAGGCTGACCACACAGGAGGATGCGCTTCAGTAAGGCAAACGCGCGTTGCGTCATCAGTAAGCGACTAGGACCCTTCAGTGAAATAAACTCCTTTCTAATTGGCTCCCTCCTTCCAGAGAGACTGGAGCAGCGGTGGGGGATTCGCTGTCCTCCAACTCTAGACTTCCGGTATTTGGAGGGAGGGTGAAGATTGGGGAGAAACATCTGAAGTCTCTAACGGCCCTGAAGTCCTGAGGGGCGGGACTGTGGCCGTGGTGGGTGGACCCTGGGGCGGGTCTCTCGTGGGGGCGGGAATTCTTTGGGGGAGTGGGTGGAGCCGCAACCTGTGCTTTCCCAGAGTGTGAGGCGGGGCCAGTCGTGTGGGCGGGATCAGAAGTCGGACGGGGCGGGGTCAGGGGCGGAGTCAAGGAGGGCGGGGCCGAGCCGACGCCGAGCGCGGGGCAGTCACAGGGAGCAGGTCCCAGCTATGGCTCCGCGCTGCTGGCGCTGGTGGCACTGGTTGGGGTGGCCACGAATCCGACCACCTTCCGCTAGTAACTCCACGAGTAGGTGCAGGGCACTTTGGGCTGGATGGGAACCCGGGAGGCCTGGGAGCGCGAAGTGTAAGGGTCGCCGCGTTGCTGGGCTGAGCTGGAGAGGGGAGAGACTTAAGGAGCCCATTCATAGAGAAGTGAGGGGTGGTGTCGGGCAAATGGGGGCCTGCGTGGTGAGATGTGAAGCCTCACGGATGTGACGGGGGTTAGCAAAGATTGAAAGGAGAGACCATGAGGTCCACGTGTGTGAGACGGGGTTGACACAGAGGTCTGTGTGGAGACAGGGAAATTTGAGGTGAAACAGGGTCTGTAGGAGCAATATCGAGTTCTAAGGAGAGAGGGGAGTTAAAAGAAGCAAGAGAGGGGCTTGTGGGGAGATCCCCACGGGTGGGCGGGGTTGGGATGTTATGGAGTCAGTGGGAAGATGTGGGATAATAGCTGATTGGGTAGGGAACTCTCTAAGAAAAATGAAAAAGTTCTGGGCAGGGAAGCTTCAGGGGCCATGAGGGTTGTGGACAGGACATAGGTTCATGGGCAAGGTGTGGGTATCTGGATAAAGACACAGCCTTTGGGGGTTCAGATGAAGTGAGGAACCCTGTAAATGCCAAAGCTTTGAGAAAAAGGAGAAGGAAGGTTCAGGGGAGGGTGAAGCTCTGCAAGACGCATCTCCTGACAGACTCTACTGAAATTGGTTTGGGATTAGAGTGTTGATTTGACCTTGCTCCCCTTCTCTGCCCAGACTCAGGCTTCTACCGGCATTTCTCTGCCCAGAAGAATCCCCAGATCTGTGTGGTGGGCAGTGGCCCAGCTGGCTTCTACACGGCCCAACACCTGCTAAAGGTAAGCCATTTCTTCAGGCTTCATCCCCATAATTCATTCACCTGTCGCTCCATCCCAAGGGCAAGCTCTACCCCTTTTGGGGGTTGCCTGATGAGGAAGAGGCTCCCAGCCCACCTGGGCTGTATACTTTTTACCTGTTTTCTTACCTAGAGCTGGGGAGTCCCACCTTAGGTCCTCAACTATAGCTGGTTGTCAGTGGCTGATGGGCAGCTGTGCTTCCTTGGCCCAGCACTCTAAGGAGCTTATGCTCCTTAGACAGCCCTCCAGATTGGCTGTCTTCTCCTCATCTTTTCTTTTCCTTGTCTCCAGTTTGTCTCTGACAGCCTGCATTTCGAGGCACCTTCTTCTCCCAGCTTTCTGTAATTTTATCCAATTTGCTGTGCCCTCCTCACCCACAGCTCCAGTCCTCCTGATGCCTGGCTCCTCCCCATTACAGGCCAAGGTCTCAAGGCTTTCAGTATTTGCCAAGGCTACCAGATACACTAGAGCAGGGGGAGACCTAGGTTAACTGAGATGAGTCAGTGGCCTAGATTTGGAGGAACTTGGAGTGTCTTTGGAGAGACAGAAGAAAGGATGAATATATTAGTTATATACAATGCAGATTAAGAAAGATAGGGTGGCTTTGGGATTAGATAGGGTGGCCCACTGTCCTGATTTGCCTGGGACAAGGGATTTTCAGTGCTGAAACTAGGAAAGGTCTCATGGAGACCAGGATGAATTGGTCACTGTTGAAGTGGCCTACACATGCTTCCCAAGCAACATGGGTGACAGAGCTAGTTAAATGATACAAGCAGAGTGAGCCAGACCAGGTGGGTCAACAAGAAGCTCTTTCCTACCAGGTGTGGTGGCACGTGCCCATAGTTCCAGCAACTTAGGCTGAGGCAGGAGGATCCAAGTTTGAGGCCAATGTGGACAACTTAGTGGGATCCTGTTTCAAAATAAAATTGGAGAAAAAAGTGAGGGGCTGGGGATATAGCTCAGTGATAGGTGTATGGTGCATTTGAGTTGCACTGAAGGCCACTGGCTATGGGAAGGGCCTCTGGTGTGTGAGGAGTCAGCCTGGAATGCAAGGCCATGGGTGCAGGAGGACAGCCTGGGCTCTGGGATGGAGGCCAGGGAGCTCATACCATCTGGGGGACCACAGAGCCCCTCCCATTTTTTTGTGGTACTGGGTATCAAACCCGGGCCTCTTCAAGCTGGGCAAGCACTCCTACTAACTATACCCCCGGCCCAGAACCTCATTTTAAATTTCAGTTGTACTTGCTGTTTGCAGGGTAGACATAGGCAGGACTGGGATAAGGATTAGGGATCAGAAAGAGATGAGCAAGGAGACCCAGGGGCTAGCTCTGGGTGGAAGGCGTGAAAGGAAGCATAGGAGCAGAAGGGGAGACATTTGGGGGACAACAGTATGGTTTTATCTCAGTGGCTTCAGGATGTCTGCATTGGGTAAGACAGCCTAGGGTCTCAGGGTTAGACTTGGAGAGAGGACTGGGCAGAAGAGGGAGAGGGAGAAGGAAAAAGAGATCCATAATTTGAGATCAGGAAGAAGTCAGTAAAACCTCCCCAGAACTTGGGGAAAGGAGGGTCTCAGACTAGAAGCACCTCCAAAAGTGTCCTTGTTAGAGGGAGAACAGAGGGAAGGGGAACCAAGAAGGAGCAGCCAGAGGGATGGGGGGAACTATGAGGGTAAGGGAGGGGGTTTCCTGGAGGATGGGGTTGGCCAGGTGAGATAAGGGGTGTTATGATGGTGACCTTGGAGAGAGCCTTCTTACCCAAACAAAGAAAAGCACAGAAGGTAAAGACAGCTGGGTTGTGTCATGTTAGGACTTGACTGCCAGGCTGAGCAGTTTGAACTGTTCCATGGCAGCAGGCAGCAAAGGAAGGTTTTGGAGCAAAAGACAGGTAACAACAGTGGTAGTGATAGTAATGATAGTTTACGTTGATTGAATGCCCTTGTCGGGCCAGGCCTTGGCCAAGAGCTTCAGGACTTACTCATTTTACCTTGAGCCTGACCCAGAAGGGATGTTCTATTGTACAGAGAAACTAGAAAACTTTCTCTGTGGCACAGAGCCAGTTAGTGGTGGCCATGGCTGTGGACAGGCAGTGGAATGGAGGAAAGAGGGGATTTCGCAAAGCTGAGGCACTGAGGGCAGGAGCTCCTAGGCCTTGCATTCCGTTGAATCAGGAGGTACTACAGGAAGTGTCTATGTGGGAGTGCAAGCCAGGGTGTCTTCCATAGGAGCCCCATTGCTGTACCCCAGATGGTTTGTGGCCAAAATGTCTCACCATCTTGACCTCCTGATGCTTCTCAGTTTAGAGGAAGAACCTGAGACCTAGGAAGTCCTGGGACTTGCAAGGCTCATGCTGCTGGTTGGTGGCAGAGCCAGACCAGGCTTATCTGCCCAGTCCCAGCTCTGTGCCATCCCTACAGCCCCTCAGGGTGCCGCAGGAGGACAGGCAATGTGGAACTTCTGTTAGAGTGAAACTGTTTTCTAAGACTGGGAATAAGTTCATTTCTGCCTCCTTCTCCCCTGCCCATGCCCCTGCTATGTCCCCATTTCCTATCTTGTTGGTCCCTGTTCCAGTAGGATGACATTGGAGACTAGAGCTAAGGGTAGGTATGAACTTAAAAGGGTGGTTGGGTAGTGTGGCACATACCTCTAATCTCAGCTTCTTGGGAAGCTAAAGCAGAAGGAACACAGATTTGAGGGCCTGTCTCAAAATATAAAAAGGGGTAGCTCAGTGGTGAAGCTACCCTTGGGTTCAACCCCTAAAACCATTAAAAAAAAAAATTTTCAGAAGGTGATTCTGAAGTCATCAGACCTGCTGAGTATTTCTAGAAGTGTCAGAGGGTCGGAGGGCAAGGCTGATCTGAATTGAGTAGATGATGCACCTCTGATACTAAACTCCATGGAGGGGAAGCTTCAGCTCTCCTTATTTTGCCACATTTCTCCCAATCTCATGGCTGGCTATCCTTCCTGAGGTCTGACCTCAGCCCGTCTTGCTGCTCGTTCTGCCCCATACCCCTGTTGAGCTCTCTGGACAGAAGAGGAGACAAGGGGCACTCTTTCTTCTCATAGATAGTCAAAGCCTCTTTGTGTTTTCTGCTCTCTGAGATGAGTTCTCCTGCTCTGTCTGGGGAAGGGAGGACCCAAGGGGGCCCTGCTTTTCCCTCCACCCTCCCAAATGTGCCTTCTCTCCCAGCACCACACCCAGGCCCATGTGGACATCTATGAGAAGCAGCTTGTGCCCTTCGGCCTAGTGCGGTTTGGTGTGGCACCTGACCATCCCGAGGTGAAGGTGGGTCTCTCTGAGTATTGAGGGTGGTGTTTGGAGACACTGGTCCAGACAAGGAGGTCAAGGAGGCTCCCTGGCTGGATAGAATGACCCTAGGCCCCCTGTGATGGTTCAACCCAGGCAGGCGTGAGGGTGACACTGGGTCCCTGGAGCTGCCTCAACCTCTAATCCCTCCCTTTTGGGGGCTTACTGGCAGAATGTCATCAACACCTTTACCCAGACTGCCCGATCGGACCGCTGTGCCTTCAGGGGAAATGTGATGGTGGGCAAAGATGTGACAGTGCCTGAGTTGCAGGGTGCCTACCATGCGGTGGTGCTGGTGAGTGTGAGGGCCCTGGTGGGGAGACTGTGGCTGGAGGATGGTAGCTGAGGCACGGATGGGGCAGGGCTGAGGCCAGAATGGAAGCTCCTGAAGGGATCCTTGGGGACCAGGTGGGGCTGCCTGGCCCTGTGGTACTGGTGCTGAGGGCTCTGGGCCTTGGGCCTGTGATCTTTCCTCAGAGTTATGGGGCAGAGGACCACCGGAGGCTGGAGATTCCCGGTGAGGAGCTGCCTGGTGTATGCTCGGCCAGGGCCTTTGTGGGCTGGTACAATGGGCTTCCTGAGAACCGGGAGGTGAGTTTGGGGAGTACTCCTGCTGCCACTTCCTCCCCAGCCCTTGCAGGGCCAGGGAAGCCCTCAGAGGCCAGAGCTGGGGGAGGAGGCAGTGAGGAGTGAGATGAGGAGGTGGGAGAGATGGACTGACAGGCGTGGCAGGTCAGCCATGGAGGGACTCTGGGCAGAGGTGGGGACAGCTGGGGGAGAAGGGCCCCACCTGATGCTCAAGTAGGATGGACTTTCAGAACCGGGACTGGGCATGAGGTGTCTGCAAATGAGATTAGCCTGACTAGAGCTAAGGCTAGGGGCACACTATAAGACCTTTTCCCTGCAGCTGGCACCAGACCTGAGCTGTGACACAGCCGTGATCCTGGGGCAGGGGAATGTGGCTCTGGATGTAGCCCGGATCCTGCTGACCCCACATGAGCACCTGGAGGTGAGTGGGAGGTCAGCTGCTGCAGGTGAAGGCACCCTGAGGGGAGGGTACCCTGCTTGCAGGGATGAGGCCTCCTCCCTGAAGCCCAGCTTAGCACCTGTTTCCTCAGGTGCCCAGCCAGGCAGAGGCCCTCTGGAAGGCAGCCCTGTGAGCTTCATCTTATATCATTTCCCCTTCACCTTCAGCATCTCTGGTTCAAGGGATTTTTTTTTCTTTTTTTTAAGCTCAAATGTGCAATAGGACCTTTGCATACACTGTCCCTCTTGCTTGGAAGATTCTGGCTCACCTCCTGTCAGTTGTGAAAGTTCATTGGCTTAGTTATTCTTGCCACCAGGAAGCCTTCCAGGATCTCCATGAATAGGTCCACTTCCTCTGTAATATCTTTTTCTCACAGATCAGTCTACTTTTTTTTTTTTTTTTTTGGTACTGGGGATTGAATCCAGGGGCATTTAACCACTGAGCCATATCCCCAGCCCTTTTTATTTTAAGACAGGGCCTAGCTATGTGGCTTAGGGCCTTCCTAAGTTGCTGAGGCTGGCTTTGAACTCCCAATCCTCCTGCCTCATCCTTTCAAGCCACTGGGACTACAGGTGTGTGCCACTGTGCCTGGCAGATCAGTCTACTTCTGTTTCACGTATAGCCTATTGTCAGCACTGCAGTTTCACACTCATTGATGAGATTTGATGAATATTTCTCTCTTCACCAAATAAGAAGCTCTATGAGGGCCAGAACCATGTCTGTTTTGCTCACATAGACTGACCTTGCCTAGTGCTGGGCACATGGTAAACTCTCAGTACTTGTTCCTTGAGAGTCAGGGTTTGCTGCTAGTTGGAGCAATCTGCAGTTTGCAGTAGTGCTTCATCTGACCACCAGGGGGAGCAGTGGTTCAGTTTTGGGCTGCCAGCTTTCTGCTCAAGAGTTTGGGACATGACCAAATGGAGAGTCCCCTTCTCCAGGTTGGTGTCCAATGATTTCAAGGACCTCCTTTTGTGCTAGAAAACAGACATCACTGAAGCTGCCCTGGGAGTGCTGAGGCAGAGTCAGGTGAAGACTGTGTGGATAGTGGGCCGGCGTGGACCCCTGCAAGTGGCCTTTACCATTAAGGTACAGGGGTCAGATGAGGAGGGGCCAGGGTCCCAGATAGAGGGTCTTCCCTTGGGGGATGGGGTGGCTCAGCCCCTGGGAGTGCTGCTGCCTGGGATAGAACAAGGCCCCCAGGGCCATGTGCTTTCCCCCCTCCTGGACTAGACTTGGGTGGGCTCAGGAGTGGACATGCTCAGGGCCTGACCTCCTCCCCACTCCCCACTCCCCATCTTCAAGGAGCTTCGAGAGATGATTCATTTGCCAGGAACCCGGCCCATTTTGGATCCTGCAGATTTCTTGGGCCTCCAGGACAGAATCAAGGGTGAGGGGCCCTGGCCTGGCCCCCGGCTCACAAGGGAGGGATGGCTTAGGTCAAAGAAGGCTTGTGGGAGGACTCAGGGAGTGGCGCAACCCTAAATGTTCTGCATTGCTGACAGAGGTTCCCCGTCCAAGGAAGCGGCTGATGGAACTGCTGCTTCAAACTGCCACAGAGAAGCCCGGGGCGGGGGCTGCCCGCCAGGCATTGGCCACCCGTGCCTGGGGCCTCCGCTTTTTCCGAAGCCCCCAGCAGGTGCTGCCCTCTCCAGATGGGCGACGGGCAGCAGGCATCCGCCTAGCGGTAACCAGACTGGAGGTGAGTCTCATGCTACCAAGGACCCCTCCCTTCTAGGCTGCCCATCCAGCCTGCTGTTGCTTGCACTCTCCCCAACAGGGTGTCGGTGAGGCCACCCAGGCAGTGCCCACAGGAGACACGGAGGACCTCCCTTGCGGGCTGGTACTGAGCAGCGTTGGGTATAAGAGCCGCCCCATTGACCCCAGTGTGCCTTTTGACTCCAAACTTGGGATCATCCCCAATGTAGAGGGCCGGGTTGTGGATGTGCCAGGTGAGAGGGTATGGGAAGACTGGGTACCTAATTATGGTGGGGAGCTGGAAGGCCGATGTCCCCAGGGCCACTCATTCATCTAGTGACACACTATGAGAACCTGCTCTGAGGCAGACCCTATCCCAGGACCCAGCCCACCCTGGCCCTAGAAGGAGTTCCCAAGCACTAGGACATGTTGTCATTATGTCCTCCAGTAAACCTTCACCAAAGCCTGGTCTGGGCCGAGCCTGTGCTCAGTGCTAGGGTTAGAGAAGAGCGCCCCCATCCTCAGCTTCCAGTCTAAGTACCCACGTGCGTTCATTTAGTAACAGTTACTAAAGGCCTCTGGACTGGGGGTGGACAGGCCCTAGGGATGAGGGGCAAAAACATGGCAAAAACAGGTTGAGAAGAATTCAAGGTGGTACTAGTGGCCATAATGGGCCCAGCTGGTGGGTCTTCTGGGGGACTCGGTCGTATATCTGCGTGTGCATATGCATATAGGTTGGGACACAGGCTTGTCCAGCAGTGTCCAGCCATGTCCCCTTCCTTTGTTGCCCCATTCAGGCCTCTACTGCAGTGGCTGGGTGAAGAGGGGACCCACAGGTGTCATTACCACTACCATGACGGACAGCTTCCTCACTAGTCAGATGCTGCTACAGGACCTGAAGGCCGGGCTGCTGCCCTCAGGCCCCAGGCCGGGCTTCACAGCCATCCAGGCCCTGCTGAGCAGCCGAGGTCTGGGCCCCGATGCTGAGATTTGGGGAGTGGGAGGATGGCTTCTCTTTGGGCTTCTCTCTCTGGGAGGAGGGTCCTCTGGAGGGGATAAAGGAGGAGGTGGCAATATTGACTTCTCTTTCTTCTACTTCAGGTGTCCGACCAGTCTCTTTCTCAGATTGGGAAAAGCTGGATGCTGAGGAGGTTTCCCGGGGACAGGGTGCTGGGAAGCCCCGGGAGAAGCTGGTGGATCCTCATGAGATGCTGAGGCTGCTGGGGCACTGAGCCTGGATCCCAGTCCCTATCAGGAAAAGGAAGAGCACTGTGCAGGGAGGAGGAGCATGAGTCAGTCTGAGCCAGACTCTTCCCCAGCTACAGCACCACCTGCCCAGGCTGGGGGGCTTGGCTGGCCCTTTTCCAGGGGTCTCTGAGTACTGCCTCCTATGAAGTTGTCCTTGCCAGTGTGGGTTAGGAGGTAACCTAGTGTTAGGTGGGGTGCAGGCCCATCCCACCTCCTCCCACCTCTCTGCTGCTGGATTTTGGGGGGCTACTTGATCAGGAATATGATGGAAATAAAGCAGTTACAACCAAAGGCCATGGTTGATGGGACTATTTCTTTAAGAGACTGGGGTACCGTTCTGGCTGCAGCTTGCCTGTGGTCACCAGGTGACACTGGGGAACCAGCTCCCTGGTCAGGGACCTCTTGGGCTGGGTTTGGTGGTCAGGTCTGGCATGCCTGCGTGCTCCCTCTCTGATCTTGGTTCCACTACTGTGGTCTTCCCTATTCTGCCCACGTTTTGGTCATCCCTGGCCAGTGCCGAGTCTACCCTGCCCTGCTGGCCCTGCTCCCTGGTGCCTTCCCTGGTTAGCCCCCAGGACAACTGAGATACTGAGATGAGGAAAAGGGTGGGAGTGGGAATTGGGCAGCGACTTGCTCCAGGTCCCTCCCACTGGCCCAGCAGGTCTGGCCTGGATCCCTAGTCTCTCTGCAGGCTCTCTGTGCCTTCCGGCCTCTGTCAGTTTCCAGCCAGATCCACGATTCTTTTTAAAAATAGTTCCTGGATTATTTC
Organism: Urocitellus parryii; assembly: GCF_045843805.1. NCBI lineage: Eukaryota > Metazoa > Chordata > Mammalia > Rodentia > Sciuridae > Urocitellus > Urocitellus parryii. The sequence continues at coordinate 177,823,612 of NC_135537.1, read as the reverse complement.
AATTTACAGTGTTTTATGGCAGCTCCAAGATGTTGGCCTCACTTTATAAACTGAGGGACCCTCGAAATGAACTGGCCCAAGGTCACACAGCTAGCGAACTGAGGGCTAAACCCAGGGCTCAGGGCAAGCTGGTGTTTTCTCCATAGCCGCACTTGCCTCTGGATATCGGGTCTGGGGACACAGTCCCAGAGAGGGGAGAGAGGACCTGGGCACCCGGCGGGCCGGCAGGGAGGGGCCTGGAGGGGCCCGGAGGGGCGCGGGCGGCGGGCCGGGGCGGGGCGGAGGCGGCGGGCGGCGGCGAGCGCTCCGCCACAGTCGGCTGGCGAGCCCTGGGAGCCGGAGGCGCAGCCCAGCCCGGGACGGACCCCGGCGCCCAGCGGGTCTTGGGCTGGGCGCGGGGGCCGGCGGGACTCACCTGCCAGGCCGCGCTGCGGGCACTGGTCCCGCCGCGCCGGGCTCAGGCGCCCGCCGAGCTAGCAGCGAGCGCGCCAACGCGCCGGGGCCGTGGCGCCAGGACAGGCACCGCGCGGGAGGCGGCCGGCGCGGGCTCTGGGCGCGGGCGCAGCGCCCCTTCCCCCGGTGAGTGGCTGCCAGGGGCGCGGCGAGACGGGGGCGCCAACTTCGCCGCCAACTTGGGGCTGGACTCCGGCGCCGCGCGGGCAAGGACGGCGGAGACAGACGCGGGACACCCAGGGAGAGTCCGACAGCGCAGGGAGCCAGGGAGGGGCGACCGGGGGACAGGGACCCTCGGGAACGGGGCCTGGGGTTTGGACCCTGGCGGGCGGGCGGCGAAAAGGCGACGAAGACAAGCCGAGGAGACAGGGGACGCCAGGGAAGGACGCGGGCCAAGCTCCCAAGACGTTGGTCCCCGGGGTCTCCGAGCCCTCCTCCCCTTCTCCTAGCGTCGCGGTACCGGCGGGCAGTGAGTGGTGCGGGGATGTGTCAGTCTGGGCTGCAGAGTCCCCCAACTGTTGCTGCTGGAAGCCTCTGGGGCCAGGAGTCGGGTGGGGGCCGGGACCTGGGGCTGAGACTGGGTTGACTAGAGTGAGGGGGCTGGAGAGGGTGAGGACCCCAGAGGGTGAAAGGGGCTGTGGCAGCTTCAGGAGCCCATTCCTCTGGTTCCCCGTGTCTATGGGGCACCTGCTGTGGCATCTACCTTCCATTGTGAGACCCTTACCCCCTGTGATCCCCCTAGGCCCTCCCCTCTCAGCTCTCCCTCTTCTATGCCCTCAGAGAATCAGAGTGGGCTTCTGATGTGGTGGCATCTTCCAAAAACCCACCCTGATCCCTGGAGGACACAGCTAGGAGGACTCAAAAGAAGCGGTGGCGTAAGAGGGGTCTGGAGAGTCTGAGCCGGGCTGGCTGAGCCCTGGCTGCAGCGCCAGCGCACTTTGTTCCCCGGGGGATGGCTCTCAACCAGGATCCCCGACGGCTGGGAGGGGAAGTCTGAGCTTCCTGATGCCAAAGGCGGTGGGTACCTAAGCCTAGGATGGCAAGGCCAGGACCTGTGAAGGCACGGGCGGGCACCTTGCAGCCTGAAAATTCCCAGAGGTGTGTTTGGCTACCCTTCAAAGGTCCTGCTGGGTGAGTGGGCCAGAGGACCCCTGGGCTTGATGCTCAACCCATTTGTCCATCCCGGTTCCCTGCCCTGCTAGCCCAAGGAGACTTAGCACTCAGCCCCCCAGCCCTTGGATGGAGGCCTCATCCTCCATCCTGATCCTGGCCATGGAAAAAATCAAAGAAAGGACCTGATTTGAAGAGGGTGCCATCGTACTGGCTCTATTTCGGAACCAGTCCAGTTCCTAAACGAACCAGTGGCTCTGAACCTGTATCTAAATTCGGAAGAGTAAGAATGTGAAAGGGACAGGTAGGCAGGAAACCGGACTCCTGAGTTCGCTCCGGCCCCAGGGCGCCCTGGGCTGGGACCTGTCTCACAGCGCCGTCTCCAGGTCTGCTCCCCACCCCCATCGTGGGGCTTGAGATGGAGACCCAGCCCGGGGCACTGGGCTGGGGACCTTAAGGGCCAGGGACACCCACAAGGGGCAGGGGAGAGGCAGGGGGCGCCGAGTGCGTGGTGCCCAGTTTGGCCGCCAGGAGGCGTGGCGCGGGTCCCCGCGCCGGGAGTCACCGCTGGCGCCGCCGCATCGCGAGTGTCCTTGAGCCGCGGGTGACAGTGGCTCTTGCCGCTTGCGCCCCCTCCTCCCGCAGGGGCAGCCTGATGCCACGTTTCCTATGAATTATTTATCGCCGGCCTAAAAATACCCCGAACTTCACAGCCCGAGTGTAAGATTCCTGCCGAGGGGAGGGGGCGGGGTGCCCCCGGGGGCAGAGCGGGATCAGCTGGGAGGGGGCAGTTAGTCTTGGAGCAGCCAGAACTAGGTGCCCCGACAGTGGGGGCAAGATGGAGGGCCAGGCTCTCTCCTGGCGCCTGGGTTCAGATTTTAGCCAGGCAGAAGCGAGCCAGGGAGGGAGGGAGGGAAACCCGACGGCAACGGAGGGGCTTCCCCGCAAGGGCATTGGGTCCAGTGGGCAGGGCCTCTCTAGAGGGAGGAATGCGCACCGCGGATGGGTGGGGCCACCTCCTGGGGCCAGAGCTCCAGGCCTGCGAGAGGGGGAAGCCTTCAGTGTCCGCTGTGTGAGTGTGAGTACGTGAGGGTGTGTGGTGTGTGGTGTGTGGGCGTGCGTGTGCACATCCTTTTCGGAGAGCCTGTCCGAGGTATGGGGAGCCAGGAGAAGGGCAGGCATCTAGCATGTGGAAGCCTCAGGTAGGCCCCAGAGGACTACCTTGCCACCCTGTGCCCAGGGTTTTTAGGATACAGTGTTCAGCAAACATTAGTGGCCCTTAAGGAAAGGGGTGAGACCCAGAGTGGGTGGGCAGAGAGTCCCTGAGACAAGCCTCTGCCCTCCAGGGGCCCTCAGTCTACCTGCCGCAGGGCAGGATGGAAGGGCCATTGCAGAGGCCAAGCTCAGAGCTCCCAACCTGGAGAGGACCCAGAGGTTGTGTCTTCTCCCTCCAGGTCCAGAGTCTGATGGATCAAGGAAGGCAGGCACTGGCAGGAGCAGGATTTGGATTGGGCTCTGAAAGACAGTGGAATTTTGTCAGGAAGAGGACACTCCTGCCCAGGGAAGAGCAGGAACCAGGGCCTGGAGATGAGAACAGTGTGGGCTGCAGCCACTGGGCTGGCAGAGTTGGGGGATCCATGAGGGGGAAGACAGTAGGTTGGGGTCAGGATGTGGGGGACACTGTGCCCAAGACTAAGCTGTTTGGACTTCATTTGTGGGCACCGGGAGACAGTTGTCCTACTTGAGGAGGCACACAGGGGCCAGGGGAGAGTTTTGGCAGCCCAGTGGCACAGGCAGGTGGGTGGGAGGGAGGTGGAGAGGGGAGGTGGGAGGCTGGGGGAGGAGTGGCTGGGCTAGTGATGGCATGCCACTGGGCATGGCGGCCACCTGGTGAGGAGCCTGGAGCCCAAGCCTGCTTGAATCTGTCTGCCCGTTGCTTTGTGGGGCACAGAGTTGCCTGATGCCAGCTGTCCCTCATCTGAGACCCTCTGGCTGGAGGCACAACCTCCTTCCACTTCTCCTCTTCTCTGTTCCCCCCAGGAGGACATCTTGGAGAGGTTCTGGGGGCAGTGCCCCTTTAGGGTTAGGAGAGGACCTGAATCCTTTCTATAGATCACACTGTCTGAAAGAAATAAATAGGAGCACAGGTGTCATTTTAAAGTTTCTTATAGCCATATTTTCAAAAGTAAAAAAAAAGGTGAAATTAATTTTAATAGTGTATTTTGTTTAATTTAATATATCCAAATGTTATTTCAACATGTAATCAATATAAGACCATCAATGAGGTGGCTTTCATTTTTTTATGCTGTCTCCATACGCAGTGTGTATTTCACACTGCCAACATGCTGGGTTTGGATGAGAAACATTTCAGTACTCTACAGTTGCCTGGGGCTGGGGATACCATATTGGCCAGCACAAATTGAGGACTGAGAGCTCATTGTTGGGAGGTGGAAGTGGCAGGAGGGTTGAGGCTTCCTGAAAGCGGGCAACCTGTAGGGACTAGAGGCGTGGGCAGAGATGAGCACACTGGCCTTGTTAAGAAACAGAGAGCATGACAGCACGTGTGTGTGTGTGTGTGTGTGTGTGTGTGTGGTGCTGGGGATGGAACCCAGGCCCTTACCCATGCTAGGCAAGTGCTCCACCACTGAGCTCCAGCCCCAGGCATGACAGTGCCCTTTGCTGTCATGATTTTGCAATCCCAGATTGGTGTTAGCTTCAGCTACTACTAAGAATGTAAGATCCCATCCCAGACTCAAACAGGTCTCCAGACTGACATTTTCGCTAGTGCACCAGGAAACTGTACACATGGGAGATTTCAAGGGCACCAACATGAACCCAGTTTCCCTCCCGTGTCCCAAGTCATATCTTCCCAGCCTGAAATTCTACCACGTGGCGTTTTAGCTTAAAGCTCTGACTGTCGTTAAACTACATCTCCCTGGGGAATGATAATGCTTTGAGCTATTATCAGTCCCTTTTACCTTCATGTGCATGAGCTCGGGATCCTAAGCTAAGAGAAGGTCTTGCTGGGGAGGCAGAGCTTGGGGAGAGTAGGGAGGGCAGGGTATGGTGGGAAGGAAGGAAGTTTAGAAAAAAAGAGGCTGGAGGGGCTAACCGCAGACCTGCTTGCTGATTCTCCAGGTTGGACTCTGAGTTCCTGGAGAGCAGGGTCCACGTCTTACCCATATTGAAATTCTACCACTCAGTGTGGAGCTCTGTGCCCATGTCACATTTCTTATCTAAAGAGTCCTTTTGTGGTCTCCATTGGAGTGATCTGGTTGGCAACCCTGGAGAAAAGGGGTTTCCAGAATGTTCCTCTGTGGTCCTTGCACTCCTTCCTCCTCCTGTCTCCCTTAGAGAGAGCTGGAGGCCCACAAGGGCTGACCTGGGTGAGAAACTAGACTCTGGACAAAAGGAAGAGAGAAACTTGGTGATGGGCAGGCAGCAGGTGGCCCTGGAGGAAGTCTGATTTTCAAACGTGGTTTCTGGGGTGTTTGTAGCAGCTTTTTTTTTTTTTAAAGCTGCATTTTTGTTACAAAGATGTGCAAATTCTGTAGGGGGTACCTACCCCTCAGCACCCTGGCACCCTCCGTTCAGAAGTTGTTAGTGAAGGAGAGGAGGAGTTGTATGATGCCTTGGGGTCTCAGGTGCCCCCGCCCTGAACACTCAGTGCCACCACACTCATTCTGGGGACAGCTGCTCCCAACTGAACCCACGGTGGGAAGGGTGGTGATGATGTCCGATGTCCAGGAGGAGGAGTCTCCAGGAGGAGGGCCCTGGGGCTGGCTCCAAGGAAGCAGAACTCTGAGCAGTTGCAGCATCGTGGTAAGGGACAGATGGAAGAGCCAGTTTGGGCTTCAGGGAGGATGGGAGTGGGACATGGGGGTGTCACAGAGCTGCCTGCCTTCACTCAGTTGAGAGGCTGTCATCTACAGGATATGATTGCTAACGATAGCCAATAGTGTATTATCACATGTAAGCCCTCACTGCTGTGATTAGCTCAGGCAAGAAAACATGGCTCAGAGAGGCTAAGTGACTCTATCAAGATCACACAGCTAGTAAATGGCAGAAGTGGGACTTGAACGCTGGTCTGTCTGATTCAGATCCATGCTCTGAACACCAGACTAGCATTTTCAGTGCACCTTGCTAGGGCAGAGCCCCAATGGCTGGGCTTTAGAAGGCCTATAGGGGGCTGGAACGCCAGGCCCTCCCTCATCGCCCCTGGGCTCTCCCTGATCACAGGCTGTCAGGGAAGTGGTGGAGGCTTAGGAGCTGGCAGCTGGAAGGGGGAGCCGTCAGAGGCCTCTGGGGACTCATATTACTCTCTGCAGCTTGGCTCTTGGTCCCACTCCAAAATGACCATGAGAAGCAGGGACTCCTTTCTTACCAGGGGTGTTGTTCAATGGTAGGATGGAGGGTGACAAGCCCCTGTCCTGGTTCCTGTCCCAGCCCTGTCCCTCTGGGGATGCTCAGCTAACTGCTGTCTCTTTCTCTGTGTCTGTCTTTGTCTGTCTGTCTGTACCTCTCTTTATGGAGGGAGGTGTGCCCCTCTTCTCTTTCCTTTTTTGGATGTGTCCTCTGACCCTCACATCGTGTCTGTCTGTCCATCTGCCTCTCTCTGTGCATGTCCTGGTCTCTCCACAGGACCCTCTGGTGGACATGGGTGGGGCCCTGGGGCCAGCCCTGCTGCTCACCTCGCTCCTTGGTGCCTGGGCAGGGTCCGGCTTGGGGCAGGGCCAGCAGGCTATGACAGTGGCCGTGGTGTTTGGCAGCTCACAGCCGCCGCAGGCCCAGGCCCGTATCCGCCTCACCCCCCAGAACTTCTTGGACCTGCCTCTGGAGATACAGCCGCTCACCGTGGGAGTCAACAGCACCAACCCCAGCAGCCTTCTCACCCAGATCTGTGGGCTCCTGGGTGCTGCCCGGGTCCACGGCATCGTCTTTGAGGACAATGTGGGCACCGAGGCAGTGGCCCAGCTCCTGGACTTCGTCTCCTCCCAGACTCACGCGCCCATCCTCAGCATCAGCGGGGGCTCCACGGTGGTCCTCACCCCCAAGGTGCTGTCTGATCTCTTGTGCCTTCCTCCCTTCCAGCTTGGGACTGGGGACCAGGGCTGAATCTGGAGTGGGAAGGGGTAAAGTCCTGGAGGCCGGGACTGGGTGGGGTCGGCAAGGAGGCGACTTGAGGGAGTCGGGAGACTCTGGAAGGATAGTCCACATTCCAGAAGACCAACTTTCTGGGCTGCTGTCCCATTTGTGTCTGGATGGGGGTGGGCAGTGGCTGCCCTGTCTGGTCGGCTGCCTGCCTCTCAGCCCTCCCCTGTCTGGCTCCAGATGGGGGGTGGGGGGCAGGGACCAACCCGGGGATGGGATCTGACAAAGTGCCCCACTGGGCAATTAAAGTTACCCTCAGGGGATAGCATTCCAGGGACAGGTCACTGTCCAGGCATGGGGGGAGGAGAACCAATGCTGCCCTCACAAATGCGCTGTCCTCACAGTTTCCTGGGGAGAACATGTAAGCACACAGGCATCTGCAGGCCCTACCGGGGACAGCGTTCTGGAGAAAAACCATGAGATACTGTGAGGGAAGGGATGCTCAGGAGGCCCCTGTTTGAACAGTATTGGCCAGGGAAGGTCCCTTAAAAAGTGATGTCCACACTGAGACCTGGAGGCTGAGGGGAGTTGATCGCAGGAGCGGAGGTGAAGCTTGGAGCTTTGGAGGAGCAGAGAGAAGCCTGGAGGAAGAGGGGTCCAGGTCACAGGGGCTGGCATTTGGCCCACTGTATTGGGCCACCAAAGGTGCTGAGGGAAGAGGCTGATCTGATTTGCCTTCGTTTTATATTATGGAGAATTTGGAGTCTACACATGAGTCTAATGAATCCCCATTTACCTCTCACCCACCTTGGCCAGCCCACCCCAGACTCTCTCCCAACCACTCTCTCTCTCTTCTGGGTTAAAGTGAAGCAACGCCCAGACATCTTATGATTCCATCTATAAGCATTTTGGTTTGTATCTCTAGCAGATAACGGCTCTAAACAAATAAAGCTGCCATACATTATCATGTCTAAAAATTAATAAAAGTTCCTTAACATCACCAAATATCCAGCCGGTGTTCACACCTCCCCATTGTCTCATAAATGTCATAAATGTTTATTTTTAAGTCAGTCTGCTTGAATCAGAAGCCAAATTGGGTTCACACATGGGGATTGGTAGATATGGCTTCTAAATCTCAACCTCTAGGCTCCTCCTTCATCTCTCCCTCTCCCTTTTAATTGCAAGTCTGGGGGGAAACTGGGTTGCTTGGCCTGTGGTTTCCCCGTTTGTTTTTTTAAAATGTTGGCACTGTGGCAGTGCGCTGAAATCTCGAGAGACTACCTGTTAGGAGGGCGCTGCACTAGCCCAGGCGGCCAGCCACCAGGGCCTTGGGCTTTCCCGATGGCAGAGGCAGCGGGGAGTAGGAACGTTTTGGCCTCTGGCGCTCCCGGGAGGACGGTGCTGTCCCAGTTATCTCTGGTCCTGGCAGCAGCTCTCGGGATGGTGGTTCTCAGCCCTCACAGTGCTTGCAAAAAACCACAGATGCCCAGCGTCGCACCTTTGAGATTCGGATTTAGTTGTTCTGGGGCAGCGCTTCTCACAAGAGCGGGCTCGAGAAAAAACCCGAAGAGCGCGTTAAACATACAGATTCCAGGCGTCGTCCCCAGAGATTCTGATCCAGTCGGAGTGGGGTGCGGCCCGAGAATCTGCATTTCTAACAAGCTCCCAGGGGGTGCTGATGCTGCCGGTGTGGGGTCCAGCGTGGTCAGGTGGGGGCCCTAGGCATGCGTGTTTCACAAAGCTCCCCAGTTGACCCAGGGGACAGAGGGGTTAGGAGCCACTTGGAGCTTGAGGGAGGGAGGGAGGGAGGGAGAGAGGGAGGGAGGGAGGGAGGGAGCCGCTGTGCGCAGGAGGCGCTGGAGGGGCCAGAGTGGGTGGGGAAAGGGGCGCGAGGCGGGGCTCAGTCCGCCCAGCCCCGGCTCAGGCCCCGCCCCCGCCCCGCCCCCAGGAGCCGGGCTCCGCCTTCCTGCAGCTGGGCGTGTCGCTGGAGCAGCAGCTCCAGGTGCTCTTCAAGGTGCTGGAGGAGTACGACTGGAGCACGTTCGCCGTCATCACCAGCCTGCACCCCGGCCACGCGCTCTTCCTCGAGGGCGTGCGCGCCGTCGCCGACGCCAGCTACCTGAGCTGGCGGCTGCTCGAGGTGCTCACGCTGGAGCTGGGCCCCGGAGGGCCACGCGCGCGCACCCAGCGCCTGCTGCGCCAGCTCGACGCGCCGGTGCTGGTGGCCTACTGTTCGCGCGAGGAGGCAGAGGTGCTCTTTGCCGAGGCGGCGCAGGCCGGCCTGGTGGGGCCCGGCCACGTGTGGCTGGTGCCCAACCTGGCACTGGGCAGCACCGACGCGCCCCCTGCTGTCTTCCCTGTGGGCCTCATCAGCGTGGTCACCGAGAGCTGGCGCCTCAGCCTGCGCCAGAAGGTGCGCGACGGCGTTGCCATCCTGGCCCTGGGTGCCCACAGCTACTTGCGCCATCACGGCGCCCTGCCCGCACCTGCTGGGGACTGTCGCAGCCACCCTGGACCTGTCAGCCCTGCCCGGGAAGCCTTCTACAGGTGGGCACCTGCCCAGGCATGGGGGCGAGGGGTGGGGCACCTCAGGGAACCTGGGTGACAGTGAGCTTGGGCTCACTGGTTCTATCTCCCATAATTGTGTGCCCTAGGGCCAAGTTACCCCGCTTCTCTGGGTCCTCATCTGAGAAAACAGCAGGAGTCAGGGCGTGGGGAGGTATTACAGGAAAACGGAACAGTGCAGAGCCAGCAGAGCAGTGTGGCACACGTCTGCCATCTCCTCTGCTGGGGAGGCACCCACACAAGGCTCAGGGAAGGCTGGCAAGTTTGAGGTCAGCCTGGGCAACCTAGAGAGACCCTGTCTTCAAAATTAAAAAAAAAAATTTAAAAAGGACTGGGGATGCAGTTCGGTAGTAAAACACCCTTTGGTTTGTTCAACCCCAAATACTAAAGAAAACAACCCTCCAAAACAAACAAGCAACCCCCCCAAACCAGACACAAAACAATCACACAACAAGTCTAAATGTCTTCTATTGGGTGGTGAAACAGGAATGGGACGGTGGATGGGGTGGGCAGAGCCATAGGCTTGGGGGATGGGGACAGCCTGACACCTCTCCCCTGTTACAGGCACTTACTGAATGTCACCTGGGAGGGCCGAGACTTCTCCTTCAGCCCTGGTGGGTACCTGGTCCAGCCCACCATGGTTGTGATTGCCCTGAACCGGCACCGCCTCTGGGAGATGGTGAGAAGGGGGTGAGCCCAGGGACCCTTGGTCTTTTCTCATCTTGAGAGCCCAGCCCCGGTCAAGCCCACAGCTGAGCAAAGTCTCTTCTGTCCTTCCATAGCCCCTCATCCTTCTGGTCTCAGTTGGGACCTCCTACCCTAGGAAACCTTCCAGGTCCCCCAGACCCTGCTCTGGGCTGCATGACATGCTGGCTTCCCTCCACTACAAAGCGTATCAAGCACTTTTATCACACAGTCCTGCCCCAGGGGATTGACCCACGTGTGTGCCCGCCAGACAGTTGTGGAAACAAATAGAATACAGAGTCGTCCGTGCTGAGTAGAGCCATGTGCAAACCAGGATGGCAGTGGACAGGAGGAGCAGGACTAGTTCTGCCTTCGAAGGAGGAAACTAGGGAATACAGGACCCGGAGGTGGGCCACAGAGGGCTGGGCAGAAGCCCACCAGGAGGGGTCTAGCCTGGTACAGGCAGAAGGGCGTTTTAAAGTGATATGACTGAGGAAGTAGGATGGGGTGGTGGGACACGTGTGAAGGTCCTGGAGTGTCAGCTGAGGAGGAGAAGGGGACTGAGCATTGTGAGGCAGGGGCACAGGGCCTGAGGAGGGTGCCTGGGTGGCAGCAGCACAGGGACCAGGGCTGGGGGAGGCTCGGGAGCCAGCCTCTAGCCCATGCTTGGGCCCTGGCTCTGTCTCCTGTTCTCCAAATGCCTCTGCCCCAGCCCTGCCTCTGTCTCCCCCAAATGCCCCTAGAAAAGGGGCATTCTTGGCCCTGGGAGGCTGCACTAGGATGGGCACCTAGAGGGTGAGGGCAGTGGGGCTGAAGGTCCTGGACTGAGGCTGGTGGTCCTCCGCAGGTGGGGCGCTGGGATCATGGAGTCCTCTACATGAAGTACCCCGTATGGCCTCGCTATAGTGCCTCCCTGCAGCCTGTGGTGGACAGCCGGCACCTGACAGTGGCCACCCTGGAAGAGCGGCCCTTTGTCATTGTGGAGAGCCCTGACCCTGGCACCGGGGGCTGTGTACCCAACACTGTGCCCTGCCGCAGGCAAAGCAACCACACCTTCAGGTCTGGTGTGAGCTGGGGGCCAACACTGGAGGGTCAGCGGTTGCATGCCTTATGCCTGGGTGTGGGGAGGGTCTGCGGCCCAGGTGGGGTACTGACTCCTGGTGGTTTCTTGCGGTGGCGGCTGCAGCAGCGGTGACGCAGCCCCATACACCAAGCTCTGCTGCAAGGGCTTCTGCATCGATATCCTCAAGAAGCTAGCCAAGGTGGTCAAGTTCTCCTACGACCTGTACCTGGTGACCAATGGCAAGCACGGCAAGAGGGTGCGCGGCGTGTGGAACGGCATGATTGGGGAGGTAGGCCGGCCCCAGCCCACCCTGGGCCCACCCACCTACATACGGCCAGGCTCCATCAGCTCTCAGCCACCTCTGGTTGTCACAATAATGTGTGTGGCCATCACTGAAGGTTGAGCCCTGGGGACCCCAGGTGGGAACACAGGAGTCCACTGGTGGGGGCCAGAAGGGGTACCAGGCGGGGACTGGGGAGCATGCTCCAGCTCTCGGGAGCCCCTTCTTCAGTCCCCTCGTGGCCCCAGGTGTACTACAAGCGAGCAGACATGGCCATCGGCTCCCTCACCATCAATGAGGAGCGCTCCGAGATCGTGGACTTCTCCGTGCCCTTCGTGGAGACCGGCATCAGCGTGATGGTGGCTCGCAGCAATGGCACCGTCTCCCCCTCGGCCTTCCTGGGTGAGGCTCAGGCGGGCAGGGGTGGCTCTGGGGCAGAAGGGCCCATGGGGTGAGTGTCATGGGTGAGATGAGACATTTGGGCAGCTGGAAGGGACATCAATGCTGAGGGTGGGGGTAGGGAGAAGGGGTAGATGATGTGCCACTGTGAGGGACAGGGAACCATGGCCTCGGGGGAGTGGGAAGAAATGCTAACTTCTCACTGGGAGGCACCCTCTGTACCAGGTCCCACTAGGTGCCCAGGATACAGCCTGGTTCTTGCCTTCCTGAGTGTCCAGTTAGGAGTCAGGTGGGACTGGCAGCGCTAAGTGGCACAGAGAACTGTGAGGACAGGCAGGATGCTGAGGAGGGGCTGAGAGCTGTCCCGAGGAGAAGGAGTGAGGTCCCAGGTCACTCCTAAGCAGGAGTGAAGTCTCAGCTCTGCCCTTCCTGCTGGGTGGTCTTAGGCAAGTCACTGAACCTCTCTGAGTGGGTTCCTTAGCCACAGGGAGAAAAAATCTGACTTCCTAGAGGTGTCTTCATGGCAAAAGAGCAGGTACTCTTCGGTGGTAACGATCGCTTTTCAAGGAGGCGTAGACCTGGGTCCTTCCCTCCAGTGCCCTGAGCTTGGTTTCCATGTCAGTAGAATGAGGATTGGAAATTGGCCTTGGAGACTCTGATTCCAGGTAGAAAGACCAGGTCATCCCTGCCGGGCCAGGCAGGGGACGTGAGGCCAAAGGAAGGCTCCTGAGGGTGGGCCATGTGAGCTTGTAGGGACAGAGGGAAGGGAGAGGCTGACCTCCCTTGGGGTCTCTCCTGGGACTCTGCTGCTCAGAGTCAGGGTTAGAGGTCACCTTGGCTCCATCCGCAGGGATGGTGGGCCCCTGCTTTGACCAGATGGACCCACCAATCTCCACCAGGTGGGGGCTGAGGGAGGCAGTTCTGAGGTGTGAGTCTCCTCCCTCTGTCTCCAGAGCCCTATAGCCCCGCAGTGTGGGTGATGATGTTTGTCATGTGTCTCACCGTGGTGGCCATCACTGTCTTCATGTTCGAGTACTTCAGCCCCGTCAGCTACAACCAGAACCTCACCAAGGGCAAGAGTAAGCTGTCTGTTGCCTGGGCCTGGGGGCAGGGGGTGGGCAGTGATGGGGTCCAGGCTGGGGCCCAGACAGAAGCCCTTTGGTGGTGGGCAAGAAGAGTCCCAGCATCCACCCTCCTCCCCAGAGCCCGGGGGCCCGTCCTTCACCATCGGCAAGTCTGTGTGGCTGCTGTGGGCACTGGTGTTCAACAACTCGGTGCCCATCGAGAACCCCCGAGGCACCACCAGCAAGATCATGGTCCTGGTGTGGGCCTTCTTCGCCGTCATCTTCCTCGCCAGCTACACTGCAAACCTGGCCGCCTTCATGATCCAGGAGCAGTACATCGACACTGTGTCAGGCCTCAGTGACAAAAAGGTTCTGGGGCCACGGCCAGTGGAGGTGGTGGTGGGGACACCAAGGGTGGGGACAGGCCGTGGGAGGGTGGATATAGGATGATCAGAGTGTGGGGAATTTGAACTGGAGGCCAGAGAAGGACGATGTGGGGTAGTGAGGGGGTGGAAATGGGCAGTGACCATTCAAGTCCAGCGGTGGAGTGGCTTTGGGTAAGTCTCACGCCATCTTGGGCCTCAGATTCTCCATTTGTAAAATATACACGCAGCCTGGACTGTGTCTCAGGTCCTTCTGCTCTGACTATGCAAGTCCAGCTATGCAGCTGGGCTCTGGGGCTGGCATTTGGGGCTCTGGTGCCTGGGACGTTGGATGAAGTGGTAGAGATGGCTGCTTCCTCCACCTGCAGTTTCAGAGGCCTCAGGATCAGTACCCGCCCTTCCGCTTTGGCACAGTGCCCAATGGCAGCACAGAGCGGAACATCCGCAGCAACTACCGGGACATGCACACCCACATGGTCAAGTTCAACCAGCGATCAGTGGAGGATGCGCTCACCAGCCTCAAGATGGGGTGGGTCCCCAGCCCTGCACTCACCCTCTGTCGCCAGCCACATGTCTCCCCAGTGACAGTCTTAGCTCCATCCCTTCCTGAGAGGACCAAGGTGGGGACAGTGGGGCTGGGTTATCCCGCAGGGCTTCTGGGAAAGGGGGAAAGGGTATGGGGCAGAGCAGAGCTGGAATGGAAATGGAGGCCCACCATGTTCCAGACACACAGCTGTGTTGCTGAGCAGAGTTCAGCCTTGGCCTGACATGGTGGTGGTTGTCTTTCGCTGGGTCTTAGAGACATGTAGAGGTTGGGCAGGGGAAGGGGCATGTCCTCTGGGGACACAGTTCCCGGGCTTCTCTGAGGAGGAAGGTGGGAGTGGTCCTTGCAAAAGCAACAGAGAAGGCTCTGCCCACCTGTCCCTCTGGTGGTACCCAACAATCTCAGGTGTTCAGACCCCCGCCAGGCCCCAGGTTCAATGCCCCCTCCCACCTGTATGGTCCCTGGCCCTGAGGGCTCAGCTTATCCCCAGGAAGTTGGACGCCTTCATCTATGATGCTGCTGTCCTCAACTACATGGCGGGCAAGGATGAAGGCTGCAAGCTGGTCACCATTGGATCTGGCAAAGTCTTTGCTACCACTGGCTATGGTATCGCCATGCAGAAGGACTCCCACTGGAAGCGGGCCATAGACCTGGCACTCCTGCAGTTCCTGGGGGATGGTGGGTGCTGCCATTGCTGGGGGCTGGGGTGGTCCCAGGGTATCTCGACTACCACTTTGTGTGCCCACAGCCTATGGGAAGGAAGAGGCTCTGGGGGTGAGGTTGGGGCAGTAGGGGAGCAGGTATTAGGAGCGCTGCATGAAGACCTGGAGAAGGGATGGGCTTGTAGGAAGGAGCAAGAACCAGAACTGGGGAGTCCCCCAAAGGGCAGGGATGGCAAGGAAGGCGTTGGGCCACACAGGGGGTTGCGGGTGGCTGAACTTTCTTTTTCTCCAGGACCCCTCCCATGATTTTTCCCAGATGAGCACCTCCTTTGCAGTTTGGTCTCCCCATTTCCATCCTGAGATTACCTGGGGTAGTCCAGAACCAGGGCTAGGCTAGCTCCGGGAACAGGGGTTCACATGTGCCCGCCCCAACCCCAGGGAGTATTGAGAGGAGCCCCATCCTGATTAAGTAATGCTCTCCTTATTTTGTGGTGCTTGTGGTCTCCAAGGGGCCCAGCTCCATACTCAGTGTGCAGAGGGTAAAGTGTACAATGGCGAGTGAACAACAAATGAAGGGATGCTAAACTTGACCCAGTCAAACAAGCCTTTCCTGGGCACGTGGGTGGTCTTTGCTGGGGGCGAGCAGGTGGCCCACAGCTTCTGCTTTGCTTTCTTTTGTTTTGGCTAACACTGCCCCCATCTCACTTGAGTGGTCCCACTTGAGAAATAAGGGGGTGGTATCCTGTCCCCAGACCCCTCCTCCATCCAGGCACGGGTTGAGTGTTGTTAGTGGGTCCATTATGATTGGCTCCTGAGCCAGGTGCATCCCCTTCCCTAGGAGAGACCCAGAAACTGGAGACAGTATGGCTCTCAGGGATCTGCCACAATGAGAAGAATGAAGTGATGAGCAGCAAGCTGGACATTGACAATATGGCTGGGGTCTTCTACATGCTGCTGGTGGCCATGGGGCTGGCCCTCCTGGTCTTCGCCTGGGAGCACCTGGTCTACTGGAAGCTGCGTCACTCAGTGCCCAACACATCCCAGCTGGACTTCCTGCTGGCTTTCAGCAGGGTAGGTGCCTGGGGTACTAACTAACCAGTTAAGTCAGAGCTGGCCATGGCCCCATTTACAGATGTGCAAACCAAGGTCCTGGGAGGTGGCTGGTTTGCCAGCACCACTGGGGTTGGAACCCTCCAGCACCATTTACTAGATAGTGTGATTGATTAGAATTGGCTTCTGGAGGTTCAGACATCAAATTCATCTGAAAAGCAGCACAGAGCCTGGCACATAGGGGACGCCTAACAAATGGTTGCTTCCGGGGACTTGAAGGCCATCAGGCTTGGGGCAGGGCAAGGACAGTGGAGGGTCTTCACGGGGGAGAGGGCGCTGTTCACAGCCTGCCTTTCCTCCTATCCAGGGCATCTACAGCTGCTTCAGTGGGGTGCAGAGCCTGGCCAGCCCCGCAAGGCCGCCCAGCCCAGACCTCACGGCCGGCTCGGCCCAGGCCAGCGTGCTCAAAATGCTGCAGGCGGCGCGCGACATGGTGACCACGGCGGGCGTGAGCAGCTCCCTGGACCGCGCCACGCGCACCATCGAGAGCTGGGGCAGCAGCCGCCACGCGCCCCCGCCCGCCTGCCCCGGGCCCGGCCCGCGACCGCAGGCCCCCGGCCCGCCCCCCGAGCCCAACCCCAGGGGCTGGGGGCCGCCGGGCGGGGGCCGTGCTGCGCTGGTCCGCAGGGCCCCGCAGCCCTCCGGCCGGCCGCCGACGCCCCGGCCGCCTCTGCTCGACATCTCCCAGGCCTCGAACCCGCCTGCCTGGGAGGCGCGGTGGCGGCTCTGCGCCGGGCCCCACGGGCGGCACCTCTCGGCTTCCGAGCAGTGCGCGCTCTCAGAGCGCCCCCTGTGCCCTGGGCACTGTCACTACAGCTCCTTCCCCCGAGCCGACCGGTCCGGACGCCCCTTCCTCCCTCTCTTCCCGGAGCCCCCAGAGCCGGACGACCTGCCGCTGCTGGGGCCAGAGCAGCTGGCCCAGCGGGAAGCCCTGCTGCGCGCAGCCTGGGCCCGGAACCCACTCCCGCGCCACGCTTCTCTGCCCAGCTCGGTGGCCGAGGCCTTCACTCGGCCTGGCTTGCTGCCTGCCAGGTACACCGGCCACGCTTGCTCCTGCTCCAACAGCCGGCCGGCCTGCAGGCACTTGGCGCAGGCACAGTCGATGCGGCTGCCCTCTTACCCGGAGGCCTGCAGGCAGGGCGAGCCAGCAGGGGTCCTCGCCTGGCAGCCCAGACAGCACGTCTGCCTGCACGCCCATGCCCACCTGCCATTTTGCTGGGGGGCTGTCTGCCCTCATTTTCCACCCTGCGCCAGTCATGGCCCTTGGCTTCCTGGGTCCTGGGGGCCTCCAGTGAACAGGGGCAGGACCTTGGGACTGAGCACGGGTTACAGGGACAGTGGGGTGCTGGAAGAGGTCAGCAGGGGAGCCTGTGGGACCAAAGGCTCCCGAAGACCCTGCACCTGGAGGCGGATCTCAAGCCTGGAGTCAGAAGTGTGAGGTAGTTCTGGTTCCTGTTGGGCTGGATTCTCTGCTTGGCACTGTCAGGGATAGGGACAGGCAGACTTGGGCTTTCCTGGCTTCTGCAACCATATGCTGGCCAGGGGCCCCAGTGGCAGATGATTCTTCCATGGCCAGCTCAGTGACCTCGGCAGGCTTTGGCTGTGTCCTCATCACGCAAAGCCCCATCCATCCAGCACGTGTCACAGGGAGCAGGGCTATTGAGGGTGTCTCTGCCCTGGTGTTAGTCTGGCCCTGGTCGTGGCTGCTGTGGCCTTGGTGTGAGGGCACGGAGGCTAGACCTGGGGGTGGGGCAGGGCCATCCTGCTCCTTGCTCCACCTGACTGGAGTTTCTAAGTACGGAGACATTAAACCAACCTCTTACAACTCACTGCGCCTGGCTGCTCATTCTGCATCCTGAAAGGGGCATCACAACCTGTCGGCAACAGGAGCATCGTGGGAATATCCAGATATTCAATCTTCAGACAGGGCATCTTCTGGGAGCAAGTGGGCAGCTCACTCTGGGGGACTCTTAGGAGTGTCTGGGGAGGATGTGGGGAGAAGGTGAGGCTGAGGGATGGGCTCCAGGCCACAGAAGCCACTCGGTATTCAGTGCCAACTCAATCTACCCTGGTGCCAGATGTGACAAATGTGATCAGCATGGGGGCGCTGGTGGTGATGGATGGAATTCAATCTTCAGTCTCCTTGAAAAGGGAGGCCCAGACCAGGGACTGCAGGTGTCTCGCCGAGACAGGGACCACCTGGGAGCCTGACAGTGTCAGGGTGGGAAGACAGCGGAAGGTCTGCTGGGAGCCTGCCAGGCTTGCCTGGCCCTTGGCCGGCTGCATGGGCTCTGTGGGCTCTGAAGCCTGGCCTGGCTGGCATCCGGGGCCAGGTGAGGCTCGGTCTTCCAGGTGCCAGGACTTCTCAGGTAGGAGAATTTGCCCACTGTTCCATCCGCTCATCCTCCCTCTGGGGTTCTCAGCTGACCTCCTTTCTCTGTCACACCATTTGCCCTGGGCCATGTGAAAAGATGGCTCTTGTTATATCCTTTGGTGTTTTCACATCTGCAACTACATTTATCCCCCTCAATGACTGAAGTGAGCAAGGAATCCTCCTTCCATTTGTTCCACAAACATGGTGGGCACTATCAATTCTGTCAAACCCTTTCCTGATTGTCCTTAACAGGTTGGGTGGGGGCCAAGCAGATTTGTCCACATGACAAAGAGACACAGACTTGCCTGGCTCCCTTTCTCTCTGCCCAGTGCCCTTCCTGGGGAGTCAGGTAGGGTGGGGGAGAAAGTTCTCAAAAGGTTTGGCGTGATGTCCCAGCTGGTGCCAAGGAAGCAGGGTTCCCTCTTCAGTCTCCAAAGAGAGGTCTGGGTAGAGGCCATGAGAATTGACCTTTTGGTTTGGTTTTAGAGGTGGGAGCCGTTGAGATATAGTAGGGTGGGATACATCTCCATTTGTGGCTAGAGTCTGACCACCCCAAGAGTAGGTGGCCCTCCTACATTACAGTCAAGTTCACCTTCTCTGCCCTATGGATGTTCTTGGGCTGGAGCCAGAATCAGACAGGTAGGGGGTGTGAATCTAGGTGAGTGCTCTGGAAGGGAGCTTGACCTTGGCCACAGCCGCGGTAGTGAGAGGGTTAACAGTAGGCTACCAATCCCTGAGTGGGACCCCACATTTTCCCTGAGTCAGGATTTGGTGCAGCCCTGGGGGAGACTGTGGCAGTGGGGCCAGGGACAGGGCGAGGCCGGGCTGCTCTGCTCATTGCCCAAGATCATTAATAATCAAGGACTGGAAAGATAATTAAGAGCCAACCGTGGAGCCGAGCCTGCTGCTGGCTGGGAGGAGGGGCCGCTCCTGCTCGCCCGGCCAGGCACTGGCTGCCATCTAGGAACATGAGTGGGGGACACAGTCCCTGGGAAGGGGATGTGGTTCAGGGCCGGTGTCCTTCCTCTCCAAGTGGAGGCAGAAAGCCTGGGGGTGGGGAAGGGAGGAAGCAAGGCCTTGGATGGGAAAGCATCCGAAACCAGGGCCCCATGACCACACACCAAAGCTGCTTTTCTGTTTGGTGGGACCCAGGAAGAGAGAGGCCCAGCCACAGTCACAGGGAATTCTGACCTGCTTCCCTCCTGCAGTTGTCCTGGATGTATTTCCCTTGGTCTTTAGCCCAGTGCTCACATCTACCCCCAGGGTGGGGGACAAAGTTCACAAAAGGGTGGGCATGATATCCCAGACCAGGCCCCTCCAGCCTCGCCTGCCTGCTCTTTGAAAGGGGAGGTGTGCAGGTCTCCCAGAGGACTGGGGAACCAGAGCCAATCCTTTCCTCCCCCCAAGTCCTCTAGACCCTGAAGAATCGTTTCCTGACTGAGTACTGCAGGCAACGGCCATCACACGCCACCATCTCTTTAGAAGGCTATGAAACCAATTAGATACCTGAAGTCTTAAATTTGAGTCCCAGGTCTTGGGCTGTGAGCGCAGTTACGGCTGGTGAGTGACACAGGAGGTAACGGGCATCAGTAAACAGCAGCTTTATTGAGCAGGTTCTGGGCTCAGTCCTTAATTTTCCAGGACCCATCCGTCATATAGGTAGTTACCCCACTTGGCAAAGGAGGCTCCAAGAAGTACTTAGCACTGTGACAGACACATGGCCGGCCCTCTGTACAGGTCACTTCTCCCTTTCTCCAGTATGAGGTTGACACTGCCAGCCCCAGCCCCAGGGAAGAGGGGTGGCAGGGTTCTCCTGTAGCTCTGGATCTTGGTCTAAGGGCCAGATTTTCAGTGGCCCTTGGCATGAGTCAGCCTTGCTAGGGCCTCTGACCCCTAAGCGGGCTCAAATCTCAGCTTTCTACTCCCCGGGGCCTGGCACAGCTGCCACTTTCCCTCTGCTGGCGGCCTGGCCGCTCCTCACCACTCTGGTGTCAGCCTGTTGCCAGGGCTGCTCCTGGCCCCATGTGGTGAGCACAGATGTGTGGCCTGGGGCCTGGACCGGGGCCCACTGCTACCTTCCACAACTCAGCAGTGCCTCAGCCTGTCACCTGCCATCTGCCCCATCTACAAGCCCACAGCCGCCTCTCTGGCCTCAGGTGAGGAACAGCCAGAGGGCTGGCAGCAGGCGCCAGTGCTCAGGTGGGCCTGGCGCCTTGGCAGGGAACAAGCGAAGATTGTCTTCTCCCACCTTGACCTGACTTGCCCTTGGGGCTGCTCTGGGTGGATGAGACAGGTAGAGGCTGCTGTGTTTAAAACTGCCACGACACTTGTATCTTGTGCCAGGCTGACATCCAGCTGGCATCCCTGTTCTCCTCACCCGTGACCCCTAGAGCCCCTCTGCAAACGGAAACTATGACCCAACTTGCTTCAAACATTGATATAAAAACTCACAATTGTGCTTGATGCACGTGGTGAGCAGCATCACTTCGGGATGTCTAGCTGCTAGGGTCTTTCATCCCTTGTCCTGAATCCACCCAGCCATCAGTGGAGAGGAAGGTGACCTCATCTGACTTCTCCCGAGGCAGGTGGCAACGAAGGTGCAGAGCAACCAGACAGTGGGGAGGGTCCCTGCGTGGCATCTGTGACTCCCGGTCACTTCAGGTCAATTCCCTCCAGGGCTGGGGCAGCTGGGGCAGCTGGGGCTCAGAGGAGGAGGGGAATGCAGCCACCAGACTCCACTGCTGTGTGTGGCTCCAGATTGTCACATAAATCAACCTGGGCTTTATGATGCTAATAAATTTGCTTCCAAAATTTGGTTTGGAGCCCGGGGGCAGCAGGATGATTTAATTTGCTTTGTCCTTAAGCAAGAGGGAGTGTAATTGGAGAAGGTAAGTACAGATGTTTTAATTGAGTTCTCAGCAAACAGCAGGCAGCTTCAGGGAGGGCCTAGCACAGGGCATGGGCAGCTCTTCCTTATACGTGGCCTCACTACCCTGGCACCAGCTGGCTTGGCCCGCCCCAGGGCAGGGTCTCCTGGGAAGATACCACCATAGCAGGTGGGGAGGAGCAGATGTTTTTCACACGGATGGAAGACGATGGCTTATGGGGGCAGGTGCAAGAACTGCCCACATGCGACAGTGGCGAGAAAGCAGAGTGAGGCCAATTTATGACTCAGGGGTTCTCAGGGGCAGGGGTGCCAGGGCCAGAAGCAGAGCGGTGCTGCCTGCAGACCCACATTCCCTGGGCCCCAGGGTGTACCGTCAAACGTCAGAGAGCGACACACACACAGAGGAGGAGGGGGCGAGGGTTCCCTCACAAGGGCTAAGCAAGGCACTGAAATCAAGAGGGTGGGGTAGGGGCCTGAGTTCCCCATTCCCCAGAGAGGCAGCTCCCTGGCAGGCTGCTCTGCGCTCTAGGACAATGGGACCAGGCCCAGGGCTGGGGACAAGCCAGGGTCAGGAAGGATCCCCAGGGCCTGAAGCAGAAGGCACATTGAAAATGCAGAGTTCAACAGAGTCATCTGTTTCCAAGGTGGCCTGCCCAGCAGGTGCAGGCATGATTAGGTGGAGGTGGCTGCAAGCCTGGCCTCCTTCCACAAGAACGGGCAGGTATCTCTTCCTACCCTACGGAACTCAGGGGCAGGAGGAGTGCCACGCTGAGCACCCGTGGCCAGACTCTGGAGGGAGCACCCTTGTGTGGACTGGAGCAAGGCAGCTGCTGCCTGCTGGCCTGGCCGTCCGTGGTGGGAACCACGAAGCCCTCTCCACGCCTCATGCCCAGGGCAGCCCCCTATACTGCAGGGGGCCCAGAGGGCTCCAGGGGTAGTCAGGGGCCAAAGAGCCCCTACCAGGAAGCACAGGCGAAGGACTTTAAACCCAGCTTCTAGGCTGCCGCGTGCCCTGGGAAGGGATGTGCCATTGGCGCAGTGCCCCAGAGATGGCGGCCACAGCAAGGGCCCTCACAGCTCTGGCTCAGGGACCCTGGTGCCAGTTAGCACTTCCCATTCTTGTCACTAGGAGTGGCACTTAGCGACTCTCAGGCCTGGCAGAGAGTTGGGTGCTGCCTGCCAGAGGCAGGCCAGGTTAGAGGACCAGGGCCTGAGACTTGTCTCTGAAGGGACAGCAGCTGCTAGTAGACAGGCAAGGACGCAGGAAGGGGCTGGGGAGGGCGGAGGAGGGGACACGGGGTCTGGTATAAATAGCAGCAGTGCCAGCACTGCATGTGCCACCACATGAGGGAGGAGCCTGCCTCCAACGGCTGGAGGGGGCAGCAGTGTGACTGGGACCATCCTGAAACCTGAGAGCAGCTGCTGCTGCCCTAGGCAGGGGCATGGCAGGGAGTTGCTCCAGGGGACCAGGCCCTCCAGGGGACCAGGCCAGCACAGACTAGATAGGGCCCTGGGTCAGGAGGAGACCCCCAGTTGGAGATGCAGAGGTGCCCTCTGAGCGCCCCTGTCCTCCTGCCCATGAAGCCCTGGGTGGCAACGAAAATCTTGCTCTACAGCGGCGAGGCCGTGGTGGGGCCCCTGGCCGTCTTGTCACCAGGCACACCCTGCCATCAGAGCTTGGTCTCACTGAGAACAATGTTGGCTGTGACGAAGAAGAAGCAGGAGAAAGCCCAGAGCAGCACGAAGCCCACCCAGAAGGTGTGGTGGAACGGGGACCTGTGCTTGTTGACGGTCCCGTAGCCGAAAGTCACCTGGGTGTCCTTGCGGCAGTGGTACACCAGGAAGGCAGGGATGACGAACTGGATGCCAGTGCCTGCGTAGGCCCCCGTGATGCCCACCAGGGACTCCAGGTCATGTGTGCAGAAGGCCACCAGCACGGGTGGCACCAGGGTGATGGTGGGGAAGACCACGCGGTCCACCACCCAGGGGTACGTGCCGCCCTCGCGGTGGAAGAGCGTCTTCCAGTTGTTGCGCAGAGTCACGGCGATGATGGGGAAGTTGGTGCTGATGGTGAAGACGGGGAAGAGGCCCAGGAAGAGGCGCACGGCAGCCAGACCCACGACGTCGCAGCGCGCAAAGTTGAGGGTGTACATGTCCATGAGGCTGTCGCCACGGAAGCAGAAGATGGCGGTGAAGGAGAGGAGGCCGTAGAAGGCCAGGATCAGCACGTAGTCCAGGAACACCAGTCGTGTGAGGTAGCGCTTGGAGGAGACGGGGGTGACGAGGGACGGCAGGGAGTGCTGGCACATGAAGGAGTAGACGCACACCCCCAACAGGTTCCGGAGCCCTGAGGGGTCGGCCAGGGGCGGGTGCCCCTCTCCTTGGCCCTTTCCGATGCGGACCAAGGCCAGCACAATCATGATGGCGAAAGCTGGAAGACAAGATGGGAGTGAGCCACGGCATGGGACAGTCCCCTACCTGGGACTCTGTAGCCTGGGGACCTGTGGGGGGGGCGCTAGAAAGAACCCACAAGAAAGAACCTTTAAATCCAGATTCATGCGACCCAAAGCCACATTGTGGGGCAGGTCAACATGGCTACTAGAGCTTACGAATGCCCCACTGCCCCTCTCTACACCCTGTGCCCTCTGCCCAGTGTGGGGGTGTCTGGTCATGATTCAGAGCAGTGCTATGCTAGGGTGTCAGCAGGGTGGCCCTGTCCCCTTCCTGGCAGGGAGCAGGCTGGCAGCACACCTGTTCCTTCGCCCTCTCCTGGTTTAAAGGGTGCGCCCGGGGAGCCGACGGCGAGTGCAGGGCAGAAGGGACACAGCATTTGGAAGGAAGCGTCCTCCCAGGCTTGGGGCAAAAAGGCAGGAATGCCAGGTGCAGATGTGGAGGCAGCACCTACAGCAGGCGGGAAGTGGCCAGCTGTCACACTAGGGAAGAAATAACACCAGGGGGCAACACTGGGACTACTGAGTCCTGAGCTGCTGGCACCGAGGCTGGTGGCCCAGCTAGTGGACAGATTTGCTGCAAAAGTAGGAGGACCTGTGACCCTGCCTGTCTAGAGCAATCAGGCCTCTATCACTGCCCAAGACCGGGCTGCCTCACACAGAGGCACTGCAGACCAGCTCACCAGCCTGTCCTCTGCCACCTGAATGCCTTGGAGGTGGCGCAGCAGAGCACCTGCACACAGCAGAGTTCAGGAAGAACTGAGCCATCATCAGAGAGCGTTCCTGGCACTCTGAAAATACAGGACTTCTAGATCTTTCTGCAACCCTCTGGCTTCTGTACCTGCTCTATGGATCACTTAGAACTGGCCCTGTTAGCTACTTAACAACCCGGAGACGACCAGTGTCCCCGTCTCCCGTCTGAAGTTTATAACCCCTGCTGTCCCTGTCCAGAGCAGACCTGACAGCCCCTCTAGCCTCGCCCAGGTCCCTCAGATAACCATGGGGACACGGGTGAATGTGAAGCGAGACTCAGAAGAGGCCAGTGTGGCGCTTGGCCACTCCTGACAGCCAGTCCCTCAGAGGCTCAGGCTCCTCCCGGGGAGAGGCTGTTCTGCTGAGACCCACAGGAGGCCAGGCCAGTGTCTTCCCACACAATGCACTGGGGAGTGGGGTGGGGTCATCTATGACTTTAATCAGAACTGCCTGACACTGTTGGGGCCAGGAGGGGTGGCAGAGGGAAGGGGAGTGCAGGAACAGGCCTGAGAAGATTGCCAATAAAGAAGATGATTTGTTTCCGCCTCTCACAGCCCGATCCTTCCCACCACGCCTGCCGCTCCAGGGTGTCACAAATCTTCCCAGCCCTGGCCAGTCAGGGGGAAGCAGTGACCTAGTTCTTCCCTCAAGTCTTGGCCCAGGCAGTCTGGCTCATCCCAGAAACTCCCGGGGTGGGCGCAGGAGGGGTGTGAATGGCAGAGGTCTGCGAGGAAGACCTGCTTCCAGGTACGCTGGGGCAGGATGGGGGGCCTTCAGCAAGCCAGCGGGGCCAGCCCTGTGGCTCAGGAAGGTCACCAGCTGCAGAGCAGGGTGGGGTACAGCTGGGGCCAAGGCTGCGTGGTGGCGGGGCTGGTGGTTCAGGAGGCTGCAGCCGACAGCTGTGCCGCTGTGGGCAGGGTGCTGAGCAGGGCCAAGGGGCGGTGAGATCTCAATCCTGCCCTCTCACTGCCATTCAGGGTGCCACCTGTGATCTGCTCCAGGCCCTGGCCCTGACTGACATGAATTTGGAAAGAAGTCAAGAGAAATCCCGTCTGTTCCTTGACCTGGGCCTTGGCCCCCAAGTCCTGGCAGCGGGCAGGAAGGCAGAGATGTAGCTGCCCAGTGTGAGCCCCATTAGTGCTCTCTGGCCAGGATGCCAGCTGGGGCTTCTCTGCACACCTTCCTGCCCAGCACCAGGTCTCCACGAAGCCGTAGGAAACGCAGGCGGAAAGTGGCTTGCTTACTCAGGATGCTGACTAGAGAGCCCAGCTGTGGGGGGGGGGGGCTTTCCTTCTCTTGAACAAACCAAGTTATTAAGGTTTCCAAAAGGGCAGGACTGGCCTGAGTGAGCTCGCACCTGTGCACCCCGCCACCCCGCTGAGGCTCGCCCGCCAACAGCGGTCCCCAGAGCAGACATCTGGGAAGGGGGGTGTTGTACCTTTAGGTCAGTGATGATGGAGGACTTTTAATTTTTTAGTTGTAGATGGACAAAACCTTTACTTCATTTTCTTATTTTTATGTGGTGCTGAGCACTGAACTCAGGGCCACATGTGGGAGGCAAGCGCTCTACCGCTGAGCCACAGCCCCGGCCCATGATGTGGGACTTCTCTAGAACTTCTGGGACATCTACGAAGCTGTGGCTCTAGGTGGCAAGAAGACAGTCTCGCAGTCTTCTGATAAGGCGCCTGCCTAGACCAGCCGCCCGCCCGGTTCTCCTGATCTTCTTCATCCAAAGCCCAGATCTACCATGGAGGGCCTGATGCTGTCTGCTGTCCAGGAGTGAGGGGCCGCCTGAGGCCTCGTGAGGTGGCCCAGGAGTGTTAGGAAGAGTCTGCTCATGGAGTGGTGCCTCCCTGACGAGCACCTGGGGGACAGTGGGCCATCCTCCTGTCCTCTTAGTCATGCCCAGCACAGTTCTTTCTGTCCAAGGTCCCCCTGCTCTGCCAGGCCGTGCGGAAGTGCTGCTGGTGCTGGAGGGCAGACCCGGGCGCCAGCTCCAGGAAGAGGTGGCTCCCTCTGCCCCGTGCTGGGCAGCACCTGGGCCCTGGAGCAGGGCAAGGAGGCCCACCGACCTATCAGCCCAGTGAGCCACAGGAAGGGCACACGCTGCCGCACCAGGACAAGGACAGGTTTGGACCTGCCTTTCCCAGGAAGTGGCCATCGAGGCCTGAGGCTGAGCCCCTGCCCACCCCAGGACAGGACAGGCAGGCCCCCGGCTCCTACCACCATGGGACACATGGCAGTGCTGGCTGTCTCCTGGGAGTGGGGAGAGAAGGGACACTTTCTGGCCTGACTTCCAGACAGGCAAGTGACAAGAAACCTGTGTGACCCCAACACCCAGAAGAGGGAAGGGAAGGAAGTGGAGGGCTGGGGGCTCAGAGACCAGGGGCTCAGGCCCAACTGCTGCCCTTGGACCACACCCCTTTGTCCCCCACCCCCTGCAGCTGCTGGAGGAGCAGAGTTCAACAGCTCCCTCCCAGATAGATGGCCCGTCCCCGGAGACAGTCGCTCCCAAAACTCATTAGGTCTGCTCATAAATCAAAGTGAACGAGGGTGACAGCCGTGAGCGACAGGCCGTCAGGATACAGTGGGGAGCACGGGTCTGAGGCCCGGCATCCAGGGCTTGGCCATCCAAGCCACACCAGCTTACACCCACCTCTGGGACTGTGTGGGGGCCATGGAAGGATGTGGAGGTGAGAGAGCAGTGAAGGACATCCGGACGTGCAGGACTTCCCCAGCAAACGAGCAGGGGATTTGCCCCAGCGGGCTTGCTGTGCCCCAGGGTTAGGGCCAGTCCCACTGGTTGTCTGCCTTCTCACAGGCCAGCTACAGAGCATTCCATAGCAGAAATGACACTCCCAGAGGTGAGGATCCAGGAAGGACTCTGAGGGAGAAGGCAGTGAGGACCTACACCAGGTCGCATGAGGACTGTCGGGCAGTGATGAGGGGTCAGGAGACCCTGGCATCTGAGGAGCAGCAGCCCATGAAGAAACAGTTGTGTGGGTTTTGTGCGGCCCCAGGCTCAGGCAGGACGGCGCCTCCCTCCCTCACCATCGAAGACGTACTCAGTGTCCACCGAGTGTCAGCACTAGTCTGGTCACCTGAGGGTGGCACAGGACACTGACAGGTGGGCAATACAGAAGACCATTACAACAAAAGAGGGAACTGGCCCTGGCCACAGGGGCTGGGGCCCGAGGATGACACCCTGTGTTGGGAAGTGTCCACCGGTGGGAAGCCACCTGGTGGGCCTTACAGAGGAGAGCCAGGCCATCAGAAGGGACTGCAAGGACCTTCCAGGGCGTGGCTGCCACAGCCCACTCTGGCTCTCGGTTAGGAGAGGAGGAGCTCCTTGCAGGCAGTGACAGGGACTCAGGTTCCCAGGCTCCCAGCCCCACTCGCCCGGAGGGGTGTGCACGGGGACTTCTCACGGCCCCTCTGCGTCCTACAAGCAGGCTCGCCTATTGATTCACCTTGAGGCGCAGCTGTCCCCCCAGCTCCCCGGGAGGGAGGGAGGAAGACAGCGCAGCAGGCCTGTCATTATCTCGGGAACTGAGTCAAAAACAGGCACAGATCCTGAGCCCGAGAGCCAGCGAGCAGCCAGCGTGGAGAGGGCATCTCCTCTCCCTTCCTGGGGAGGTGAGGGTGAAGGCCAAATTTCCACAAGCCTGTCCTGCCCTGCCTGTAGGCCTGGGCGGCCTCTGACCCCCCAGCAGAAGCGCATCAGTTACGGGCATGGGGCGGAGCCGAGGAGAGGCTGGCGGGTCACGACGGCAAGCTGGCGACCTGCATGTGTGGTCAGTTTCCTATCAACACCCATTCTCACAGCGTTCAACACGCTGTCAGTCAAAGCTGTCCAGAGAGAGGTGCTGCAGTTGTGCTGGTAATCCCAGTGGCTCGGGAGGCTGAGGCAGGAGGATTGCAAATCCCGTCTCAAAACAATAAAAAGGGCTGGGAGTGGAGCTCAGTGTAGAGCACCTCTGGGTTCAGTGTAACCCTCACGCCCAAAAGAAAGAAGTTTCTGTGGAAGATGCCTGGCCAGTGGCGGTGTCCTCAGAGACTCTCTCCTTGGCAGAGAGGACAGGACAGCCAACGTCCTTCTGAACAGCTGCCAAAGGGCAAAGGGGATGCTGACTTGTAAGAGGCTGAGAATAAACAAACACCACGTCTCTCTGGAACCCTCCTTTCTGAACAGTCCCCTGGACTCACCCTAGGCTGGGAAGGAGAACACAATCTTGCTGACCAGGTGAAGCACCAGTGAGTTGAGGCCTCATAGTGGACTTGCTGGGACCAAATGGGGGATGAGCAGGTGTCTGAAGTTGGGGGGCCCAGGGCATAGATGCTCACTTTTGGGGGATCCAACAAGCTCACTTGAGCTCAGGAGCTCCAGAACAGCCTAAGCAACAGTGAGACCCAGAAAACAAAACTCATTGTGATTGTTTTATATTGATTACATGCCGACAGAGTTTTGGTATAAGTAAATATATTATCAAAATTGACTCTATATATGTATATTTTAAATATTACTTTTTGACACAGGGTCTCACTCAGTTGCCTTGATCCTCCTGCTTCAGCCTCTTGATTTCCTGGGATTACCGTGGCACCACGGAGCCTGGCTCTGATTATGTTTTTAAAGTGGTTACCGAAAAATTAAAAATTTCCCAAGCGGCCAATGACGCATTTCCACTGGGCAGTGGGTCTTCTGTGCTGTGTGGCCGTGCAGCCGTGAAGCCTGATCTTTTGGGAACCTGTGACATCTGCCTTCAGCCCCCATTTTCAGCCCAAGTTTCCCAGCTCTAACTCTGTCACCCGCCTTGATTCGCATGGGGACACTGAAGACCTGGGGTGGGGTTATGACACTGCATTGATCCTTCTTGAAAAAGCCAAAGGACAAGTAAGCTCTGAGTCCCTTCAAGTGACAGTGGGTGGCTTGCCCTGTGGAAGGGAGGTGCTGGCTGGGCCTGGATGTGAGCTGGAGCAGAACCTCTCGGGAACCTGGGGCTCTGCCTAACCACCCTGACCCCAGCCACCCGGCTCCCCTCCTCCAGCGGTCCGAAAGGGATAAGGAACACACCTGTGGTGGGCCGAGGGACCTGTGTCCACCTGCTGTACCCTCTGCCTTATCCCCAGGGTGCACAACTTTGCATAAATACTTGGAGTCATGACCCTAAGGGCCAGGGGTGAACCCAACCAACTTCCTCCCAGTGTCCGTGACCATAAGCCCCCTAAAGCCGGTGACAGCTGGGCTTTACCTGGGCAGGGATATTTCCTGGACAGCAGCCCCCTCAACCCTCCGATCTCTGATTCCAACCCCAGATGCTTCTGAGGCTGGGGTGGAGTGCCCCAGACACTGGGCTATTCTCCAAGTCCCATTCAGGCTCCCACTCCAACTCTGACCATGCAAGGAGGAGGCCATCCATCAAGGTGCCTGTCAGAGGGATAGCCCTTTCTTCTCCAAGCAGAGAATCAACATGCCAGGGCTAATGATAACAAATGGCCAGTGTGTGCCCGTCACCAGCTCTGGCCCTGGTGCCCCAGGTAGAGGCTGGGTCTGGGGAGACTGGACACTGGTTTTGTCCTTCATGGCCACAAAACCCTCGATGAGACCCACTCAGGAGCCCTAAAGGGAAGCAGGTGGCTGTGCATTTGCTCCCCAGATAATCACACTAACCAACTTCAAAAAGAGAGCCACATTAGAGGGGACAGGAAGAGACAGGGGCCGGCAGGTGGAGGGAGGTGTGAGTGATGCCCAGGAGGCTGCACATCTTGGAAGGGCCGGAGGGAGGGAGGCTGTTTTCTCC
Source organism: Urocitellus parryii (assembly GCF_045843805.1). Lineage (NCBI taxonomy): Eukaryota > Metazoa > Chordata > Mammalia > Rodentia > Sciuridae > Urocitellus > Urocitellus parryii. Next base: position 177,793,942 of record NC_135537.1, on the reverse strand, counting down.
AAACAAACGCGTTTTCAGGTTATGCTGGGTTCAGCTCTTGCTTTTCCACTCATCGCATCCTGAGGTGGCCTGTTTCCTTGCCTTTAAAAGCGGAGATGACGTGGGGGTGGGTGCCAAGGAGAGGAGGGGAGCCGACATGGGCAGAGTGAGGCCGGCAGCAACCGCTCCAGTGTGGGGTCCCTCCTACTGGGGCAGAGCCTTACTTGCTGGCCCAGTCCCAGCAGGCAGGGACATCCTGTCAGTGCAGAGTCCTCGCCCACTTGTCCTTGTCCAAGGAGAGGACTGGGATTATACTGATGACCCCACCTGCCGGGTCAGGTCGAGCTACTGTCAGAATAGTCCCCAGGAACATATGTCACTGGCACCAGGGTCGCTAATCCTTTGGGGTCTGGGGGTCAGGGATGGGGTGGTGGCGAGCAGGGCCCCAGACAGGCTGTGCAGACTTGCTGTATGAACCCCGGTGATCCTGGTTCCTTCTCGACCACCCAGCACTCCTGAGGCCACACAAAGCCAAGTATCCCTCACTATCATCTGGATGGGTGCTCTCGCTGGTGCCCAAGTGGGTGCGTCCTTCGGGCCATTGCCATTCTCCCTAGGCACAGGCCATGGCGCTCCTGTATGAGCCCTGAGAGGACAGGCCATTCTCGGTCCCCTTGGAAGTTCTCTCTGGCCCCACACAGATGTGAGTCTGGCCCCTATGTCAGATTGCTCCCTTGGGCCTGTGTGACATTCTCTGGGGGCCTTGCCTGTAACGACTCACCCCAAGCTCAGTTTGGTTTCTGCTCAAAGGAGGGAATTTAAAGCTACCCTGACTCCTGCCTATGCCAGGCCAGCTCCTGTGCTCTCTTCTCATTCTGGGTGCAGGAGAGAGAGAGCCCTGACATAGTCGGCTAAGGGACTAGGAGGATAGTGCTTGCTGTCCTCCCTGAGGGACTGGGAGCAGTCCTTCTCTCTCCTGTGGCAGGAAGGGTGGCAGTGAAGCAGTGAGTCTCTGGAACAACCAAGTAAGTCTGCAGCCAGAAACCAAGAGTCCTGGCTTATCGTCCCCAGCCCTCCCCACCGTGGGGCACACAGGGAGTACCCAGTGGCAGAGTCCCCATTTTCCATTCCTAAGTGGCCTGTGCAGCCCAGCGTGGAACCGCGGGGAAGGCAGAGCAGGGCCGGCTGGCTCACCTCCTTCCTGGACATGGCTAACGATGTCTCAGGCACCGTCATCCTCCCCTGGAGGCCACTGGGCCCTTCCCTCCTGAGCAGCCAGCAAGATGCAGAGAGAGCAGGAAGGAGAGAGAGGGGAGCAAGGAAGAGGAGGAGGCCACATTGGGACAAGGACGCTGGGCTCCCCTAGCCTGACACAGTCCCAGAGCACCGGGCTGGGGTGGCTCCCACTCGCTCTGCAGGTGTAGACGGCTGCCAGATTGCAGCAGGGCAGAGGACAGCTGTGGGTGAGGTGCCCCTGCCCCCACAGAGGCCACACCTGCACCACTGCCAGGTCAGCCACGGGAGTCCTCGTCCAGTGGCTGGACCCACAGATACCTGGGCCACATGCAGATCAAAGCTGCTGACAATGAGGGCTGCTCAGACCAGATGCAGCCGGAAGCAGAGGCCTTCACGGGCGCCTCCCGACTGTGGCAGGAGGACATGGCTGGCTGCTCCCCAGCAAAGGCTAACGACATGTCCACTCTGCCCTGACAGCCAGAGGACAGAATCCGTGGGTGCCTCTCCTATCAAGGGACGGTCTCCTATAAAGGGACCTCTGGGTTTGCAGAGAATGTCTAGAAAACTAACAATAAAATTAAGACCAGATGAAACACATATAAAAGGTTTTTCTGGAATGAGGGAAAGCTGGACCTGAACAGCTCCAGAGAGCCCTAAAGAGGGGCCCAAAGTGGGCGGGCAGGCAGGGCTGCAGACGACGGGGTAGGCGGGCACGGACACAGGAGGGCTGGCGGGAGGGAAGGAGACAGGGGACAGAAATGTGCCACCTTGATTTTGGAAGGCAGGGTCTTTCCCAGACCCTTGAGAAGGACCAGTTGAATGGCCGTAAAAGAACTCAAATGCCAGTTGGCAGCTGTGGGCAGCAGATGGCCCCGGCTCACGAGACCCCTGGCTGCCGATGATGACAGATAACAGCAGTCCCACGGGAAGATGCCTCCCACCCCTCAGGGTCCAGGTGTGAACAAGGGGACAGGTAAAAACCAGAAAACCCCTGTTGCAGGGTGGTGGTCTCCTCCTGGGGGTCTCCTGCCTTGCCTGCCACCACCACAGAGTCCCACCTCTCCCTCTGGCTTGGAAAACAAATCTGGGGCACTTGCTGGGGGTGTGGGGGGCAGGCCGACTCCAGCTCCTCCGTGGCTGCCTGGCGAGGACGGCGTCTGACCCACTTTGAGGGGAACACAAAGCAGAAGACTGTGAGCATCTGCTCTGAATCCACAAGCAGAGGGGAGGGAGGCCCGGGTCCTCGACAGCCCAGGCCTGAGCAGGGCGGCGGCATTCCAGGGCAAGAGCCTTTATTAGAAAGAATCTGACTTTTAATAACGCCAAGTGGGACGCCCTGAGCTGAGCCAGCTGCTTGTGTCCCCCTGTGGGAGGCGTCGGCCTGGGGAAGCAGGCAGGGGACTGAAATAATCATGCCACAGTGGCCCCTTCCAGCCCCAGAACTCCCTGCTGGGCAGCACTGGGCATGCAGGGCGGGGCCACCACAGGTGTGAGTCGAGCTGCTGGAGGCGCCGGCCCTAAGGCCATGGTCCCTGGGCCTGTGGGGACAAAGCCTGGTGCTGTGGCTCCCTCTCCAGGGTGCCTGTCCACCTGCTGCTGACAGCAAGCTGGATGCTGGAGAGAAACCCTCGCCCAGCAGGGGAAGGGCCTGCTTCTCCCTGCTCTCAGGCTGCACTTCCCTGAGGGTGCTGGCGAGGGCTTGGGGTGCAGGGAAGGCCTCCCTCCACTGCACAGGGGACCACAGCTGGGGTGCAGTGAGGAGAAGCCTTACACTGTGGACACCCAGCTCCGTTACTAAGCGCTACAGCTCTCTCTGGACCAGGCTGAGGTCTCGTCCCTGTACCCATGACTGGCCCCTGAGGGGATTAACTCTGAGGCTACTCTCAGGTGTGAAAGCTGGCTGAGATGACAAGGGTGACGCTAGTCACTGTGGCTTGCCTCTGAGCGCTGACCAGGTGCCAGCCACGGGGCTAATGAGTACCTGCTACACAATCCCATTTGTCTTCACAGCCGCTGATGGAGAGAGTCCTCACCACCACGGCCCCGACATGGAGCCTGGCGGAGGGCGCTTGGTCTGCTGTGCACGATGGGAGAGACACTGTCTGACCCACACCAAGGGAAGCAGGTGAGGCCTGCAGTGTGACAACTGTAAGTGCAGCACTCACAGCAAACCAGCCCCCGGAGCTGGGCCCCGCGCTCAGGAACCTCGGTTGACCTGAAGTGGCTGCCTGTGGGGCGCAGACTGCAGGACCAAGGGGGCTGGTCACCTAAGGCCTGCACAAGTCTCACTTCTGGGACAGCACAGTGAAACCCTCCTTGCACATGCGAACTGAGAGGTATTTGCAGTCCAGGGATCCCACACTGACCAATCTGGTGTCCCCAGAACTTAATTGTGGCACATTAAGAATGAACCGACCTTGGCACTTGTCATCCATATTCTTTCACTTCCCCTAGACAAGCAGCTGTTTCAAAAGGCCATTTAACTCTTTTAGGACTTAAAAGAGCATTTAACTCTTTTAGGACTTACTTTGGCAGATCGAGAGGACTTCTGGGAAGGGCAGGGCAAAGGCCTCGGAGGAACTGGCCGCCGGCTCCTCGGCAGAGCTCTGGGGCCTGTGATCTCCCCTGGCCTCATTTCAACAGATGGCAGAACAAATTCCTAATTAAGCATGAGAAAGCTTCCGGCTCAGCACATTCACTCATGGCTTTCTGGTCCCTCTGGTACCCATTCTCCCCTTGGTCTCCTGGAAGCCAAGCCAGCTTATTGCCACCCCAAGCTCCCCATGGCTCTTGGAAAGGCCTGTCCCTAATCTAGGGAGAGGGGAGAGGCGGGGAGTGCGCAGCGGGGGTAGGGGTGAGCTTGGGGGGGGTCTTGTCCGGGGATGGGCCACGCAGCTGCTTTTCAGAGGCAAAACAGAAAGGGAGCTGGGCAGACAGCTTGGCAGAGACTTGAGAAGACAAGTGGGGCTTCAGAGACCACTGCCTGCAGGGTCTTCTAGAAAGACTGCCAGGGTGAGCTTAGCCCAGAGGACAGACACCCTCCGCGGGTCCAGCCCCTGTTCCTAGCAGACCTGTGAAGGTCCAGCAGGCAGACCGAGGGTCTTCCCCCTGACAGGGCTGCCCACGTGGTGCTCTTGGTGGCTGCAGGGGATTCCGTGGCCTCTGTTCCCGGCTCCTCCCCTGCGTACTGTGGCTGGGGTCAGGAGGAGGCAATCACCTGCTCCCAGGCCAAGAGGAGAAATGCCCAGGTGCACTGCCACCCCAGAGGGACAAAAGCCTGGCTCACCAGGGCTCAGTTGACTTCACTGGGCACCTGCCTCTTCCTGGACATGCTCTGTGTCAGTGACAGGTCTGCTTCTCAAGCCCAAGGGTCTGAGTCTCTCATGGAGAAAACTGGCTGCCTGTGCTGTCCCCCACGAGACTCCTGACACTTGATTATCTCTCAGATCAAAGGGAGAAAAGAGGCAATCGGCTGCAAAGATAACGTGTCAAGACAGCTGTGTCACCACCACAAGACAAGTGCCCGTGACCTTCACAAGCTGGTCCCTGCTCAGACTCGGATGCTGGTCTCGGGGCTGCTGCCTGCCGCTGGCTCTGCAGCACAGCAGGGGCTGCCTCCAGGGCTTCAGGAGCCCCAGGGCTGGTGAGCGGGGCCTCTTCACAGAAGAGCCTTGGAGTGAGGGCCCAGGGTGACACTGCAGTCAGTGCCTGGTACCTGGTGGGCACCATGAGAGGACAGGCAGCCCGCCACTGGGGTAACAGCAGTCGGTTTTCTCAAGCCCCAGAGCTGATTCCACTCCTGAGCTAGATCCTGGGGGAGGGGAGAATGGGAAGGGAGCAGGGCGTTGACACAGTCTTCCAGGGCCCTGGGCCTGCGGGCAACAGGAGATGGGTGGCTCCTCTGACACAATCTGGTATGAGTTGGGCCTCTTATTTATTTACTTGGGTACTGGGGATCGAATCCCTCGGCGCTTTACCACTGAGCCACACCCAAGTCATTTTTACTTTGAGACAGGGTCTCACTAAGTTGCGAGGCTGGCCTCGAACTTGCAATTCTCCGACCCCAGTCTCCCAGTGGCTGGGATTACAGGGGTGCGCCACCATGCCCACCACAAGCTCCTCTCTTTAGATGAAGTATTGCTTCCCAGAAGCAGAGAGGAATTTGTTGCACTCGATAGGTGCAGGGGTGCTGCAGAAGCTGTTAGCTATCATCATCCGGGTGGCTGTCCCCTGTGGGCTGACAGGGGAAGCATGTGCATCCCCTGTACCTCTGCCCCTTGCTCGTGCCCAGGACAGGGAAAGAAACAAAACCAAGCTCAGCTTTTGGGCCAGCACCCAGGCTGAGGACAGTCAAGCACACTGGGCAGGAGTCACTTCAGGGCTGCAGAACTGGCTGCAGGGAGTGAAAGAGCTGGGACACAGAATAGGCCGGGGAGGGGAGGAGGGAGAGTCCTTCTCCAGATCCTGCTCACTGGGAGGCAGAGCAATAGCAGGAGGGTGGGTGGCCTGCGTTTCTGCTCCCTGCTGACCCTGACCTCTGATTACAAGTCCTGCAGGGGCTGTGTCCCCATGTGGTCTATCCAGAAGCTCACATGACCCTTGTGGTTCAAGTTCTTGTCTCCTGTCATGACTCAGGTGGTCATGTTAACCCTGGGGACAAAACTGGAGACAGCAGCCCCAGGGTGAGGATGAACCAGATCTCACAGGGGAAGACCAGGAACCCCTCCCCCCCCATTCCTTGCTGGATGATGAAAGGCGCCAGAGGCTGAAGGCTCACACCTGAACAGCGGGCTCCTGCAGGGCTCAGAACTGATCCCAGCCTTGCTCTCACGTCCTCACAAGGACAGACCAAGAGTGGGAAGAAGGTGCAGGCTGGAGCAGAGTCAAGGAAGAACTTCCAGCACTGCCATGGGTCCCTCCTAGCAGAGCGGGAGCCTTCTGCTGTCACACTCCTGGCCTGGGAGGCTGCCTGCTCCCCATGGGCTCCCTCCAGGGGCGGGCAGGGCTGCCTGACCAGAAGAGGGCATGAGGGCTCCTGTGCGCTTGCTGCTCTCACTGAGTTGGGGGGACGAGGGAAGCACAGAGGCCAGAATTTCTGGAAGTCGTTTGGGTATACCCCTCCTCAGAGCACCAATGCCCATCTACCTGGGTCCTGGCATGGGACAAGGACGTGCACCTGAGTCCTGATGCGGGGAAGGGCAGATGTGGAGGCAAAGGGGCTAGGAAAGACAGTGGGGAAGGAGGACAGGCAGAGGGTCCCTCTGGAACCCCCATGCAGGGGCAGGGCAGCCCTTGGGGACCAGGTAGACTCACGGGCCCGAGACCTCTCTAACAGAACATCGATGGCCTTCTTTGCTTTTGTTTTTCATTTTTTAATGCCTTTATCCTTTTTCTTTTTTCTTCCTTCTTCAAGACAGGGTTTTGCTGTCTAAGCTGGTCTCAAACCATCTTCCCTTAACCTCCGGAGTGCTGGGTTGTACGTAAGCCACCATGCCTGGCTTATCTTTGCTTTTATATAAAGCAAAACAAGTGTCCAGCGGATGCCCAGGGCACAGGCTGGGGGTGGGCAGCCGGAGCCCCACAGCTGCTCTCAGCCCAGCTGCATTAGCAGCGGCACCTGCTGAGGGGGTGGCAGGCCTGGCGGAAGTGAACAAGCTCCCGACTGCCCGCTGGTGAGGGGAAGCCCTGTGCTCCAGCTCTTACTCAAAGGTCAGCTGGTTAGAACCCATGGTGGACAGGGTGTCATTTCACGCTCTGAGATCCAGGGCTCTGAGCCTCACAGTGCTGCTGCCTTGGCCCCCTGGGTTTATGACTGCCTCATGCGGTACCCACAAGAAGGCAGGGTGGTGCCACTCTGACCCCTGCAGTGGGCACAGCCTGAACCAGGCCTTTGGCAGCCCACTGCCACCAGCCTGTGGGTCAGCAGGGACCCGACATGATTCTGGGAAGGAGGCTGGCCATATGTCCGCAGTCCAGGTCCTAGCCCAGATCCAGCCACACAATGTGACCTCAAAAAAATCACTTTTCCTTTTTGGTACCAAATTTCCCCACCAGTGAAAGTCAGGCAGGACACCAGCCTCCTCCTCACCCTCTGGACAGGTCAGAGGGCCAGGCAGGCTGAGTTAACGGAGGCCACCTTCACGTTCCAGTCACGGCTGGGAGCTTTCCCAGCCTCTCCAGAGAGGCGGAGGAAGGGACAAGGGGAGGAGGGCAGAGAATGGAGAGGTTCCTCAGACTCACCGATCCATCTCATGAGCGAGGTCAGGATCTGCAGGTACTTGGTCTTCTGGACGTCAAAGAAGGTGAAGGGTCCCAGGAGGAGAGTGAAGACGGCCTGGGTGGGGGAAGAGCGGTGAGGGACAGCGGAAGTGGAGGACGGGATGGCTCCCACCCACCCCAGGGCACCAGGCACTGGTGGAGGCTCCCAGGGTTCAAATGGGTCACTGTGGGCAAGTGCCAAGTGCCAGCGGTGGGACAGGAGGCCCAGAGCCCTGCCTCCCTGCCACCGCTCACTCAGAATGTTCAGACACTACTGCACTTTCTGAGCAAGGCCCAGGTGACATTATAGCACTGCCCTGGCCACAAGCACAGATCCGCTAGGAGATGGCAGCAAGATCAGGATCAAAGGAACACCAGACATGCCCTGTTACTGGGAAGAAAGGACACAGGGAGGAAGGGACGCGGGCTCCAGCAGACAGCACGGTAGAGAGGACAGCCCTTCTGAAGGGCTGCGAGAAGAGGATTAATCAGGACGCTGTCCATCAGCCACGTTTTCATGGCAAATGGAAGGGGAAGCTGGGGGACGGGAGCTGGCGGCCGCCCGCCCGGGCTTCTTGCTCAGGAGCACGTCCTGCATTCGGGAGGGAGTCTGGGGGAGGGGAGGGAGTCTGGGGGAGGGGAGGGGCCTGGAGCACCAGTCCTCTTGGTCATCTTCTCTTTGGACATCAGGGTAAGTGTTTTTACTTAAAGTAAAATAAAATAAACCCTGTGTTAGAAAACTCTGTGGGAAATTTGGACCCTCTTTGCAAAAGCCACCGGGGTAGTGTGGCTGTGGCATGGCAGACTGGGAGGGCCGGGGCACGTTAGGCTTTCCTTGCCAAAGTGGATGCTCGGGGGGCAGAAGAATTAGAAGCTGCTCCTCGGAGTTAAGATGATGGTGCCATTTCCAATCTGCCACTCGGAAGCCGGCGAGGCATCAGACCTGATTAACATTTACACTGTGCCATTTGATCACGTTAGTGCTGATGACACTCTGAAGCCAGCCAGCGAAGGTGGGAAGGGGGCCCTGTGGGGAGCCGGCTCGTGGTCTTGTGATTGGGGTGCATCCGTGGCAGCTGCCCAGCCTGGGGTTGGTCCCCGTGCCAGACAGGCAGGAGCCCCACAGAAGGGGGTGAGCCCACCCCGCCCCCACCGTGAGGAGCGCAGGATGTGGGAGAAGCTGTGACCTCTTATCCAAGTCCATTATCACTGGGAGAACAACGGCTGAAGGACTCAAGTGCCGCTTAAAGGAAAAGGCTCTAATTAGTTGGGAGGGTGAAGGCACCCTGGCAGCCACCAGGGCTGGGAGAACTGGAGAAGGCTTTCTGCTGGGAGCCTCAGAACCGCGCTGCTTCCGTTCAGGAGAGGGGAAGGAGACGTGTTTCCACGAGGCTGCGGTGACGGGGAAGGCAGAGAAGGGACTCCCCTGGCAAAGGCAAGGGCTCTCAGGCCCAGGGACAGGAGCTGGGACACGGACACTAATGCCCACATAGCCGCCACCTCTGGCCTGCGAGTCTGTATGCAGCACCATCAGCCAGTCATTTAGGAAAATGACCACTTCAGGGGAACTTTCCACTGATGAACTTCTCTCTTGAAGGAGGAGAAGGGGATGTCAGGTGGAAGAATAAATACAGAGCCACTGCCACAAATGTTTCCAAGTAACTGTGATCTGTGGGAAGCTGGAGTCCGGGTGTGCCCAGGGCTTGGTGGCTCACCTTTGACCCAGGATGCCTCCCACTGAAAACACAGTTCTCCAGATGCGGGGTCAGAGTTCTAAGGGTGGTTGACAGGGGAGGTCAGATCTCATCTTAGAGCCTTAGGATTATTTTTCAGAAGGTTCCACCACATAAACACAGGGTAGAGGAAAACAGAACCATCCCCAAGGGTGCCCCCGTCCTACCCTTGGGGACCCTCACTCTGAGGCCTTGTCCAACTTCATCCTCCTCCTCAGTGCACCTCAGGACACAGTAGCCCCATTTTGTAAAACCCAGTGAGGCAATCCTAGCCGCTGAGGGCGTCCCCATGTAGAAACCAGGCACACGCCCCTCCAAAGGGTAGAAGAGCACCTGTGCGTGAGGAGCAGATCAAGTGGTGGGGTGTAAGAACCTAGCGGAGTGTGAATGACAGTCGACCCCCATCTAGGTTCTCATGCCGGGTCCTGGGGACGCAGATCTGTCCTCAGAAGGGGAACTCGCAGCCAAAGGGTCTTTTGGAAAATGTGACCAACAGCTGTGGAATCCATGGACAGGGGCTGGGATCTGGCTGCTTTTCCTTTTAAAGCTCAGTAGCACAGATTGGCGGCACCACTGGGGAAGCTCAGGGCCCACTGAGTGGCTGCCGACACGCGCAGACCGCCCAACAGCAGCCCTGCCACGGGCCGCAAGCTCACGCATCAGAGGGAGCCAGATGAAGACGCAGACCTCGAGCTGGGGCTAATTAAGAAACAGGTGTCCTCTGCAAATTAGCTAGAGCCACAAGGCAGCAACTGCGGGAGCAGGCATCCAGAGTGACAAAGGACAGAGACGGGAATGGCGGTGGAGCCAAGGTCTTTGGGAAGAAAGAGGTTTGGGCAGAAGGACCAGCCCCAGTCCCCTGATGGTCTAGTGGGGCAGAGTCCATCTCTGGATGCTCAGATGTGGCACTTGATGTTTTCTTTTTCCTTTTAAAAAAAGATGAAATAAAAAGCCAAGAGACAGCCTATCCTCTTGGGTCTTCCAGTCTAGCCCAGATGACATTATAAATTAGCTGGCTCCCGAGCAAATTTCCAACCCCCAAATGCCATTGATCAGTCCAAACTCAGCCTCTGTTCAAGGACTCTTGTCGCCCGAATCATTCCAGGAGGCAGGGACGCCAGTCACTGCAGACAAATGTTTTTCTTAAGAAACAAATAAAAACCCAACTCTGATTTCTAATGAAATCCTCAAACTGATCTCTGGGAATGAAGTTCATGACAGACCCGGGAGGGTGCAAATGGGGCCACTCAAAAATCTCTCTTTCCGGGTCAGTGAGCTTAGCTGCACACCAAAGTCCCCATGGCAGCCTTGCCAGAGTCTTGATGGACACAAGGCAGCTCATGTTCCCAAGACGCTGCAGGCAGAACTTGGCCTCGACTCTTTTAGCATGTTCTGAAGTCTCCAACTCGACAGGGCGACCTGCCCTTCTATGTCCCCTGTGCAGCTGAAATGCACTGCCTACTCCTGTTGCTCAGGCCCCAATGTCCAGCCATCTCTAATGCCTTCCCTACTTTTAGCATTAGGTTCCTGTGGCTGCTGTAACAAGTTATCACTACCATGGGTGGCTTCAAACCACACACATTTATTTTCTCCCAAGCCTGGCAGGGCAAGGCTCTCGATAGCACAGCATGGCACCCCCTGCAGGACACAGCCTTGTCCTGCACATGCTCAAGGACAGGGCTGGCCAGAGCCACCATGCTCTAGCCTCTGTCAGGTGAGACCCAAGGACAGAATAGGGAACAGACATTACAAATTATAAATTTATAATCTGTATCCCAGGCCTCTGTCTCCTGGAGCCAGGAGGGCCACCTGCTCTCTAGAGCCAGGGACTGAAAGATGTGTGAAGACTGGGCTGGGCCTGCAGAGTCCCTGGACAGTGTGTGATTTTGCTGAGACCAGGAGTACCACCTGCTCCCGAGGCTGGCAGCTGAGCTCTGAAGGCTCAGCCACCAACCGGAGCCCCACTGAAGTGCGTGGACCCAGCTGTCCTGCTCTGGCATGGGAGAGATACACTCTCTGCTACTTATCAAAGGGGAACCTCATGTCAAAAGCTCTTGACTTGGACCCGCTGAGGCCGAGCTGTGTTACCACTTGCCCAAGTCTTCTCTGGTCTGACCCCACAGCACTCAGCACTCACAGAAGAAAGGCCCTAAGTCAACAAAACCCACTTCACATACAAAACGAACCTAAGGTTGGCAGTGTACCATGGGTCAGCTGCCCCAAGTGGGAAGGCATGAGTGTTCACATTACAAAGCAAAAGCAGAGCAATTTGTCAGTGACACATGTCTGTAATCCCAGTGGCCTGGGAGGCTGAGGCAGGAGGATTGGGAATTCAAGGCCAGCCTCAGCAACTTACTGAAGCCCTGTCCCAAAATAAAATATAAAAAGGACTGGGGATGTGGCTCAGTGACTGAGTGTTCATGGGCTCAATTCCGAGCACACACACACACACACACACACACACAAAAAGAGTAAAGCAACTGGATAGCTAGCCCCCTCCCCATCCCTAAATTTCTCTGCATGTTTAGCTGGTCAGAAAGACAAAATGAAGAGTTAAATTTGGCTCTAACCCACAATTAAATCCCCTAGTTTAAGAGGTTGCAAAACCTCTGGGTCCTGCCATTTGAGTAGTATCTGTCACAGCCACCCTCAACCCTGCTGTCCTCCTGGCTATCAACCCTCTCCCCAACCCAGGTGCTCTGTGATGATGTCACTGCCCAGTGCCGCAGGCCCCTTCCCATCTAAAAGGTGCTCACTTCTGCAGTTTTGTTCCATCCTTATGCCCACCTGCAAAGTCACTAGAGCAGGAGATGACACCCTCATGTCACTGAAGAGGAGGCAGAAGAACCAGAGAGCTTGGACCACGGTGCAAAGGGGCAGGGGGAGATGCACAGTACTGGACCCTGGGCCTTTTTCCCCCCAATACTTTTTAGTTGTAGGTGGATACAGTATTTTTTTTTAAATTTTATTTTATGTGACGCTGAGGATGGAACCCAGCGCCTCTCATGGGCTGGGCGCGCACTCTCCACTGCAAGTGTGGCACACTGCATCCTCCTGGGCTCCACCGCCCCTCCTCCCACCTCCCCTCCTCTCACCTCCTGTCCTCACATCAGGTTAATTCTCCCCTATGCCCTTATCCTTTTGAATTCTCCTCCTGGCAAAGAAGTCCCCATTTTACCCTCTTTCGTCCCCATCTTCAAAGTCCTGTGTAAGTGCCAACCCACTCTGCGGCTACGCTGTTCCTCCCAGGGGACTCTGGACCAAATTCCCAAGCACGCAGTCAGCACCGCATGCCTGACTCTTGCAGGCACACACAACTGCTCCTTTTGCATGGGTTGACCCTGTACCCCCAGCAGAGTACAGGCACATTGAGGGCAAGGACTGTGTCCTTGTTGTCCCAGCACCCAGGAAGGGCTCTGCACACACGAGATGCAGAACCAAAGCCAGTGTGTGTAAAAAACACTGAATTTGGAGGGGCCAGTGCCAGGGAGCAGGGGCGGTGGGTGTCATCCTGAAGTGGGGAGGGGCCAAGCCCAGTCCTGCAGGCTCGCCGTGGACCCCACCATCCCTCCTGACACAGGCACCCCTGCACTAGCAAAGCAAACAGCACGTGGACAGCAACACACCCATCTGCCCACCACAGTCCACTCTGCGGGGAAACCTCTTCCCACAGCAGCTGAGAGGCTGGCCTCGCACTCTCGAGGCCCTGCGTTCCAGCCGCAGCACGCAACAGAGAGAAATCCACACGCTCTGGTTTCGGAAGAGCAAATAAATCAATCAGCACTGCTCTGCCTGCTACTGTCCTCAGGAAGTGTCACGTTCTCCTGGGAAGGACACACACACACATCCAAGAGGGCCCCGGGGCACTTGGCCTCTGCCATCAGCACTGCCCAGGACCCCATGAAGGAGGGGACCCATGGATTGTGACCATGCTGTAACTCTGCCTGGCCCCCAGAAGAGGTGAGCGCTAAGAAGAGCTGAAATGTCCTTTGGAAGATCCAAAGGAGAGCCACGGTGTGGAGACGACGGAGTCACAGCCATGGGCCAGCCCCGCTCTCCCCTCACAAGACCAAAGGGAAACCCCAAAGCCTGCTTGCCGACTTTCCTCTTGATGGGCGAGGTGGCGCGGCTGCAGTTTCTGACTGTCACTTACACTGGTCAACTTCCCACCACTGCCGGCCCTTCTCATAAAGGGGGAGGACGCAGGGCTCCACTCCCGGAAGAAAGGGAGGACAGGCGAGAACGCAGGGCAAACCTGCCAAGACCCTTCTCCCTGTGTCCCAACCAACCCATGGGACAGAGTGACACGCCAACCACCCTCTGCTACAGGCCACCCTAGGAAACTTCCGGGTGGGAGGCGGACAGTGAGCTGCCTCCTGGCCCCGCGGGAGGGTCCCGCCTGGCCTCCCTCCTTCCCCAGCTGAAGGCGGGTACACCTGGCCCTGCTGGCCACTCTGGGCACTCCCTGGGCAGTGGGCTGCTTCCTCACCGGGTGGGCGGTTCTCAAGAGCTCACTTACTGGTTTCCCTCTAACAGGGAGAGCCGGTGTGTGTGGTGGCCGCAGAGCAGTGGGAAGGAGCTCCCAAGAGCCCGGAATCCAGGCACAGCAGCCTCCGCTTCATGCCACCGCAGTCAGCTCCTGGCGTCGCCACGCCAGAGGCCAGCAGCCCACCGGAGCTTACCTGCTCCAGGGCCCAGGTGTGTATGTGTGGACTGGGTTTTTCTGTTCATGTAGCAGGGTTGAGAAGGCACTTCTCATAAGGAGAATTGGGGAAGATGGAGTGGCTACCTTAGACCCACAGGGACCTTAGGGGGCAGATGACAAAACCCTCAGGCTAGGAGTGGCCCAGGGGAGCGGGTTCAGGTGGAGCTGGCCCATGCCAACCACACGGCTGAGCTCGCTGGATTGATCCTGGAAGGCACTTCAGGTGATAAAGGGGCTGCTCTTGTTGGGAACCAGGGGCCGAGAGCTAACTGGGGCTAAGGGCGGCTCAGCGCCAGCCCCTTCCTAACTGGAAACTGAACTTGCAACACGCCCTTGATGTACAGAGGAGAAATCTTCAAGGACTCTATTTTTGCTTCTCGAGTGGCTGTGAGCGTTCTGGTTTGGGAGTTTTAATTTTTCTCCCTTGAATTAAGGCTTCTGGGGATTCATCCACCAAAGGGAGGTAAGTGCGGAAGGCAGCGCAGGACGGTGAAGGGCTGCAGGCTCTGGGCCACAGGGACAGGGTGGGGACTGCATCCTGATGTCCCTGCTAACTGAGCCCTGGGGAGCTACTGCCTTCTCAATGCACATTACGTGTACACAGGTCGCAGATATCCAACAGCCCTGGCACCTGACTCAACGGTACACATCAAATTCTCACGTCCCAGCCCATTCACCCTCCAGACCTCTCAGGTGCAGAAATACGGCCAAGCAAGACCTCCACGCAAAGAATGGGAAGTCAATACTATTTTTTTTTTTTTTTGAGACGGAATCTCCCTATAGGAGATTCCAGCCCTACAGGCTGGCTGGCCTTGAACTCCTGGGCTCAAGTGATCTTCTTCCTCAGCCTCCTGAGTAGCTGGGACCACTGGAGCATGCATCTGGCTATGATACTCTTTTTACCTGACATGTGTTACCTCCAAACAAGTACAACAACGGTTCAAGTGCACTTTAGGAGTATTTGAGTTCTTCCCAGTCAAATACAAAGATGCAGTCACCCTGCAGATGACTGCCAGAGAAACAGACAGGCTCTGTGGGGGACCATGAGCAGGATATGTGCACCCAACCCAGGGAACCCTTGTCACAGCCTATCTGCCCAAACTGTAGGACGAGAGGCATTGTACAATGTAGAACAGGGCTTCTGAGCTCTGCAGAAGATCACACTTCCACAGGAAACTGCGGGAGGAACTTTCAAAAACAATCTCCCTGGGCCGGGCATAGTGGTGCATGCCTATAATCCCAGCAGCTCAGGAGGCTGTGAGGCAGGAGGATTGCAAGTTTGAGGACAGCTTCAGCAACTTAGCAAGACCCTGTCTCAAAACACATAAAAAGGGCTGGGATGCGGCTCAGTGGTTAAGTACCCCTTCTGTGTTCAATCATCCCTGGTACCAAAAAAAAAAAAGGAGAGAGAACTGACCCTCCCCGAGGCAGTGACCCTCGTGAAGACTAGTCCAGTGAGAGGCTGACCTAGAGAACAGAAGAGTCTTGTGGCAGGAGTGGGAACTTGTACCAGAACAGGCTGTTGGGCCAGAGGCACCAACCCAACCCTGATGCAGGTGCTGCTAAGCTTTCTCCTGCCAGTCCCCACACTGTGTTTGCCTGGTGCAGGAGTAATGAGGACAGCCGGAGCTGGGCCGACTCTCATCTCACTGACCCATTCCACAGCAGCAGCTAGCGTCTGCCCAACACCTGCCAGAAGGCACAGCTCGGAGGTTTCCACATCTCCAGTGTCCCTGGCTCCACCCCACCCTCCCACACCCCACAACTGGGAGGTACCTGGAGATGCCTGCTAACAGGATTGAAAGACTTAAAGATTCAGGGGATGACTGGAGAGAAAAATGGACAGTTAGCCAGGCATGGTGGCACACATCTGTAACCCCAAAGACTTGGGAGGCAGGATTGCAAATTCAAAGCCAGCCTCAGCCACTTAGTGAGAGCTCATCTCAAAATAAAAAATAAAGCAAAGGGCTGAGGACTTAGCTCAGTGTTTAAGTAACCCTGGGTTCAAAATAAACTAACAGACATTCGATGTTTAAGTTACCCTAAAGTGGTGTGTGCTTCTTGAACATGAGAAGTCAAGTCTATAGCTTGATCTTATCTCACCACATCTGCTGCTCAACCGCTCAGCTGCATACCGCAGGGTGGGTGGAGAGGCAAAACATCTGCAGCTCAAGTCAAAGGCTAGTCTGGGCTCACTGGAGGATTCTGGGGCCCATTCAGAGGCAATAATGGGCCAGAAGGTAAAGATTTCAGCAGGGTTTTCTTCGGAGAAGATATGCTGGGAATAGAACCCAGGTCCTTGCTCAGACTAGGCAAATACTCTGCCTCTGGGCTACATCCTTGGGCCCAGGATGCTCTAAAGCAGCTGCCAGAGGAAAGAAACCAAAGCCACCCAGCTGGAGTCCAACAACCAGGAGGGGACCTGGCCTCTCCCTGGGTGACTGAGACATGGAGAAATGCTGTGCACCTGTTGGGTGCGCTTGGTGCAAATGCAGGCTGGCCATGTGGGGACGCTGGAGCAACCTCTGCTAGTGAAAACTGGCACTCATTTCCACTTTAGGATACCGTGGTTGAGAAGGGTTAAATACTTTGTCCAAAATCTCTCAACTAGCTACTTAGACACAGCAGAGGTTTGAGCACAGTCATCTGCATCCAAAGCCCTCTCCCCTTGAGAGTGAGTACCGCCTCCCTTGAAAGGGCTGCCACCTCCCCACAGCCCCTTGGGTTGGCTCCCCTGGGGGAGGAGGGCAGGGCTGGGTTGGTCCCATGGCCTTAGCCTGGCACAGTCACTGTTCCTCTTGCCCTGTCATTGAGGACATGCCTGTATGGTCTCTTTCTTAGCTGAAGAGCCAGATGGCACCCGGTGGTGGCAGAGTTCCAAGAATTTGATGCTAGAGCGCAACCCCGGTGGTTTGGGGGGAAAGACAGATACTGAGGAAAACCCGCAGTCATTCACTTAATGATCCTAAGCCATCAGGGCTTACAAAGGATGGCCTGGCTTATCGCAAGCATGGGGGAGAGATGGAACCCAGCACCAGCAGGTCCAGGTGGCAAGATGGGGAGGCTAGATGGGGAGGGGGCCTTACCTGGGAGCTGCGGTGGGCCGGGGTGGGGGTGTGTGCTCAAGGTTGTGGAAGGCGGGGAGCTGGCACCTGCTCTAATAACTCCCTGTTCACACATCAGGTGCAAAGAGGAGTCGGTGGAGGGAGAGCTGGGTGGTGAGCTGCGGTGATTCACAGCGCATGGACGGTTCCGTTTCTATTCACATCAGCCCCACAAAGATGGAGCTCCCCTAACCTTTGTTGAGGGGGAGTGTCTGCTCCGAGGGTGAGGGCCAGGGCAATGACCTGACTCCTGGGGAAAGGTGGGACCAGCAGGGCTTGGAACTGGTCCAGTCGAGACAGTGGCCATCAGCTGTCTGTGGGCCTAAGGGCTGAGGAGGGAGGCCAAGGCTCACCAAGAGCCCAGAGCCATGTAGGTGCCAGTGTCCTTGGGGGACACAGGCCAGGGCAGGTGGGCGGAAAGGCTGTAGGAACCTAGCTGCCTCACAGAGAAGCACTTCTGAGTAATTCAAGCAGGAAGAGGGCAATTGGAGGTCCCTAAAACCAGGCTTGAAAGACTTGAGTAACAGAAACAATTTCTATGACCTTAGGGCAATGCTCATGCTATGAAGGTGCAGCTTGGACCCAAGGAAGAGCTGGACTCCTCTCTGTTCTAATGAGGTTTAAAAGGGACCTTGATCACATGGACGATGGGCATGGGAAGCGGGTGAAGGGAGAATGCAGGGATGCTCGTTCCCATCCTGTGGGGACAGAGGAGTGAGAATGTCCATCCTGGTCCTCCCAGGGCCTCCTAGGAGGCAGAGTAAGGGACACCCCACCTGCAACTACCGCTCTCTTCCTGGCTCTCCTGGCCAAAGTAACAGGTGCAAAGACTGAAACTTCTTGGACTTGTCACTGTTTAGCTCTTGGTCTTGTTTATTCACACCAGATGTAAAGGAAGTGGGGAGGACAGGCACTTTGATCTCATCCATGAGAGAAAGTGGCCATGTCTACTTTGCCCCAAATCACCGTGGGCCAAGGAGCTACTGCAGGGCCAGGTGAAAGGTCTCCTTGATCCTGACAGGTCCTAAGTATAGAGGACTCCAGAGGAACTGGTGGGCTGTGTCCAGAAGAACAGGGCCCTCTGGGCCACCAGTCCACCTAGCCCCTTGGCCATCTGGAATGAGGCATTCATTCCCTATATGCCCAAATGCCAGGAAGGAACCTGCTCAGATATAGCAGTGGGGCAAGGCAGGAGCCCTGGGGCCTGCAGGGCTCTGCCTAGCCCCTGACCAGCTGGAAACCGACTGCTCTTGGGACTTGTCTGCCCCTGGGAACAGGAGGAGGCAGGGCTATGCCCTGTGCGCCCTCTATGAGAGGGGCCAGGTGATCACTTGACAGGCTCTCCACAGCCTCCCTTTCTCATTCCATGCTCTCTGAGCAGGAAGAGGATAGAGGTGGGAATGCTCCACACTGGAGCTGGAGGGAGGGAGGGAGGAGGGAAGTCAGGTGCACAGAGTGAGGAGCCCTGCAGAGAGGAGCACACGGGCCAAGCTGGCTCCTCCCCTTCCCTGCTGACGTCTGACCTCGAAATAGACAGGAACTGAGCAACCTTGGAGGCGGGGAAGGAGGGAAGATGGCACATCAACTGGCTGATTAATGAGCTCTGTGGAGCTGGGTGTAAGAAATTATACTAACAACCCCAGCTCCTTCCCGAGTTGTGGCCAGCCTGAGATGCCCTCCACGGGGTGCTGGTACACTGTGGGGTCTGGAGCCTCCCAAGCATCAGATGCACTGTGAGCTATGGGGGAAGCTGAAAGCACCTCCAGCAGAAGCATGAGAAGCACCTGTTGGCCTCAGGGAACAGAGCAGCCACCAGGGAACAGATACAGTGGTGCCCCTTTCCTCCTGAAGACATTCAGAGTCTGAAAACACCCTGTGCAGAGAAGGGCACTGCTGCTTCCTGTATCTTAGGTGTTGATTCCAGGGTGTCTTAAACCAGGGCTAAGGAAGTTCTCGCCATGCCAATTAAACAGGCCTCCGTGTCTCATGACCCTTCCTTCTAGAGTCACACTCTCATCTGGCATCGGCTCAGTGACACTCACAGCACCTCCCTTACGCTTGAAGGCTGATTAAGATGTACCTTGGTTGCTCTCTGCTAATCCACAAGACTTCCTGAGCTCGTGCTAATTAATCACATGGCACCATTAATATGCACCTTAACTGTTTGGCTCTGTGTCACGCCCTTCGTTCCCTTGTATGAATACACATCTTTCTGCTGCCTGTGAGCCCTCTGGGGTCCTGTGGCTCCTTCTGCCTCCTCAGAGACAGGGTGCACTGCAGATGGTGCAAGGATAGCTCCTCCCTGCATACAGGTGTTGTGAGCCAACGTGCAGAGCGAGTGCCAGGGCAGGGACTCTGGTTATGGGGAGGGCAGTTATTATTCTGGAGTGCTTTATTTAATTAAAACATCAATACCAGGGCCCTGGAGCTCTGCAGAGCCATGGCACCTTCTGCTTGCAATATGCCCTCTGTAACAGAAAGTAAGCCTTGTTCAGGGAGCAGCCCAGCCTCCCCAAATCCAGCAGGGCCACCAAGTACCATGGACTGATCTGCAGGACAGAAGCAGACACAGAGCAGAAAACCAGCTTGGCACATAGTTTTCATTACAGACAAAACACCCAAGCACATTCCATGTTACTCTGGAATTATGGGGAAGTTGCTGGGTTCTGTAGACTACAGTTCTTTTCTGTATGTTTTTGGGTGAGTGAGTGGGTTTAAAAGTTAAAAGGGTGGAGAGGGATCTGAAATCAACAACTTTAAAATCTTTAAAGAACATGAAATCATTTTTAACTCTCTGCCCAGCAATGGGCATCTTGGAAGGGGAGGAGGGTGTGCAGCATTGAGTGGGCTACTGTTTTGGGGTATGCCTGCGGCCCAGTTTCTCAGGGGAGGACGGGAGGCACGTGCACATGCATGCGCATGTACACACACACACACACACACACACACACACACACACACACACGACAGGGTGTAGCTCAGCCCGGAGGCTTGGAAAGAAATCCGCGCCAGGTTTTCAATGCCGATTGCTCTGCTCACAAACAAGGAGGCTCTAGTGTCAAGCTTGGGGCTGACGGATCAATGTGAAGTGTGTATAAAAATGGGCCTGAAAAAGCACAGTGCAGAAGGTCCCCAGCAGGGATGAGCACTCCCCACGGAGACCTATTTGGAAACTTCCCAACCAACTGGCCTAGCATGAGTGTGGACGGCGGGTGTGCGCCACAGCCACAGTGCCGTAGCTTCCCCAGCTCAGGAATCCATGGGGTGGGGTGGGGTCTCTTGGGCTACTGTACTTCGGTGGCCTGTTTCCGGTGCCCGTCCCAGCCCAGCATCTGTCTGTTTCTCCAGCTACACAGGCTCGGTTTCGTTCGGGCTTCTGTCCCTGTGCATATGAATGCATGTTATGTGTCCCTTCACACAAGAGATGGGCTCCTGAAGGTCTATTTACAAACGGTTAATTTTCTTAAATGAAGCTAAGTACTTAAGGGAGACCTGCAGGGAGTCCTTCTGTGAAGTAGGGAATAACTTTGTAACAAATAATTACCCCCGAGTTTATTCTACACATTTGGATTTTCACATAATGGAGGCTGAGAGTTGAGTGTGCTGGGTGTGCACAGGGCAAGGTCATGGCACACGAGTCCATTTCCTGTCTCCATCCACTGGACAAGGATGAGCAACCTGGGAAGGCCACGGCCATTCCCCGAGAGCCCAGAGTGCCCAGGCTTGCTCTGGGCAAGTGACACTTGCAAAGCTGCTCTTAATACTTTCCAGAGGAGGAGGTGGCATGGGCACTAAGCACTGTCCTTTGAGCTGGCGCATCAGGTGCTGGCCACGGCAGAGGCAGGACGTGGGGTGTGATGGACAGTGGGCTTGATGCCAGCTGACAGAACCCTTGTCCCTGAGAGCTCCATTAAAAATAAAAACCACAGTCCTCTCACTGAGCAGGAGGCGGTGGCTTGGGCCAAACACCCAAAGGCCGGGGAGGGGGAGGGGAGGCAGTCACAAGGTGGCCCAAGAAGGAGTCACCCAGGTGTCCTCAGAAAGGTGAGGTGCGGTCTTGGGCAAGGTGGGGCAGCAGCGGGCAGGTACAGGAGGGCTGGGGACTGCACCAAGACAACAGTGGCAGCGGTGGGGGATGTGGCTGGGTGAGGGCTCGAGGGGTCCCCAGGCAGGTGTTGGCTCGGGAGCCTGAATTTCATTTAGAGAGGGCTGGAGGTGGGGGCGGCTACTCCCAGTGAGACACAGCTCCCAGGAAAAAAGGAAGGGAGAAAAACAGGCCTGTCCCTGTGTTATTGATTTCCTTGAAAAAGAAAGAGACAAGCTAATCCTTCCAAGTCCGTCATCTGAGCCAGCGAGCGCGGCTGCGGCTGGAGGCTGGGGCTCACTCGGTATCAGGCACCGGCTCTGTCCTGTGGCAGGTGCCTCATTTCTGGGGAGTGGGGAAGAGATTTATTCTTCCTCAAGACCCTATCTCCAAGGACGAAGGCAGGGGCTCAGCCATGTGTGGGGGACCTGGAGACCCCTCTCCCCAGAGGCTCAGGGCCGCACTGAAGATACCTCAGCTCCTACCCTGAGTCACACCTGGGTGTGCAGGGGCACCTTCCCCAGGTGAGAGGGGCGGCGGGTGGCAGAGCACACCCTCCTTTCCGGGGCCTCCAGAGCTGGCTGAGAAGCACTGACAAGAGGCACTCGGGGAGGGAGGGGGACACAGAGCAGAGAAGACAGGCACCCAGGCAGTCCCGAGCACCCCGACGAGGTCACCATGCTTTCACGGAGGCACTTGGTGCCTAGACCTCAGCCCCTCCCAGGCACCGGGAATGCCGTCCTGAGTTGTTCTGGTTTAGCACCAGACTGAGTCCTAACCCGTGGGAGGCAAGCAGGAGGGTGGGCACCGCACAGGGGAGGGAAGTGCCTGCTCCAGGCAAGGGCCCCAGACCCATGCTTGGATCCAGCTCCACTGACGGAGTCAGAGGCCCTGGGGAGGGCCCTCGCTCCAGCCTCACCAGGCCCCGTTTCCATCCAGGTCCTCGTGCACAGATCTGGGGCGGTGTTCACCTGTTTGCTCTGGGGCAGCAGGCCACTGAA
Organism: Urocitellus parryii; assembly: GCF_045843805.1. Lineage (NCBI taxonomy): Eukaryota > Metazoa > Chordata > Mammalia > Rodentia > Sciuridae > Urocitellus > Urocitellus parryii. Next base: position 177,771,842 of record NC_135537.1, on the reverse strand, counting down.
AACGGGTCGAGTGTACCACACCATGATGGGCAACACTGTGACCCCGGAGTGCCCATGTCCTGTGCCGTCACACTGCCCCCAAGACGTGTGGGTTCATTTTGATTCCCTCCTCACTGGTCCTCCAGGCCACCTCCTGCCCCAGAACTGGTAAGAATAAATATTCAAGGGATGGCAGCGGTGACCCACTTATTAGCAGATGCCACAGCCCTGGGGCACAGTGGCTGATGTTGAAAGTACAGAGACCATGGCAGGGGAGGGAATGTCCTTGGGAAGAGGTGCTTACTTTCAATCCTACATGAATAACCAGTGAAGTCCACTTCTCCGTCTGGGAGCAAGGGCGTCAAGGAGAGGGCGCAGCACAGTCACAGGTGGGCGCACAGACACAGAGCACTCAGCAGAGGCCACATCAGGCATCAGTGCCCCAACCCCTGGCAAATGTCGGGCTCTGAGACTGGCACACAGATGCTGCCACCCCCAACCTCTGTGTGCAGATAGCACCAACCTGCATGTGCCGCGGGCACCAAGACTGCTTTACAGGGCAAGAGGACCCCGAAAGAGCCCCAAGGGCCAGGCTGAGGGCTTTAGCTCTGGGATCCAGAGGAAGCCACCGTCTCCCGAGCCTCAGTGTTCCCCACTGTGCAAGGAAATGATGCCACACCCTGGGTGGCTGGGAAGCCTGAATCAGAAATGCCACGTCACTGGTGGTTACCACGAGCCCAGGTAGGACTAGTCATCATGGCGGGCTACTCCCGTCTCCACCCCTTTAGGAAGAGGATATTTTCTTGAGTAGTACTATTTTAGGAAGAAACCATGCGGTTCACAAGGGGGGCTGCATGCTGTTTGGAATTTTGTAGCCAAAGGCCAGTATTGCAGCTTGAGTCAGAGCCAAGGGGAAGCAGAAAACATGGTCTTTGGGCCCTTCACCAAGGGCCATCTTCCCTGCTGCCCTGTGCCTGAATCTCAGGGTGGCCTATACCTATAGGAAGAAGCTGGTGGGCAGGACTCTCCCACGCCCTACCCCTCTTCTCTAAGGGGCTGCCAGAGGGAGCCTGGGAAAGATGCCCTCCATCTGCAGAGGTGGCAGGGCACCTGCTAGGCACTTACAGGCTGCACCCCCTTCTAAGTCACCTGTGTCCAGAGGTGGACCTCACAGTTCCTGAGTTCAAGGCAGGAGAGCAAACCAGGATGACCTTGTCCTGCCCCAAGGTGGCCAACAAGGGACCTCCTGCTCAATAGGGCCAGTTTGTGGCCGGGTCTCCAGCCAGGATAAGCTCTGCTCTGCCATCTGCGCTCGCAGCTCTGCTGGGCTAGAGCCGGCTGGGCTGCCTGTGAAGGGCAGCCCTGCCCACCTGTAAGTGGTGGATGCCACCAGCTTTCTCCAAAGGTGAGAAGCTGTCAGCACACAGGGAGTCCCTGGGACCCCTGTGTGCTTCCTTCTGACACTCTAGGAGGAGGGATGGAATCTGGGCTAGGGGTGGAACGGCAGGCTGGGAGGTCTGTGGGAATAAGGAAGCATAACAGGAGTGCTGGCAGCGCCCTGACCCCAGGGGACAGCAACACGTCAGGCCTGAGTTCTGGGTGGACCCTGCACACACTCCTACCACCACACCAGGGGTCCCTGGCTTCTGGGCACCATGGCTGAGGAAGGAACACAATGCCAGTCCTGACTCTGTTCCCATCAGAGCTGGATGGCCCCGCAGAAAGAGCCTAAGGTGCTCCCAGCCTGGGGCGGGGTTGCCTGTGCAAGAGCTCAGGCTCTGAACCTCCCATTCCTTCCTTTTTTTTTTTTTAAGAACTTAAAAAAATTTTTTTTGTAGTTGTAAATGGGCAGAATGCCTTTATTTTATTTGTTTATTATATGTGGTGCTGAGGATCAAACCCAGTGCCTCACGCAGGCTAGGCAAGTGCTCTACCACTGAGCCCCAGCCCCAGCCCTCCCATTACTTTCTTTGGAGGAGAGGATGGGTGAGTGCTGGGGGCCTGAGAACCCAAGGGCAGCTGAAAGCAGGTCCTGAAACCCTTGGGTATAATAACAGGGCCCAGCTTACTGTGACTCGGAACCCTCCACCCCACAGCATCCTGCTCCGTGGCTACTGCAGGGAAGGAAAGGATGAACTGATTCCTACCAGCTGCACTGGGAATCTTGGGATGCAGAAGGGGGTCCATGGTGCAAATACAGGAAGTAGAAATTTCCACTTGTTAAGGTCAAGAGCTCTGGGAGGCAACTAGTAGCTGCTGGTGGAGAAAACTCCCTTCCTGAAGAGCCTGGCCTCAGGGACACTTCTTATCCCAGGTAGTCTCGTCTGTGTGCTCCTGGAGACTGGAGAGATGGCTTCCAGGGGACTTTCTGAAAACTAAGCTACAATACAAGCCTGTATCTTCATCTCACAGAGCATACTGTCCCAGGATAGCAATGAAGAAGGGGTCATTTAAAATATGCAGATGTGGCAGGGGTATATTACCAGAGACAGAGATGACTGTGTGGGAGGAGGGTGTTTTAAGTCTACCCCCTAGCTGCCCTGTCCAGCATTTTTGGCTAGCGGAAAAATCAGAACCAGTTGGCGGAGAGAGGCATGGTGGAGTTCCAAAAGGGATGGCCGATCTGAGTGTGAGTGACCAAGGGCAAGGAAAGAAAGGATGGCTTTCCTCCTCCCAGGACCCAAAGAGGTCACTTGCTAGAATCCAGCTGCCCTGCCCTCATCACCTACAGGAGGGCTCGGGTCTGAGGAAGGAAACCCACACCTCTGACACACCCCATTCCCAACTTTTCACCAAGGGAGAGAGGAGCTTCAGAGAGATGTAGGCACCAGCAATTGGGGTCAGAAGGCTCTGCTGTTCTGTAGGACCACGGACCCTGAAGTCACACGCAAAGCTGTAAAGCAACTTCCCAGACTACCCCAGGCCCTCTGCCTCGAGTTCCTTAGAGCCAGAGAGAGAGTGTGGGGCAACAGGGGCGACGGGGCCAACAGCCCTGGGAACAGGCTCCTGGGGGGTCACAAGTCTTTACACTGGGACCTGCACCTTGGCATCCCAGCTCTGGAGCATCCGCAGGCACTAGGACAATTAGCTTTATGAGTTATAAGTGCAATATCTGGGAGACGACGGCAGTAATTAATGCTTGTCTGCTTTCCTGAGGGCTTCCTCCTATGCAGTCAGAGTTATTGAGACTCAGTGAGGGAGCTTCCATCATGTAGGAGGTTCATAGGAACGATTTAACAAGGCAATAATAACGCTTCTAAATAATTCACCAAGCAAACGGCAGCAGCTCTCCCAGACACTAACAGAGCTCCGTGTCCATTTTGCCGTGGGGGAGTGCGCTGGGCCGGGTCTGCAGACTCCAGCAGCTTCCCAGTAAAGACCCACCTCAGCTGCTGCCACTCCTCCTGGAGCCCCTGGAGCCCCTGAAGCCCTTCCTCCACCCCTCCCCTGCCCACATGCAGAGGGAGGGGAGATCCAGAAGGACCTCACACACACTCATACCTTAGCTGATCTTGTTAATCACGAGGTGCTGCAATGCTAAGAGGTTAACAAGTCCTCGGTTGGGCCTCCAGTGACTTGGCCCTACACCCTCAGGGCCCAGACAATTAAACTTGCCACCAGATTCCCACCAGACCTGTCATGGGAGAATCAAAGACAATTCTACTGCAAGACAAATTCCAAGGCACAGCTGAATGTGCAAGAGAAGCAGCACAGACCACTGACCCACTGCTCCAGAAACACAGAGGCAAGCAAACCTCTCCCATGGCTTAGGGGCAGGCCCCTTCAGCAGGTCTACAGGGCAGGGCAGGGAAGGCACTTGGGATGAACAAGATCAGACCCAAATAACACTGTTGCAAGTCCTGAGGACACCTTGCCAGGATAGGAGTAATTAAGTCAAAAGGCCACCGCTAGAATGGCCCAGCTTGCTCCTGGCCTCTTCTTCCCCTCCAAACCAGCTAAGTGGCCACTTGTCAAACTGTGTCATCTAGTACACGAAGTCTGCACCAGGGCTGAGGACGACTAAGAGGAAGCAGAGAATATTAACAGACTCTGCAAAGGCTGAAGGGGAACATTTCTGAGCCCTGCCCACAAAGCAGGCAGAGATAAATGCTGCCCCCTGGGTGCGTGTCCTATTATCCAAGGCCCCTCTGGCACATCACCCAGCTCTGCCCACATACACCACGGCACAAAGCAATCAAGAACGAGCCTGGAGATTCATCATCTTCCCGTGTCCACAGGGATCCTTCCTGTCTGCAGAGGCTGTTTGTGGTCAGGGCCACCATCAGATGGATCAGTATTATCTGCCTATCAGGAGACCAGCATGTGCCTCTGTGCTCCTGAGCTGACCCCGAGGAAGGTCAACCAGGGAGGCCTCTTAAAGAGGTGCTCTTCAAGAGCTTTACAAAGAGTGTCCCTGGAACCCTGTGTTCCGGCCACAGTGGTGCTTGGTCCTGGAGCTGACAAGGACCTGGATGCCAAGTCCAAACCACATCTGACTTTTAAGCCTGGTCATCAGGATGCTCTGGAGCTAGAGCCTTATGACATGATCCGTTTTCTGCCAGGGCCAAGCCCCAGCATGTGGCCAGCGTGTGGAGATGGGCAGAGGCTTCCCTCTGGGGAAACACTTTTCCCAGCAAGGAAAGGTGGCCTACAGAGCTCGCCTCTCAGGGTGGCCTGCGACCCTGGGCTGGCCAGGACACTCACCAGGTAGATGTGGTAGGCGTCCACTCGGCGCAGGGGACCCCAGCACAGGTCAGTGTCATTGTACTTGGCGTCTGTCTCCACACCGCAGGAGTCATTGTCAGTGGTGCTGCTGATGAAGAGCGGTGACAGGCTTGGGATCAGGGTGGCCCTGCTCGGCTGGCAAAGACAGAGCCACCCCTCCACAATATGACTCCCCTAAACCATCTTTTAGGACCTGCCCCTCTTGTTCCTTATGACTCAGGAGCCCTCAGTGGGAGTCCAAGCCATCTTTCCTGGGGCAGGAAAGGGGACAGCAGTGCAGGACATGTCTCCTAAGCTCAGAGGACACAGCTGGCCATGCTGTGTGTAGAAAAGGGCCCTGGACATCCACTTTCCTTGGGGACCAGGGACCTGCTTGGTGTGGGGCTTCTATGCTGGACACTTTGCCTGACTGGCTGAGGCGGCCCACTGGCTACAGCCAGCATGAGGGGCAGGGGATACTCACCAGGTCACCTGCATGAGAGAGAAGGGCACGGCTGAAGCATAGATGGCCAGGTCCCCATACAGGTAAATGATGATGCAGAAGTAGAACAAGTTGACGCCCACTGAAAGCAACAAAGCCATGGTCAGGGAGCTGGAGAGACACTGTACTCTTCTCCGACACAGAACCTCCACCTTCTCCATAGCAGTCAGTTCTCTAAGCCATTTATTTTCTACAAAAAGGGGGAAAAGGGCTCCATGGTCATTTCGCATGCTGGTCGGCTACACTGTGACACTGGCAGGAGACACACTGGCTTGGGACCTGCATGTGAGAGGTTGAGAGGCTCAGAGTTCAGAGAGGTTCTGAAGCAAGACAGGTACAAAGTTAGTGTGTGGTATGGTCAGCCCAGGATGAATGGAGGCACCGTCACCCTGGGGACAGGCTGGGTGTGTGGGGTGGGGACGACACCTGATCAGGAGCCTGAATGCCCATGTGTGTTGGGCCAGGGATCCCTCTGCAGCCAGCACAGGGCTCTACGACAAGAAACTGCAAGCAAGAACCAAAGCACAGAGAAGTTGACAGGAAAAAGTTCAGCTTTAAGGCTGAAATCAGCAGTGAAAAAGCCCTTCAATTCCAAAGACCCAGTGCCTCCTTCCAGATCTGATGACCTTGCATCTGCTGGCCCAGGGTGGCCTGGCGTGCTGGGGAGGGACAGTTCTCACAAGAGGCTCCTTTTCCTTACGAGCAGTGCCGGCAAGGGACAGTGCTAACTCCAGGAGTGTGTGCTACAGGTCCATCCACAGAGAACTAGGGGTGGGGATGTAGGACTCACGTCCCAATTCCATCAGACTTACATTCCAACCCTGGCAAGTGCCTGAACATCTCCCACGGTGAGTGTCCCACCATGCTTGGCTATCTTCCACAGGGGATTCTAGCTAGGAAGCCCGGGGCGGGCAGAGGCTCTGAAAACAGCAGCGGGGCCGTCCAGCCCAAGGCTACGGCCCCAGACAGCTGGCCTCAGACTCTTGCTCAGACTATTGCTCAAGTTTTTGATGTCACTGGTCTCAAGCTGCCGGCTTCTCTGAGGACAGAAAGAAAAATGAAGTGACAGTTCTCTTCCAATCCTCGTGGCTTACAAGAGCCTGCAGCGTCCCCAGGGGAAAGCCCAGGACATGCTACTCCTGGGGCTGTGTGAGGTCAGCTCTGCTCCTAGGACTCTGGGGGAGAAGACCAGGAAGGCATGATTTTCTAAAGGAGCCATGAGCGCCCGGCGTCTGCTTTCTGAGCACACTAGTTGGCATGTCCTTCACTGACATGTCAGAGGGAGCCTTGAGGTCCAAGCTCAGTGGCCCCGGGGCTGCCTATAACTCACGCCCCAGGCTCCGGGGACAGCCGGCTCCAGCCTGCCTTTCTGCTCTCTGTGGGAAGGCATGGTCTCCTCCCCATTCCCTTCTTGCCACCTGCTGACGACTCCACTGTTGGCTGTTTATAAACTGCCACTGGCCCTCCCTGATCAATACAATTTCATTACTAGACACAAAGTGGGAGGATCAATGAACTTCCCGAGAGGACATCAGAGACTCCGCTTGGCATTTCTAATTACAAGACACGAGTGGAGAGCCCAAGGGAGCCTTTTGTGGAAGGCCGCCCCGCCAAAGGTGAAGATGACACTCTGACGATCTGTGAGTCAAGAGCAGAGCAGAGCAGAGGTGACTCTGCACCGCCCCACCTTGGGGGAACATTTGGCAATGTCTGAGGGCGGTTTTGATTGACACAATTAGGAGGTACTACTGACAACTGGAGTCCGGGGTGTTGCTCCACAACACTCAGGACAGGTCCAACGAGAGTTATCTGGCCCAACGTCCACAGTGAGGAGCTTGAGAAGCCCTGCAGGGGACAACAAGGAGACTTCTCTGGGTGTGGGGCTGTCTACACACAAACATGCTGTTTTCTATTAGATTTGAACAAACCAGGAGTCTGGTCCATGGGGCAGGAGCAGAGATAAAACCAACCACTAGCTGGGCACAGTGTGCATGTCTACAATCCCAAGTTACTTGGAAGGCTGAGGCAGGAGGATGGCAAGTAGGAGACCAGCCTCAGCAACTTAGTGAGACCTTGTTTCAAGATCAAATGAAAAAGGCTGGGATGTGGCTCAGTGGTGGAGCACTTGCTCAGCATGCACAGGGCCCTGGGGCCATCCCCAGCCCCACAAACAAACAAAGCAAACCACTGGTTCCTAGAATTCTTACAGAAATCAAGGCAGATTACAGAATATGAAAACGAGAAATGAGGTTTAAAAGATGTTTCTTCTCCCCCCATGTGTGACTTATTTTACAGGTTTGCATTTTGAAGGGTCAGGAAACGCCTCTGCTCACTCAGCGCAGTGGTACAGGGAGCGACAGAAATGCAGCAAAGGAGAAACACAGAAGTGGGCTGAAAACAGGGTCTTTGTTGTTGTTGTGTTTTTTTTGTTACCAGGGATTGAACCCAGGGGCACTTAACCACTGAGCCACATCCCCAGCCCTTTCTATATTTTTATTTAGAGACAGGGTCTCACCAAGTTGCTTAGGGCCGTGCTAAGTTGCTGAGGCTGGATTTGATCCTCTTGCTTTAGCCTCCTAAGCTTCTGGGATTACAGGTGTGAGCCACCACGTCCAGCTAAGAAGCTAGTTTTGATGAATTCTGGAAATCCTCTGAGGCTTGTCCAGGAGGGAGAGTGGAACTAGACCTTGGGCAACCTGTGCCAACAATCACCTCGTCTGGACCAGCCACCAAATCGCACCACCAATGACAGACTGAGTGCTTAGTGTCCTGAGGGCAGGCAAGCAGACACTGGCTTCCACAGTCCCCCAGCTCTGAGTAAAGCAGGGCCACACAAGAACCGGTGGACAACCACTCCACACACAGGCTTTGAAAGAGGGGCACAAGATCTTCCAGGACAGCTGTAAGCGGAAGGATTTATTGAGACTGTGTCTGACTGTCAAGGAAACTAACAGGTTCGGGCATTAAAAACAAAAGTCTTAATAGCTCATTTTCCCAAAGAAGAAGATTAGCCATGGAAGTACATGCCGTTATCACTGGCAGGCCCCGGAGCCCAACACCAGAGCTGGGCGGATCCCTACAGGTTGTTGCCAACTGCCAGCCAGGAGCAGGCAGGGCCAGAGGGAGAGCCTAGCCTCCTCTCCCCGGGGCTCCAGTGCCCAAACCAGCTCTAGCGTGGGCTCCTGGCGCCCTCTGCTGGCCACTGGGAGAACATGCCCTGGCATGCCTGTGGCAAAGCCTACCACTGTCAGAGGGTGTTGTCTCAGCCAGAACAGGCCAGAGAGCCAAGTCAGAAGCAACTGCTGGGAGAGGTACAAACTGCCAGCCACCTCCATGGCTTCCCCTGTTGGACAGCTGCCCAGGATCCCTGCCTCTACCAGGGTAGCCAGCTCTTTGTTCTTCACACAGAGGGACGGGGCATCCAAGGAAATTTGTGTCCACAGGGCAGGCATCCGGCAGGTGCTCTGACCGCAGGTTGACAACCTTCCCCTCCTCATGGTTTCCCTCATCCCCAGGCGACATGGAACCCTCATTATAAGGCTCAGGCCTGCAGTAAAGGACCACTGGCCCTTTCCCCTCACCCCACCCCCAAATAAGCATTTATTACCTTTATTGAAGAACATGGAGGCCATCTGTCCCATTTCCACCCGGTCTGTGATTTCAAACAGGTTGGGAGATGTGCGTCTCTCTGAGGAGCCAAAAGCACAAGAAGGGTGGTGATTCTTCACCAGAAGCACTGTCGCTGAGTGCCGCAAAGTCCCAGAATAAGGAATCCCCAAGGATCTCGGACTCTGGAGAAAACTTTCCTAAGGTTTCCTTTATTTCCAGTGCCTGGGGCTCAAACCCAGGGCCTTGCATATGTCGGGCAAGCACTCTTCCACGGAGCCCCAGCCCCATGTCTACATTTTACAAGAAAATTCAAGGATGTTCCCTATAGGGGAGAGGGTGAGCAGAGACGAGACTGCGAGACAAGGGTGCGTGTGTGTGTGTGTGTGCGTGTGTGTGTGTGTGTGTGTGTATAGGGGTGAGGTGGGAGGGTGGAGCCAGGACCACATTCACTCAAGCTCTCTCAGTGCGCACAGGGCACAGAACCAGGCATGCGATCATTTCCATAATAGTAGGAGAGTGAACACCTGTAATCCCAGCAACTTGCAAGGCTGAGGCAGGAGGATTGCAAATTTGAGGCCAGTCTGGGAAACTTAGCAGACCCTGCCTCAAAATAAAAATTTAAAGGGCTGGGGGTGTAGCTCAATGGTAAAGCACCCTGGTACCACACAACAACAAAAACGGCAGGAGAGGTGGGAAGCTAGACAGAGCCCAGTAACAGGCCAAACACGTTAGTTAGCAAGAGGTGAGCCAGCAGGGCCAGGCCTGTGCCTGGGACCCCAAAACTGCCACCCTCAGGCAGGAAACGCCAAAGGACGTCTGCAGGGAGACTCCGTGGGCTCTCACCATGAAGAAAGAAAGGGAGCCCTATCAGCCAGGAGCTTGAGGCCTGTCGGGAGGCCCAAGACTTACGCACTGACAGGATGGGCTGTTTCTCTGCCCGCTCGTAGCTGTCCGGGGTGAGAATGTCACTGTCTGAGGCCGTGGAGGAGTCGTCGTCGTCCTCCTCCTGGGAGGTGGTGGGTGCACGAGGAGAAGAGGAGAAACCAAGGAGAAGGAATGAGCACACGGCTGTACAGAAAACCTGGGCAGGGGTCATTCCCTTTGTTCTCTTTCTAGAAGGTGTCTAATTAGGAAACGCTCAACAGGTGGAGCACATAGCATAGTTCCTGGGGACAGGGCTGAGTGGCTCAGCGTGTGGAGTGAGGGCCAGCGCTGTGAGGCTGAGGGCAGCCCTGCCTGTGTTTTCTGACTGTACGTGGCTGCCACGCTGCAGCTCTGGGGCCTGGGACTAGGTTCCTGGAGCAGCGCTGTGGACAGAGTCCTCACCCATCAAGAGGAAAGCAACGGGTGGCTGAGACTGTCTCTAGGGAACACAACTGAACAGAGGCACCGCCGGGGGACACACACCTTGTGGGTTTCCATCCTCTTCCAGCGGAGCTGTGCGTTGGCTGCGGCCATGGCCTCCATCACAAAGGTGGTTGTCACAAAGCTGAGGGGGAGGCACGTGTTAATTGCAGAGAGGAGATTGTAGGGGTTTGAAGTGGCGTGACCAACAAGCCCCGCACTCTCTTCTGAGAACTGTTCCCTAGAGAAGTTCTGAGACGGGCCTTTCCTGGTAAGGAGCGTGTGCACGCTCGAGGCCGCGTGTGCTTGCTTTTCTGTGGCTGCCTTCGTTTAGGATCCACTTCTGACACACAGGATGGGGCTGTGACATAGGCTGATGGGAGGGAAACTGCTCAAGGGAGAGCACGAGCTGGGTGGAGGCGACACGGGTCAACATGGCCCGCACCAACAGGGGCCCTGAGCTGGGAGGAGGCCGATTCACAGGGGGGCTTCTGGAAGGACGGCAGGCAGCCCTCACCTCTCCCCGCAGGGCACGGGCAGTGGTCAGCTTCCAACTGCATACACCAGTACCAAGGGCTGGAGAACGAAGGTGGCTCTGGAACCCGTCCCCCTTTCTCTTTGGCAGTACTTCAGCTTTCAGGACAATGTGCCTAACAGTGAAATAAGTTTCTACTACTGTGGCCCGAACCTCAAGGGAGACAGGGAGGTAGCACAGACACTTGCCAAGAAGTCAGACAAGAGTGGAGAAACCATCTTTTCCTCTCTTCCAGGAGCTCAGAGGTTGGGAGGCCCCAGGATATGGGGCTCCAGGAGCTCAGAGGTTGGGTGGCCCCAGGATATGGGGCACTGCTGATAAAACGTGAGGCATGAGTCCATCCCTGCCCTGAAACATCTTGGGGTGAACACTGGTCTCCCTCTTCCTGAGGTCAGCACGGCTCTGCACCTGTGTCCTCCGGTGCAGATGATGTCAACAGATGCCACGCAGTCCTTCAGTCCAGTGGCTGGTGGAGCACTGGGCCCCACAGCAGTCAAACCCACGCCCCTCCACCTCTGCAGTGGGGGGCATTCGGGCCCATGATTCCCATTCCAATCACCCCAGCACCTCCAAGAAAGGTTTCTCGTGATCTTGCCTAACTGACCATGTTGAGGGCTTAGCTTTTCCCTTCTTTTTGGAAGTGGAGCTAAAATCAATCCTAATTAAGGCATAGAGAGACTTCCCACGGTTGCATTAAGCCAACTCACTGATCATGTTCAAATGGAAACGGGTTTAGCAAGGAGAGGCCATGGCAGCCCCTAGCTAGAGGTCCCCAATAATCACTTCCTCTTCAGATGGCTGCCTGTGCTGAAGGTCCTTTAAAGGTGACGGAGTCATGTAAGGTCAAGGACTTCCAGAGTTCTTAGCAGCTAGAGCTTGAAGTATATAACAAGCCAACAGCACCCAAGGTTCACCCTAAAGGTCCCCAAAAGAACTGCATAGAAATGGAAGAGCCTGGCTCATTTCTGTCCCTCCAGGCCCTCCCAGCTCTGTCTGCTTCAACTACTTCGCTCTGCTTCGCTCTTTCTACGATGCCTACTTCCTTCTCCTTCAAACTTCTGCATCCGTGCCGCTCTGTGACCCCCGGGCCTGGCAGTCACCTCACCTCCTCAACCCCTCGCCACACTGTGCTTTTCCTTGTCTGCCACTCATCACCTGGTCACTCTGCAATTCACTCGTCCACCTCCTTCGCCCTCACTGCCCACAGGGCACAGCCACGTGGGCCGTGTTCTGTTCAGTGGGTGCCACAAACACGGACAGTGCCACAACCCGCAGACTGTGGTGCTTAGACAATAAGTGCCACAACCTGTGGGTTCTTTCCAGAATGTCGCTGGATTCCAGTCCCCTCTCTGGCGCAGAGACGGGAGGAGCTCCTGGGGAGCTCTGGGTCACACTCCACCTCTGGCCTGTGGACTCCTGCCCAGCAGCTGCTGGGTCCCACACAACCAGTGCCCTGAAGGTGGGGGCGGGGGTGGACCACGGGGGACACAGGCAGGTGGCTCCACGGTGGCCCGTGTGTTGGTGTACTGGGCCTTCACTTTCCTGGTGGATTGTATCAAGTAGGTTCTAGACCCCACGCTCCCTTCCCAGATCACCCTCTTTTTCTGGGGGGGTGTTGTTTTCTGAGTGCCCTGACGGGGGTCACGGTACTGAAGTAGGGGGCAGAGAGGTGAGTCACAGGAAGAGGACCTGCACCACACGAACCTTCAGGACCTCCCGGGGCTTCGTCGTGGCTCGACTCACCTCACAGGGTGCTCCGGGAGGCCTCTGTCCACTCCCCTCTCTGGTCCTGCTCAGGACTCGCATGCCTAATGCATGCAGTCAGTCACCTTCCCACTCAGGCCCCGCTAATGAAGAGACATAGGGACTGCAGGGCGACTCCCCCAGCTCCAGCCCCAGCCTTCCGCTGCCCCTTACCTCATGAAGCCCAGGAACACCAGCAGGACGAGGCTGACCAGCCATCCGGCGGTGGCAAAGGCCTTGGGCATGGTGAGCGCCCCTGTGCCCACGATGAGGTTGAACATGTACACCAGCCCGACCTGGAACCCAAGGAGCGACACTCAAGCCCGGGAATGGTTAGTCTCACCCCTCAACAGCTCCCGAGGGCTGCCCTGGGTGACAACACCGCCATGGAGACCTTCCCAGAGCCCCAAGGACAGGGAGGCAGAGGACACCTGGGTCCCAGGGAGCAGAGCTCTGCATCCAGGTGCTGGGGCCCTAACACGCAGACGACTAAGGGCCACAATCTGTGGGTTCTTTCCAGAATGTCTCTGGATTCCAGTCCCCTCTCTGCTGTCCTCATGGCCACCCCCTCAGCACTGCAAACCATTCAGAGCTGTGTCACAGATGCCAGGCTCTGAGGACAGGTGGGGCGCTCGGCACAGCATGGACACGGAATGCTGACCTCCAAGAAACTTCTCCAAACTGCTGGCCCATGACTCTGTCCTGTGCCAGTCCTTGCCACTGTCCTTGGGACATCGACATTCACCTTCCCTTACTCTACCCCCACACCTCCGCTCCGACTTCAGGGTTAAAAACAGTCAAGGCACGATTCACAGGCCACAAAACCCACCCTCTAAAGCACAGCACAGGGGCTTCAGGAACTCAGGGTTGCTCTCCCACACCTCCCCTCAGGGCGACTCCAGGTTTCACACTTAACTCTAACTCGGCCCCTGACTCTAGTTCAGTTAGTCACACCATTTCTTCTCCCAAGATCTCAGCTGGAAAATTCCTTTCTGAGAACCCAGCTCTCCCAGGGTGCTTTCCACCCCCTGCTGCCTCTGCCCTCCAGTCCACCCCACCTGGGCATCACCCCCCGCCCTGCGCACGGTCAGCTGGTTCCACAGAGCACACGATGCCCCAGCTTCTCGGGCCTTCCCCTCCGGGGTCTCGCCTGTGCCAAGGCCACACCTGCTCTTCTCCTCCCTGAGCCAAACTGCCAGAGCTTCCTGGAGATGTTTCCTTTGAATCATTGGATTGTCCCACAGCAAATGAGCGGCCCCTTCACCTGGGGTCTGGCGACATCCGTTTCTTTCTCAACATGGGTTTCTGGGTGTTCCCCATAGTAACTGCCCCCAAGCTCAACGTTTAAGCTCCCAGACCCCTGGCCCCATCACTCTCAGATGAGGGCTCCATCAGCTACTCCGTGGAGGTGACTGAAGTCACCTGGTGATGCAGGCTGCCAAAGCCTCTCTCCCAGTTCAAAAGATTAGTGTCTATCCCCTTCCTATCTGTCCCCACCAACCCCCATACTGGGGCTGGAACTCAGGGGCACTGTACCACCGACCTATATCCCCAGACTCCCCTACCCCTTTTTATTTTCAGGCAGGGTCTCACTAAGTTGCTGAGGCTGGCCTCAAATTTGTGATTCTCTTGCCTCGTCTCTCAGCCTCCTGTCTCTGGGATTATAGGTGTGTGCCACTGTGCTTGGCTCCTGCTGCCTTTAGGAACATATGCCATTACTCCTTGATGAGGCCAAGCTGGCACCTGAACCTCTGGCCTCATTCCAGCCTGGAACCCTCTCTTCCCACCAGCTCTTCCGTTCTGCCTACAAACTTACTTGACACCTTTAAAATGTGACTCTGACTTTGCTAATGCAAACTTTGGGGAAAGGCGGGCTCTCTCCTGTCCTTGGTAAACGAGCTTCCTTCTCCAGGACTCCAGAAACTTCTCTCTCTCTCTTTTCTTTTTTTTGGTGTTACTGGGGGCCGAGCCCAGGGGCGCTTCACCATGAACTACATCTCCAGCCCTTTTTACTCTGAGACAGGGTATCGCTGAGTTGCCCAGGTTGGCTCCAAACTTGCAATCCTCCTGCCTCAGCCTCTCAACTACCTGAGATTCCAGCGTATGCCACCATGCCTGACCTTGAAACTGAACCTTGGCTATCACCAAGGACCCGCTGGCCTTCCTGCTGCCACACTGGCTGTTTCTTCTCCTCTCTGCACCTCTTCCTCAATAACTCAGTCCACCTGCCTGGCTTATCTCGTGGCTGGACAGAAGACTGTTCCTGTGGTCTCTGTCTTTCTTCAGAGCTCCAGTTCAGCTGCTGCCAGGCACCTCCACCTGGACATCCCGGAGTGGCCTGGCCTCCTTCCTTCTCCTCATGTCCTGGTGCTACTGATTTTGTTCCTGAAGAGTGTTTTGTGGCTCCCTCTAGCTCAGCCCTTCACAACGGCCCCTCGTTGATCTTCCATGGCTTCACCACCTGTTTTGGTGCCTTTAAAAAGACAAACCCCTCCTCTCTGGGAAGCCCTGCCCACCTCTCATTTTCACTTCCCACTCTTTGAAAGATGAACAACAACAAAAAAAAAAGAAAGCAAAAACCGACAGGGATTGTTAACTACTACCTTAGGACCCTTGGCTCAGGGGGAAGGGTTAGAGGAGGCCAGGCTTTCCAGGTGTCGAGTGGACACCTGAGTGCTGGACAGGTGGGAGGACGTCTCGCTGAGAGCACAGAGCTCCGCCCACAGTGCATTTTTCCTTGGCACAGGGCGCCATGCTCTCTTGGGCCTCCTCCCCCTGCCCTTCTGTTCAGCCCCTGGGGCCCATTCAAATGCTACTTACACCTCCAAGTCCTTCCCAGGCTCCTAAGCTCATCTTGCTTCCCACGTTTGCATCCCTGGAGCATAAGCCTTCTTACACCTGGTCCTGGCTTTCAGGTGCGGTGCATTTACCTCTTCCCCGCTACTAAACCCAAGGCCTGAGTGGCAGCAGGCTGTGCTCACTTCTCCACATTCTCAGGGTGGCTGAAAAGGCCTGGAGGGGAGAGCTCAGCTGGTTTTCACGGGACCCTGCTCAAGGTATCTTGCAGGTCTTTGCTGGCCCTCAGGATGGCAAGTTCCAGCTTCTCACAAGCAACTATGAATGTCTATAATGAGCTAACTTTACGACTAAACAAGGCACACACGGAGCTACGTCCTCAGGAGGGGAAGAAAACAAACTGTGGTCACTGCTTGAGAGAAGCTTAAAGAAAAGAATCAAGGGGTTGTGACAAGGAATAACGGGAAAGCTCTGGAAACAGAGTGCTCAAGGAAACCTCTGCGATGACATTTAAGGGGGGGGCAGGAAGGATGAGATGGCACCACCCAGACGGCCTCCAGGTACAACAACCTAAGGTGGGAAAGAAGTGGGGATGTTCCAGAAGCTTCCAGGAGGCCGGGCTGAGGCACCGTGAGCCAGGCAGAGGAGGGCCGGGGATGCAGGAGTCAGACTGAGCAGCCCTTTACAGGAGATGAGGGTTCCATGTTTCGGAGAGTTCAAGGCAGGACACCAATAGAACAGATCCCAGTGGCCACCGAGCACCTGAACCCTGCGGCTCTGCTTTCCGCTCAGTAGTTCTCTCAGCAGCAGCACTACTAGGGGACATCAGCCTCATTTCTTTGTGGGAAATGGTCCTGATGATGAAAATAAAGAGAGGGCAAGGGGCTTAACAAAGACACTTAGGCAAAAATCTTACGGGGAAATTAAATAGTACAAAAAGCATCTCTAAATTCCGGAATCTCTGAAGGTCTTGGCATGGAAAAGTTCAAAGGCCTATTATAGGTCAGGGTTTCTCAGCCTGGGCACTGTTGATATTTGGGTTCAAGATCATTCTTTGTGGTGGGGGCCTGTCCTGCATTGTAGGGTGTTTAGCAACATCCCTGGCCTCTGCCCGCTAGTTGCCAGTGAACTGCTCCCTCTGTCTTGAAAATCAAAGTGTCTCCAGACGTTGAATGTCCTCTGGGGTCAAGATCACCACCACCTGAAAACCACTCCTTTAAAACAGGCATGAAGACTCAGGTGTGTGCCCAACACAGACTTCAAATAAACCTCAGTGAAAAGAAGCTTTAACACTTTATAAGCAGTTGATTAGGGATAAACCATCTGTTGTTAGGCAGAAACGGGCAGTCATGTTTGTCTTGCTTTGTTGCTATTTTCGAGTTCTAAAGAAACCACTGTGTGCTTCACAGGGAACTTCTTCAATTGGAGGGCCAAAGCAGTCCTGGTCAGCATTAACTCCGAGCTAAGCCACAGGCCAGGTCAAGAGGACTTGTGGGGAAGAAGGAAGAGGAAGGAGACCTTCTCTTCTGCTGGTCATGTGACAGTTCTGTGGGGCCACTTCCTGGGAAGAGTGGCAGGAAGCAGAGGAATAAGGTCCTACACAGTCCCCAAGGACGAGATTGTTCTGGATGAACTGGAGAAGGCGCAGCCCCTGGTCCCTGGAGTCTTCAGCAGGAACCAGCCACCAGAGGCATCCTCAGCAGCTACCCTTCTCTCAGGCATGATCCACCTCATCCTGTGTTCTGATCTCATAACTACCACTTCGTCCTCAGCCATTCCTGGTCCCCCCAAATAGGGAAACTGGCACGTCTGTCCTGAGATCACTCATGGCGACATGTACAAGGCTGAATCCTGTTCTTGGGTCCAGCACTGTCCTTGAGAAAGTGTGGCATCTGAGCCTCCTGAGAAGCTTGACTTTGTCATAAACATTTTAAGCAGAATAAGTCAAGCTAAAGAAAACTATCTACCTCTGAAGGAAAAAGAACTCACAATGGAGTGAGGCAATACAGAACTAAGGAGAGGCTGTGTCTTGAAATGACCATGGGCTGTTTTGTACATTAATGAACCACGTGTCCAGTACCTTGGTCTCCTAAGGAAGCCAGAGCAGGGTTTTGCCCACCCTGTGCTGAGCTGGGGATTGCAGGGGTTTAGAGCAGCTTAGGTAGGAAAGTCAGTTCTATAGCTTATTTAGGTTCTACTGGTCTCACAGGGGATCAAGAATCATTCTCCAAGTGAGATGAAGGAAGAAAGCCTTCGGAAGGCATCTTCTCCCTCAAAACCCTGACCACTGCTGCCTGGTTACCACCACCTCACTCTGATCACTGCCCAGCTTTTCCTGACCTCTCTCTTCACTTGGAGGATAAAATAATACAACATTTATTTGTGACAACTGCCCAGAGTTGGCCCTCAAAAACTGAGCAAAATAAAACCCATGGGAAATGAAAGAAAAAAAACAACAGAGCCCCCTGAAGTTTGCAGGCCTAACTCTCCCATCTCCTGCAGGGACACGATGACAAGTGAGATGAGCACGAGAACAACTGGAGATACAAGAAATAGGGGCACATCACAGTGTCTTCCTCCCAGAACTCACAGAAATGACTCATTTCTTCACCTGTAAGTTCATAGACATTGTAAGAAAAAGCAGGGACTGTGGTGACCTTCAGGGATAGCATGGACATTTCATTGCTGATATAGGAAAATGGGAGTCTTTACATGATTCCACAAATGAGAGGGGCACTATTCATTCTATTCCAGGGTTCCCAAAAGACTTCCCCAGGTAAATTATGGAAGTGAGGAGGCTCTTTCATTGCTACCTGAGAATGGCACAGATGCAACAGGAAGACCTTGGAGGGAGTAAAGTTTCTTCTGCCTGTGGTCAGAGATGCTTCCTTACCCTATCACACCATGAGGCTAGTGTCTGTGACCTTAGCAGAAACAGAGGATGGATCCCCAGGCAAGAAAGGTGGGTGCAAAGCAGCTGTGTAAGGCAGGTAAGCTGTAGAAGGAAAGCTCTGGCTGCTTAGGGCAGTGCTACTTTTCCCTGGGATACTTAATAGCAACATGAGTCAATTGTCTGATTATTCAAATGATTCTCTCTGAGCTCCAGGCCAAGAGGGCTCTGTGATGTAATGACCATGATCAATTGGATAGTACATTAAAGAAGATAAACTGAGTGTATGTGGGGGCGGGAGTAGTGGTGGTGGTGGAATGAGGGAGCAACACAGTCTCAGGACAGAGAGAAATCAATCATTCAATTGTCCTAATTGCAGACTCGACCAGGCTACAAATGGAAGACTTTGCATCTGGCTGCCTCTTTCGCCATCCAAGACCATAAAAGTTGTGCAATTTAAAATTCATCTAAAGACCAAAGTGGTTTCAACCTGCTGAGATGAGTAACACCCAAAGTCAACAACTGTCAATCATGGTCCACCCGAAGCATAGCACGGAATACAAGTGGTGGTAGCCCTGAGATAAATATTACAGAGTTAGCAAGTTGATTTTGTTCAGCTTGACACTTTCTGAGAAGCATCTAAAAGGGAATGACCATGACTCATATTCTGAGACATGACAGCAGCAATGTGGCTCCTGCTACATCAAGTTCCCATTGTATTTTCACCAGGCTCTACTTAAACCAGGGCAATCAGGAGTACAGTTCACAGGAAGCAGTGGGCTTCTTTAGAGGCCAGGAGTACTGTGGTGAGCAAAACAGATTCTAAAGGTAAAACTCACGTAGGGAGAATAGAGCTCCCCGGTCTCTGTGATTTCACCGGCCATCTCCAAAAAACGTTAGGAAGGGTGGGCAGTAGAGTTTCCTTCAGCGCAGGGCAGCAGCTGTTGCAGCTCCCTAAGACAAAAGAGTACACTTCAGCTTTCTGATGGGCTGACACAGGGGTGGGGTAAAGTTTGCTACTGCTCCCTCCCCACCTCTTGTCCTTTTATTATTAACACTTATCTAAGACTTAAGTATCTGTCACAAGACTCATCCCGGAAGGAAGGGTTCCCCTGGTCAGAGAAAATCTAGGTAGTCGCTTCTCAGGGGACTACTTGCTGCTCAGGGGACTACTCTATGCATGGACATTGCTTGGACTTCACTGATTTACGGGGCCTTCGAAGCCACTGAGTCTCACCCACCAACAGAGTTCTTTACACCCTCAGAGGTGCCCACTTAATTCCCAAACTGTGTGAGCTCACTACCACCCAGGGAAGCCCACAGAACTGTTTGCTACCTTCGCCTATGGCTGGGAGCTGGAGCTTTCCCAGATGGTCCGTCCAACATAACTCCCTGTCCCCATGTCTCTCTTGCTGATCTCTCTCTCTTTTTTTTTAAGCGGGGCCGCCACTCCCCGTCCCCCCAACCAGCCATTCCTACCCTGCTTTAGGGTTCCCCATCCTCAAGTGCCCCTCTCTGAGCCTCTCCTTCGCCTTCCCTGCTGGAGGAGCCCCAAGTCTAACGCCCCCTCCATCCCATCACACCTTCTCCCCCGGTACGACACCTGCCGCACAGCTTGTTCGGGGCGGGCGCGGGAGCCGCCTCCGGCCCCGGTGCGGCTGCCAGCGCCAGCTGTCCCGCACCAGTGCCCACAACGCGCATGCGCCGGCGCTCGAACCCACCTTCCTGGCGCGCGCTTCGGGCGGGGCGCAGAGCGCTGATTGGGCGCCTCGCGGAGCCGTGGCCGGAATTGGCCCTGGCGGCTGCCGTCTGCGTGGCGGAAGTGAGAAGTGCGCTTCGCCACGCATGCGGGGTGACGGCTGCGGGCCGGGCGGGGAAGCGTGGCCAGTTGGGAGAGGCAGATTACCGGTGCTGCTGGGGACGCTTTCGTCGTCGGGGAATGGGTGTGAGCTTGGCAGTTCCGGTCCCAGGTGGCTGGAGAATCGAAGAGAGGAGCCTGTAGCGCCACACAAAGGGGAGGGGCCTGAAACTAAAGTGGGCTGGGAGGGCGGGCTGGGGGCGGGGAAGAGGGAGGGTTGGAGCCCCTTGGCTTGCACCCGAGGGAGGAGATGGGAGTTGGTTGAAGGAAAGGCTGGAATTTGATTCTGGGCTGGAGTCCCTGACTGGGGCAGGTAATGGGAGCATTGAGGATGAATCTGGATTTGGTCCTTGCGTTTGATGGATCGACGTTCTGGGAGGTAGACGGAAGGGACCGGCAGGAATGGCAGACCATGCTTGGCCCCTGAGATGCGAGCCAAAGGTTGTTTAATTCTTAACCAAATCAGTTCTCTTTCTTGCAAGAGGTTTGAGAGTAGGTGTTCTTTGACGTGTTTGGAAGGAAAGGACAGGAGGCCCTTTTGTCAGTTTAGCCCCACTCCAGTAGGAGAGATTTGGCTCACACCGTAAGTGGGAAAAAAACTCCGGGTTCTTAAGTGTTTGCTGTCCCCTACCTGCAGGCTGCTGCCATGAGGTTGAATCAGAACACCTTGTTGCTGGGGAAGAAGGTGGTCCTGGTACCCTACACTTCAGAACACGTGCCTAGGTAACCATGCACCTTACCTGGAGTGCAGTTTAGCCCCTAGGAGGGTTAAGTAAACAAAGTTTCCTTGACACAGCAAGGAGGCCTTCCTTAGCCCCAATCCCTCGAGCTGTAGCTCCTGGGAAGACATGTTGGTTGTGAGAAATAATTACATATAGGAAAAAAAGCTCAAGTGGAGGACAGTGATTACCTGAAAGAAGTTGCCCATTCTCCTGTTTTTCTCATGTGTGTAAGAAAGGAAAATTGTTGTTTCATCCATTTGTAAATGAGTGATATTCCATGGTGTCTGTGGATATGCTCAGTTCTTGGATACTTAACATATGCTTGTTCTAGAACACTCAGCTGATTGATTATTTCCATTTCTTGAAAAGCCAGTGTGGACTCTTATGGGGAGCATTTGGCAAATGTCTAGTAGATTGGGAAAGTGGTGGTATAGGGGGGTGTCCTCTACTTGGAGTTTTCCTTTTGGGGGGTCCCTGGTGCCTTGTTTTTATAAGGGTCCATCTGCCCTTTTTTTGCTGAGGTCAGTTTGCCATATACTTCCCCTTAGGAATTTGAGGAATGTTTGGTTTCAAACTGCTCCTCCGCAAAGATCCCTCAGCCAGGATGTGAAGGTGGACAGATAGAACTTTTCCCTCTTACTGTTCTCTTGTAAGACTGGACTGCCTTGGGGCTTGTGTCCATTGCCTTCATAACTCTTGGGTCTTGTGTGAGCCCTCTTTTAGCCCTGAGGGGCCCTGCTCCCTACCATCTACTTCTTTTTTTTTTTTTTTTTTTTTATTGGTCGTTCATAACATTACATAGTTCTTAATACATCATATTACACGGTTGATTCACGTGGATTATGAACTCCCGCTTTTACCCCGTATACAAATTGCTGTATCACATCAGTTTCCCTTCCATTGATTGACATATTGCCTTTCTAGTGTCTGATGTATTCTGCTGTCTGTCCTATTCTCTACTATCCCCCCTCCCCTCCCCTCCCCTCCCCTTTTCTCTCTCTACCCCTTCTACTGTAAATCATTTCTTCCATTTGTATTATCTTGTCTTGCCCCTCCTTTCCTCTTATATGACATTTTGTATAACCCTGAGGATCGCCTTCCATTTCCATGCAATTTCCCTTCTCACTCCCTTTCCCTCCCACCTCTCATCCCTATTTAATGTAAATCTTCTTCTCAAGCTCTTCGTCCCTTCCCTGTCCTTGTTTACTCCCCTTATATCAAAGGAGTCATTTGGTATTTGTTTTTTAAAGATTGACTAGCTTCACTTAGCATAATCTGCTCTAATGCCATCCATTTCCCTCCAAATTCTATGATTTTGTCATTTTTTAATGCAGAGTAATACTCCATAGTATATAAATGCCACATTTTTTTTATCCATTCATCTATTGAAGGGCATCTAGGCTGGTTCCACAGTCTTGCTATCGTGAATTGAGCTGCTATGAACATCGATGTAGCAGTGTCCCTGTAGCATGCTCTTGTTAGGGCTTTAGGGAATAGACCGAGAAGGGGAATAGCTGGGTCAAATGGTGGTTCCATTCCCAGCTTTCCAAGAAATCTCCATACTGCTTTCCAAATTGGCTGCACCAATTTGCAGTCCCACCAGCAATGAACAAGAGTGCCCTTTTCCCCGCATCCTCTCCAGCACTTATTGTTGTTTGACTTCCTAATGGCTGCCAGTCTTACTGGAGTGAGATGGTATCTTAGGGTAGTTTTGATTTGCATTTCTCTGACTGCTAGCGATGGTGAGCATTTTTTCATGTACTTATTGATTGATTGTATGTCCTCCTCTGAGAAGTGTCTGTTCAGGTCCTTGGCCCATTTATTGATTGGGTCCATCTACTTCTTTACCTTAAAAAATGTCAGACCCATGCCTCTGAATTAGCTCTGTGTGTCTAAGGCCATCCCCTTTTCCCTGCAGGTACCATGAGTGGATGAAATCAGAGGAACTGCAGCGTTTGACAGCCTCAGAGCCACTGACCCTGGAGCAGGAGTATGCTATGCAGTGCAGCTGGCGGGAAGATGCAGACAGTAAGGAAGGCCTGGGCCTCCTAGTGGGGGCAGCTGGCTCCAGAGGCAGTCTCCAGGTTCCCTCCCTTTCTCACCTCCAGACAGTTCTGCCGGGGCCACAAAAACTTGTGAAAAGACCAAAAAATGCATGAAGCCCTTATACCCTCACACCTCCTGGGGTTGGTCCCTGTGGCTGACCCTTCTGCCTTTCTTCCCACTCACTGTACTGGGTTTGGAAGGATTTAGAGAAAGTAAAACATTTTGGGCTTTACCTATAAATTTAGACCCTGCCCTCATGTCCCTCACAACAGCCTCATGTGGTCACTGCCCCTTGGGTCCCCTGCTTTTTTAGAGTACAGTCATTATTTGGAGAAGGCTGTCTTTTCATAATGATTGGACTTTGTAATGAGTTGAAGGGAGCTCTGGGCCCCTTTTCTCCTCCCAGGCTCAGAGGGGCTGGTGTTCTGTAGTTCTCTGGCTTGGGCATGAACACTGTCCTCATCTCTCTTCTCTGGGGAATAAAGGTGATAGCCCTGTTACCTTCCCCCTTAGAGTGTACCTTCATTGTGCTGGATGCAGAGAAGTGGCAGGCCCAGCCAGTCCCCACTGAAGAGAGCTGCATGGCAGGAGATGTGAACCTGTTTCTCACTGATGTAGAAGACCCCACCCTGGGGGAGATTGAAGTCATGATTGCAGGTTTGTTCCACCTGGCCCTCAGATCTACTAAACCAAGTCTGCTGAGCTGCTCAGGACACTCAGGGAGCTCAGTGGCGGTGAGCTAGCTTCTGGATAGGGTGGACTGGCCCCATCCAAGCCTGGGCTTTTCCTTCTGTTTGTCACTTTATTCCTTATGCTTCAGTGTGAACCTTTGGTTTTAAGCCCGTAGGGTGGGTGAGGGACCCTTCAAAATAATCCATCTTCTCTGGAGCGTCCTGCCATGCTATAGGAGGGGCCTCTCCTGTTTCTGGGACCTTCGTCCTCAGCTCCCCCTAGGGGTCCCTGACCGTCTTTCACCTTTATGATAGTGTAGGGGTCAGCTTTGGAGTCAGATTGCACTTCTTCCTGGTGCAATCTGGTGCAGAACAGTAGTGGTAACCCCACCTTCAGGGCGGTGAGAACTCAGTGAGCATGTATGTCAGGTGTGCACACTGTAGCCTGGCCTAGTGCCAGCTGCTGTGTCACTCTTTCTTGTAGAGCCCAGCTGCAGGGGTCAGGGTTTTGGCACTGAGGCTGCTCTTCTGATGATGTCTTACGGTAAGGAATTCTAAGCGGCTATGTGGGGACAGGTGGTCAGGCCCCAGCTGAGCTTTCTTCACACTTGAGGGTGGGGGGCAGGTGACAAGAGCCTCCACTGCAGATGGGGCCAGGAGGGCAAGGGGGTGCTAGCGAGGGGGCTTCACTGTGCCCTTGCCCTTCTCTCTGATACCTCTGGAGGAGTGACTAAGCTGGGTCTGACCAAGTTTGAGGCTAAAATCGGTCAAGGAAATGAACCCAGCATCCGGATGTTCCAGAAACTTCATTTCAAACAAGTAAGGACGTCAGTGGGCAGGTTTCAGTCTGGGGTAGTTGTGCTGGAACTTGTGGCTTAACTTCGAATGTCCTGCTCTCTCTGGCTCACACAGGTGGCTGTGAGCAGCATCTTTCAGGAGGTGACGTTCAGACTGACAATGAGTGAGACCGAGCGGCAGTGGCTTCTGGAGCAAACCAGCCACGTGGAAGAGAAGCCCTATAGAGGAGGGTCCACAGAGCCCCACTGACAGCCAGGCCTTTTGGGCAGCCACTGGGGCCGCCCACTCCAGAGGCCAGAGCTCTGCAAGGGAGACAAATGCACAGTGCCTTCCCTCCTGCTCCAAGCTGGAAATCACCTGTTGGGGCCCTTCAGACTCAGACCAGGCGTGCTGTGACCTCCTGGATTGGCAGTGGCCAAAGACTCATCTCCCCTCCTGGCCCTACTGACAATGACTCAGATTTCCCTGGAGTGGGTGGCAGGAATCCACTGGAAAGGTCAGGGTGGAGGTGGGAGCTGGAGGGGCCTGGAGAACCAACAGTCTTGGCCAGGCCCAACCCTTCAAGGCCCTGGCTGGGAGTAAAGCACTCGGTCTGGTTAGCTTCCCTTGTTTTCTCATTTGGCTTGCAGAAAAGATCTCCCAGGAGCCCAGTCTCAGTCCCTGTTGTATGTGGGAGGGATGGCTCTGTCCTTGGCTGTCAAAAGCAGCAGGCCAGTGTGACCATGAGGTTTGACCTGGAAGGGCCCCTTAACCTACTGTCCTTGTTTTTGGTTTTAGTGGCCCAGCCCCTCAACCTGTGTCCTTACCTTTTTTGGAGCTAAACAGCTCTAGCTGTATCATTTTGGGGCTAGATAACAACCATTAATAGAAGTTTGGAAGCTCTTGCTCAGCTGCTGGGCTGTGTGGATGGTCTCCATGGTAGGTCTGTCTGTCCTTCTTGCTCCTCACTTTCTGCCCAGAGGGCCACTGCACCTGGCTTGGCCATGAGGGGGCAGCAGAGGCACAGGTTTGGAATGGCCTCCTGGCAATAGCTGCTTAAAGAGAGCCATGCTAGGTCCCCACTTGGGGTGGGGGGAGTAACCCCTTGAGTCCTGTCCCCCCACAGCCTGTCATCATCTGGGTTGCCCATCAAGAAAGGCCAGGCATGTTTTATAACACAACCATTGGTTGGGCATCGTGGTGCACACCTGTAATCCCAGTGACCCAAGAGGCTAAGGCAGGAGGGTCACAATTTCAAAGCCAGCCTCAGCAACTTAGCAAGGCTCTAGGCAATTTAGTGAGACCCTGTCTCAAAAAATAAAAAGGGCTGGGGATGTAGCCCAATAATAAGTGCCCGAGTTAAATCCCTAGTACCAAACAAAACAACAAAAAAACCCCAACAACTCAAAACCATAGAAGGCCAAGTATAGGGCATTTTGAGGGGGGAAACACTTCTAGGTCTTTCAGCCACCTTCATCTCATACCAGACTACAGCTGAAAAACTCGTGAATCCAAAGTCAAAGATCTTGTAGAGCTTTGTACTCTGCCCCAGCCCCTAAGTGACATTTCCCTCTGAGCTACCAGTCCCTATCTCAGAGTCAGAGGTCTCCCAGGGCTTCTCCGCCTAGCAGGTGAGGTAGGGAGGGGCCTTCTGGGGCTATCCTTACCTGCTGCACCTATGTGTGTGGGGGTGTACTCCATCTGGGGCCAAAAGGACAGAGGCAAGGGTCCGGTGGGAGAGGCCAGGCCCAGCTGAGCAAAGCACAGGACAGTGGGTGCTGTGATGAGGGAGATGAGATGGCCAGATAGTGGCTGGCCCTCTTCTCAACCCCCAGGGCACCATAGTTCCCCTCCCTGGTTTGCCTCTTACTAACTTGTTGCCCTTAATCCAGGAACCTGGTTCTGAGTGGCCTCCCTGAAGGTTAAGAGAAGAAAGTCCCCAGGGCCAACTTTACCTGCTCTTTGAGCACCTGCTCTGGGACCTCCTGGCCCTGCAGCTTCAGCTCTCACAGGCCGCCCTGGGCAGACTTCTAGGATGTGGCCTCAGGTGGTGGAGGCAGCAGGGACCTGGGCCTCTTGCAGAGGAGCAGGGCATTTTGCTCTTGGAAAGTCCCTTAGATCCCACCCTGTTTCACAGCATGTCCTGGGGCTCATGGACCAGTTTGTTTTCCCCCAGTGCTGGACAGCTGCCCTCCAATCAGGTCAGGGGCCAGATAAGATAGAGTATCTGGCGCCAGCTCAGCCTGCTCCCAGGAATCCTGCACCCCACTGGCTATGGGCAGAGTCGAAGCTTTTGCTCATGGAGCCGCCTCCATCCTAGGCTTCACATTTTTTTTCCCCTCAGTGTCTAAGTTTCTTAGGGCCTAAGTTGCTGGCCTTGAACTTGCACTCACCTGCTTCAACCTCCTCAAGTCACTTGGATTTGAGGCCTGTCATGCCCCCCAGGCCCCATCTGGGCGGCACCCCTGGAACCAGTGGAGCCTCTGACTCTCAGCTCCCACTTCACACCCATCCTGATTGCATAGGGGCCACACAGGCAGGGCACACGCCTGGAGCTGAGCACAGGAGTAGGGTGGGTCTTGTTCCCCCCAGGGATCTTGGGCCCTCAGGTTAAAGCCACCAGTCCTTCCTCAAACAGTACCTTACCCTCTCAGCCAAGACAACCTGGGGACACTTATTTTTCTTTTCTCTCTCTCTCTCTCTCTCTCTATATATATATATATATAATTTTTTTTACATTTATTTTTATGTAGTGCTGAGGATCAAACCCAGGGCCTCGCATGTCCTAGGCGAGCACTCTACCACTGAGCCACAACCCCAGCCCAACACTTATTTTTCTATTTCCCACTTTCCACCCAGAAGGAGGACAAGGCTCCAAAGGAAGACGCAGAGGCTGGCGTAGTTTGGAGAAATCAGCTGAATTTTGGAAGGAGTCTCCTTACAGTGGTGGTGCCTGGCTCAGGGAAGGGCAGTGGGCAGCCAAGCCCTCCCCAGGCTGCCCAGGTGTGTTGTGTGTGTGGCAGGGGAGGGGGGGATGACAAAAATTTCAGGGTGAGGCTACTGCCATGTCCCAGATGCAACAACCAGGAAAATCATGAGAATCAAAGAACAAAAATCCCTCTAAACTCTGCGATACTGTACTCTTAAAAAAATCAAATGAACAAAAAATGCCCAAGCCGCATCTCCCAGGATGGGAGTCCTGTCCATGGTGAGCAGGGATTGCTGCAGTCAGCTTCCTGCTCGGCCTCAGACCCAGCCATTACATGGGGTCATGAAGGAGGATGGCCTCTGGCCTGGCTCCACAATCCTTGATGTCCCAGGCATGTGGCAAGGTAACAACTGGTAGGATTAAGCCCTCAGGAAGGGGGAGACAGAATCTGCTCTGTGATTGGAACGGACAACAGAAAGTCGCCTTCCCTAAGGTAAGAGAAGGACAAAGTTTCTAGGGAAATCGGATTCATCAAGGGAGACGCTGGTGCTGATTTAAACGTCGATTGGTGGGCAGTTGGGGAACGGGTGGGGGAGGAGGTCAGATAGGGGCTGGCAGCTGGTGGACAGGTGCTCAGAGGTTGCTGAAGAGTTCGTTTTTCTTGCTCCAGTCCATCTGCGGGGCCCGCTTGCTGCTGCGCTTCTGGTGGGCCCTCTCTTTGGCCATGGCCAAGGAGATGTTGAAGTCCAAGATGGGGTCAGAGGAGGAGGTAGACGAGGGCTCTGTGGAGTCCTGTTTCTTGGGGCTGTCTTGGGAATTTAGCTGTAGAGAGGAGCAGGGGAAGAAAGCAGGCAGTCAGTGCTGGTGAGGCTCCCTGGTCCTCAGCCTTAGTGAGGTGGCTCCCTTGAGGCCCTGCCCAGGGGAAGCCAGGTCACAAGAACAGAGTGCGCCTCAGCATGTGACCTCCAAGGCAGTCTGTGGTGCCAGGAGCCAGAGGGGCCTGGGAATCGGCTTCCATTAACCCAGTTGCTAACCCCTGCTCCAGCCCTACCTCCTCACTGGTAACGCTGGAGGTGGATCTCGCCAGGGCTGGCCTGGGGCTCTCTGAGGCTGTCTCAGGCAGGGTTTCCCGACTGTTGTCCTGTCATAGGAAGGAAGGTATGGGGGTTGTGGGGAATGGGGCAGGAAATGTCTGATCAGAGAAGCTGGGAATCTCAGTCTGAGAAGCACGGCCCAGGCCTTGGCCATCAGCCCAGACTCCAGCTTTACGTTTTTACATTCCTTAAAGGATCAGGGCAGCCCGGTTCCTCCATCACCTGGGTGGGTGGGATTACTGAATGGTTCTCTCCCTCCTCCTGCCCACCATGGCTTTGGACATCTATTTGCCTTTGGGCCAGTGACTCTGAGGGGTTTCTTGTAGCAGGGATTCGAGAGCCCTCTCTATGTGACATGGGGGATATATGTCCTGCTTCCTAGGCTTTCCATGGCCCTCCAAACCTTAACCCCAAAGCAGTGAAGCAGGGTCTTGAAGGAGCAGGACAGAGGGGTACTAACCCACAGACAGGGTAACAGAAGGCCCCAGGCAGGAGCCCCTGAGTAAGAAGCCTTGAAGCAGAATCTTCAGACTCCTCTCTGGGGCCTGCCTGAGTCGGCTGTCTCAGAGTGAAGGCTTTGGCTGGGGCGTCAGCTTGGCGTTCAGCCCCTTCCTGGGTCCCTCCATGGCTTCAGCTGGCACCCAGCCTGCCATTCCTTCCCCGGCCTCACCCGCTTCCCTCTGCCTGGGAGGAGGGGCTTTGTTCTTCCAACCCAGGCTGGAAGCAGCAGGGCTGGCAGCGTGTGGCCAGACACTGGAGCTCTGTTCTTGGGGGGAAGAATGGTCTCTTCTGTATGGTGGGGAATTGGAAGTGGGGGCCTGTCACCCAGGATGGCGGGCTGCTGAGGGGCCCAGCCAGAACGCTCCTGCGTGACAGTCTTGGCCCTCAGCAGGGGTGAGGGGTACACTGGCACTTTTATAGTGTGGAGTTCAGGAAGGAGCTGGAACTGGGCCCTGAGGCTTCAGCTTGAGCCAAAGGCTGTCCTCCCAACTGTGCCACTTTCTGACCCATCTCCTGCACCTCTGGGGTTGGGAGCCAGAGAGGTAGGTAGGGGACTGTGCTTACCTTCTGTATCTCCCCATTGGTGAAGGGCTCAGGCAAAGGACCTGGGTGTGGGGGAGAGTAAAGGTGAGTACAGAAGCTCTGGGTGAGTGGTAGAGGCCGGAGCTGTGTGCTGTAGCAGATCATCAGATCTTGTGTCAGTGGTTAAAAATTTTTTGACTGCAACCCACTGTAAGTACACTTAACATTTTAATGACCCAGTATACACAAAGACTGTGTATATGACAAAAGTGTCACAAAACAATACTTACCTTTATTGCAGTGCAATGGTCTTTAATACCTTGTGTGTGTGTATGTATGTATGTGTGTGGTACCAGGGATTGAACTCAGGGGCACTCGGCCACTGAGCCACATGCCCAGCCCTATTTTGTATTTTATTTAGAGACTGGGTCTCACTAAAATGCTTAGTACATCGCTTTTGCTGAGGCTGGCTTTGAACTTGTGATCCTCCTGCCTCAGCCTTTCAAGCTGCTGGGATTACAGGTGTGCGCCACTGTGCCTGGCTCTGGACTTTGATATTGTCTATTAAATTTTACTAAAATAAATGTGCTGGTCTCCAGGGCTGGGGTTGTGACTCAGTGTAAAGGCACTTGCCCAGCATGTGTGAAGCACTGGGTTCAATTCTCAGCACTGCATATAAATAAATGAATAAAATAAAGTCCATCAACTTCTAAAAATACATATTTTTAAAAATGCTAAAAAATGTTTTGTTTTTTTTTTTAATGTGCTGGTCTCTGCTCAACTGAACCCAGGAGCTGCTGATGAACTATCAACTGTTTGAAAAACACTGTCTCCGATGGGGTGAAGTTCTAGATGGATTGCCTAATTCTCACCTGGGGAGCCTGTTAAGAACAGATCCCGGGCAGCCCTGGCCCTTCCGTGCTTTCACATGCATCCCAGGTGGTGCTGATATGACAGCACACACCCCAGATTATGTTTAGCACCTGCCTCTGCTGGGGAAAAGAGGTCCAACTCCTACTTGCCACCTGGAAATGAAGGGACAGGAAGGCTCAAGGGCAGTGTCCTCCCCATCAGCCAATAGGAAACCTGGTGGTGACAGGAGGGATCAGAGGGAAAAAAGTTGGGCCTGGGATTGCCCCTGATGTGCCTTCAAGGCGGGTGCTGTCCCCTTCCAGGGACTCATCAGCCTGGGTGGGTTTCTTCTGAACTCCTAGTTGATAATGAGTCTCCTCCCCCATCCCTGGTCCAGGGCACAGCCAGGCACAGTCCTTCTTTTGATACCCCCAGCCTGCCCATGGCAGCAGGGCAGGGAAATTCTAGGACACTCACTCTCCCCTTCCCTCCAGGCATCTCCCTCCCAGGTCTCCTGGCCAGGGAGACAAACAAAAGAGAGGACTGTCCCAGGATGGAGGAGGTGAAGGTGGCAGGGGATGGCATCTGGGGAGCTGTGTCCCCGTATCAGGTCCCCAAGAGCAAGGATGGGTTTCTCTGGACCTCAGTCTCCTCCTAACTGAGAAATTACCAGAGTTGCCTGGTTTCTATAAGTTTGGGAGATTATCCCACATCCCATGCCCAGAGGCTGCCAGGGATAGAGCTAAAGGGGGACAGGGCTGCCCCAATGGGCCCCTCAGCCAGGCATCTGAGTCATGTGGATCCCACTCCTACAAATATAACCCTGACCCTCAGGGAAGCCCCACCCACTGCAATGTCCAAAGAGGCTCCACCCTCAGTGTGGCCCAGCGGGCACCCCCCTCCCTGAGCCATCTTCCCAGGGAGAAAGTCCAGAGCAGGGACAGGAGGCTGCTTAACCCCTCCCTGCCCTGGTACAGCAGCCCTGCACCCTTTGGCTTGGCTTGAGCAGGGGGAGGTGCCAGGCGCAGCAGGGTGAGGGTGGGGGAGGGAAAGGGCAGGGGCCCCAGAAAAGAAGGGGGACCCACTGCTCTCCAGAGCCAGCAAGCCTGTTTCCAAGACAACCTGACAGAGGGCGGGCAGAAGGGGGTGGGGAGGCACTGGGCTCCTGTCACTGGACTCTGATCTGCCCAGCAAAGGCTGGAGGCTGCCCCAGAGTTAACCCTTTCCTCGCCCTATCCTGAGAACTTGCTGGGGGCAGGGGACAAGGGCTCAGGTCATTCTTTGGTGTTGTGGCTGCAGCTGGGAAGCCAGAAGCTATGCCATTTCTCACCAGCTTCATTCAGGCCGGCTGACCTCTTCACAGGCCATCTTCGGAAGTCCACTGCCCATCCTGTGTCCTTTCCCTACCCAGGGCCCCACTCTCTGCCAACCCACGCTGCTGGGCCTCCCCTGAAGGGGGAGGATGAGGCATCAAAGCCCACTCCTCGCCCCTGGCCACATCCTGGACTTGGGGGCACACCTTGGGCTGCACACTCCACTCACCATTCAGATGCTCCTTAGATGGGATCACTTTGCACTTTTTGAAGAACTCATCAGTTTCCTTGTCTACCACGAGCAGCTTGGTCTCGTCCCCTCCAGCCTTGATGGCAGCCACCACGTCCCCATGTTGTTTGCCCTCCATGCAGACCCCATTCACCTGCAAAGCGGGGTGTGTGGGGGTGGTGTCAGCACAGGTCTCACTTCTAGGGCAGGCGGGGAGAAGGTCCCACCTGCGGATACTGTGCCCACCGGGTCTGTGGAATCCTGAGCTAGGCCAGCGGTTCTAGGGCTGGACAGTCAGCTTGGAGGCAGGACACATGGGAAGAGCCAAAGAAAATACGCAGACAAGACTAAACAAACACAGCTGGGAGGCAGGACCCAGGCTTGGAGGCCTGCGCAGGCTGTCCCCTGACTCCCCCCACCCCCAGCCTTGGTTTTCTCACGTGTAAAATGAGAAGTCTTGGGAGAGCTGATCTCTGGCTCTAAGGTTCTCAGACTGTGATTCTGGGACGAGCCCAAGCGTTCAGTTCACGTTTCCTTTCTCATGAACACAGCACAAGAGCACGACATGAGTCTCAAAGCCTCACTCAGGAAAGGGGCTCATCCCCCAGGCCTGTGCCTGGCACCAGGGCAGCAGGGAAGCTGTGGCGGTGGCCCCTATGCAGGGCCCACTCCCCCAGCACCTGAGGGCTGGCCGTGCCCCACAGGCTAACAAGCAGTGGATGAGGGGGGCGGCCTGAGGGCCAGAGATCAGGAGGAAGAGCCTGGAGGTGTGGGGAAGAGAGCGAGGGCATCACCTCCACAATGCGGTCCTGGGCCCGGAGCCCGGAGGCCTCGGCCGGGGAGTCTGGGTCCACTGCCCGGATGAACTGGCCTGGCTTGGACTTGTCACTGTGCAGGTTGAAACCGTAGCCGTTGGCACCCTTCTTCATGGTGCAGAGTCGAGGCCGAAGCTCATGCTGTGGGAGAAATGGAAGGTCCATGGCCATTTCACAATGTGCCCTCTGCTTGACCTTCTCCCCACAAAGGCCAGCAAGCAACACATAGCCCCCATCCTGCACAACATGGCAAGGGACTCTGGGTGCCCAGAAGATCTGTGTGGACATGCAGCATTGCAGCAAACTGCCCAGGTGGCCCTGAGGGGGACATGGCCCAGGTCTTATCCCTCCTAATGGTCCATTTGGCCCTCCTGGAGGGAGAGGGGAATGAGGCACTCCTGTCGTGTAGCTGGGTCCCTAGGCACATGAGTGGGACCCCAGTCCTTTTACCTGTTCTCTCGCTAGGGAGCAGGGGCAGGTGTGAGTGACAGTGGCCAGCACGCTCCCTCTAGGGCCCTTCTCACTCCTCAGGCGCCCTTCCTCCCCTGCCAAGCCACACTGCCCAGCCAAAAGGGAACAGGGAAGAGCCAGGGAACTAGGAACCTGATGGGTGGGACAGTGAGGGGCCCTGGACTGGACAGGACCGTCCACAGGGCTCTAGGTCCAGCAGAGGATGAAGATGGCACTAGAACCCAGAGACCCTGTCATTGATCCCAAGGAGCCTGAATGGGGGGTGCTGGGAAGAGCAGGGCAGGGACCAAGGAAGCCCAGTGTGGCTGTGCCTGGGAAGCTGAGCCTCTAATAGGGTCCATGCAGATTTCTTGGGAGCACAGCTGAAAACGGATTTCAACATCCTCTGCCCAACTTAAGGCAGCTCAGCTTTGAAGCCACAACCCGAAGACACACAGCATGACAGACAGCTGGACAGAATATGGGTGGGAGTGGGCCAAAGCCTGAACCCAAGTGCTACCCCACCCCCAGGCCTGTCCCCCTGCACATGACCTGGGGCCAGTCATTTATTTCTCCAAGCCTCAAGGTCCTCATTTCTAGTCCTTTCTTACTGTCCCTGCCTCCAAGTTGCTGGGAGGCCCTGGGAGATAAGGACATGTGTGGGCATGCTCGCAAGCGCAAGCGTGTAAGCACCCTGGACTCCACACCGTCCCCACCATTCAACAGTCAAGGGAAGCAAGGAGTCAGGAGTCAGCCACAGGGGGAGGGCGGTGCCAGGCTGCTCAGAATCCTAGATCCCCAGCTGGGAGTGCAGAAGGGGGAGGCCAGAGAGGGGTGGGGAGAGTGAAGGGGAGGGCCGGAGGTCTCATGCCCCAACTTGCCATCCACCATCTGGGGAGCTGTGCCCCCCTTCACCCTCTGGGGGCAGGGGTGGGGGCTGGAGAGTGACTTTGCCTTCCTTTAAATGCCTGGGCAGGTCTTCAGGGTGTTGGTGCAGGTGTGGCGAGGCCAGGGGGGAAGGAGGATGAGGGCTGGGACCTGCCCTAGTGGCCTTGCCCAAATCTGGACTAGGGGCTCCTCATTTCCAACCATAGGACAATAAGAGAGCACCCAAAAGGCACCCCTCCCCAAGGGCTGCTGGGGAGCCCTGAGCCCCAGTTTTCCTTGACCACACTGTTACTCACAGGTATTGCCTGGCCCCTCCCACAGACCCCAGCACCCCCTCCTCTGTTCCGGCTCTTCTCCCCTCCAGCTAATCCTGTCACAAAGCTGCCAGCGGGCCCTCCCCCAGGTGGCCCAGGTGAGCAGGAACAGGTCTGACCAGTTGCCCCCCCCCAGGAGAGGCTCAGCTTTCTGCCTTAGCCACCCTGAGCTGTAGGATCCCTGTCCTTTACCCTGAGAAAGTGGGAGGGTGAACGTCTGGGATGGGCAGGGGGCAGCTCCAATGTTAGTTGCTTCCCACCTCCCTCCACGGTCCCCTCAGGCCAAAGAATCTTCCCATAGCCACCTGGCTGGGGCTTGACAGCTGCTTATGAGATAGGTAAAGTGAGGCTCAGAGAAGTTGAGCCCCTGCCTGACACCAACCAGAACTCCAAGCTGCTCTCCTTCCACCACCGTGGGCTGGGCCTGAAGAATCCAAGTGACCCGGTGACCAAGGTGGAGCAGAGACCCCAGCAGGAGTCACGGTGTGCTGGCCCTGGCCCTGGCTGCAGTCCCTTGCCAGGAGGCAGCCTGGGAGCCAACCACAGCCTTCCTTCCGGTGCTCAGTGCCTCTTGCAGCCAGAGCTGTGGCCCAGGTGGAAGGATAAAGCTTGGCTGGGCGACAGGACAGTGGACATGCCTGGGCTGGGGGAGCGGGCGGCTCGTACTCCCCGGCAGGGCTGGGCTAGCTGCCCTGCTGATGCCCATCACCCTTCTGGTCCAGGTCTCTGTGCTGTGAGTTTCCTTTACTTCATGCCTCAGCAAGTGTCACCCCAGAACTCCTTGCCGGGTGAGATGCCCCTTTGACCAACATGCAGATAAGAGGGACATAGCGGGCACCCACTGTGACCTGCCCCACTGCCCTCTGGGTGACTCTACAGTGGCTTCAGGGCAGGAGGCTGGAAGCCCTAGGAACTCCCTCCCCTGCAGCATTCACATGCCTACAGAGCCCCAGCTAGCCTGTCCTGGCCAAGGCCCTGGAGACTCCCACCATGAACAGGAGGGCAATGGGGGCTTCCTGCAGGACCAGGGAGATCAGCTTCCAAGGGAAGCCGCCCAGGTGTTCCCAGGAGGGGTCAACACAGCTGCTGAGTCAGCCCATCAGGTGGCCCTCTCCAGCCTGGGTGGAACCAGGAGTTCCCTGGTGGCAGCCTCCAGGGTCTGGGAGGCCTGGCCTGTCTGGGCTAGCTCCAGAGCAGGGAGTCAAGGGACACTTCAGAGGAACATGGCCCCAGAGTCTGTGCAGAGCCTCCCAATAAGTTCTGAAAGGTTGGAAGTAAAAATCAGGATCTGCTCAGAGATGAGATTCATGGAGACCCAGAAGCAAGAATAGTATGCAGCAATGGTGGCCCAGGGTGGCATGGAGGGGCTGGGGTGGCTCAGAGGGGCTAGGGTGGCTCAGGCTGGGTGGGCCCACGATGCTCAATTTTAGACAATGCTGGAGGGCTCTACAGAAAAGACCACGTCAGGAGGGCAGCCGCCAGACCCTCTGCTGGGCTTTCTCCTACCCTCAGGCTCTCAAACTCTCCCACCATCCCTCTCCTCAGGCAGTTGGCCTAGCCCCACCCCAAGTGGCCGCCCCATCACCTCCGCCCCTGCAGCTCTGGGTGCGGACAGTGGGCAAGGAATTCAATAGGCTCCACCAGCAGCCACCTGGAAGGCTGGGGAAAGTGGATACCCTAATCCTGGTGACTGACGTCTCTGGGGAGCTGGCGGCTGGGGGCCAACACCCCACTGGGCCCAGCTCCTCCCTGGCTGATGCCATGGTGACGACAGGCTGCTTCCACCACTTCCTGAAGGTCAGGCAGAGGTAGGTCCCAGAGGGATGGGCTAGGGGAGCAGGAAGACCACCAAGGTGGTTAAGGTACAACAGAGATGACCCCCACCTCTGCAGACTGCCCTTCCCCCAGCCAGCCCAGGGCTCCTGTCATGTAAATAGACTGGTACTGGCCTGCCCCATACAGAGAAAGCAGCCAACAAAAGACAAGGGGCAGGGGGCAGGGCAGGAGGAGCTGGGGGCATGTGGGAGGAAGCTCCATTAGTTCCGTATACTCT
Organism: Urocitellus parryii; assembly: GCF_045843805.1. NCBI lineage: Eukaryota > Metazoa > Chordata > Mammalia > Rodentia > Sciuridae > Urocitellus > Urocitellus parryii. The sequence goes on along the minus strand of NC_135537.1, from coordinate 177,735,706 downwards.
GGGGACACAGGCTTGGGCCGGGTGCTGGCTCTTCAAGGGAGAGCTGCCCCGTGACAGGTGGCATGGGATACTGCTCTGTGGGCAGGCTGGGAAGTGACCAGGGACTTGGAACACTGTGCCAATGTCCAGATCTGTCGGCTGAAGGCATCTTTTCCTCAACCCAAGTGAGGCCCAGTGGCCTTGGTCACTACTAGTCCTGAGCCCCAGGGCCCTGACGTCACCACTTGTTCCCTACAGGACCCCTCCCCCTGCATCTGTACAGGTCAAGGAATATCAGATATCTCTGCAAAATAAATAAATAAATAAATAAATAAATAAATAAATAAATAGATCCCATGCTTCCTGCTTTCCAGTGAGAAAGCTTTTCTGGGGGCCCAGGTGAAAGACATGAGCTAGGCTTGGGGCTGCTTCTCCAATCCCCCTGGGTCAGGGACCCTGAGCCAGATTCTCCCTCTGGCTGGTCGTGTCTTCTCCCAGTTGCTGCCAAAGAGACCTACAGTGCAGTGGAGTTTGGCCCAGGTCTCTGGGCTGGGCAAGCCTGGGATGGAGCAGGCTGGCACCTGGGCTGCTGCCTGGCTGGACACCATCCAGGGTGGCCGTCCCAGGCCTTCCACCCGCCTTGTAGGCGCTCCACTATCCCTCAGCCTTCTCCCAGAATATGCCCTGGTTTAACTTCTATCTCCCAAAAGGCTAAATGAGAACCATCAGGAGCTTGTAAAATTGGGGCTCAACAATGAAATAACAAAGGGCAGCTGCCAGTTAGTTAGCCCACACTTGCTATGTGCCAGACACTGTGCCGGGGGCGCCTTCTCATTAAAACCCAATTATAGGGCTGAGGAGGTAACCCAGTGGGAGAGAACTCACCTAGCATGAAGGAGCCCCTGGGTTCAATCCTCACCACCACAAAAATAAACAAATAAAATAAAACCCGATTATAACCCTGCAAGGGAAGTGTTATTGCCTGCATTTCACAGATGAGAAGACCCAGGTTAAGACAGAGAGTTGCTCACACACACACAGGTGAGAGGAGGAGACTTGAACAGGGACCTAGAACAGCACTACGCAGGAGAAGGAAGCCAATCTGTGTGCAACTTCAAAATTTCTAGTAGCCACTTTAAAAAGTAAAACAGAGAGGGGTCTCGGGGGGGTAAGAGTCTGCTTAGCACCTACCTGCGTGGCCCTGAGTTTGACCCCCGGCATCACACATACCAAAAAAAAAAAAAAAAAAGTAAAAAAGAAACAAGATAAATTAAGTTTCACATCACACAATGTATCCAGAATATTACCATTTCAACATGTAGTCACCTGTTTTTAAAACTAAGAAATTTTATTTCATTTATTAAGGTCTCTAACCTAAAGATCTGACTGAAATCCGAAATGCTCCAAAATCTGAAACTTGTTGAGTGCAGACATGATACAACCAATGGAAAATTCCATGGTATTAAACTTTGTTTCCAGTACAAAATTATCCAAATAACATATAAAACCAGCTGCAGGCCGCACATGAAACACAAATGAATTTTGTATTTGGACTTGGATCTCATCTCTAAGATCTCTCTCTCTCTCTCTCTTTTGCCAGCAGGGATTGAACCCAGGGGCACTTTACCACCGAGCTATGTATTCCATATATATGCAAATATTCCAAAAAAAAATTTGAAATCTAAAAAACTTCCATTCCCAAGCATTTTGGATAAGAGAGATTTGACCTGCACCACTTCTTCAGAGTGGAGAATTCATTTCATACACACACAACATTTCCACCTGGGCTAGCACACTCCAAGAGCTTCACTTGGCCAGTGGCTACGGCGAAGGACAGCACCGATCTAGGGGTCTTTTAGCCACTATGCTGAGAGCCCCAAACTCGCTCTTCTAAACCCGTGGGCTCAAGGGCCCCAGATCTTCAGAAGCACAGGGAGAGGCCATGCCTTTGCCTCTGGCCTCATTCACAGCAGAGGGACCTGAGCCTGACAAACATTCTCTGCGTGTCTACCTCCAGGTGACCTGATCTCAGGGAATCTGCAGCACTTGTCCTTTTTCAGGAAACAGGAACCTAAACTTGCCTAGGCGTCTGGGGACGACGTGGCAGGTTATCCCGTGCTGAGGGGAGGGCTCAGTCAATAGTCAAGGCCAGCCTGGGGGCGGGGAGTGCTCCTTGCGCTTCAGGTGGCTCCAGGTGGCTCGAGAGCCAGCAAGGAGAGGCTGGGGGCCAGGTATGGAGAGGCTTGGTCACTAAGCTCTGCGTTCACCAGCTGGGGGTCCTGGAGCTGGCCACCTAACTGCCCAAACTGACCAGCCTCAGTCTCCACAGGCAGAGAATAGGGCTAATACCTGCCTTGGGGGGCAGTCACATGCATGAACTGAGCAGGCATCCTGCAAATCTGAATCCCCCCCAGGGTCACTCTAGCTTAAAAGGGCAGAGCAAAGGCACAGCTGCTCATGGGGCCCAGAGCTCCGGTTTCTCCCATGCAGAGCCCGCAGCCCCGACAGACCTTGGCAGACTGCCTTGTTCCTCTAATTCCTCCCTACCACCCGCTCCCCGCTTTCCCAGGGACCCCAGGGATGGGAAATCTGGGGAGGGCCCCCTATCTAACCGAGTTTCCCTGAGATGGAAGCTCCTTTCTAGAGACCTCCAAGAGAATAATTTCCAGAATGACTGATACAACTTAACGGGAGCCTGGAGTGGCAACCAGGGGCTCTGCTGTGGCACCAGGAGAGAAAACAATCACAAAGCCGTGACTTAAGAGCAGGCAGCCACAGGCAAACCAGTGCACAGCTTGTTTCAAGTGCAAGCATCAAGCAGCTCAAACCTGGTCGCCCTGGGAGAGAGGCTGACAGCCGGACAGCTAGCTGTGTCCCCCACCCACCCACCTTGCTACCTAAGGCATTGGACTGTCTGCCTCTGGGATCGGCACCAGGATCAGGGTCCATCGAGGTTGAGGGGAACCCACCTCAAGCGGGGCACTTCCACATTCACACCTGTCATCTCATCCAATCTTCCCAGCAACCCTGGGTGGGGGATGGGTGCTGATGCAAGCTGAGGCTCGCAGGGAACAGCAAACTCCTTGGGTTCCGGAGCCTGCAAGCAGCAGAGCTAGATTTCTGGATTCCTGCTCCTAAAATGGAAGCTGCTAGCAGGCAAGAAGAGTAAGTGGGTATATTCTATCTGGAATTCCAATCTCTGAGTGTGCTGGAGGCACAAATAAGCCCGGTGTGCTGCACTGAGACAAAGATCCCACACAGCTGCTCGGTATTCAGTCATTAATCCAAATTATTTATTGAGCACCTGCCTCCTATGGGCTTGGCACAGTGCTAGGGATAGCAAGGCACATAAAGCTGCACTTGTTGCCCTGGGGCTTGCCATGAAATGGAGGAGAAGGTCACAGAGAGACACTGAAATGGTGTGTGGTAAGAGTGATCAAAGATACAAGACAAAGAGGAGGAGGAACCCAGGGGCCAGCTCTGCCTCTCTGCCTTTGGGATCAAGGAAAGTCTCCATGGGAGGTGAGAGGTCTTAAAGAGTGTCCCTAGTGCAGAAGGGGACAGGATCATTTCCAGTCCAAGGAATACTGAGAGGGTAGGGCATGCTCAAGGAGAATTTGAACCCTTGGTGTGGCTTCCAGGATGATGGGGGCAGTAGGGAGAGTGGGCTGCCAGACTGTGGAGGTCCCTGGGACAGCAGGTAGCTATTAAACAACAGTGACTATTGATTGAGCCCTTCTGAGGGCTGGGCTTGGCCACCACTGCACCTGCCCAACTAGTGAGACAGATTCAGTGCCGGCTATCCCATGGGTGGGGTGTAATAATTATAGTTAACTATTTATGAATTCAAATGCCAACAACCAATGTTTATTGAGCACTTACTTAGTCCCAGGTATTGGGTGACTTAAGGTATGTAGTTGCATAATTTTGCAGATATTATGTCAAATTTTTTCTTTGCTAAAAAGTGGGGGGCAACCATTATGTGAAGCCCTATTTTTGTTTTGGTTGGTTTTGGGGGTTGAACCCAGGGGTGCTCTACTACTGAGCTATATCCCCAGTTCTTTTTATATTTTGAGACAGGTCTCACTAAGCCACTGAGAGTCTCACTAAATTGCTGAGGCTGACCTAGAACTCGCAATTGTCCCTGTCTCAACCTCCTCTTGCTGGGATTAGCTGGGATTATAGGCATGTGCCACCATGCTTAGCTATGTGAAGCTTTAAAAAAAAATTATTTAAAAATAATTTGTTACTAAACTATATTTGGTGCAAGATTAGGATGCATGGAATCCTCCTGAACACGTGTTAATGTGGTGGTGACAATTATGCAGTAGATTACGGTAATACAATTTTATGTAATCCCAACAACCTCATGAGGTCACTGCCCTCACCCCCAATTTACACAAGAGGAAATGGAGGCTTAGGGAGGTGAAGCAACTTGGCTCAGGCAGCCCCAGTAATGCTGAGCTGGCTCAGGCCTGCCTTGTCACTTTGGGTCCTAGTTCAGGAGTTTAGGCCTCGTGCTGTGACTGGGGTTAATGGGGGGAGAAGGGCTTTATATGGGGAAGCCCCAGAACAGGGTTGCTGCTCCTCTGTTCCCATGAGTGAAGGTGGGTGAGGCCATCAAGAAATCAGGAGGCTCATGCCTATAATCTCATTGGCTTGGGAGGCTGAGGCAGGAGGATCATAAGTTCAAAGTCAACTTCAGCAATGTAGTGAGGCTCTAAGCAACTTAGGGAGACCCTGTCTCAAAATAAAAAGAAAATTAAAAAGGGCTGGGGCTGTGGCTCAGTGGTTAAGATACCCTGGGTTCAATCCCTGGTACCAAAAAACAAAAAGTCAGGAAGCCTACCTGTACCTAGACTGGGCTAGAATGCCCAGTGCGGACGACAGGGCTCCAGGCACCCCTTACCCTCTGCCCTGTGTGGCTCTCGACCTGGTGGGCTGGTCCTCCCAGCCCTGCGCCAGCAGCCACATGTAGCACCTTGTCACTTACAAGAACTAACAGAACAGTTCCCACACTGCAACACATTCTTAGATGCTTTATGTGGGAAAAGGATGTCTTTAAGGATTAAAAAAAAAAACAAAAACCCACAACCTTCACTGATAGTTTCTGGAGTAGCAGGGTGGGCCGCCTTCTGGTATATGGGGATTTTATTCTGGATGGGCTTCACAGTGCTGACTGGGTATGAATAAAGCTGAGGAATTTGGCTGCACAGAGCTGGGAATCGAGGATCCGGGCATAAATGTGCCAAACTCAGAATCTAGTGGGGATTAGAACTTCCCATTATTTCTAAAATTCCCTACAATAGTACTCCTGTTTTATAGATGGGAAAAAAATCAAATCTCCGAGAATGGCTGACTTGCCTGGCCATGGTGTCCCATCTTCCACCTAAGGAACACACACAAATGTAGGTGTCACACCATGATCTGGGGGAACCTGATTCTGTGCTCACCCAGGGCAGCCCAGAGATCAGGAGGCCCATGGTGTGATGGAGAGTACATGCTGTGCTGACCCTTCAGATCTGCCTCCCCCCATCCCCCTCCCCCCCACCCTGTGGGACCCAGAAGCAGAACCAAAAGGGCAAAGGGTGGAGCTGGACACAGTGCGACAGGATGGTGGGGGGTGTTATTGGTGCGGGTGCCAAAGTCCAAAGGAAAGAAAAGGGAACCAGGAACAATCGATGGACTCCGCACAAAGTTCACCTGAGTTTCTGCCTGGACAGAGAGGTCATCTGTTCCAACTCCCTGGTGTCAACTCCCTGTCACGGGTGCTTCAAATTCTCCTCTACCCCTTGCCAATGCCAGCTTGGCAGTGGCAGGAAGTGGGAGCCCAGTGGCCTGGCATTCCCAGTACCCAGCTCTGGCTGGACAGGGCTCCTGGTGACCTCACTTCCACCAAACCAGTTGGTCCTCTCAGGCTCCACCTTCTACCTTAGTGCTGAACTGTGCCCTTTCTCTGTCAATGAGGATCCTCCTGGCTCCAGAGACACCCCTGCCCCGCTGCAGGTAGAGAGCTGGTGGACCTAAAGAGGCCCTGCTCCCACATTTGGCACCCTGGCACCACCCCCTTGCTCTCCTGGGATAAAAGCTCAGCACAACAGCTCCAGTTTTGCCAGTGGCCCCTCCTGCAGCTGATCCAAACTGGGATCCTTTGGGGAAAGCCTAAACATAGGCAAAAGCGGCCAGCCTGCCAGCAGTCCCAGAACCGGATTTAGCAGTGACAATTGGGGGAGACCACTGCTCACGGTGAGCTCCCAGCACCAGGGCTGGGCCTGGCAGAGCGCCTGCTCCCTCCCCCAGCCATCTTTCCCCTCCCCCTCCAAGGTCCTCCCTCCTGCTCCCTGAAGAGCTAGCGCTTACTCCTCACATTCCTAAGAATCATAAATCCTCCTGGGTGGCAGAGCCACCCCTCTCAAGACGCCTTGGCGCCTCCTCCCTATCCCCACCCCCATACATTGCCCCTAAGCGGTTGGGGCTTTCTCTTTCTTAGAAGTCACTCTGGACTTTGGGAAGACTAAGTCCAGCCGGCGAAGTTATAATAAACACAGCAGGGGGCTGAATGGGCGCGCGCAGGTGTGGGAGAGCCTGGGGGGGGGCCCTTCCTACACCGGGGGCTCAGCACTGAAAGGGGATTGTTATTCCTCCAGCTTTTTGAGTGGGACGTACTCGCCATCACCCTACCTTCAGTTACCACCCACAGGGGCCGTAGAGAAAGTTGGCACCTCTGGGGCAGAGGGGCCTTCCTCCCGTCCCAGCTGCGGGCTGGGGTGGCCCAAGGGAGGGCCCCAGGAAGGAGCAGGTTTGGGTTCCGAGGGGCAGGAGCCTTGGAAAAAGGGACTGAGCTCCGTTGCGCCGCCCTTCTAAATGGGCAGGGGGTAAAGAAAGGTGCAGGCGGCAAAAGCGCTCAGTCTTCCAGGCCAGTCTGGGCAGGGGGATGGAGTCGCCAGAGCAGCCCCACGCCTGCCCAGGACCTGAGAGGGCGCCGGGTCGGCGGGCGGAAGCAGTTTCCCTCTCGCCGCTAGAGCTTTGGGAGGGCTGGACGTCCGGGGTGCGTAGATCTCTTCCCCCGCCTGGACTTACCCGCTCCGGCTGGCTCTTCTCGGCCTCACGCGATTCATTTTCGGCGCCAGTTCCCTGCCCCTCGGTGGCGGCCGGCGATTCGGCCTGTCCTGGCCCTTCCTGGGCGCGCAGCAGCTCCTCCCCGATCTGGACGCCGAGCTTTTTCAGCTGCTCGTCAGCCTCGGGGTCCACCACCAGCAGGCGCACCGCGTTGAGCGCGGCGCGGATCCGGCTCACCACCTGCTGGTGGGTTTCCTTCTCGACATTCTCGCCGTTCACCTCCACCAGCCGGTCCCCAGCCAACAGCCCCGCTTTCTCAGCGGGCGAGCCGGGCTCCACCAGCCGGATAAACTGGCCCACCTTGCCCTTCTCCCCGTGCAGGTGGAAGCCGTAGCCGTTCGGACCCTTCTCCAGGCAGCAGAGCCGGGGCAGGGGCGCCCCGGCTGCCGCGTCCGCGCTCATCTCGCTCGGCGACTGCTCAGCAGCGAGAAGTGGGGTCCCGTCGGGGGCGGGAGACGCGACCGCCCAGCCTTTCTCTGCGCCCTAAGAACTGGGAGGCGAGAGGGAGAGCAGCAGGGAATCCCTGCTCAGCCGGACGGGCGGAGAGCGCAGGTGTCCCAGGGACAGAGACCGCGAACTACGAGGAACCCACGGAGGAAGACGGACCAATCCCCGCCCGCGCGGCGTCTGAGCGTTCCAGAACCCGTCCAGCCCCTTGTCCTGGGGGCGGGGTCGCGCCGAGGGTGTGGGTTCCAGTAGACCAATCAGGAGCCACGATCAGGGGCGCTCGGGCCGGGTGAACGACGCCGGCCAATGGGAAGGAGCATGGGCGGGGTCTGTGCTCGGTTCGGCGCCCCGCGGCGGGCGAAGAAAGAGGGCTCAGGAAGTGGAAGTGTTTGTTACCAAGTGCCGGAGTGGGGCGGGCGGCGTGGGCGGGGCCCCTGTCCCCAGAGAGTTCCAGGTACCGAGAGGACGAAGACTGCTGCTGGTTTTCCCCCTTGGCGTGGGTTGAGGAGAGCTAGCCCCCGGTTTAAGCGCCCTCGTGTTGTAATGGCCTTTAGCCAAGTCTGTCTGTCGTAGCGCTGGGTTGGAGGGGAGCGACAGTTGCCGGGGAAACCGCCCTCCCCCCGCCCCGCACTGGGGCAGCAAGGACCGGCCTTCGTAAGAACTGGACACAACAGAGTTGTTTAAATAACAGTGTCTCAAGACTTACGTCTAGGGGTGAGTCTCCAATACCCGCAAAAGCGACAAAACTCAGTAAATAGTCTGAGGCGTCACGCCGCCTGAGCAAAGACAAACCACCCAGGGCAATGTCGCACACTGGGTCAGCTTTTGGCCAGGGAGATGGGGTGGAGAGAGGCAGAATAGTCCAGGTAATCCGTCACAGGGTACACTCCACAGGGAAAGGAGCCCTGGCCTTTTTTCAACAGAGAAAGAAAAATGACTAGGACTGTAAAATAAGCCTTCCAGCTCCCTCTTGCCAGATGAGAGGCTGGTCACAGAGGCCAGGGTGAATTTACTCTGTGAGAACAATGAAGGGTGATTTTGGTAAGGACATTTCCCCCAAAACGAGATAACAATCTCTTCAACGTGGTCCCTCCTCCCACGGGCACCTCAAACCAACAGTGGACAAGGTGTACTTTCCAAAATACTGCAGTTTAATTATGAAAAACACAAATGCAAGAGGCCCAGAGCTGTCTACATGATTGACTCTCCTGCTGCAACCTGCCAAGGGCCAGAAAACAGACCTGGGAGGTCAGGCTCCTCCTTGATTCACCTGGGAGAGGCCACTGAGAGCTTCCTTATCAATTCAAGTTGGAGCCACTGAGTGCTCAGAGAGCAAGATTTCTGCCTTAAAAGCAAATGCAGCAGCCTCAGAAATGTCCAGCAAGTAGTACCTCTCCACCCCTCCCTGCCCTGCCTGCAGAGCTAAAGGAAAGGTGCTTACTCTAGGTCCTGACCTGCATATTTCCTGGACACAAGAACTCCTTGCTGCCCCTCTCCCCACCCCAGGTTTACCCACATGACCTTGTTTTGCACACACTGCATTTGCGCAAAGAAATGGGACCTTCCACTCGCTACCCTGACTCAGTGGGAGGGGAGATAAAGCAGTTTTGACCCTGGTGACTGACTATGAAGTTCAAAAAAAGGGCACAGTGGTCAGGAAGGAGGGAGAGCTTGGGTTCAGGGAGCTAGACCTAAGGTTTCCTCAATTCTGCCTTCCACCTGCTCCAGGAGCCAGGGGCTTCTCTTTATCTGGTTCTTAACCCAATTGAGCTAAGTAGCTTTGAAAAAATAGCTGCAGGGCTGAACACCTGCCAAAAGATTGAGATGGGAGGAAACTTTTCCTAGCTCTGACCTCAGGTGTCTAGGGGCAGAGATGGAAACCAATGAGTCAGGGATTCAGGGGGAGTGGCTCCTCTGGGATCTGAGGTCCAGAGAACAGGAACCAATGTTTCCAAGTGCTGCAATGTGCTGGAGGAAAAACAGCACGCCTCCAGGAGTGGGTTTAGGAAAACCAGAGGTAGCCACAGAAAAACCCTAGTCACTTCTATTCCTGTCTGCAGCTGGGTGGGCCCCTCCTAATCTCCACAACTCTTATCTTCCCTGAGTCTTCCTTCCAGCTCCCAGCACTAGGGTCCATTTTATTGGCTAAGACTGTTTCCTGGGGAGCTGGAGAAAATGAAGGCTTGAGTGAGGGTGGTGACGGGGACACTAACTACTTACCCTCACACCCCAGAAGTGCACTGGTATTCCCTGGTGCTGAGCTGGAGCGGCACTACCATGTCATTGCTAGGAGGATGGCCTAGCCTCTTAGGTCCTAATCCTAAATCCGAAAAGGCAAAAGGGCCACCAGGTCCCTCTCTCGGTTTTCTGGAAACCCTGGTATCTTTTTTTCTTTTTTAGTATGAAATTTTGTATCATTAAGATAAAATATAAGCGGTTTACCCTCCCCCAGGATGCAGGGAAGCTATAGGAGTGCTGCGGCCTTATGGGAAGGGGCAGTGCACTGGGCCCCCCAGCTCCCTCCCCATTGACTCAACCTCCCAGAATACACCAGTCAAGGGGAGATGGCTGCAGCTCCAAGGTCTTCTGGGGCCTCGTCTCAGCTTGTGGGATTCACACAAAGGAGCAGCAGCTGGAACGCTTCTTCTGGGACTCCACGTAGTCTCGGATCTGGAAGCTGGGCCCATCAGCCTGCTGCCCAGCTCGGTACTTCAGCTCCCTAGAAGAGGAAGAGGAAGAGGCGAGGGGCTGGCTGAGCTGAGGGTGCAAAGTTGAGCTTTTCCCCACCCTGTTCTCCTGGCCGGGAACAAATGGAGCTCAGAATGGAAGTGGGCCCAGAGCCTGGGCCAGGGGCTAGGCACTGCTGGGTTCCCAGATGCCACCCTGCCCTGCCCGGTTCCCTTCCCTGCTCAGCTCTCACTTGGCAATGGCCAGAAAGGCTAACTCCACGTTCATGCCTGTCTTGGCGCTGGTCTCCAAGAAGGGAACTCCGTACTCCTGCCAGGGAGAAAGTGTCCTCAGGGCAGCCTCTGGCTGCCCCCACTGTTCCCCTGCCCCTCTGGCAGTCACTTACCCTGGCCAGTGTCTCTCCGTCCTCCGAGCGTATCACTCTTTCACTGCTCACATCCGCCTGTCAAGCCCATGTGGGTCACTCTGAGGAAGGAAACCTTAACCCCAGCTGGCCCTTATTTTGCCCCAGGAGCAGGCACTGCCCGCCCTCTGCTGGTGACCAGAGGGACTGTGGGCAGGTGTGATTGGCCTGGGGCCAGGGTTTCTGCCTTGTGAAAGAGTACACCCTTCTCCCAGCCCTGGGATCCCAGCCCTGGGATCTCACCCCTGGATCAGGAGGAGGGTAGTTCTCCTTGGCAAAGAGTGGGGTGGTGACGCAATCTCAGAGGGCTGACAGCAGTTGGGGACAACGCTTTGTAGCCTTAGCTCTTGACCCCTGAACTGTTCTCTGTGATCTAATGGGGGCTGGCAGCTGGGCCACCCTGAGTCTCTTGGGCAGCAGCTTGGCTTTCCTGGAGGAGGCTATTTCCAAAGCTTGCAGGGGGAAGGTAGGTTAGGCAGAAGTGGCCAGACGTGTCTGACCTCTGAACAGGATACTGGAAAGTCCTTTGCTGGAGGGACTTTTCCTTTGGGTGGCTGTAAGGCACAGTGGGGCTGAAGCTGAGGCAGGGGGAGAGGGGGCGCAGGGTGGGCTGACCCTGCCACCTAGCCACTTACCTTGTTGCCTAGCAGCATGATCACCACATCCCTCTGGGCATACTCATGAATCTCTGTGAGCCAGGCCTGTGGGAGAGGGTGAGCTGAGCCAGGCCAAGGCTGAGGCCCAGGCCATTGTCCTCCACGAGTGCCCTGTTAAGGATTCTAAGACCACATATGAGCTCAGTGATCAAAGAACTATGATTGAGGGGCTGGGGATGTAGCTCAGTGGTACAGCACTTGTCTAACGTGAGGTTCTGGGTTTGATTCCCAGCATGCACATGCACACACGCATGCGCGCACACACAGAGTACTGATTGATTAGTGATGACTGCCATGAGCATACGGTTGGAGGTGGTAACATGAGTGCCATAGATTTTCCAGCATTTTTTTAAATCTTTACATCTAATTACCCGTTTGTTTGTTAGCACACTGCCTTTGAGGTCAGGGAGCACATGAAACCTACACACTATTGTGCACAGAGCCAATATTTATTGAGCTACTGTCTCTTTCGTCTAATATATGTTGTGAGGACATAGCCACTCTGTCTGCTTGAGTTGCACCTTGGGCTGATTGTCTGTGTAGACATTTCTGGCTGGGCTTTTCCCTGGGTCTCTGTAGATAATTGTCCAGGGTGGAGCTGGAACTGTTCTGAACACTTTGACATGAGACACACTCATGAATCATGGTCAGGACTGTGCAGTGGCATGGGGCACAATACCCTGCTTGGTCTTCATGCCCACATGGCAATCAAATGCCCAGTCACAGTGAAGTATTTCTTGGAAGGCTGTGGGATTCCAAGACCTGCCCTGCTCTCACAGAGCAGGAAGCAGTTCTGGCCTGCATAGGCCCTGCCCTGGCTCCATAGGGGTGGGAGGGTGGGGCACCCTGGGAAGGGAGGACCTACCCTGATGTTGTCGAAGGAAGATTTGTTGGTGATGTCATACAGCAGGAGCAAAGCTGGAGGGGAACAGAGATGACAGAGGAGACTCAGGGCAGTAGCATGGGAGCTACAGAGGGGCTGGGGAAGGAGTGGAGGGCACTGGACTTACCCTGAGCATCTCGGTAGTAAGCATGTGTGACACTGCGGAACCGCTCCTGCCCTGCGGTGTCCCAGATCTAGGAAGGGGTGGAGAGGAGGTCAGGAGGAGGCGGGCACTGGGACTGCTGGCTGGAAGGGTTCATTCTGTGGCATGAGAGCTGGCTGGGAAGAGGGGACTGTCTCCTTCTGTAGGTTCTCATAGGCTTCTGAGAACTGGACAGTGGGAGGTATTAGCTTCTCAAACCCATTGAGGGCTGGCTGTCTCTCGCCCAGCCCAGGGGTTGGGGTGTCCAACCTCCTGAGTAGCTGAAGCCCAGAAAGCTGGGGAGGAGATGGAAGAGGGAGCTAAGCTCGGCTGAAGACACTTTGAGCAGCCTGTGATAGGAGAGAGGGTGCCTGGGAACTGCTTTTTTCTGCAGACATCAAACAAACAAAAGCCATTTCCTCTCCTGGGCCCCACAGGAAATTACCCCAGGCTGAGGGCAAGGCTTCAGGCCTCCTGCGGTTCGGGGTGAAGAGCCAGGGCGAGCTCTTCCCTCCTCCCTTCCTCACCCAGCCTCTCTCTCTCTCACCTGCAGCTTCACCCGCACACCATCCACGGTCACCACCTTGTTCTGAAAGAGAAAAGTGCAGAGGGTGGAGAGGGCAGGTGAGGCTCCGTCCTGGGCTCTGCCAACATTCTGTCATGGTCCCTCTGCAGGCCTACAGGCAGTGTGATGGGCCTCAAAGATGTCTTCAGCCAGATCACCCATCAGAGCAGCAGGGACCCTGTCCCCAGACACCCCCACAGTGGAAATCTCTTTTCTCACAGCACAGCCGGGACAAGGGAGCCTGAGAATCTGCCTGGCTCTCTCCAGGCCTCAGCAGGTGGCACAGGGTGGGGCACACCAGGCTCAGCCCCAGGACTGTTAGGGAACCCTGAGAGATGAGGTGTCCGCTGGCATCTGGGGCCCTCCGAGGCTAGCCCTGCAGGGACTTCTTCCCTTTAACTACTGATACTTCTCTCAATGCAACTTCAGCACTGGGAGGAGGCACTGAGCCCCCACACGGCCCCACTTGCCAAGGCTAGACCCTTCCTCTCCTGAACTCTCTGGGTGTGTGGTGCTCCTCAACCCTGATGCAGATTTGTACAGAAGGAAGAGGGAGGGACCCTGGTGAGCTGCTGCCTCCCCACATAACCAGCCCAGCTCCTAAGACTAGTGCAGGACCATGCTTCTTGAGTACTTGAGAAAGGGTGACAAACTTTAGACCTTACCAAAAGGGCTCAGCTCAGAGGGCAGTGAGCAAGGGGCCTGCAGGGCCAAGAGGCAGCTTACTTCATGGAGTGGGTCTGCCCTGGCCTGGGACAGCCCCCAGGAATGGAAGAGAGGAAGACTAGTCTTGTTTTTCATGCCCTGTAGGTGGGAAGGCATCAACACTGCCCAGATGCCTCTAACCTGGCCACCTCAATGGCCCTGGGGCAGCATCCCGGTGCCCTCCAGGCAGGGAGCCATAGGACTCCTTGGGAGCCAGGGTGGGCAAGGAGAGGACAGCCCCCAGCTCACTGCTTGGAGGAGGAGCCTTCAGCCACCTCACCCTGAAGTCTATGCCGACCGTGGCTATGAAGGTCCCGGACAGGAAGGCCCCATCTTTGAATTGGATCAGGAAACAGGTTTTGCCGACACCTGAGTCTCCCAGAAGCATCACCTAGGAGATGGGGCAGAGGCTGTTAATGGGCATTCAGAGGGAGCTCCCGGATTCCAGGGAGAGACACCCTGAAAAGGAGATGAGAGGAGGGGAGAGGGCCAGGGAAGGACGCGGGCTGCGTGGAGCAGCACCTGCTTTTGGAAGGTCTGCCGCCACCTCTGTTGCCCTGCTTCTCCTTTCCATGCTTGTGGGGTGACCTTCTGGGCTCTTCATCTGGTGCACATGTGGGGGTGGGGCCACAGTGCCAAGAAGGAAAGTGTTAATGTCTGGGACAGGGTTCCTACCAGGGGAGCCTTTCAGGACCAGCCTTTCAGAGCACCATCACTGGTTCAGCATATTCTAAAATTACAGTTGTTCGGGTTTCTTTGCGGGTCATAGCATTTATTTGGAAGCTTCTAATGAGGGTTTCTCTTTATAAAAAGGCTTGCATGAATCAAGGAAGGCTGAAATTTACCCTGAGACGGGGAGACAGTTGGTCTGAAGTTCTTTCAGCCAAAACCTCCCAAGTGGGACAAATGGCTGCAAATTGGCATCCCTGGGTCACTGCAAGTGAGGAGGGAGGGAGTGTGGGGGTGGGGCATGCCCACTCTCTTTGATTCTCATCAGTGTCTGCTCATCTTCTCTAGGGGACACGTAGGAGTGATGGAAGGGAACCTCAGTGCCCAGTCATTCCCTGATCTTAGAGAACAGGAGTCTAGACTCAATGCTGAAATATTCCCAGCAGCCTGGTTTGACTGCTTCATGATGGCTTGAGCAGGGACTAGGTCTGCATGATTTTTAAGGCTCTGAATTTGATAGTGGAGCCAAAAGCTTTCCTGCCATAGGCTATAGAACTCTGGTAGAGAGACAGGGCTGAGCAAAAGGTGATAAGGCTAGGGTTCTGGCTTGTGAAAGGTCTGTGTGTGACTTCCGGAAGATTCTCCAACCTTTCTGTACCATGATCTCTATGGTAGGTAGAAGGAGAAGGGATCATTTCTTTGAGGTCTTTCTGAGTCTGTCAATGGCTACGGCAATAATATAATATCACTGTGAACACCTAAGTCTCAGGGAAGAGTGGCCCAGGGGTGGGTACTGCCTGCCTGTGGTTCCCATTCCTTCTAATCTGGTCCAACGAACTCCTGCTAGCCTCCTCCCAGACTGTCCTGGACTCAGGCTTCTGCCACAAGCCTGGGAAGGCTGGGGCCCAACTCTTGCAGATGCCACTTGTCCAGGGGACAGACCGGAGGGCATGGGGACCCTACTCCTTGCTCCCCCAGCAGCCCCAGAGGGCAAAGGAGGAGGGTAGGGTCAGTGCCTGTGTACTTTACAGTTCACAGCTGCCTTGAGCTGATGATGCAGCATCTTCCCAGCCAGGCGAGTCCACCAAACATAAACATCTGCTCCGCCTTGCCACCTCCCAGGCAAACAGCCCAGCTGTCTTATAGGGCAAAGAGGTCAGGAGGTCCACATCAGCCTGGGAGCTGGTCCTCAGCAGCTCCCCCTCCCTTGAGGGAGCAGGGGCCTGTTTCCTGCCACAGCCCACACAGGACGCCTATCTCAACGGCTCTGGGTGGGTGGCTGGCAGAGTGGCTTCCCTTGAAACCCTGGGGTGGAGGCTTAAGGCCCCCAGTGAGAGTGAGCCCTGCTGTTGGGGAGGAACCAAGACACAGCAGCAGGTCCCCTTGAAGAACTCACAGCATGATCCAGCACAGCCATCTCAACCTTGCAGAGGAAGAGAGTGAGCTTTGAGCCCGCTCAGCATTTATTTCAAAATTCTTGATACATGCTCACTCCAAGGATAAGCAGACCCTACCTGCTTCCCAGGGCACTCCTGCAGAGGGAATGGACTGCAGAGAGCTGTCTTACAGCTGTCCCAGGCTGCGGGAGTTGTGTCTAATTGCTGAGCTTTTTCTCAGGTTCTAAAATTCCCCAGGTGGGCCTGCCTGCTGGGTAGCAACAGCCTTTGGAATGAGGGGCTTGGCCCACAGCTGCCCTGAAGGAGCAAAGCAATGCTCGGAGCCTGGGGATGGGAAGGGGCAGCACTTGGGGGCTGCAGGCTGGAAACCTAAAGAACTTCAAGTCTAAGGCCTTGAAACTGTTGTCAGGTCTCTGGCAAGAGCTTAACTGGAAAAGTTGCCTAGCTGCTAGCCAGGGTCTGCAGAGGTCCCCGTTTCCTGGCACTTCCTAGAAATAAGGTGCAGGTAGCCCTTACCAATGTGAGTGGAGGGCTCGAACTGGTCATAGTGTGGCAGAAGAAAACTGTGTTGGAGTCGTAGGGTGGGGGGAGTCGTTCAGTTCTCTCCCTTGCCGGTACCCATCCACCCGCCCAGATGCCTAGAGGCTGAGATGGTCCCAGGGGCTATGTCCTGACGCTCCCTCCCTCCTCTTGGGAGACCCAGCTGCCTGGGTGGGATTCACCTTGCCCGTGAGATCGTAGCTCGGACTGCAGGGCGGGGAGCGCTCGGCGGCCTCGTCATCCCTGGAGGCGGCGGCGCCAGGCGTGCCCGTCATGTCCCCTGACAGGAGGTGAGCTGGGGCAGGCTGGCCGGCCAGGGTGAACGCGGAGCCGCCCCGCCCCGTGCTCCACCCACTCCTTCCTCGCCTCCTCCGCGCAGCCTGGACCCTGCCAGGCTCCTCCCTCCGCCCCGCCATCCGCTATATGGGGCCAGTTAGGTGCGGGCTGTCTGGCGAGGGCGAGCAGGACTACGGGGTCTGCACCGGGCGTGGGGGAGGCAGGCCCCCTGAGCAACATTAGCCTGGTTTTGTGCTCTTAGCTCAGTGGCCAAGTCCAGCTGCTGGACCAGTCTCCCCAGGTCGCCAGCCTCGGGGATAGGTTCCCCTCGAGGAGCGGGCCAGGGAGACTCCGCCTGCCTTAGAAGATCAGGTCTGGCTCGCGGACCCGCGCTGGGGTTCTCACGGTTGTGGGCCGTGCGGCCGGCAGGCGGCGCCAGAGCTCCTGCCACCTGGCGGGCCACAGGTGGCCACGGCGGCGTGGAGGCTGGGGATGCCCCTGGGCGGAGCGGTGCTGCGTTGGACGTGAGGAGGCGTGCGTTCTGCCGAGAGAGCGCCGAGGCAGTTTCGCTTTTGCTAATGCATGCCAACCTCAACACGGTTTCCCCCGCCCTGGCTAGTGCTAGAAGTTGGATCAGTTAGTACGATCACCTCTCATTTCCTCCTGCTTTGTTGGGCTGCACCCAGAGTGTCCCACCATGGTTTAGACCTTCGCAGGTGGGCTTGGCAGCGCACCCTCCCAACTGGGGATCCTGAGGGCAGCGCTGGCCTTGTTCATGTGGAGGCGCGTACCCTGGCAACGAGTAACCAAATGAATTCGTGAGGATGTTGATCATTTTGAGCAGTTTCTAGTGCATCCTAGGAACCCTGCACTTTAGTTCCTGGTGATAGGGGAGCAGTGGTCTGGGGTTGCCCAGAGCAAGTTCAGGGGCTTGTGGCCTGGGCCAACCTTTCTCTTTCCTTTATCCCAACATTCTATATCAGGGAACAGGGTGTGTGCGCACTGCAATGGGAGGGAGGGGCCTCCTACACTTTCTAACTTAAGGGGTATCTGGGGTAAGGGGCTGGCCTGGCTTATGGGTGTCTCTAGGCCACGTAGACACTTATTATGTCTACACCAGCCTGTGGGTTTTTTGTTTGTTTTTTGGTACTGGGGATTGAATTCAGGGGCGCTGGGCCAGTGAGGCACACCCCCAGCCTTATTTTGTGTTTTATTTAGAGACAGGATCTCACTGAGTTGCTTAGCACCTTGCTGTTGCTGAGGTTGGCTTTGAACTCACGATTCTCCTGTCTTAGCCTCCTGAGCCGCTGGGATTACAGGTGTGTGCCACTGCACCTGGCCAGCCTGTGGTTTTTGACATCTGAGTTATTTTATGGCAGCTGAGAAGAGCCCCGAGTGGGGACGGAGGTGATCTTATACAGAGCAAGAAGCTTGGCCACTTCTTATGGAGGTGGCTGGGATGCAACTCCTCGTTGCATAGGGTGGCACTCAAACAGGGGACAGTCCATGAAGAGTAGAAGCTGCCCAGCCCCTTACAGTTGTGTGCTGCTGTTGTTACTTGGGTGCCAGAGGTTCCAGTCTGTTCAATGCCATGGGCTCCAGGACTCCAGAGAGCACACACAGGAGTCCTGCAGGGCTCAGGGTGAAGGGGGAGTGAGAGAGGGGAAGTGGTTTATATTGAAGTCCTAAATACCAGTACCCCCAAATGTGACCTTATTTGGAAACAGGGTCACTGCTGATGCTGTTAGTTAAGATGCAGACATGCTGGAGCAGGTGGGTCCCTAATGTAATGTGACAGGTGTCATCAGGAGAGAAGAGACACGGGAGAAGACAGCCATGTGAAGACAGAGGCAGAGCCTGGACTCTCCCTGATGGCTCCCAGCAGTCCAGGCCAAGGAATGCCAAGGGTTGCTGGAGCCACCAGGAGCTGAGAAGAGGCAAGAAGTTTCCCCTGGAGGCTGCGGAGGGCATGTGGCCCTGCTGACACCTGGATGTTGGACTTCAGCCTCCAGCTGTGTTTTGCATTGATGGCTCCACCAAGGCCCTCTTTATCCTGTGGTGGGTGGGAATGGAAAAGGTTGGACATGGGTGTGATATCCAGAAATAGCAGAGAGATAAAGTCACTGTGCTGCATCACTGTGCCAGTTCAGGTCCACTAATCACACCGAGCCAAGAAGTCAGGGACACGGGGAGACGTACATGGGCTCTCCTTTGGGAGATGCATGTCTGGCTCACTGGGTCTGCAGCATGGGGGCAGTATATATGAGGAGTGGGCTGCACACTGTCCCTTGGGGTGCTGTAATGTCCTGAGTGTGTTCAAGGGCAGCCTTGAGTGAGTCAGAAGCCGGAGGGGGTCAGGGAGGTTCCGAGTGAGCTGCATAGAAGAGGGACTCACCACAGGGCGGAGCTCTTTAGATGTGGTCTTCAGGAGAGGGTTGATGTAGAATACCACACCCAGGCCTCCTTGCACCCACTCTGATGCTGTGTATGCCCCTGGCAGCCAGTGTCTCCCCAACATACACCCCTCACCACAACACCCCACAAATACTACAAACTCATATGCTTCCCACAAACACACACTCTCCATATCATACCACACAGAGCACATACGTTTTGTATCCATCTGTAAACCCATGGTTTGTGCTATGACACACCCCTCATATGGGAGGACACACACAAGGCCCTCTTTATCCTGTGTCTTACACAATGCACGTGTCCCTCCCACATGCTTCACTTCTCCCCACACATGTATCTCTCTTCACCCCAGACGTGCACACACCCTGTCTCTGTTCACACCCTGCCATCCACGCACACATCCCCTCTCTACACAGACACGCCCTTCAAACCCACCTTCTGTCATCAGGACATGACATGCACGTATCACTTCCAAACAGAATACCCCACAAGTTGCCCCCAACTCTTGTCATCACCCCTAGATCTGAAATGCATGTACATCATCCCTGCCCTCCTGTGCCATGGGTCACACCTGCCCCTGTCACATAGCCCTCCTGGGAGAGGAGGCGTCGAGGGGCATAGGAACCCCTCCTGCTCATTCACAGGTGGCCTCTGTGATCAGCCAAGGCCATCTGGAGAGACTTCGTGACATCCAGGTAGACGGAAGAAACACCAGCGCTGGGGAGCAGTGTGGCCCAGCAGGTTTGGGATGTACAGGGGACACTAGACCAGAGCCTGGAGGGACAAGGCCTGAACTCAGGTTCTGCAAATGGTGGCACAGGGACCACCTGACCAGAGCCCCCAGGTGCACATCAGGATGCTGACTCTGGGTCCCCATCTGGTCTTGCCGAATCAGATGTCTGTGGGTGGCTCTGCTTGGAGCCTGCCTTTAAGTACACTGAACAAGGGTTTGGAAACCACTGGCCTAGACTCTGTGACAGCTGCACCAGCAGGTGAAGGGTGTGGTGTGTTTTGGAAGGCAGCAGTGAACCACTGAAGTTTCAGGTGGGAGAGGAGCAGAGCAGGGCTTTGGGAAGATGCATCTTGCAGCAGGACTGGAGAGTCTGGAGAAACTGAGGTAAGTTATGAGGGAGAACTGACCTGGGGTGGGACAGGGATGGCTGTATGGCTCACGGGTGAACTCCATTGACATCAGCCCCTGGGAGCAAACTCACCAGCATGACTCTGCCGTGAGCTTGGTGGAGTTGGTGCTGCAGGACTCGGGGAGGACCCGGATTCGAGAGGTGCCTACACAGGACATGCACAGGCCCCGCCTCCGGAAGGCAGTGGGCCTGTTAGTTTCTGGGATGAGGGCATGTCCCAGTTGGCCACCCCACTCGCTTATTTGTCCCCTATCCCTCCCCTGTTGCCCGGGCTGCACTCAGTCCCCTTTGCTTGGCTACTAGGACCTAGGTGGCCCCTCTGCCTCAGATGTCTTCACACTAGAGTTCTGGGTACAGCCAGGCCCAGGCCCTGGGCACTCGGATTTGCCAACTCTGTGTGGTATTTAGAATCCCTGTGTGAATGACCGATTGGTAAACAAGGGCCTTGTAGCCTGGCTCTCCAGGGACCCCAGGTGACTGATATTTTAAGGAGACCCCAAACTCTCCCAGCCTCTTCCCCAGCAGGATGGGTGAGACCAGCTCTGTGTCAATATCCAGCTGTTCTAAGCACAGGGATGGACGGGGAAGGAATGGAGGACGCCAGGCGCTGGACAGAGGGGCGGGAAGAGAGCCTGGGCATACAGACGTTGCGGCACTCAGAGCTGGAGCTCTCTTTGTGTCAACTGGGGGCTGTGGCTAGGTCCCTTCAAGAGTCCTCTGTGTGGTTCCTGTCACAGGCTGTTGCCTTCCCTGCCGTCACCCTTGGGAGTTCCCCTGGGCTCAGGTCCCAGCTGTGTCCCCGTTTGTGGCTCCAGGTCATGCCCTTGGTGCAGGTGTCCCTCAGTGTCAAGGGCACCCGTTGGGTTGCTCAACGGTGCCAGGTGGATGCTGAGGGTGTGGAAGGCACCCAGGAGAGCGGGGGAGCCCCCTGCCCGGCTCAGGCCGTGTGGGTCCCTCAGTCTGACCACATGCTATTTCCTTCTGCCTCACTCTTCTCGTCAAGCTAATGGCAAAACTCAGAGGTCTCACCCTGTGGTCTGAGTGCGAGTCAGGGTTTGCGGGCCACACCTGCGTCAACTCACACCTCACCCTCCCAGACAGGCAGAAGGAAGGGCGAGGTGTGGGTGTGACCTCGAGGGTGGACTGAGTGTGGCTGGGTGGACAGCACGGAGCATCAGGGCATCGGCTCTCTTCCTGGCAGCCGGGTCCACGGCCTCAGGGATTGCCCGGGCAGCCTTGGCCTCCTGGGACTCAGCCCTGCTCAACCCAGCCTGCCCTGGTCCCAGTCTCAGGGCCACTGGGTACTCGGTCTCAGGACAGAGTCCAGGCCAGCTCTCCCTTATCCCCCGCTCCTGGATGGCCACCTGAAGCCATGTGCAGACTAGATCTATGAGACCAATGGACAAGCCCAATTTCTGGTTCCCCTTCTCTCTTCCCACCAGCATGGCGGGCTGCGTCCCAGCCCTGTGTGTGGCCTCACAGGGGGCCTGATTTGTCCAGGGGCTGGCAGACTTGCATGTTGTCCAGGAGACGACATCTGCTCTTCCTGTGTCGGGAGCGCTAGGATTCTGGGAGCCAACAGTGTGAGCGGGAGGGAGCCCTGGGCCCGGTCCTCCCAGGACCTTAAGGGAACTCGAGAGCAGCTGTGGGTGTGCTCATGCCAGGAGGAGAGGACGAAGGTGCCCGTGCAGAGGCTTGAGAGGACCCCCAACCGGAGCTGCCCACCGCGCTGTGCCCAGGAGAGGCAGAGGGCTGAACCGGAGGCCCCTGGGCGTCTCCACTGTGCTCTGGTTTTGCCCTTCCTTTGCCTTTCCAGATCCATCATGGCTGGGGGCTAACCTGGGCAAGCTACCCCAAGATAGCCTTGGCTTTCTGCTCCTGGTTCTGATGAGCCAAGGGGGAGCTCCAGAAGGAGGTGCAGGAGCGGAGGAGAACCGGGGGGCAGGGAGAGTTGTCTCCCTGTCTACATTCTGGGGAGGTCCCACAGGCCCATGAGTCCCTCCAGTGAAGGCCGCACAGCTCCTGCCAGGTGGCCTGCCCAGCAGCCCTCCTTGTCTTCTGGTGCCCCGTGGGCTCAGGGTGGAATGCACTCCCACCCCCACACCACCCGGGGGCACTGCCCCTCCCTCTTGGTCACCACCACTTGCCTGCACCTTGGGAAACAGTCTTTTGGTTCAGCCTCCTTGAACAGCCCCCCACGAGTGCCCACCTGTTTCTGTCTGGCACCCTGATTGGCACATAGGGACCCACAGCCCACGCCCAGACCCCGCAGCGCCAAGGAGTGCTTACTGTGAATCCGATGCCCACGGTGGCCGAGAAGGAGCCCGGGATGAACTTGCCCTGGTCAAACTGGACCAGCAGAGATGTCTTCCCCACACCGCTGTCACCCACCAGGATGGTCTGAAAGGGAGCAACAGAGGGGGCTGAGGGCTGCGATGGGGGTATGGCCGGCAGGAGCTGGTTCCTTGTAGACAGACACACACACACACACACACACACACACACACACACACACACACACTTAATTTTCCATTGAAGTCACTGAAAAATGCACAAAGACTAGAAGAAATCACACCCCAGCCCACATTCAGGAACGGCCTAGGTGACCATGAGAACGTGCTCATGACGTCCAACATGGGGCCATAGGTGACTCTGGGTCTCTGCTGCTAGGCTGAGGCCCAACACTGCCATGTACCAGGCCAGGAGCTGTGGCAGGCCTGTTCCTGGAGACAGGGACTCCTCTACAGGAGGCTTCAGCCTCAGCTCGGGGACCCCTCCCCTGGTATCCAGCCTGCATGGTGGCCTGAAGGCTCCCTGGGGCTCCAGGCTCCCTGGTTCCTTCCCCATTTCCCTAGGTGGTTCCCCTGATAAAAATCCTTGCACTTTCATTCCCTTTTGGCATCCGCTCCTGGGAAGACCAGAGCTAACACAATGCCCATGGATCTGCCGCATGTGCTGCCCCAGGAAAAGCCAAAACAAATCAGTCTGTGGAATAAAGCAAAATCGAGATGTCTGGTGTGTGCCTTGGGAGGAGTTCTCAGTGGGCCCTGCAACAAGGCCGTGGAAAGGAGCACATTTAGAGGAAGCAGATTTAGAGGAAGAGGAGAAAGGCTACTCTCTTTTGAGAATTCGTATGGGAACTCGGGTGAAATATTTGAAAGAAGGATCATAAGCCACAGAAAAGAAATCCATGTGACCCAGAGGCTGCACCACCAGGCTCTCCGTGAAGGGATGAGCTGTGGGGTAGGGAAACGCCTTGGTTTCAAGGTGGGTGGAGGTGGCTTTCCAAAGGCAGACACTGGAGTCATTGGAAAGGTGGGGCAGATGCAAACTTTAGCTGGACTTGCAAATACCTAGAGGCAAAAAGACTGTCAGCCTTGTGAGCAAGGTCCACATCCCCAGCCACTGCAGGACTCTGACTGTGCAGGTAGGGATTAGGCATCGAGGCTGGCCGAACACAATGTGGACTTTCGAAGTCCCCTCACTATGGTTCCTCTGCCCCTACCTCCCAAACCACATTCTGTCCAGCTTTCATTTCCTCCTGGGTTAAAGACATCATTTGTTTGCTATGAACAGTGAACAGTGGCTTGATTAACTTACATCTCAAATCTAACTTCCTCCAGCTTTAAGAAGTGTTTCCTAGAGAGAATATTCTAGAAGGTGAGGAATAAGCCCACATGTGCCCGCTGCGTTGGCTTCCTAGAGGACATAGCAGATTCTCACTTTCCCCTTTATCCTTTCCTTGGCAGGGTGAGAAGTTCCCACCCTTTCTTCCGTCATCCTACAAGCAGACTCTTTGCTGGCTGCTGAGGCCCAGGGAGGCGCCCAGGGCTCTGCACTCCAGCTCAGCTGATTCCTGGCTCGGGGCAGGGGCAGGGGCAGGGTG
Organism: Urocitellus parryii; assembly: GCF_045843805.1. NCBI lineage: Eukaryota > Metazoa > Chordata > Mammalia > Rodentia > Sciuridae > Urocitellus > Urocitellus parryii. The sequence goes on along the minus strand of NC_135537.1, from coordinate 177,711,794 downwards.
ATGCTCTCATACGGGTCTGTTAAGCAGCATCAGGAAGGTGTGGCAGCAGCTCCCGGAGTTTTTAATTTGGGCCACCACGGACGGAAAGCTCAGAGCTGGTCAATCTACAAGCATCTCTGAATTATTTCTCCCTAAATCCAGGACCTCCCTTCCATCTGTCCCCTTTCCAGATTTTTCAACTGCGCTTTCCCCCTTCCAAGATCATTTACAAAGCATTAATTAATTAGAAGTCAATTAGTCATGTTTCTGACGGAAGCCTCTGTGTCATCTTTGCCATGATCTGGACGGAGTGTCATGTTAGCTCTTCTGAAGTCATTTTGTCATGTTTGCATTTGTGTCTCCTCCACTTCCAAAGGGGACTAGAGGTCATTTAAGACAAAACCCACAGTGTATTAGAGGGCAGAAAAAAAAGTGCACAAAGACAAAGGGGGTGTGTGGGTGAGTGGCAGGGGGTGTCTGGGGGGCACATCTCCCACCCAGGGCTGCTCATGACTGCATTTGAGAATTACATTTGACTTTAGGTTTCCTGGCGGTGAGGACAACATAGGAAACCACTTGGGGTCTGTGGTGCTTGTGTGACAAAGAATGCCTGAGTTCTTTTGACCCACGGCATGTGACAAGCGATAGGTAGACTCCTATGGAAGGGGCCCTGAGTAACAAGATGGGCACTTGCCACTCTGCAGATGCGAAGCTGTGACCTTGGTTGAATCAGAGGCCTCACCGTAAATCACAGGACAGCGGAGACCTAGCCGTGGGCTAAGGCCAAGGGTGCGGCCCCCCTGCCCTCCATCTTTCAGGGCGGTGTTTAGAAAACCTTGGTGAACGGGTGTTTCCTCTTGCAGTAGGCTCTGAGTGACCTTAACCAGGTGGGACATTCAGATGCCACCCAGGAAAAAGATCATAGAAATAAAAAATGTTCTGGGGGCTGGGAATGTGGCTCAGGCGGTAGCGCGCTCGCCTGGCATGCGTGCGGCCCGGGTTCGATCCTCAGCACCACATACCAACAAAGATGTTGTGTCCGCCGAGAACTAAAAAATAAATATTAAAAATTCTCTCTCTCTCTCTCTCTCTCTCTTTCTCTCTCTCCTCTCTCTCTCTCTTAAAAAAAAAAAAAGAAAACAAAGTCAAAGACAAGGGAAATGGGAAAAATATTTGCCGGACATATGACACACCAGACTGAACATCCTCCCCGCAGGAAGAGCTCAGGAGAAAAGCTCAAGAAATAAATTAACAAAGGATGTGAACAGGTGTGTTTCCTGGGCATGTGTTCCTGGGTAGTCCCATAGGCCCGCTTGGCTGGGCTGCCATCCCAGTCAGTCCACCCAGCACGACTCTAGGTGCTATGAAGGCATTTCATCCATGTGGTTAGCATCTACAGACTGTTGACTTTAAGTCTTCAATAATCTAGGTGGGCCTCGCCTGATCAATTGAAGGACTCTTGAAGTCTCTCAGGGGAAGAAGAAATGCTACCCTAAGTCTGCACCATCAGCTCCTTCCTCAGAGTTTCCGGACTTCTGGTCATCTCTGTAGATTTTGGACTTGCCAGGTTCTATGATTTGTTCATTGGAACATCTCTCTCTCTCTGATATTGATCAGTGTGCATTATACATATGTATATATCAATACGTCCTGCCAATGCTGTTTCTCTGGAGAACCTTAACTGATACAATGTGATAATACAGCAGTTTGATGAAACGTTGAGAATGGGCAGGATTGGCTTAGGTTTGAGGAGTGGGCCCTCACCCACATGCCAGCAAGCATATGAACCTTTGGGAGAGAAACTGATGATATCAAAGTTGCCCATGCAAATTCCTTTGGTTTTCCTTGCAAAAGAACTCACCAGGATGGGTGTGGCACCCATGCTCACTGTAGCATTCCTAAGAAAAATCATTCAGCAGGTGGGGAAGAGAGGAAGAAATTCTAGAATATATACCATGCGGTGCAGGAAAAATGGCAATAGGAATGGGGCACTTAACCACCAAGCCACACAGTGTACTATTTGGGAGAAACTGTCATTCAGGGAATGAAACCTGGCAGGAATATTCCTGTGTGAGGCCCTGGGTCCATTCTCAGCATTGCATATAAATAAATAAAAAATACACGTCCATGAACAACCAAAAAAAAGATCAAACTCCCTGCCAGGCGCAATGGTGCACACCTTTCATCCCAGCGCCTCTGAGGCTGAGGTGGGAGATCTCGAGTTCGAAGCCAGCCTCAGCAACATAGTGAGGCGCTAAGCCACTCAGTGAGACCCTGTCTCTAAATAAAATACAAAATAGGGCTGGGGGTGTGGTTCAGTGGTTGAGTGCCCCCGAGTTCACTCCCTGGTGCCAAAAAACAAAACAAAACAAAGCTGAGGAGCAGGTGACGAAGCTGGCAGGTGCTCTCTTCTGAAATTCAAGAGCCCTTTCACCTTCTAACCCTGCAGAGGATCAGCCCTCCATCTCATCCCTGCAGGCCGCAGTAACAGAATTCCACAGTCGGGGCAGTTTACAAACAGAAATTTACTTCTCAGAGTTCTGGAGACTTGGAAGGTCAGGCCTGAGCAGAGCCAGTGTGTGGCAAGGGCCACTTCCTCATAGACAGTGCCTTCTGGCCATGTCCTCACATGGGGCAAGGCAGCTCTGGGGACCCTCAGTCCCTAGGGCGGCCCCTCACAACCTAGTCACCTCCTAATACATGGCGCCGGGACCAGGTTTCAACAGACAGCTTTGTGGGGGACACAGACATTCAGCCCACAGCACCTGCTCTTGGAGACTCATTTTTCCTGGAAAATCAGCTTGACCTCTGCCTGACTTCCCAGGGCTGAGACCAAGATGGCAGAAAGGGACATTAGATTTGGAAAGCGTTCGAGGTTGGTGCTGTGTCTTATTGGCTTTGTTCGTTTGTGATAAAACATCCTTTCATTTTGGGGAACTTGTTTCAAAGGCAACCTTGGTGTGAGCACTCTGTTGTTGACCAGGTCTAAGATTCTCTATCTTACTAACTCTTTGATATCAGGGTCCCTCTTCATTTTTAGCACCAAATAGGACCAAAGAGCTTCTCTCTCTCTGTGTCTCTCTCTTCTTCTCCAGCCTTCCTCTCCTTTCCGTACTTATATGGGCCAGACCTGGTTCGAATCTTCACTCTGCTACTTCATAGCTACTTACTTGCTTGGATGAATTACCTGCTCGCTGAGCCTCAGTTTCTTTATCTGAAAAATGGGAATAACATCACCTGTCCTCTAGATTTGCAGTGAGGATTCAGTGTGATAATTATGTAAAATACAGAACAGAACACAAGTGGGTAGAGAAAATGAAGTACGGCAGGTCCAAGGGGAATCAAGAAGCTTCGGGAATGGGTGCTGGAGTAGTTACGGTTTATGGCTGGTTCTTAGGTGCTACAGAGTGTCTCAGTGGGCTCTCAGAGCCAGGGGAATAATGGCAATGCCATACACAGAGTGCATCCATTCATTTATTCTCTGCCAGTGTTTATTGAGTACTTACTGTGTGCCAGGTGCAGATCTAGCCACTGGCAACACAGCCCTCACTCATGGACTTCTGGTCCAGAGTGAGAGAGACTCCACCAAACCAGCCCTGTTGGTACAGAAGCTGCCCCCACCTGTGAAGAAGTTGAGTCTGAAAAGATCAGGTGTACCTGCAAATTCATGAGACTGAGAAGAATGTGTCCCTGGATGCATCTCCACAAGACAGAACTGTGTGTTAAAGCCAGACATAAGCTTTCCCTTCTTGTTGATATTTATTTCACAGGGCATCTCTCCCCAGAGTAGACAGCGTCGTGTGTGATGGAAATCTGTTGATTATTGAGTGACATAAGTTTATACAACACATTGGTGCCCCCTTCTGATTTCTGGAATCACCCATGCATTTCTACAGGAAGAGATAAAAGATGAGCGAGGCTGGGCAAGGTGGCACACACCTGTCATCCCAGTGGCTCAGGAGGCTGAGACGGGAGGATCTTAAGTTCAAAGCCAGCCTCAGCAACTTAGTGAGGCCCTAAGCAACTTAGCGAGACCCTGTCTCTAAATAAAATATGAAAAAGGGCTGAGGATGTGGCTCGGTGGGTTCAATCACTTGGTTAAATCTCATTTCTTGATTCAAAGGGGAATCCTCCCTGGGGAGGCTGAGTCTAGGGGAGCAGGATCAGAGGGTCTGGCCATAGGCCGGGCTCCTGGCAGACAGTTCTCTTCACCCCTTGCTGAACATGGCCACGAAAGGAAGGGTTATTCCATGACTCTCATGCATCTGTCCCCTTGTCTCCAGGGCCTTCCCAGCCAGTGTGACTCCCGGTCATTCCCCCGGAAGCCAGTGGCTCCCCTGGTGCAGAAGCCGGTGTCTCCCCTGTACTGGGTGGTGACGGGCGGTGGGGGCCGAAGGCCTGCAGAGCCCTGCCCCGGGCTTCTGACCTGACCTTATGGTCTGGAGATATGTAAAGCGAGAGGCCGACTCTGGCCACATCCTGAAAAACCAGGCTTATCCGCTGACGAGTTTCAGTGCAAATTACTCACCTACACTGCCTGCCTGCTGAGGGCAGGAGGGGGACGTCCCTGTCAGGATGTCACAGGGTGTGTATAACACATACCCAGGTGTGAAATATGGGAAAGGCCTGGCCTTTTCATGAGCCCCCAGGGCTTGGGGGGTGCTGATGGGGGAGGGAAGGTGGGGAGGACGTGGGATCTGAATGAAGGGAGCAAGACAGGCCAAGCTGGATGGACGGACTGACTCCTTCCTTCCTTCCTTCCTTCCTTTGACGGACAGTTACTGTAAGGTGGAGGTGGGAGTGGGGGGTGACAGGTGTAAGTAATGGCTGGTTTCTTGGGCTAGGAGCTCTGGTGAGATTTTGGAGGACTCAGGCTGAGTCAAGATTCACAGATCTCAGCTGGTGGCTTCCATAAGGACGCAGAGCGTCTTTTTCATTGGGCTAACGTCCTTGCTCCCGTCTCCCAACTCTTTGACACCATTTCCTTGTAGTCTGGGTCTGGACCCCTCCTCAGCCTCCTCCCTCCTCATTCCCACTTCTAGTCTATGAACTCCGGCCTTCGGGGTTCTCAAAAACCCAGCCACACCTAAAATCCCGGGTCTAGAGCCTTTGTCCATCAGCCTTGACTCTCCAAGGCCCCTCTGTGGAGCTGGGTCCCCTGCCCCACCTTTTCTCCAGAGGAGGGGGGAGGAGTAGAGCAGGACTGGCCAGACCCTGTGGCTCCCTGTCTGCAGACGTCTACCAGGTAGAGAAGGAGGCTGGGTTCTCTTTTTAGGGCCCCCCTGCCTGCCCCCGTGATCTTGGCCGTGGTGGTATTTCCCAAAGGCTTTTCACGATGACTAGAACTTCTTGCATGGTAACTGCTCTGAAATTTCACCCTGTTCACCTCCTTCCTCTTTTATTCTGTTCACCAGTGGGAAGTGGCCAAGGGAGGAAGTGCAGGGCGAGATGAGAGAAGGCAGAGGGCAGGAGATGGAGTCCGGCGTGTAGCAGGTCCTTGTGACAGGCTCCACCGAGGGGGACCCGAGGGAAGAGAAAATGCACCTGCTGTGGCTCCTTCCCGTCCTCCTCTGGCTCCCAGGTGAGTGGACCCAGGTCTGTGTGTGGGGGGAAGGCTTAACTGGCCAGAGGAAGCAGCTGGCAGAGGGACCCGGGGCCCAGCAAGAAGGCGTGAGCGTCTGGGGTTTTATTTTCTCACGCCCCCAATGTGTTGGCACCTACAGTTGCCAAGGCCGAACTGACCCCTTCATTGTGAGCCTAGCCCAGGGGGGATCCCTGGCCGCTGGGGGCTGTTCCTGTTGAAAATGGACAGCAGGTGGCCAGAGCCTGCACAGGATGGGGAGAAGCATGGGAGCTCTGGTTCCCGGGGGGGGGGGGTGGGGGGGGGTGGGGGGGGTGGGGGGGTGGGGGCGGGGTGGGCTGGAGAACCGCTGCCGCTGGCCTGGACTGTCGCCTTCCTTCTGAACGTGCTCTGAGAGGGAATGGCTCGGCGAAGAGGGGAGGTGGAGGGGGTTTGTAGGAAGGAAAGAGGGCATTTTGCTGGACAGAGGGAGAGGAGATTCCAGGCATCTGGGTAAGAAGGAAATAATAGGGCTGGGGATGTGGCTCAAGTGGTAGCGCGCTCGCCTGGCATGCGTGCGGCCCGGGTTCGATCCTCAGCACCACATACCAACAAAGATGTTGTGTCCGCCGAAAACTGAAAAATAGATATTAAAATTCTCTCTCTCTCTCTCTTTAAAAAAAAAAAAAAGAAGGAAATAATAGAAGTCGCTGAGGGCCTGAGGGTCAAGAGGAGGTGGGATGGAGAGGAAGGGAGGGCTGGGATTGGGCCAGGCAGAGGGTCGTGGGATCCCTAAGTTGTGACTAAAACACAGGGAACTTTCTTGCCTGTGAACCTCGGCCGTCTCAGGACTCAGGTCTTAGGGCTTCCTGCCTCTGCAGCATCTCCATCCAGATGTGGAAATTTCAAACGTGACCTGACCCCATGCCCCCCGCATCCCTCTCTGCCCCCTTCTTCCCTGTCTTCTTGTTTGCCAAGCCCATCTCTTTTGGTGCTTGGGCCAAACGTGGGGGCAGGAAGCATCTGTCTCTTTTTCCACACCCTCCGCTGACCTCGGGTCTGACTTGGAGTCCAGGCATTTCCAGAGGCCGCGGGTGCTCTCAGAGGTCCCTGTGTCTCCAGGTCCTCTCCTCTCCCTGGCTCCACCCCCTCTGGTCACAGTGGCCCCTTAGACGTTCTTTGAACCAGCTGGGATGCTCTGCTTCAGGGTTTTGTCCTTTCTGTTCCCAGACAGCTGCAGGCTCTGTGCTCCGCACCCTCCCTGTGCTTTCTTCTCACTGGGCCTTTAGATGACTCTAAAACTGCAATTCCCTTCCATGGTTTTTCTGCATCTCCTGCCCCCTCCTTCCATAGAATGAAATCTTCCAGAGAGCAGGGATTTTTGTGTGTGCCTATAACAGTAGTGGGTTCCAATTAGACAAATAATATTATTTGAATGAGCAATTTAATTTTTTTTTTGTACTGGGGATTAAACCCAGGGGCACTTAACCATTGAGTTATATCTGTAGCCTTTTTTTTTTTTTTTTTTGCATTTTATTTAGGGACAGGTTCTTGCTGAGTTGCTTAGGGCCTCACTAAATTTCTGAGTCTGGCTTTGAACTTTCGATCCTCCTGCCTCAGCCTCCTGAGCCTCTGGGATTATAGGCATGCACTACCATGCCCGCTTGAATAGGGGGATTTATCCAATAAGAGAGTATAATAATTGTTGCAAATGGCCCTCCCCGTCTTTCTTTTCCTATTTTCATAGAATTGAATGATTAAGACCCTTAAAATCAATTGGAAAGGATCTACATCATTTGTTGGAATATCCAGTGGATATTTGAGGAACAATTGTTCCTCAAAGTGTTAAACAGAATTACCACATGACCAGGGAATTCCACTCCTAGGTGTCGGCCCAGGAGAGCTGAAGATGCATGTTTGTGTGAAAAGTTGAACCAAGTCCATAAATGTTGGGCTGGGAGGTATCCGGGTGGTAGTGTTTGTATAGTGTGCTCAAGGCCTGGGGCTCAGTCCCCAGCACTGTAAAGAAAAAAACCAAGTACTCATGACAATAGTAGTTGTAATCTGTGAAAAGTGGAAATCCAGATGTCCAACCCAAACAGGTGACTGGCTGAGTAGAAGGTGGTCACCCACATGACGGGGGCATTTCGCAGCCATTACGTAGTCTGAAGACCCACCCCTGCCGCAGCGTGGATAGATCCTGAACCAGACCCTGAAGGGAGGAGCCACACACAGAAGGTCAGAGGGTCTGACTCCATTCCTAGGAGATGTCTGGAATAGGCCGATTCATAGGGACAGCAAGCAGATCCGCGGTGGCTGGGCTGGAAAGGGGGCCAGGGAAGTGGCTACCAGGGGGTAGGGTGTTTCTTTGGGGGGGTGATAAAAGTGTTTCAAACTAGAGTGTAGGTGGTTGCCCAGTTTTGTGAATGTATTTTTAGAGCTGTCCTCTCTACAAAGGCGAATTTGATGGTATGCGAAGGATCCTCGGTGGAAAGCAATCGGAGAGCAAGAGAACAAGGGGAGAGTCCTGGGAGGAGTGTCCGGGTGGTGTTCAAGGCAAACCTTAATGCTTGGGACTCTCACAGGGTCTATTTGACCCTCCAGTCCACAGAATGAAGAGAAAGAAAAAGATAGTTTTAAGAAGTACCAGGCACCCGGAGGAGAGCAGAGAGCAGCCCTGGAGGGCAGGAAGGGGGAGACCCAGGCGGGCAGGGAGTCCCACCTGGCGGAACCTGGGGCGGGGGAAGGAGCAGGTGCTCCCTAGCTGGGCCAGCTCTCCTGAGGTAGGAATTTGGAGCACCAGGGACATGTGCTTGGCTGGGGTGTGTTTGGGGAACAGAAACGTCAGTGTGGCCTGGTCACATGCTTCAGAGAGGGCTGCTGGGGCAGCCTGGGAGAATTTCATCAGCTCTTGGGGCAAAAGGGCTGGGGAAGGAAGGTGACCCGTCCAGGACCACGAAGCTGGCAAACACCTGCAGCTCGGGGGAGGCGGAGGCAGGGGGCTCTCAGCCCAGGTGGGCAACGCAGGGAGACTCCATCTTGAAACAACAGTGTGACCCCCCAAGACCTGGTTGATTTATATGTGACAATGACATTGCTTAAACGCTATGTTTGTTGGGTTGTTTAGAATGAGCCCTGTGAATATTACCCTCCGCCTGACGTTTCTCTTTGGGACTTGCCTCTTTTCCTTCTTCATCGTTTTCCAAATGGGGGTGTCATTGTTTCTCCTTGTACACATTATTTGTAAAGAGCCAGGATATTAATCACTTTCTGGGGAATTTATTCAAGTTTTCCTTCCAGTTCTTTTCTTTTTCAGTTTTTTTTTTATAGTGGTGTGTCCAAGTGTTATATAGAGTTGTGTTTATTGGCTTTTTTCTGTGTGATATCTTCTATTAATTTTAAATTTAAGAAGTTCTTCCTCTCATCAGCCCCAGAGATTTTATAAAGATTCATTTCCTTTTTCTTTCTTTCCTTTTTTTTTTTTTTTTTTGTACTGGGAATCGAACCAGGAGTGCTTTACCATTGAGCCATGTCTAGCCCTTTTAATTTATTTTTTGTTTGGAAACAGGGTCTCACAAGTTGCTTAGAGCCTTGCTAAATTGCTGAGGCTGACCTTGAACTTGCCCAGCCTCCTGCTTCAGCCTCCTGAGCCTCTAGGATTTGGGGCATGACCACCACACCTGGGTATTTCACTTCTGCTTTCTTTCTTTAAACCCTAACCCTAACCCTAACCCTAATGTTTGCCTCTTTTCCTGCCCTGGATGGACCCACACGGCTGGTGCTGCTGGTGGCTGCTGCTCTCTGCTTCCTTCTTCACCTATCTCTGAAGACTTTTGTGGGTTATTATTAGACAGACCAGCTCTGTTTTTAGGCTATTTATTCTGTTTTAATGATAGGTTTATTTATTTTTGCTAGATTTCTGAGCTGATTTCTGTATTATAGCCTGATAGTGGGTTAGCATCTGGCAGGGAAACCCTTCACTACTCTTCCTTATTTTATTTTTCTATCAAGGTTTTTATTTTATTTTTAATTACATTTGATGTTGGTGTCTAATAATCACACAGAATAGTGGGATTCATTGAGACGTCTGCACAAGAACATAAGGCACCTTCCCTCCCCTCTGCTCGCCCCTGTACCATTACTGATTTAAAATATCCCCAAATTCTTACCTTCAGATCATCTCTGGTGTACACACACACACACACACACACACACACACACACACACTTGTGCTAGAGATGATCTGATTAAACATAAATGTATATATACATAAACTGGAATTATCTGAAAGAAGTTCTGGGGTTTGAAATGTATCATTATTGTCATTATTGTTTTGGTACTGGGGATGGGACTCAGGGGTGCTCTATCACTGAGCTACATACCAACCCCTTTCACTTTATTTTATTTTGAGACAAGGTCTTGCTAAGTTGCCCAGGCTGGCCTGGGACTTGTGATCTTTTTGCCTCCGTCACTGTCTATGATAGCCTTAAAAGTTTTTTTTTTCTTTTTAAGCCTTCATTCCAATAGTTAATAATACAGTGCTTGTTTGTCAAAATAGAAACAGTAGATTAGTAATTGTGTATTGAAGGCAAAAAAGGGTTTCCACGGCACCAAATAAACCAGTTCTGAGGTTTTCCCTAAGATAAATTTAACGGCTCCAGATTCCTCAGTGTTTATCAAAATTTATGGAAGAAAAGAGCCAAGGTTGTCTTTCATGGCAACTTTCACTCACTGGGCAGGCCGAGGGAGAGAAAGTGGTTCATGCACGAAGATGGCTGCTCCGGTGGCGTGGTCTAGAATGACCCACCCTCCCAGCTCACACTGGGGACACCAGACCCCATGGGTCTGAGAGGGCACAAGAGGGAGCAGGTGCTGGGGAAAGGCCGGGGCTCTGGCCCCTCATGATGGTCGTGGGTATAAAGCCTGGGAGGAGAGTAGGGCCACTGTGGCCCGCCAGCCCGTCCTCTGGGTGACCTTGTAAGCACAAGCACAACATGCTGCTATGGAATGCAGGTGACCCAAAGACTAAACGTCACAGGGCCTATCGTGACCATGCAGAGCTGATGGAGCTCTGTATTGTCACCACTCTCAAGTTCCCAAGGGAAAACAGCAGATTTGACGGACAGGTTCAGGCTGAGACGGGGAAGCCCACAGCATGTCCCTTCTGCATGTCCAGCTGCTCTCCTTAAGTATTTTAAATTATTTTTAAAAATGCGCTGACACTGGGCACAGTGGTGCTCGCTTGTAATTTTAGCTACTTGGGAGGCTGAGGCAGGAGGATTGCAAAATTGAGGCCAGCCAGCCTGGGCTACTTTGTTAGACCGTTTTTATTTTTCCTTTAATTTGTAGGTTGTAGATGGACACAGTGCCTTTATTTTACTTGTTTATTTTTATGTGGTGCTGAGGATCAAACCCAGTGCCTCATGCATTCCAGGCAAGTGCTCTGCCACTGAGCTACAGCTTCAGCCCCATTAGACCCTGTTTTAATATAAAAAAAATAAAAAAGACTGGGGTGCTCAGTGGTAGAGCACCCCTGGGTTTTGCCCCCAGTACCAGAAAAAAGGGAAAAAGAAAAAAAGAAGAAGAAAGTAAAGAAAAAGCTCCCTCTGAGTTCAGGTTAAAAACCAAACACCAAATCAATTTTTTTTTTTTGGTACTGGGGATTGAACCCCAGGGGTGCTTAACCACTGAGCCACACCCCCAGTCCTTTTTTATACTTTATTTAGAGACAGGGTCCCACTGAGTTGCTTAGAGCCTCCCTAAGTTGCTGAGGCTGCCTTTGAACATGTGATCCTCCTGCCTCAGCCTCCTGAGCTTCTGGGATACAGGTGTGCACCACCACACTGGCCACCGAATGGATCTTGACACAGATTTAAAGCCTGAGCACAGCTCATGTGCTCAGGTGTTCTCAGTACTGAATGGTGAGTTGATTCTGTTTTTACAATAAGAAAGCTGAGTAATATGGCATTGGAGTACTAGAAATTATCTCAGTAAAACCAGAAATGACTCACATTGGATAATAATCTGCAGGTTGTCTACACACGTACAGAGTGGTGCGATGTGCACTGATAAACCCATGGGGACAGCTTCAGGCACTCAGGACCACAGAGCTTCACGTTGGCTACATGAGAAAAGTGAGGGCAGCAAGGAGGAGCAGAGTGTGTGGTTCTCATTCATTTCTGGTCCTGGAGCTGATTGAAGGTCCGTCCAGTCCTTCATAGGGCTTGGCCCTGCTGTTGGCACGGGTGGCCTGAATATACCACTTCCTGCGGCATAGAATGCAGCCCCAGCCTGACTGCGATTTCCACTGTGATCCCAGTGTTGGGAACAACCTGCTTGTTGGCAAACACCGGGGGCCTGGGGGTCTGCGTCCTGGAGCTCCTCTTAGACCCCTTGAGATTGCAAAGACATCCCCACGTGTGCGGGCGGGTGGAAGCGACAGTAGCCAGAGGCTGCTACTCTCAGGAAATGTGTTGGTTTTCTCCCACGAGATGGCCCAGCTTTTTTTTTTTTCTGGTAGGGGGGCTTGAACCCAGGGGCACTCGACCACTGAGCCACATCCCCAGCCCTATTTTGTATTTTATTTAGAGACAGGTCTCACTGAGTTGCTTAGGGCCTCACAGTTGCTGAGGCTGGCTTTGAACTTGCAATCCTCAGCCTCCCAAGCTGCTGGGATTACAGGTGTGCACCCGGCCCAACTTTTTAAAAATTAAAAAAAACAGCACATGTACCTAAATGTGTGTAAAATATCAATGTCCAGGTTAACAAATTATCATAAAGTACACACCAAGGTCTCTGGTTGGGGCGCTGTTTGCTGAGGTCTTTGATAGACAACCCTTCCCAGAGAGGGGAAGTTCTTTATTTTGCTAAGTGTTCTTAGAAAATCATAAATGGGTGTTGGATTCTGCCAAGTACTTTTCCCTTAGATGAGTGAATGGTCTTCTTCCTTTACTCCACTCGTGACACATATTGCATGTACTGATTTTCTAATATTGAAACGATTTGCTGCCAGGTGTGGTGGCACACACCTGTAATACAAGGGATTCAGGAAGCTGAGGCAGGAGGGTCACAAGTTCAAGGCCAGCCTGAGCAACCTAGGGAGGCTTTAAGCAACTTAGTGAGTTCCTGTCTCAAAATAAAATATAAAAAGGGCTGAGGATGTGGCTCAGTGGTTAGATGCCTCTGGGTTTACTCCCTGGTTCCAAAAAAACAAAACAAAACAAAACAAAATAACAAACAATTTTATTTTCTTGGTATAAGTCAACTTGGCAGGAATGTATCATTCTTTTTATATAGCACTGGGTTTCGGACTTTTGCATTTATGTTCACAACTAATATTTGCCTATAATATTTTTTCTTTTCTTTCTCTTCCTCCTCCTCCTCCTCCTCCTCCTCCTCCTCCTTCTTCTCCCTACCCCCTTCTTTTTTTGTCATTCTGTGGATGGAGCCAGGGCCTCACGTATGCTAGGCAAACACTCTACAGTGAGCTACATTCCCAGCCCTTTTTATTTTATTTTAGGACAGAGTCTCACTAAGTTCCTGAGGCTGGCCTTGAACTTGTGATCCTCTTACCTCAGCCTCCTGAGTCTCGAGGATCACAGGCCTGACCTTCCTGGCAGGCTTCATGTTTCTTTCTCCCACTGCCTTTATCAATTAGGTTTGCTAATCTCACTAGATGGATTCAGGGTCGCTTCATCTTTTCCTGTGTCCCAGAACTTTCTGTGCAAGTCAGCCATGATACCCTCCTTACATCTTTGGTAGGTAGAGTTGCACAGGCCTGGAGTTTCTTCTGGGAGAGTTTAAAACAATCAGTTTGATTTATTGGAATAGCTTGGGGATTGTTTAGGTTTTCCACTTCTTTTGTGCAAGGAGTTTTTTTTTTTTTTTTTTTAGAAATTGTTTATTCAATCTAAAATTTCAAATATCTTGGCATAACAGTTTATATATCCTTTTACTGTCTTTCTAAATTATTATTACTTTTGTTATTGTCTGTTTAATATGTGTAGGATGTGCAGGATATTGCCCTTTTCATTCCTGATATTGATTACATAGCTCTTTCTTGTTTCTATCATGAATTTCTTGCTAGTTTTTTTTGAATGTAGGTTTTGTTGATCTTTTCAGTTATATGTTTGTTTTCTATTTGATTAAACTTTGTTCTTATCTTTATTATTTCCTTCCATTTGCTTCTTCTCTTCTTACTCCTATTTTTTATCTAATTGACATAGATGTTTAGCTTATTCAATTTAAACCCTTTTTGTTTTATAATATATGCCATAAAACAACTTTAAGCATAATTTAGATGCAGCCCATGAGACTCTTTTAAGTTGAGGTATAATTTACAGATACTGAAATGCATAGAGAGCAAAAGTATAGTTCTGAGTTTTTTAACTCACACTTCTAGCAAGATACAGGATATTTCCATCGCCCAGAAAGTTAGTTCCCTGCCCAGCCAGTCCTTCCCCCTGTGAAGCACAGTTGTGATCTTTACCACCACAGATCAATCTGCCTGATGTGTTCACATATGGGATCAGAAAGTGTCTTCGTCTCTGTGTCCATCTTTCAGCCGGCATGTCTGTGATGCCCTCCGTCCACTACTAGAAACAAAGTCAAAGGAACTGAAAACCCTTGTTCACAAAAAGAGCAGCAGGTGCACTTTCGTAGTGCGTGGGAATCCTGGCTGTGCCGCGTCTTTTTCCATCTTGTATCGTCAGTCTTAAGTTTTAGCTACCTGGTGGGATTCAGGCAGTTTTAATTATTGCAGTTTTAATTTGCATTGTAGATGGCTAGTGATGTCTTTATTTATGTGTCCTGGGCCATCCATAAGCTTCCTTTCTGAAGTGTCTGTTTAAATTTTCTACATTAAAACAAACAAACAAACAAAAAACCCCAGGCTGTTTGTTTTCATTTTTATTTCCTTCCATTAGCTTCTTCTCTTCTTACTCCTATTCTTTATCTAACTATTGACATAGATGTTTACTTATTCAATTTAAACCATTTTTGTTTTATAACATATGCACTTATGTGTTCTGGACATAGTGTTTTTGCAGATACAAATATATATATATATTTAAATATTTGTTTTTTAGGTTTAAATGAACATAGTATCTTTATTTTACATTTATGAGATGCTAAGGATCAAACCCAGTGCCTCATGCATGCTAGGCAAGCGCTCTATCACTGAGCCACAACCCCAGCCCCAGATACAAATATATTTTATATGAAAACTTTAGATTGCATCAGAATCTCTTGCAAAGCCAGATTTCAGAGATGGAGACAGAGCTGCCCCACTAGATGAGTGCCTACCGGGAGCAGAGATGGGGCTGCGCACCCGAGTCTGCTCTCTGCGAGGCCCGGAGGGGACTCACCAAGGAAAAGATACAGGACTTTTTGAGGAAAGGTGAATTTTTGAGCTTTCTTTGATAACCATGAAAAAACTTCTGCGTCGCAAGAGAAAGACAACAGTAAGCTAAATGGTCAAAGGAAATAATGCACCTGAAAATAATTCCCAGAAAATAGAAGTACCTCTGCAAATTGTTCCAGAAAACAAAATTTGAGATGTGAGGAGGAAGTCCTTTAAAAACTTGATTTGAGGGCTGGGGTTGTGGCTCAGCGGTAGAGGCTTGCCTAGCACATGCGAGGCCCTGGTTTTGATCCTTGGCACCACATAAAACTACAATAAAGGTATTGTGTAACTACAAGTAAAAAATTAAAATATATATACTTTTAAGTTGTAGTTGGACACAATATCTTTATTTTATTTATTTATTTTTATTTGGTGCTGAGGATGGAACCCAGGGCCTCGCATGCGCTAGGCGAGTGCTCTACCACTGAGCCACAATCCAGGCCACCCCCCCCCCCCCGCAATTTTTTTTTAAAAATTTGATTTGATTGCAGAACATATAAAAATGTATGAAGACGCATTATATTTTATTTATAAGACAGAAACAATATATTGTGTGATTCTATTGGCCTAGAAATAGAAGTAGATTAGTGACTACGGGGGGCTGAGAGATAGGGTAAGAGAAACAACTGCTAATGAGATGAGATTTTTTAAAAAGTTTTTTTAGTTATTGACAGACCTTTATTTTATTTGTTTATACGCAATGCTGAGAATCAAACCCACTACCTCACACATGCCAGGCAAGTGCGCTACTGCTGAGCCCCAGTCCCAGCCTTGAGTTGAGATTTCTTTGAGGGCTGAGAAAAATGCTCAGGAATCAGATCGTGGTGATGGTTGTGATGCTCTAAAAGCTGAGTTGTGGACCTTAAAATGCTACCTAACAAAACTGGCTGCAGTGGCCCACACCGGTAATCCCAGCGACTCCGGAGGCTGAAGCTGGAGGATCACACATTCAAGGCCAGACTTGACAACTTACTGAATCCTGTCTCAAAACAAAACAAAACAAAACAAAAAGCAGGACATGATGTAGCTCAGTGGTAGAATATTCCTGGGTTTATTCACTAGGACTGATGGGAGGTAGCAGAGAAAAAACCTAAGAAGACCAATAATTGTAGGAAAAAAAATATAAGTTATCAAAGACTTTGTTCCAATAGAGGCTCTTTTGCCAGATAGGCTCTAAAGAAACAAAAATTCATTTGCTCCATTTATATTCTCTTTCCAGAGCATAAAAGATGGAAATCTGTCAGATGCATCTTGAGAAAATAGTGTGTCTCTAATACCAAACCTTCACAAAGTTATTGAAAAGAATCTTGCATGTGAGTGCAGGGCCAAGAGCCCACAGTGACGTCTGAGTACTTTGTGTGGCTGGTGCCTGATTGCCATTACTTCTGATGAAGCTGGGATTTAAAAAGTGAGAATGTTTACACAAAGTTTTTGGCTTCTCCAGAAAAAAGAAAAGGTGTGATATTGCAGCATCTGTCTCCTCTGCAGAGACCAAGGGCTGAAGTGGAATGGGGCTATGCGGGCCTGGATCTTTGCCCTCCCCGTTTTCCTGGGCCTCCCCGTTTCCGTGGGCTCCCCACTTCCCTCGTCTCCTTGATGTTATGGCTTAGTGTCATTTGCCATTTTAAACAACCATTTTTGATTGTTTAAAGAAACATCTAATCATATCCCAGGTCTTTTGAAGAGGAGAAAATGGAAGAACAAATAAGAGAAGGTGTATTTTAGTGGTTGCCTTACTGTGAGGCTGGGGTAATCAGGACAGTGTGGGATTGGCATTAGGATGGACAATAGATCAGTGGATCACAAGGGGAAAAACCCACACAAAACTCACAAATTTGCTATTTGACAGACACCAGGCAACTCAGTGGAGAAGTTGGGATCTGGGTGTTCCAGAGCATGTGGAGACCAGCTTCACAGCTCTGGTCGCCTTCCAAGGCCTTCATCCAGGCAGGCTCCCTGCAGAGCTCTGGAGGCCCCGAGACCCCCAGAATAGCCCCTGCTCAGCCGCCTGGTGTGGCTGCTCAGCGAGATGTCCTGAGGGCCATAGTGCTCGGTGGAGGCAGCAGCAGGTGCCGTGGGCCCGGATCCTGCTGCTTCCTCCCCTCCAGACCAGCACAACACAGATAGCCACAAAGGGACACCCCTTGAAATGTACAGATTCACTGGCCATCAGAGGCAGAGAGGGGTGAAGGACAGGAAGCCACCCTTGGTGTGTCCCCACTTTTGTTTCTTGGGAGAGCTGGAGTTGTGCTCACCAGTGATCTTCCTGGAGCCTTTGGCCCAGCAGGTGTTAAGTATGCAGGTCCGTCTCTGGGAAGGTGGGACCTTGACCATTATTCATGATGCACTTGGACTTGGGAACTCTTCCCAGTGCAGGACGCTGTGGCAGTGCCCTTGGGGTGGGAAGTGACAGCTACATGGATCTGTGTTTTCCAGGTTATTCCACTGCAAAGAATGAAGTCACTGGTCCAAAGACAAAGAGTGGCCCAGAGCGGGGCTCACTGACCGTGCAGTGTAATTATACCTCAGGCTGGAAGTCCTACAGGAAGTACTGGTGTCGAGGAGCTGTTTGGAGTCGCTGCAAAACCCTTGTTAGCACCACTGGGTCAGAGCAGGAGGTGAAGAGGGACCGTGTGTCCATCAGGGATGATCAGGAAAACCTCATGTTTATGGTGACCATGGAGGACCTCAGGAGAGATGACACCGACATTTACTGGTGTGGAATTGAGAAGTTTGCATCTGACCCTGGGTTTCCAGTTAATGTGACCATTGATCCAGGTAAGAGTGTGTTGATGTGTCCCTGAGGTCCCCCTGAAGTGGATGGTCCGTTATTCAGAGTGACCTGTCACAGAGGGGCTTGAATCCCGAGGTCTCACAGAGTCCTGAGTGAACACTTGTGGTTGGCCAGGGGTGGGGCTTCTTTAAAAGCCCCGGATCCTGGAGCCTCCTCCAGGAAGTCAGCCAGAGCAGACTCTCTTCCCTCTGCACAGCTGAGTCCTGAACCTGTTGCCAATAAAGGTCAAGGTGATGGTCCCCAGTTTCAGCCCTTGGTCTGGGGAGACCTGCTACTGCTTTCCTGGACCTCAGTGTCCAGGGGTGCCCTGCTCTTTGGGGTGCTCTGGGCGGGGCCTGGACAGGTGCTGTTCTCACCCTCCTCCGTATCCACCCTGGGGAGAAGAAGCCCTGTGGAGCCTGGTGTGCTGGTCTGACTCCTGAGCCCAGAGAGGCCTTCACAGACGGCTGCTCCTGCTGCTGGGACCCCGCTGGGAGCCGCTCATGCCTTTGGCTTACTGAGGGTCCTCCTAAGTCCTCCAGAAAGCAGGCGCTGCTGGAGGCTCCAGGGTCCCGAGGCCTGGGGTTGAAGGCGTTTCCTGTTGACTCTGCCGCTCGGCCCCTGGACAGGCGGCACCAGCTGGCAGGGCTCTGGGGGCACAAAGGAGCACCACAGTCACCTGAGCCCAGGCCTGGAACCTCTGGGGCGTGTTCTGGTGGCACAGTGGGCGGCAGGCATTGTCTCTCAGAATCCTGACAGTGCCCAGGAGGAAGGTGTCCCCATTATCGAATCTTCATAACTTGCCTGAAGTGGAGGCCTTCCAGAACATTCTGATTTGTTCGGGGCTGGTCTTGATCTTAGAAGTCTTCAATTTAGGGTATACGTTAGCCCCTGTACTAGTCCCTCAGGCTCCTGGGTCCTTGCTGAATGGAGAAGGCCAAGGGAGCCACTGCCTGAGGCACCGTTATAAGCAGAGGGTTGCTTAAGGTTTAGCTGAGCCCCAGTTGTCCTTGTCCTGAAGCTCTTCCTGGGGACCCTCTGACCCTTCCTCTCCCAGAGATCAGGGGGATATGAGGGGTCCAGGATCCAGCCCCTCCACCCAGCCCTGATCCAGGCTTCTCCAGCAAGGGGGGCCTCGATATCTGCAGGCTCGGAGCCAGGGGCAAGGTGGGGGCTGGCAGGAGGAGTAGTGTGTGATCTGTTTGTATGTCAAGCACCAACTACAGCGTCCCCAACTACAACAGTCCCCAACACCTCCACCTCCACCACCACCATGTCTACAGCACCAGTCACCGAGGAAAAGACCACCTGCCTCTCCACTCACCCTGACACCAGGTAAGCAGGCTCTGTTACTGCGGTCCCTGTGGCTAGTTGGCCCAGGCTGCTCCAGCGGGGAACGGTCCTAGGGCTTCAGGTTCCTTGGTGAGGGTGAGGACGCTGGGAGTCCTCCCACTTGCTCTCAGCCCCTGGGAGCTGTCATCCTGGTGCAGGGCACAGTCTGTGGACTTACTGGTTTGTCTGTTCTTGGGCCCCACGTTTACTAAATTCACTTCTGCATGGCAGGCGTAGAGATGGAGCCCAGTGGGAAAGCAATGAGTAGCAGTCAGTGAGGACCTTGTGTGGTGCAGTGTGTGGGCACAGGGTTTAGGACCACAGTGGCTCTTGGCCCAGTGTCCCACCTGGGAGGCTGCGGTAGGTTGGGGGACATCCTGTCGCTCCTTCAATTCCTCAAACTATAAATCAGTGGCACTGCTGGGCTCAGTGGTGTGCACCGTCATCCCAGTGGCTCGGGAGGCTGAGGCAGGAGGATTGCAAGTTCAAAGCCAGCCTCAATAACTTAGCGAGGATCTCAGCAACTTAGAGAGACTCTGTCTCAAAATAAATAAAATAAAATAAAATAAAAAGGACTTGGTGCTCGGTGGTGGAGCACCCCAGGTTCAATACCTGGTTATTCCCCCAGAAGAAAAAAAAGAACAGTAGCACGGGTAGCTCCCGTCCTAGGCTCCTGGCAGCTCACGACAGGATTTCCTGCCCATGATTAGGTTTTCTTTGACCTTGCCTCTGACTGCCCCATGAGGAGGAATCTTACAGAAGAGACTGAGCCTTGGTCACTTCCTTGATGAGGGTCATTCTGGAGCTTGGATGGAGTCTGGCCTCCAAACCCAGAGCAAGGCTCATACTTCTCAGTGCCCTGCCCAGCCATCTGCAGTCAAAGGGCTTTCGAGAAGCCGAGAGCCTCTTTGATTTCCTCCTTTGGCTTTTCTTGAGCCTTTCGACCTTGTGGCTATTTTTTAGATCTGCCAAGGTCTTCTATTGCTGGGCCTTGTCACCCAATCTCTATGGGACTCCCCAATCTCTCCACCACCAGGGACTCCCTTCTCTTCCCCCTCTCTCGTTTGCCCTCTGTTTTGAGAGTTTTTTTTCTTACCAAACTGCATTTAATAAGAATAGCCAAGGAGGCCCCATCTTATTAATCAAAGCCTGTGTGAGTGCCACTGGAGCCTTGGACTAGCGCGAGACGATTTGTTCATTTAGTCAACAAACAGCCACGGAGCGTCCATTCACACCTGTCGCTGTTTTGAGGAACACGAGGGGGTACAGGAATGAACAGAGTCCAGGGATCCGCCCTCAAGTTCTTCCACCTCAAGATAACTCCTGGAACCAACTGAAGTAGATATAATTGATTGACACCTGTGTCTTCACATTCCTGTGAATTCAAAGTTGAACGGGTGTGTGTGGGGTGTCCTTGTTTTCGCCCCTAGAGCTGCCCTGACTAGCACCACAGGCTGGGGACTTAAGGAACAGGAATTTATTTTCCTCACACTCTGGGGCCAGGTGACCAAGACCAGGGTGTCGTCAGCAGGGCTGGTTTCTTCCAAGGTCTCGTCCTTTGCGTGTAGAAGGCCATCTTCCTCTGGGGTCTTCACGTGGCCTCCCTTTTGTGTGACTCTGTGTCCTAATTTCTTCTCACAAGGACACTAGTTACACTGGATTAGGGCCCATACCAATGACATCAATGACCTCTTTAACTTTAATTACTTCCTTTTTTTTTTTTTTTTAGTTTTGAGACAGGGTCTTGCTAAATTGCAGAGGCTGGCCTTGATCTTGCAATCCTCCTGCCTCAGGCTCTGAGTCACTGGGATTATAGGCATGTGCCCCTGTGCCTGGTGTGCCACTGTGCCTGGCTTTAATAACCTCCTTAAAGACCTTTTCTCCAACTATAGTCACATTCTGAGCACCGAAGGGAGAGTCTGTCCCATGCTTTCTTCTAGCTTCAGGTGTTTGCCTGCAATCTTTGGGGCTTCTTGGCTTGTAGCTGCATCAGTCCAACCTCTGCATCTGTGGTCACCTGGCTTCTCCCTGTGGGTGTCTGGGTCCCAATTTCCCTCATTGCCATGACAGTCATTGGCCAGGACCCACCCTAAACAGCACGACTTCGTCTTACCTTGATCACATTGGCAAAGACCCTACTTCCAAACAGGTCATGTTCACAGGCTCAAACTGGACACAAGTTTGGGGGGACATTGTTCAGTCTAGCAGAGAGGGCAGGCATAGAAGCAAGGAGACCTGGTGGAAGCCCATTGCCCTGTGATTTCTGCTGGGCCACTAGACCTACTGACCCCTACCTTGTGGAGCCCTCCTCTCCTTTATTAAAAACATCTTTGAGGGCACCTAAGAGTTTCCCTGGCTGTGAAACCAAGTCCTGCAGGCTGTGAGGTCTGCAGCCCTCCCCACCACCAAGGCCCGGGAGAGGGCTGAGACGGAAGCCGAGCGGGGTGCACAGTCCTCCTCTGTCATCCCCAGGCACCCCATCACCGAGCTCAGGATCCTCCTCCCGCTCATCTTTGCTGGGCTGATGCTTCTCCTGATGGCGGCCTCACTCCTGGCTTGGAGGATGATGAGGCGGCAGAAGAAAGGTGAGAGGCCCCCGGCCCCATGGGGTTGGGGCCGGAGGGGTGGGGTGTGGCCAGCCTAGGAGCCTTTGCTCAGAGATCATGAAACCCTTTTCCTGCCTGGCCTTACTTCCACATTCTCACGAGTTGTGCCACTTCTCAGAATGCTTGGGCCCCAGCTCTTGCCAAACCTGCCCAACCTGGGAGTCCGTCTGTCTGGCGGGAGGGCTCACCACCTCTTCTCCTGAGTGCGTCAGCCAGGCCTAACTCTGAAGGACACCTCAGCATCTAGATATTTGAAACTAAGAACTGGGGGAAAACCCTTTCTTCTTTTTGTCCCTGGACCACAAGGGCTGGGGGTGCTGAAGGGGGAGGATCAAAGGCAGAAAGCAGGGCTGGGTTGTGGCTCAGTGGTAGAGCACTTGCCTGGCATGCATGAGGCACTGGGTTCGATTCTCAGCATCTCGTATAAATAAATAAAGGTCCATCAACAACGAATAAAATATTAAAAATTAAAAAAAAAAAAGCCCAAAGAAACTCAGGAGTCAGCACCTCCCTGGAAGCCAGTCCGTGCTGTGCTGACCCCACTGGGGGCTGCTGGGAGCAATTCTGCCTCCAGATGCAAGGAAGGGACAGGCCCTGCTGCCCAGTGACCCAAAGCCCACCTGAAGACTAACTCGACACGAGGCAGAGGAATGTGGGAGTTCAGGCAGAACCTCAGGCAGAAGTATCAGCCTGGGCTCAGCATTTTGCAGAAAGAAATTGGACTCCAGGGGCGCCGATGGCTGGCCGGTAGGGCCACCCGAGCAGTCGATGGACTAGTTCTCAGATGTGGGGACCCAGTGGGCTGGGGTCTTCCTCTTTTTTTCAGAAGGAAAGATGGAAGCTCAGAGAGGGGATGTGACCAATGTCACCGAGCGTCATCTGAGGAGTCACAGTTAGATCTGGGTCTCCTGTCTCTGAACCTGGAGCCTCATGCACCCCCTTTCCCCCCACGTTTCTCTTCGGGGCCTCTGTGGGCCTCAGGGATGGGCCTTCTGATTCTGGCTGGTTTTGTCTTTCAGATGCGGGGCTGTCCCCAGAGCAGGTAAGAGAGTCCCTGAGGTCATACCCGAGAGACCAGCCAGCTCCTTCTCCCTCTTCCTTGTTTCCCAACTTCCAAGAGCCCTGGTGTCAGACGAGTCATGTACCGAAGCACCCATGTCCCCCTG
The DNA here is from genome assembly GCF_045843805.1 of Urocitellus parryii. Taxonomy (NCBI): domain Eukaryota; kingdom Metazoa; phylum Chordata; class Mammalia; order Rodentia; family Sciuridae; genus Urocitellus; species Urocitellus parryii. The sequence goes on along the minus strand of NC_135537.1, from coordinate 177,688,975 downwards.
GTCCCCGCAACCCAGAAGGACGAGAGGCCTGGAAATATCCAGAGGGGAGGAGGCCTTAGGGGCAAAGGGGGTGGGAAAGTGGGGGGCACCCGGGGGTCACTGGGAAGCGGATAGGCTCATGTCCCGGTGTGGAATAGGAGCCTGTGCCCACAAGCTGCTCAGTGACTCCGCCTGTGTCCCCTCCCCCGGTGCTGCAGCCCCTGGAGGAGGACCTCTGCTATGCCAACCTGTCCGTGCTGCAGCCCAGATCCTCCCCCGGCTCCTCCCGGAAGAAGGCCTCGGCCCAGGCTGACCAGGAGGAAGTGGAATATGTCACCATGGTGTGTCCTTTGTGGGGGCTCCCGTGGGACTGGGCGGGGCAGATGTTCTGTGGGCCCCACTTTGAGGATGGCTTTTCTGGTACCTACGTGGGCCCAGCAGAGGAGGGTGGGCTGGGCAGGGCCGCAGCCGTTGCAGGACTGGCCTGAGGAACGCCCCCCCAGGCTTTCAGAAGTGTTTTCACACGAGTTCTCAGCCCTGGGGAGGCCAGGGAGACCCACCGTGGTCCTCGCGTGGGCAGGAGAGAGGCAGACAGGCCACGTGGCTCAGGGTGCCCTCGGCCGCCCTGGGCAGAGGTGGGATTCTGTTGTGTTGTGGCTGAAGCCATTTGGGAGCCTGGCAGAGCAGGGGGAAGCTGGAGGGCGTGGAGTGGACTGGAGAAGCTTGCGTCCTGCATGGGCCTCCTCTGGGGGTTCCTCTGTCCCAGCCCGCCAGCCCCTCAGATCTCCTTGACCATCTCTATTGCAGCCCCCCTTACCGCGGGAGGAGATTTCCTACGCATCTCTGTCTTTGGACCTCTTGGACCTGGAGCCGACCTACAGCAACACAGGCCACATTCCCAGCAGGGACCACGAGGAATCCACAGAGTACAGCGTCATCAGGAAGTCTTAGCCTGGTCCCTGGCTCCCCCTTGGACCCGCACCAGGCCTCGGCCTGTCCCTCCTCATCTGCTTTCTGCCCCAGCTCCCCATCAGGACCAACCAGTGGCTGAGGCTCTACCTGATCAGCCACCAGGGCCTGCAGCTCTAACCTGGGCTTGGGGCCCAGCCTCAGGGGGCTTTGGGGAACTAGTAGCCCCTCCACATCTCCTCCTCTCCCACACAGACTGGGAGAGGGGTGGGGATAGGCTCTGGGGTGGGAACAGTAATGGTAATGATAATAATGGAAATCAACCTTTATTTATTGCTTACTGTGTTCGGGGGACAGAAGGCCCCCAAAGACGTCCATATCCTAATTTCCAGAACCTGTGAATCTACCTCCTGTGGCAAATGATGCTGCACGTGAGATTAAGTTAAGGAATTAGCGGTGGAGAGATTATTCTGGATTATCCAGTGGGCTCAAAATATAATCACAAGGGGGGCTGGAGATGTGGCTCAGTGGTAGCGCGCTCGCCTGGCATGCGTGCGACCCGGGTTCGATCCTCAGCACCACATACCAACAAAGATGTTGTGTCCGCCGAAAACTAAAAAAATAAATATTAAAAAAAAAAAAAAAATATATATATATAATCACAAGGGCCCTCCTACGAGGGAGGAGGAGGTCAGAAGGGGACAAGGCAAAGTGCCTTTTTTGGAAGTGGAGTTTGGAGCAGCACGGCCAGGAGTCAAGAAGGCTGCAGCCTCGAGAACCTGGAGCCTCCAAAAGGAGCCAGCCCCCGACACCTGTGGAACTGACTTTGTACTTTTGGCCCCCCAAACTGTAGAGGAATAAATCTGTATTGTTTAAAGTTAAGCCACTAAGTTTGTGGTGATTTGTGTACAATAGCAATAGGTTGCTATGCGGCAGGTGCTCTCCCCTGAGTGGTTTACATGTGGTGGCTAATTCAGTCCCTACAAGGCACTTCTGTCATTGCCCCATCTTACTGATGAGGAACCCAAGGTATAGATAGGCTCAGCCACTGGCACCAAGGATTGTGGCTGGTAGGCCCAGGAATTCCAGTTTGGTTCTGGAGTCTGAACCACTACCCTGCCCTCTCTCCAGAATATGTCCCAAATCCCGTGGTGTCTCGTCATCTCCAGGGATCCCAGCCTCGTCAGGCCTCCATCCCGTCCCCTGCCTGTTCTCCCTCATTCGTTCTCTGCCCCTGAGTCCTTCTCCTGAGAGCAGCCATAATGACCTTTTCAAAGCAGAGAGCTGATCATCCTCTGCTTATGACCTTCCTCAGCCCTCAAGGGCAGGAGTCCAGCCGGCCTGGCCCGGCTCTACCCCCTCTCCCTCTCCCCTGCTCTGCTCCACCCACACCTGCCTTTCTTCTGTCCTTCTAAGATGTCGGGTTTGGACCTGAAATGTCCCCCAGAGGCCATGAGTTGAAGGCTTGGTCCCCAGCTGATGGTGCTATTGGGAGCTCGTGCCATCTTCAGAAGGTGGGGCCTGATGGGATGAAAGAGGTCACGGGGGTGTGTCCCTGAAGGGGATGTTGGCCCCTCCTGTCCCTCCGTCTTCCTACCACCAGGAGGTAAGCAGCTTTGCTCTGCTCCATGCTCCATGCTGATGTTTTGCCTGGCCAAGGCTCAAAGGCAATGGGGCCAAGCATCATGGCCTGACATGAGTCAAAATAAGTCTTTCTCCTTATAAGTTGATTATCTCAGGTGTTTCGTCACAGCCAGGGAAAGCCCACACGAAGATAAGGCTTGCTCCCTTATCTGCACATTGGCACTTGTTGTTCTTTCTTTCTGGAATGTTCTTCCTGCAGATCTGTGAATAGTGGCTGTATTTCATCGTCACATTTTAGCCTAAATGTCCCCTCTCAAGGGGGCCTTCCTCAATTATCCTCAGGGTGACAGTCCCTGCAACCTACCCCCCAAGTCTCTTTGTCTCCTTGCCCTGTTTTGTTTCCTTCATAGCATGAGCCTGGTGAACTTTCTTATGACTTATTTAGTGGTATGTGGGCTGTTGTTCCCCACTAGTCTGCGTGCTTCTCATTTGTCCCTGTATCCCCCTTGCTTAGCTAGTGTCTGCCCTCTGCCTGGAGGACAGAGTCCTGTTACTTCACTTGGGTTGATTTTGGTGGGGGCTGGGGCTGAAGTGTCAGTTGTAATGACTTGAGAAGGAAGGCCAAGCTAAACCTGAGGACCCCAGGAAAGTGACGCAGCAGGCATAGGGCCCATTGATAGTATGTCCTGAGGTTTGCTGACTATTCAGAGCTGCTATCCTGAGTGGACCTGGGGCAAGTGGCCTTGGTGGCTGAATCCTGCATTCATTGCTTCAAATATAATTCTCTGGAATCTTAAGAGCTTTTCCATCCTTGGAGGGAATTTGTAGAGCTAAGAAGCTTGACTGCTCTTGAGCTGGTCATTTAAACTGGTTGGGTCACAATAAGACCTTTTTTTTTTTTTTTTTCTTCTTTGAGACAGATCTGGCTAAGTTGCTGAGGCTGGCCTTGAACTCACGATGCTCTTGCCTCAGCCTCCCGAGTCACTGATATTGCAGATCGTGCATCATTGTGCCCATCTGTTTTTGTGACCCAGGCTGTTTTAAGATTTTCAGAACAAGAAAAGCTTTAAATGGAAAAGCTTTGGGGCTGGGGATGTGGCTCAAGCAGTAGCGCGCTCGCCTGGCATGCGTGCGGCCCGGGTTCGATCCTCAGCACCACGTACAAACAAAGATGTTGTGTCCACCGAAATCTAAAAAAAAAAATATTAAAAAATTCTCTCCCTCTCTCTCTTTTAAAATAAAATAAAATATATGGAAAAGCTCAAAGCAGAGCAAAATTAGAGTGAGTCAAAGTATAAGAATAAAAGTTCTAACATAAAGCCTTTAGCCAGGGCATCACTGGGCCATTTTAACTATTGTGTACAAAGTGGCTTTATTTTTTAGTTTATTTCAATCATCCTGCACCAAACAGTATTATGAGTACATGCTCAGGTTGTTTAGCAAGGAGTTCATTTTTCTGGTGACACATGATCACAGATCTAGTGAGCATTACTGCCATGATGCAAATATAGAAATACAGAGAAAGATAGACTTTAGCTCAGCTTGACTTGGCTGGAATCTGGTGCTCTGCCTTTATCTGGACAAATGGATATGGGCTGGAGACGGTTCTGGCAGCCTGGCTGAGATGGCCGAGAAAGACTGATGCACATGGACCACTTTTAATTGCCTTCCACAGGCTTTGAGATCGGTGTGTGAAAGACAGATATATTGCTGGAGATAATATTTTAATCCATTTCAGCCCTCTGGGTTGGTGGCTTTCTGCAAAGGGACCTTTCTTAAGATCCTCAGAGTTTGAATTGACTAGCTCCCGAGGTTCATGAACTGGGCCAGTCAATCCCGAGGTGGACAGAGAAGATTCGGACTGTTTCTGATGGATCTGTCTGGGTTCCTTATAGGTTGGCTTATGGCAGCAGGGTCAGCCTCTAATCCAGCCTGGTTTGCTCAAGTTTGTATTATGAGTTTGGAGACTGCTGGGGAAGTTGGGGTGGGGGAAGAGAGGCAAACCCAGGCAAGAAATTGGAAAGGAAACTATTTCATAATGTTTACAGATGCGTGTCTGGGTATTGTCTCAGCCATATCCTGCTGCTTCATCAAGATTTCGCTACAGCATTTTGTATGGCTGGCCAGCACCTTTATTGCAAGGTGGAGAATTTGGATATGGTTCCTCTGGTCTGAGCGAGGGTGACATTTACTATCTTGCTGTACAGTTTCCAGGAAAGAACCTTCTGTTAAAGCAAGCTCCAGGATATTGAAGTGCTCCAGTCTGATTGAGTGCCAAATTATTTATAGCTCATCTTCAGTTGCTGGGGGTTCCCTCTTTTGGTTTCTGAATTATTAATATTTAAAGATTCCACTTGAAAAAAATTGGAGGGTTTAGATTGTCTCCCTTGAGGAACTGTGTGCACATCATTGGCGTCCAGAAGACCAAACTTTTAAAATTTTGAGTCAGTTAAAAGAGTTAAAAAAAAAAATATATATATATATATATATATATATATATATGTATATATATATGAATGATTGATTGATGATCTCTAAAATACATGATAAATGTTGAATTGAAGTTGATTGAGGGCTACCTTTGCTTGACTTTTTGAAAACAGAGTTTATTGACACTGTAGCCTTGGAAGGGCTGACTGCTGGAATTAGTTGATTTCATATAACAATAATTTATTAGGTTGAGAGAGACAGGTGGAGTGATTAGCTTTTTATTTTACCTGGTTGGTGAGTTCTTACCCCTACATTGAAAAGGTTGGTTAAACCAGGGAATCACAAAGGGATATATCCTTTCTTCAAATGTTTTCCTTTTTTTTTTTTTGGTACCAGGGATTGAACTCAAGGACACTCGACCACTGAGCCACATCCCCAGCCCCATTTTGTATTTTATTTAGAGACAGGGTCTCACTGAGTTGCTTAGTGCCTTGCTAAATTGCTGAGGCTGGCTTTCAACTTGTGATCCTCCTGTCTCAGCCTCCCCAGCCGCTGGGATTACAGGTGTGTGCCACTGCGCCTGCCAAATGTTATATTTTGATTCAAAATATCTGAATTGTAGTAATCGGCTGGCATTTTGATGTAGACCTAAGGCCTTTTTTCCTGAGTCTGATGAAAGACAGGCCCTTTGTTTTTCCTGAGTAATACATATTGTGTTGTCCTGGAATTTTGGTTTCCTTAATATGAAGCAAGAAACTCTAGCTATTTCTGATTGCAAAATCCTTGTTCATTTTTAGTTTCTTTCAATATTTTATGGTTCCCTCACCCATTCCTAATTTGATAGTATTTCTTAAAATTGCAGGATTGAACCCAAGGGCACGCGATCGCTGAGCTACAGGCCCAGCCCTTTTTATTTTGAGACAGGGACTATGGTTTTGATGTGAGATGTCCTCCAAAAGCTCCTGTGTGAGACAAGGCAAGTAAGTTCAGGAGGTGAAATGATTGGGTTAGGAGAGCTTTAGCCCAGTCAGTGCAGGAATCCACTGTTAGGGATTAACTTGGTGGTGGCTGTGGGCAGGTAGGTGTGGCTGGAGGAGGTGGGTCCCTGGGGGCATGCCTTTGGGGTTTATGTTTTTCCTCTGGTGAGCCAAGTCTCCCTCTGCTTCCTGGTGGCCAGGTCCTGAGCTGCTTTCCTTTTCTGAACGTTTCTGCACCTTGGGCCCAGAGCAATGGGGCCAGCCGTCTATAGACCCAGACTTCTGAAGCTGTGAGCCCCAGATGAACTTTGAGTCCTCTAGAATTGTTCTTGTCCGGGCTTTTGGTCACAGTGGTGAAAAAGCAGACTAAAACCGACTTGTCAGATTGCTGAGGCCGGCCTTGAACCTGTAGGATTATAGGAGTATGCCACTGCACCTGGCTCAGCTTAACTTTTGTATAAAGAACAATCCTCTGCTTGTTTACACTCTTATTCCACTGGTTAATATTCTTTCTGTTTATATTTTTATTAATTTATGGGTCAATTAATTCAATTACACAATTATGATTCTATACAATTAATATAAACACATTTGGGCCCAAACACAGCAGACTCTTGCTAACCGTGCACCTCAACAGGTGAGAGGAGGAATGACGGGCGGGAGTGAGAAGACCTTGCTGGGCCTGGGTGCAGGGTGCCATACGCATGGGGAGGTTGGATAAGTGGGGGACTGGCTAAGAAAGTGCGACAAAAGTATTCATTGTCACTATGATCTCATGAAAGATGGGGCACTTGGGCGCCCCGGATCCCATCACCGCAGACTGTGTTCCCCAAGAAAGGACGGTTGGCAACTCCATGCCAACATCTTTTCCAATTGCGTGTCTGTCATTTCCTACACACAACTGAAGCTTTGTCAAAGGCGGGTCGTGACTTGTGGACTAAGGACTGGCAGCCGCTGACCTGTTCACGCCTCTCCAGACATGGCTTCTCCCCAATAAAGCCATGAGCCCTTGACCACTTGAGCTTGCATGTTACTTAAGGACCTGGTGATTAATTTGTCACTCAAGCAGCAGCCACACTGCCTCTCCTTGGTGGCATTCCCACGAAGAATAGGACCTTCTACCAAGGTACTGAGGATTTCTGAGACAACAAAGCAATAGGTCCCAGCCCCTGGTCTGAGCCTGTGGCCCAGAACTGGCCCTCTGGTGATGGCAAGGAGTTGCGGTGTTCAGAGGGTGACTCAGTTGAAAACTTCACACAACGTTTGCAAAATTAATAATGAAACCCCAAAGCAGAAGGACCAAGCCCCAGAAACCTTGTGTCTTTTCATGGAAACACAATGCTGAAGTGGCAGGTGGTGCAGGAAAGCAGAAGCAGTGGCCAGGTGGGCGGAGCATTTCACCCCAAGGTACCGAAGACATCAGGGTGGCTGAGAGGGCCGAGGCAAGCGACAGAGATCCCACCCGCAGGGGTCAGCGCTGCTGTCTGTTAACCTTGGCTGGCCTTCTGGGCTTGTTATCCGGCAGCTGGGTTTGGAGGGAGGCGAATCCCCAGGGAGTCCTGTTGCCTGGCTCCTCCGCCCTGAGGCCCAATTACCCCTGACTCATCGCATCAGGCTCAAGTGTCTGGGAGGAGCTCTCAGAGTTCTGAGTCTGCTTTGTGATTGAAGGTCCTCCATTGGCCGGGCTTCCACGGGGTGTCTGTCCCTGGCCAGGTTGGGGTTGTCGCCAGGGCTTTGTTAGAATTCCCGGAGGTCAGTAAGAGAAGGGCCTTGCAGGAACCAGCTCAAGACTTCCTTTCCCCCAGGACCCCGGGGGTCTAGGGAGGGACATGGCAAAGTGATAGAAGAATCAGGGCTGGGGTCAGAGCTTTGGTTGTGATTGTCTTTTCTTACTTGCTGAGTGAAGTTGGATAATCCCCTAATGTCTCTGAGGGTCTGTTTCCTCCTGTGCAAAGCAGGGTTCAGTGGTTCCTCCTTGTAAACAAGAGACGAGACCACCCCCACTCCTCCGTGGATGCCTGAAACCACAGAGGGTACTGAACCCGACATGTTCTGTTCATTCCTTCTTTATACTTGTGATAAAGTTTACTTTAGGAATTAGGTACAATAAGGGGTCAACAACAATAATTAATAACAAAAATACATCAATTAGGACCCTATTCGAATAGGGATACTCTTTCTCAAAATACCTTATTTTCTCTTTGTACTGTAGTAATATTTTCAGACCACAGCTGACCACAGGTAAACCAAAACCAGTGACGGGGTCGGGGGAACTACTGTATAACCAAGGGATCCCCCAGGCTATGGTAACCTGCTGGGCCACGGCGCCTCTCCAAGGGAACCTGATCCCACTGTCTTAGCAGGAGGGCAGGGGCTGGGGGCTTCCCCACACATAAGCCCAGCAGAAGGCTCCTTTGCGTTCTTTTGTTTTAAGGCAAAATGTTAGCATTTAGTAAATTTGGATGGTGGGCATATGGGTAATTTTGTTGTTCTCCTTTTCTCTATGAATTTCAAAATTTCAGAATGACCAGTGGATTTTCATGCATTTGTAACATAGAATACGATGCAGCCATTGTGCACGTGACAAGAACCGGGGATCTGTGTATCTACCCATGTGTCCATCTATCTCACGTGTAGGCGGACACCTAGGTGTATCTTTCCGAGTGCGGTTCCATTTTTATTTAAGATAACACAAATCACTGTGTTACGGGTAACTTTTCCTTTCTCTTTTACTTTCCAAATGTTGTAATTAAACATGCAGTATTCACTCATAGACACCAATCAAAGCTCATAGCTTGTCAGTTTGTGGCTTAAATCACCACCACAAACCTGGTTTACTTCTTCAGTCCTGTGTCCCAGCCACTTATCCCCAAGGACCTGTTCAAGGCTGGGGCCCCACCTGTCTGCCTTTTCTGATCTGCCTCTCACACCATGCTTTCTGCTACCCGGGACCCTTGCAGATGCTGTTCTAGGTTCCATGCAATGCTGTTCTATTCCTTGCCCATGAACACCACTGTTAACCCAGCCAGCCCTGGGGGAGGAGGGCTGCCCATATTTATGCCATTTGACCCAAAGCACAAGATGACCCCTCCCTGGTTACTCATGGCACATCCAAAACCAGGCACAGCATGAGGCCAACAGAAGGGAGAGGCACCACAGAAAATAGCCCAGAATGATGGCCCAGAGCTGGGCTCAGAACCTCGGGGCATTTTTATGATATCAGGAATGGCTGTATCATTCACTGAGCCAATTCTAAAATAAAAATACAGGGATCCTTGTGCAAAATGACCAAGACTTTTAAGATGGTGACCTCAGAGCAGTAAGTCAAGCATGGGCCAGGTACAGGTCCCTTTGTGGCACAGGTGCACACCCATGAAGCTGGCCTCGTGGGGCAGGCTCTCTTGCCCCCTTCCCTTCTGCTCCATGTAGCCCTGGGCTGCTCCTGTCCTAACTCCTGATCTGAAAAGTCTAGATATCTCTGGTGCCAGCTGATCCTGGTCCCAAAGAGTGGAGGAAGGACTCCCCCTCATTGCAGCCTGAGCTCCACTTCCCAAGTCCTCATCTCCTGCTCCAAACAGACAAGTGGATCATGTATTCCCTTCAAGGAAGCTTCTATTGCCAGCCACAACCTTAAAAAGGTTGAGGTGGGCATAGTCTTGGTGGCGCATTCCTGTAATCCCAATGACTCCAGAGCTGAGGCAGGAGGATCACAAGTTTGAGGCCAGCCTCATAATTTAGTGAGACCTTGTCTCAAAATAAAAAATTAAAAGGGCTGGGATGTGCCTTAGTAGTTAAGCTCCCCTGGGTTCAATCTTCAGTATCCCTCCCCCAAATGTTAAGACCCAGCTTCACCCAGGGTTGTCATGAGGCACCTGTTGTTTTTGCATGACTAGCCTTCAGCTACCACTGTTCCCATTCTTCTTGGATACCATTCTCTTCTGCACTTAATCCATAGAACTGGGGTGGGACCAATTCTACATCCAGAGGTGTAGGAGACTCAAGTTTAACCTATTCATCTAGTTCTAGCCATTGGACATAGTGATTGGTTCAGGGATGGGCATGTGACCAGTTCAGTTTCCACAGTGATTGGTTCAGGGATAGACATGTGATCACTTTAGTCTTACAGTGATTGGTTCAGGGTGGACATGTGACCATTTCATTCTCCACAGTGATTGGTTTGGGGATAGACAGGATCATTTCGGCCTTCAATGAGCATTAGGAATGAGTCTAGGAATTCAGGTATCTCTAGTTTCTGTGAGGCTGTGATCTCAGAGCTGCTGGTGATCATGTGACCTCGTGTGGAGCCGTCACTAAGTCACTGAATACAACTGAGCTGGATGTGGGTAGCACATCCAGGCTTCTCAAGATTTGAGCAATAGATTTTTTTTTTCTTAAACCAGTCTGAGTTGGGTTTTGGCAAGCAAAAGGCAAAAGGGCCTGACTCCATGAGTTCCACTTTTACAGTCAATAAAAATGCCCATGTAGTTTATTCTTGGTGCTGTGGGAATCAAATGAGACCATTCATGTGCAAATGTTCTGGAAATGACAAAGGGCTCTTTTAAAAATTATTATTATTGTTTCTATATTTTCATTCTGGGTATTGAACTCAGGGGCACTTTACTACTGAGCTACCTCTCCAGCCCTTTTTACTTTTTATTTTGAGACAGGGTCCTGGTAAGTTACTGTGGGTCTCACCAAGTTTTTGAGGCTGACCTTGAATTTATGATCTTTCTGCCTTAGCCTCCCAAATTGCGGGGATTACAGGTATTTACCATTGAGCCTGTCAATAAAGGCTACTTGAATGGAAGGAGCAGGGACATACAGTTGGAGATGACAGAGATAGGCCAGCTTTAATGACATTACAAAGGGAGTTCTTTTTCTTTGCTAACAAGCTGTCTCCCACTCTAAGAAAATCAGTTAGCTGGTCAGGGAGTGGTCAAGGAAGGAGGTGAACTAGTCAGGAGGCAGTCAGGACAGGAAGTGGACAGGGCAGGGGATGATGAGTCCAGCAAGTGTACAGGACAGCTCGTGGTTAGGTAGGTGGTGGCCAGGGAATCTGCTGTGGCCTTTTCTCTTTGTGATGTTGTACTGTCTGGTGGAGGCCTGGTTCAGAGTATGGAAGAGTGAGGGTCCCAGGTGGGCCTGCAGACCTCCCCTGGCCCTTGGCTCTGTCTTTCCCAAGCCTCTTTTTGAGGACCAAGCTGTCTTCACAGGGGTCAGGACCCTGGTGTTTTGAGTTTGGTTGGATGTTTTTCAGCTCAGATATTTGGAGATTTCAGGGAGAGGTGCCAACTTTGCTTCTGTGGGCTGGACTCGGCCAAGCTGGGGTCATAGATCTTTGCTCCAGGCAATTCTTGGAAGCACACTGAGAACCCCCTTCTGTTTTTGGTTGTGGGCTTGAATGGATCATTGCCTGGGAACCCAGAGTCATTCTGACCTCTTGGACCTGCGGGTCTATAGCCCCTGACTAGTTGCTTGGTCAGGACACAGAACTTGGCAGCCTTAGAGAGATGCAGGCCTTGGTCCTGCTTCCCAAGGGCCAGCCTCCCACTATGTGCAGCTAGAGGCCCTTGACCTTTTAGGAGTCTTCATGGGCACCAAGGTCATGGGTCAAGTGGGCTGAAGTCGGCTGTGGCTTGAGCCTCTTCTTTCTGAGCCAGCCCTCCGACCTGCCAGCTTGCTAGGCTCAGGTTGGGGATGGGGAATGGGTCTCATTCCCACAAATGTTTGCTGATTTGATTCTCAGAATTCTCAGCCAAAAATGTCAGGTGTCGAGGGGGCCCTGTAGAGTGTGGGTAGTGGGGGCACATAAGGAGATGGGCTCAACCACTGATTTTTCTCTTTCATCTTCTCTCCTGAAACCCGAATCCTGAAGACCCTGACAGAGCCCCTGAGATAGAGGCAGAAATGTGAGGACAACTTTCTGAATGTTGGAGGGAGTGTCCCCTCCTCCCCCTTCCTCCCCTCCTCCTCCCCCTCCCTCTGCATAATCAGATCAAGTCCAGGGCAATTCTCAAGCTCAAAGGCAAGTGGCTCCTTAAAGGATCATAGGAAATGTGAATGTGAAAAGAATGGAATGCTTTCCCAATGTAGGTCATGCTTAAGCACCTCTGAGAGGCAGAGGTGAGGGACCCTAGGGACATTGCTGGGGGACCCTAGGGTCAAAAAACCCAAAGGGAGGGCTGTCGACTGAGTCTGTCCTGTAGTATGACTAGCTAGCAAGCCCTAAGAGCCTGATAGCATTGCATATTGAATCCTCCAAGTCTCCTTTTCCCTGGATTTCATGCTTGGCAAACAATCCCTTGATTATAATGTGGCTCGGCATGTAGGTCAATACAGGAGTCTTGTGAGTCTCATTAACACGAGCCTGCCCAGAGAGATGGAGCCACTCTTGGGTGAGTAAGTGAGCAAAACTGACCCTACAGAGCTGAAGGCCACACACTGAGCTGCTGACCATGCCTGAAAATAATAAGAGTTTGTGACCCTATTGGCAAAGCCCCCATCCTCTCTAACTCTACCCCCCTGCTATTCCATCATGCTTGGATCTGACCTTAGGCAAGTTTATTAATGTCTCTGCTTCTGTTTGCTCATCCATAAAATAAGATCAAAATAGGGTTGCTGTAGGAATCAGTGAGTTAATGGCTGAAACTGCTTAGAAAAGTTCTTGGCACATCAGTGCAGTGTGAGGGTCTGCCATATGATTTGGATTTCCACAGTACCAAGTGTGGCTTGGGTGAGTAACTATTTTTTTTCCATCTGCTCTCTATTTGCCCTCTTTAATACAGACTTAACAATAAGGTCAACTGGAAAGAGAGGTGTGGTAAGCAAAGTGTCATTGCATAGATAAAAGTCTTTTGTAAACTGTAAAGGGCTGCACAAACGAAGCCTTTGTTTATTTTTATCATTTCTTGTTAACAATTATTAATCTTATCAGGTCCCTCTAGACTATAGTGAAGAGGGTGATTTTAATACTCCTCAGTTTATAAGCCAACAAAACCAGAGAAAGGACCCAGAGAGGCAAGAAGAATCGGGGTACTTGGGCTAGGGGCTGTTGCCCACAGAGGGGAGGGATTCCTGAGGAGCTGAAGGGGGATTCCTCATTGGGACTGAGACTATACCAGTGGTTTCATTTCCTTGCGAAGGTCGCCTGGCTGCTCAATGCAGGCTTTGGGAGGGGCTGGAAGAGGCAGGGGCTACCTGTTCCTGACTGTCCCCGGGTATTGCTCTGCTATTTAATAAACAGAGTTACCAGGGAGTGGTGTGCATGCAAAATTCAAACAGAGGAAGGAGGAAGAATGGGAAGAGGAATGTTTGTGGTTTATTTCACTTTTAAAAGGTTCACAACAAAAGATAAGGAGAGAGAGAACAAGAATGCAGTATCCCTGGCCCTGCCCATGGCTTAGGAGAGGAGGTGTGTGTGTATATGGCGACCAGCGGCGGAGGACTAGAAAACAAGGGGAAATACGAGCTCAAACACGACCTGGTTCAAGATACCTAAAGGCATACCTGTGGCATTTGCAGAATCCCAAATTATTAAATAACATCCTCGTGTGGATGGGCAGGAGCTCTTCACTAAGAATCAGCCATGTGAATAAGAAGGGCAGGAGCCGACTTTGGCATCAAGATCAGAGAAATAGGAACTTGGCAAGGAGAATTCTTGAGCCCTGATTATATCTGCAGTTCCATTGTCACTTAGGACCTCAGCACCTCCAGGAGCAGGCTGAGGCCTGGGCAGACTGATTGGTGCCTTGACCTAGGGCTTAAGATCTCTAGATCTGTTGTTTGCTGCTGGCTCCCAGCTTGGCCTCTGGTTGGTGGACGGGAGGAGGGTGCGCCCTGGTCTCAGCTGGAGAACTGCATCCCCCATCACGCTGCAAGTTGGCTGCATCCCTTTTCACCTGCATCCCTAGGGAGTTCCTCCTGCCTGAGGAAGGTGAGGAAGGAAGCTAGAAGCATGTAGGGATCAGTTTAGAGCCACTTCAAGTGTCCACTCAACAATCCCCGGCCTGGCACTAGGTTTACGCCCAGCAGAGCTGGGTTTCCTGCCCTGAAAACAAAGGAAGTCATGGCCTTTCCCCAGAACAGAGGTTCTCTCGAGAAGCCCCAGGGACTCCAAGTTAAAGGGAAGACTCCTTAGGGGAGGGAAGCCTGAGGAGTCTGGAGAGTGACTGAGATGCTGGGCCGAGTCAACCTCATTTCCTGCTCAGGTTATGCCAGAGAACCAGCCAGTGCCTCTCCCCAAGCCAGCTGCCTGCCTCAGGAACTGGGCAGGGCCCACCACTTAGCCCAAGAAGTCCCAGATGGCCCCAGATGGTCAGTGATGTCATAGGTACTTCATTTATTTATCTATAAGTCTTCAGAGTGAGCAGAGAGGAAGCCAAGCAAATGGAAACCCTGTACAGGGCGCAGCTAACTGTTCCTGGCCTTCAGGTTTGTTCCTGAGCCGAGATGAAAATCTGGCAGGAACAAGAACTAGTGGCCCCGCTTTGAATGTAAACTCTCTGTACCCCCAGAGCTTGCATTTCCTGTGGATTTAGACTCTTTGACCACATTTTCATGTTCCATTAACGTAGTTTAATTGAAAACAAAAACGTCTCTGCGTGATAAAGAAGGAGAGGAAAACGGGATAGTGGGATGCTCTTCTGCTGGTTTTTTTGGTTTTGCTTCTTAACATCTTTTTTTTTTTTTTTTTTTTTTGGCAAGGGAGAACAATGTCGTTCTCTCCAGACCCTTCTCCAGGATCAGCGGGTGACAGTCCCTTGGGGGAGGAAGGTTGGCTGGTGTATGGAGCTCTCTTCTCTCTTAGATGTTAAGTTCAATCAGAGGCCGCAAGTGAGAAAGGAGGTCAGAAGTGACCCCTTCTTCCTGGGCCCTCACACGGCACCTTCCTGCGTCTTTCTCACACACCTCAGAGACTGTGCGCACAGTACTATAGACATCTTCGCCTGTGCCTTGAAGGCCACTGGTTGTTGAAGCAGGGGGCCATGTGGCGTGTGTGCTCTCCATAGCCCGGCATGACTCCTCACACCCTGGAGATGCTCAGTCCGTGTTCGCTGCGTGAGCAGATGAGGCATGTGGGCTGCTGCGGGCTGTGATCACAGGTGAGCAGCAGAAGGTGGGAGTGAAGAATAAGCATGAGCGGACGGAGGGCAGAGGCGCCCTGCTGCCTTTGCCGTTGTTCATCTCAGGACAGTGGTTCAGCAGACTCAGGATGGGGACCCCAGGGAAGACAGAGACCTCTGCTCCTGTCTCCTCGCCAGTTCCTTTTTTAATCCCCAAATGACCATGGCCTGGATCAGTGGATGGACAGCCCATGTCACTCTGCCTCCTGGTCTTTCTGAGATGCTGCAAAGGAGACTGACTCTGGCTCAGTAATTGTTGGCCCCTCTTAGAACAAGATTGGTATGTGGGTGTTCATCGCAGTGCTTGGGAAGTAAGCAACGGAGCTGAAGTCCCTTTGTCCTGACTCACTGACATATGGGGTCAAAGCTCATCCTGTCCAGTATTTTTTTCCAGAGCTCAAGGTCAAGTCTGGCATAGCAAGGACTAAACCCATGAGCTGTTCCTGAGCCCGTAACTGGTATCATTAACCTGAATGGCTCTTGAGACCGTGTGGGTAGCAAGACAAGAGTTCTCCGAGGAAAAGAGCAGCAATATTGTTCACATGCTTTAAATTATTTAGTTGCATCAACTATTCAGATTTGAAAGCATCGCAATGACTCTACTTAAAAATTCCAAGCATGTGATGGATGGACTCAGTGCTTCCCAGTATTCCCAGCCTCCAACCCAGCCTCCAGGAGGCTCCTGAGAGTTATCTGAACTCCTTTGCATCAGGCTACGACTCTTAGGACTGACTAAAGCACAAAGGTCATCCTACCCATGATATTTGGCATACACTTTTCTTGTAAGTGAATTTTATTTAATTTTTTTTTCTATTTTTATTGGTGCATTATAATTGTGGATGACAGTGGGATTCCTTGGTAAGTGAATTTTTGTTAGAGGTCCCACCAGGTCCCATAACTATTTCCCTGAGAAAGGAGGCAGCGAACGGAGGTGGTTAGGGCTGGATGTTTGTACAGAGGCATGCTTTCTGCATAAGTGTGTTGCGAGCCAGTTCTCATGGGATTGTACTTGTGAACTGTGTGTGTGTTTCCGAGGTTTCCGTGTGCAAAGCTGCTGCTCTTCTCACAAAGTTTTGTCATTCTAAGTGAGACCAGATGTGGCACCTGTGGAAGTTGCAATAGAGCAGAAGATGTGTGCTCTGATGGCAATCACCATTTATTTATCGAATACTTCCAGAGATTATATATGCACTTAATATTACATTATCTAACATCTTCACTCAAGACACAATAAGCCAGGCATTATTATTTCTATTTTGGAGCTTAGTGAAGCAATGTTCATGGAAACCTGGGGTTTCTTTCCATCACACCAAAACGCTTCTTCTCTGGCAGATTTCTAGGTCATAAAATCTGGCTGCTCTGTCCAAACATTAGAGGATACTTTCTTCCTCTATGATGCTGACCTTGGGGGTTGAGAAGGGAAAGGGCTATGGCAGGGGATGGAGGGGCTTCTGGGAAGCTGGTGATGTCCCATTTCATGCCAGTAGTGGTCACATAGGTGTGTGCACTTTGTGATGATCCATCAAGATGTTCACGAGAGGTTCAGTTTTAGTTAGTTTGTTGTATTTCAATAAATGCTTATCTAAAAATATCCTTCCTCCTAGCAAATAATGTTGGAGTGGAGCCCCACCTCTCCTGGCCAATGTGTCCTAAGTAGACTTAAAAAAAAATAATTTTAAGCAGACTTAAAAATAATACAAATGTGTCAATACCCTCCCCCTTCACAGAAAGATTTTTAAGTGAATCGCAACAAGAAGTCATGCAGAATCATAAAATGGCTCTAGGAGGAGGTTGTCAGCAGTGTTCCTTACGCACACGTGCCCCTCTGTCGGGGACCACACAAGGCTTCAGGTTAGCTCCAGACCTCACGACGCTCATGACCCAGCTGACAAGACAAGCGTGTTCTGTAGTAAACAGACATTTGTCTTCAGTGTATTCAGATGTGTTGGAGCAAGCTCTCTCTTTCTCTCTGGTGAGATCAATAAACCAAAGGAAGGGGAAGTTTTCATGAGTTTCATCCTGTATTTCATGTGCAGGTAATTGAAGTGGGGAAGACCACATTTGATCAATAATTTGAAAAAAAAAAACTGGTCTCCAAATCTTAAAGGTTTCAAAATGGATAATTATATCTTTATATGGTGGTTTAAACTAAGAGAGAGTATATCTAGTCATCAGGGTGGGTTCTGTAATTGATGTGCAGTTACATTCCTTTGCTTACTTGCAAGTTCACTGTGCTAGATCCACGGCCTCAAAGAACATGGGTCTTATGCTAATTTAATTCTGGATCTTATTGTCATTTACTTCAAACTGCGATAGTTTTAAAACTTCCACACTGGGGTGGTTGTTGCAAATTTTTCTCCTTCTCCATACCTTAGAGCTTCCAAGACCTGGAGGGAAAAGATGCATGGACTCTTTAGACCTACAGATCTGCTTCCTGCAATTTGTCAGAAAGAGCCAGTATGGCATAGAGTCACGCATCTAAAACTTTAACATGTGTATTTATCTCCTAGGGATCATGTTAAAATGTAGATTCAGATTCAGCAGGTCTAGGATAGGGCCAGACATCTACTTTCTTTTTTTATATATTTATTTTTTAGGTGTAGATGGACACAACACAATGCCTTTATTTTTATGTGGTGCTGAGGATCGAACTCGGGTCCCACCTGTGCTAGGTGAGCGCTCTACCACTGAGCCACAATCCCAGCCCCAGACATCTACTTTCTAATGCACTCCCAGGTAATGCCAATGCTGGTGGTCCACAGAGCACATGTTGGTGAGAGGATTTAGAAAGGGTCTAGAGAAAAAGAGACAAGACTTAGACTCACAATTCCTGGCTTTTAGTGCTGGCTCTGCCACTTACTAACTTATATTCTTGGACAAGTTGTTTTGCCTCTCTGGGATTTAATTCCCTCAAATATTAATTGTGTAGTAGTGGAGAAGGGTAGATAAGATTATTTCAAAGCTTGCATTCAAAGACTTTTCAGAATGATATTTTGGTGTAAAAACTTCAAGTACGGGACTACGTACAGCCTTGCAAGTTTCTAATTGATAAACTCTCATACAATTAGCAAAGGAAGACTAGAAGGGCTGGAGCAGGAGGCCAAGTCAGAGATAGGGAGCAATAATAATTTCTTACTGGAAATATAAGGCTATTTGGTTTCAAGGCGGTAGATTTTGCATTAAAAAGTGTTGCCTAGGGCTGGGATTGTGGCTCAGTGGTAGAGTGCTTGCCTAGTATGAGTGAGGCACTGAGTTCAATTCTCAGCAAATAAACAAAATAAAGTCCATTGACAACTAAAAAATAGTTTTAAAAAGTGGTATCTAGAAGGAGGCTGCTATTTTTCCCCAACCATTACTTTAGGAGGCGACCTGAATGACTGAAAATTAAATTGCATAAGAAACTTGAATGAGAGGAGCGAAAGATGTGCTAGAGCTTTGAAATAAGCAAATTCATTCAGAAGGCTAGGGGTGAGTCATGGCTGGAGGGCAGCTTTTGGAGCCACAAGGGAGTCTGGTTTGAGTAAAACACTTTATCTCTGCTGCATATTATTTCCATGTCCTTTCAGCCAAGTTGGCCAGGAATGCAGGCAGGTCTTTGACCACTGCTACCAGACCTAATGGGGGCTGGAGCTTGTGAGACAGGGTGGGGGAGTAGCCCAGCCTCCTCCAAGGGTTAGGGATAGCCAAGATGCTTGGGGTGCACAGGTATTCAAACAGGGACCACGGCAAGAGGGTGGGGGTGGGGTGTAGGAAAGGGATCTAGGAGATTTAGTTCAACGATGAAACTCCAGATAATCCAAGTCCCTGCAAGTCTCTGGCGGTGGCCCTTCCCCCAGTGCCCAGTATCTCTCCTCTGAGCAGCAAACAGGATCAAAACCGGAAAGGAGTCCCCAGGTTTAGGGATTCGTGCTAGTTTCTTTTTAAGTCCTTAAAGCAAAGTGAGGGGAGCAGAGAGAGAGAGAGAGAGAGAGAGAGAGAGAGAGAGAGAGAGCTCCTGGGGACCGTGCTCTCTGCCAGCATGGGAGGGGGGCACGGAGGGGATTTTTACCTTATGAAGGACGTGCTCGTTGAAGACAGGGCCAGCTCCCCCCTGGTAGGAGTCGGGTCTCTGCAGGTCCATGCCCGGCGCGGGGCCCGCTGCGCCCCGCTCTTCAAGCGCTCTGCGTCAGCGCGCCCAGAAGCGGGGTCCGGGTTCCGCGGGGTGCGGCAGGCCCGGGTCTGAGCCCCGCGGGCCGGGCCGCATCTGCGTTCAGCACCGGACAGCTCCCGCGGCGGCGCGGCGCGGTACCCGGAGGGCGGGCGGCCACTCTCCTCCGCCACCGCGGCGCTTCAGCACCGGAACAGCGACGCCGCCCCTGAGCGCCGGGGACCGGAGTTCTGAGATCCCGTCCTCGGCGAATCTCCTGTCTTGTGACTCCAGGATGCGGGGAGGGACGTGCGCGCCTTCCCGGTACCAGAGTCGCAGGCAGTGACCCGGCTGCGCTCTCGGGGCACTGCGTCCCGGAGCTCCCGGTTCCCGATCCTCAGCGAACCCGCATCCCCGTCACCGCGACGCGCAGCCCTGCTCCCCGCCCGGTTCGCGGGGGCCAAGTCCTGCCGTCCCCGCGCCGCCTCTCTTTTGGTCCCTGGGCAGTTCTCCCCGGGACGCAGGAGACGGCGGTTCTAAGCCTGAGATGGATGGATGATGGGCCTTACAGGTCCCCGAGGTCCTTGGAATATGCCAAATTCAAAAAATCGATGCCTAACTTTTTTTTTTTTTAATGTATGAAGAGTAAATGAGACAACATACTTGAAAAATCTCTAACACTTAATAATAATAACACCTTCTAAATGAAACTTATTTTACAGTTTAAATGAAGGAACTGAGAAAAGTTGAGTCTGGCTGGAGCCGAGTCAGAGGAAAGAGAGGTGATGTGAGACAAGTTAGATTAATTCCCAAGTATTTTATTTTATTTTATAGGTGAGGGCCTGGTCATGTGGGCCATGTGAGGAGTTTTGAACTTTATTCTAAGAGCAATGCAAAGCCATTGTAGGAGAGTGGTATGGCCAGATTTGAGTTTTAAAGATGATTTTGGATATTATATGGAGAGTAGATTAATACATGTGCTCATATTTTCTTATTGATCTATAAAATCTCTTTGTATATTATGGGCATGCATCCTTTATGCCATAAATATTACATTTTATATTTTAATAATTTTGTTTATGATTTTATTTACTGTATTAAAATTTTTATCCTTTAAATTTGGTTCTGAGCATGAGAAGGCATTAGCCAGGCAGAAGAGATCAGAGATATATGGTTGAACAACCAATAAAAGTAAAGAAAAACATGTAATCTTCCTTTCACTCATTCATTTATCTTTAATTGGTGCTTTCTACATATACATAGAGGTGGAATTCACTGTGGCATATTTACATATCACATAACATAATTTTGTCAAATTAACTCTGCATACCCTCCCTTTTCCCTTCCCTTCTTCCTCCCCCTCAATCTCCTTCCTCTTCTCCACTGATCTCTCCTCTATCTTGCGATATCAGACCTCCTCTTCCTGCTCCTCTTACTTTGCTCTAGTTTCCACATATGAGAGAAAACACTGGACCCTCGAGTTTGAGTCTAGCTTATTTCACTTAGCATGATGATCTCCAGTTCCACCCATTTACTGAAAAATGCCATAATTTCATTCTTCATTGTGGCCGAGTAGAACTCCATTGTGTATATATACCACGTTTTCTTTACCCATTTGTCTGTTGATGGGCATCTAGGTTGGCTATTGTGGATTGCACTGCTATAAGCATTGATGTGGTTGCATCCCTGTAGTACGCTGATTTTAGACTTTTTGGATAAATACCAAGGGGTGGAATAGCTGAGTCATTCCATTCCTAGATTTTCGAGGAAACTCCACACTGCTTTTCAGAGGTGGTTGTATGAATTGAAGTCCAACCAACAATGTATGAGTGTACTCTTTCCCTCCATATCCTCTTCAGCATTTATTATTATTTGTATTCTTGGTAATTGCCATTCTGACTATAGTGAGATGAAATCTCAGTGTAGTTTTTGCATGATTGCTAGCAATGTGGAACATTTTTTCACATATTTATTGGCCATTCATATTTCTTGTTTTGAGAAGTGTCTCTTTAATTCTTTTGCCCATTTGTTAGTTGGATTATTATTTTTTGTATTATATGTATGTATGTATTATATATATATATATATATATATTCTTTATGTATTCTGGATATTAATCCCCTATTTGAGGAGAAGGTGGCGAAGATGTCTTCTCATTCTTTAAGCTCTCTCTTCATGGTTTAAATATTTTCTTTGCTGTGCAGAAGCTTTTAAAGTTGATTCCATCCCACTTATTGATTCTTGGTTTTATTTATTGTGCCCTAGGAGTCTTATTAAGGAAGTCAATGCCTGTGCCGATATGTTGGGGTTGAGCTTAAGCTTTCTTCCAGCAGTTGTGAAGTTTCTGGTCTGATTCCCAGGTCTTAGATCCACTTGAGTGCAGGGTGAGAAACAGGGATCTAGTTTCATTTTTCTACAAATGGATATCCAGTTTTCCGGAACTATTTGTTAAAAGGGCTATCTTTTCTCCAACATATATTTTTGGCACCTTTTCCAAATATCAGATGACTGAAACTTTGTGGGTTTGTCTCTGTGTCTTTTATTCTAGTCTATTGGTCTTCATGACTATTTTGACGCCATTACCAAGCTGGTTTTGTTAGGATAGCTCTGAGTGGTGACTGTAGGCAGGTGGGGGGGGTGGCTGGAGGAGGTGGGTCATTGGTGTGTCTTTGGGGTGTATATTTTGTGAGCCAAGCTTCATATTCCTCCGATTCTTGGTGCCAGGTCCTCAAATGCTTCCCTCCACTACACACTCCTACCATGATGTTCGGCCTCACTTTTGGTCCTGTGGAGTCAACCATTTGTGGATTGAGACCTCTGAAACTGTGGGCACCCAGCTAGACTTTTCCTCCTCTAATTGTTCTGGTCATGGCTTTTGGTCACAGCAGAAAAAAACAAAACCCTGACTAAAACAAGGTACGTCACCTCCTCAGTTAGATTAATTCCCAAGTATTTTATGTTATGGAATATTTTGAAGTTATTGTGAATGGAATAGTTTTTCTGATTTCTTTCTCAATAGAGGCTCTATTGGAGTATAAGAAATCTATTGATTTATAAATATGATCTTGCATTCTGCTTCTTTGCTGAATTGATTTATCAGTTCTAGAAGTCTTCTGGTGAAATTTTGGGGGTCTTCTAGATACAGGGTCATGTCATCAGCAGAGATAATTTGGCTATTTCTCTTCCTATTTGTATCCCTTTAATTTCCTTCTCTTGCCTCATTGGTCTGGCTAGAGTTTCGAGAACTATATTGAATAGGAGTAATGACAGTGGACATCCTTGCCTTGTTCTTGATTTTAGATAAAATTATTTCAGTTTTTCTCCGTGCAGTATGATGTTGACTTTGGGCTTTTCATACAAAGCCTTTATAATGTTGAGGTAAGTTTCTTCTCTCCCTAGTTTCTCCAGCATTTTTTACACGAATGGATGCTGGATTTTATTGCACTGACACAATCATCTGATTCTTGTCCTTAATTCTGTTTATGTGGTGTATTACATTTATTGATTTGCATGGGTTGAATTAATGTTTCATCCCTGGAATGAAACCCCCCTGATCATGGTGAACTCTCTTCTTGATACATTTTTAAAAATGTGGTTTGCTAATATTTTATTAGGATTTTTGCATCTATATTCATCAGATACTGTTCTTTGTCTGGTTTTGATATCAGGGTTATATCGTCCTCATGGAATGTATTTTGAGAGTATTCCCTCCCTTTCAATTTAAAACTGGAGGAAAGCTGGTGTTAGTTCTTCTTTAAAGATTGTGCAGAACCTAGTGAGAATTCATCCAGTCCTGGGCTTTTCTTTGTCAGAAGGCTTTTAATTGCTGTTTCAATATCATTGCTTGACCTTGGTCTGTTTAGGTTTTCTGTATTTCCCTGTTCAATTTGGAGAGGTCACGACACAGTGATTTTCTGAAGACAAGTTATTCTCATAAGTCATTTGATTTTGAACTGACATCTTCCTGAGATTTGGGTCCCCCGAGTGTGATGGATAAGGACTTCTGCAGACCGACTCTTGGATGGGTGGTTTGTGTTTGTGGAGCTTCTGGTCTAAAGGTTTTAGAGGTGACATACTCTAATCCTGCCTCCACACACTGAGGAGGTCATCTGGGTGGTCCCCCCAAGGAGGGAGAGGTTTAAACCCAACTTTCTTGTCTGCTGAGAATCGCCTGCTCTTGCCTGTGCCTCTTGCTTCAGTTCCCTCTCCTGGGAAATGGTGCCATACTCTTCTGGGATGTGTGGAGCCACAGTCAGGGCTCAAAACGTCTTCGTTAGGTCCTTGACTTCAAGGTCAGTGAATATCCAGTTCTCTACGCTCAGTTCTGCCTTTTCTTTACTAGCATGTTTCATTCGCACAACTCCAGTGACCCACAGTGTTGCGTCACATGGGTTCAGTTGACCGCTTTCCCATTATGTTTGTGTCTTAAAGTACACAGGTCTGTATTTATAGTAGTTATGTCTTCCCTGAGAAATTAGTCTTCTTTTTTTTCTCTGCACCAATAATTGAACCCAGGGTGCTTAACCACATCCTCATCCCTTTTAAATTTATTATCATTATTTCTTATTTTGAGGCAGGGTCTCACTAATTTGCTGAGGCTAGCCTGGAACTCACAATCCTCCTGCCTCAGCCTCCTACATTGCTGGGACGACAGGTGTGCACCACCAAGGCTGGCAAAAAATTAGTCTTGATCAGAATGTCCCTCATGTGCAGAGTTCTCAAGGGTGCTCCTTTACATTTTAATGTAGATGATCTCAGTCTTTTGTCTGGGAGATAAAATCTCTGTGGTGGCTTCTGATTCCATATCTGTCATCCTGTGAACTAGATAGGCTAAAGAACTTTTTTAAAAAGTTTCACCTTGAAAAACTTTAATTGAAGCAGCAACTGCATATAGTAAAAAATAAAGTGACGTGAAAGCCTTAGACATCTCTCCCCTCCACACTTCCAATCTGTCTTCTCTAAGGCAAGCCCTTTGTAGCTCTTTCTGTTTTGGTTCCTACCCTGTCGATTGTTTGTCTACCCACCACAAGCATCTTCTGTTGACGGTACCCCTAAAGGTCCTCTGCTCTCTTCTCAGTAGGGCTATGTAACTCTTTCCTGTTCTCCCACCAGCCCACTCTGCAATTTCACAACAGACTTTAGACCCTCTGTTTCCGGCATCATTAGCCATGGATTGTGTTTACTGAGTCACCAGATGTAAGATGAAGCATTTCCACCCCAATTCCCTTTCTTCCTTTCACTTCTCTTCCCATTTCCTTTCTCAACCTCCTTCAAATATACTTGTAAACATAAACTTTTAACCATAGAATTACTTTAATTTGCAAAAGAGTTGCAGAGACAGTATACAAAGTTCTTGTATACCCCCCCACAAACATCTTACATTGCTCTAGTGCAAATGTCACAACTATGAACCAATATACTTACATTGTTAATTAAAGTCTGTGCTCTATCTGGGCAGAGTGGTGCACACCTATAATCCAGGGGCTCAGAAGGCTGAGGCAGGAAGATCACAAGTTCAAATCCAGCCTCAGCAATTTAGTGAGGCCCTAAGCTAATTTGGCGAGAGCCTGTCTCAAAATAAAAAAAAAAAATAAATAGGACTGGGGAAGTGGCTTAGTAGTTAAGTGCCCCAGGGTTCAATCACTGGTACAGAAAACAAACAAACAAACAAACAAAACAACAGACAAACAACACAAAAAAACCACATAAACCAAACCAAAACAAAACAAAACAAAACACAAACAACAAAAAACCCCCCAAAATCACAAAAAATGCTTTATTTATATTTCCTTGGTTTTTTATCTAATGTCCTTATTCTGTTCCAGAATCCAATCCCAGATCTGCCTGCCTATCTATCTATCTATCTATCTATGAATCATTTATGTTTTGCAGTGGTGGAGGTCAAACCCAGCCTTGTGCTCGCTAGGCAAGCAGTCTCCCACTGAGCTACAACCCTAGTTCAACCTTTACTCTTTTAAATAATACACCCATCACTTGTTTTTAGATATTGTTGTTTTCTCCTGAGTTTGTGATTGCCTTTCTTTTTGTTGGGAAAGGAAATGCCTGTCTTCTTCGTGATCTCTCTCACATCCTCAGCTCTTTACTCTTCCTTTTCTTTTGTACAAGGTCCATTCTTCTCCTGAACCTCAATGACTTTGTGTTCTGATGTGGGCTGCTTTCTTTGTTGTTTTCAAAATGCAAATTCAAATTCTTTCAATGAATAGTTTTTGTGTTTGGATGACGACTTTCTGCCTCTGGAGTTTCTACCTGCTCTTAGAAGGTGAGTTCTGGGCCTCCTCGTAGGCTCCAGAGTCGGATTCCAAGCTCCCCACAGACCTCTCTGCTGGGTCCTCTCTGACTGTTGCAAGAACCGCTGCTTTCCAGGCCTGCCCAGCTGTAACCCCGCATTTCCCTTAGTTCTATTACTGCACAGAGCCAGCATTTTCCGTGGCTCACTTTTTCCTCTTGATTGGTTTATTCCCTCAGGAGGTTGGTTTACTTTTCTTGGTTTACTCCTCACGAATAAGTATTTGAGGAAGCTGCTGGAGAATGTACCCAAATAGCCTTGTGCGCCAGTGGCCCGAGAGGTGGACTTTCTGAGATGTGTTTGCTTGGCTTTTCCTGGTTTGGGGTGGATTTGGAATCCAGGTTGAAGGTGGTGTCTCTCCAGTTGGAAGACGTGGCTGCACTGTCGTCTCGGATGTGTATGGAGTCAGTGTTGCTAATGGAAAGTCTCGCCAGACGGCTCCCTCTGCCTTTGGGGATGACCTGTTCTGGTATTTATTTTTCTGAATGATTTTTAAATCTTGCCTTGATCCATGCTTTTCTGAAATTTCACATTAATTTTTAAAAATTATATAACTTTTCACATCTATTGTGCTGGGCACTCAGTAGATCCTTCCGATCTGAGGATGTGTATCTTCTTGCTGGGAAAATCTCTGAATTAAATTTTTTCCTCTTCTTAGTTATTATGATTATTTTCTGAAGTTCCCCAATAGCCAGATGTTGTACTTCCTGGATTGTTTCTTTGGCTAATTAAATTTTTTTTTCATATTTTCCATTTCTTTGTCTTTTTTTGTTCTATGAGCTAGGATATTTCCTGAGTCTCATCTTCAAATTCTTACAATGCAGAGTTTTGGCAACTTTCTTTTTGCTCTCCATTATTATTATTTTTTTTTGTTCTCATTAAAAAATTTTAACTGTAACAGAATAAACCTAACAAAATTTAACATTGTAGAAATTTTAAGGGTACAGTTCAATTGTGGGAAGTAGGTTTACATTGTTGCATAACCCATATCTAGAACTCTCTTTGTCTTATGAAAATGAAACTCTGTATCCATCTGCTCATGCCCTCTGCATCCAGCCAGGCAACCACTATTCCATTTTCAATCCATATGCATTTGACTAATCTAGGTACCTCATGATTGGAATGATAAATTATTGGTCTTCTTGTGATTAGCTTATTTCACTTAGCATAATGTCCTCAAGTTCCTCCATGTTGTAGCATGTGTCAGAAAATATCTTTTCTTTCTAAGGCTGAACAAATAATGCCATTGGATAAATAGGCCACATTTCATTTATTCATTCATCTGCCAGTGGACACTTGGGTTGCTTCCACAACCCATTGTGAATAACACTGCTGCGAATATGGCAAATAAACAAATATCCCCCTGATATCCTGCTTTCAATTGTTGAGGGTACATGCCTACATTCCAAAGTGGAACTATTGACTCAGATGGTAATTCTATGTTTAATTTTTTTTTGAAAAACTGTCATACTAATTATTATTATTATTTTCGGTACCGGGGATTCAGGGGCACTCAACCACTGAGCCACATCCCCAGCCTCATTTTATATTTTATTTAGAGACACGGTCTCACTGAGTTGCTCACAGGGTCTCAACTGCCTCACTGTTGCTGAGGCTGGTGTTGAACTCATAATCCTCCTGCCTCAGCCTCCAGAGCTGCTGGGATTATAAGCATGTGCCACCACACCCAGCCTCAATTTCTTTTTATCCTTTTGCTTTATGGACCAGGAGTCTCAAGAACTCTAATGAAGTGTTTTCAAGTTCTCTCCTGTTCCTGACATCATTGCTGCTTTATCTGTTACCTATATTGGTTTTCTCTTCCATGTTGTGGATTTCCCACTCTTGGATATCTGGGGATTCTTGGATGCCTACTGACATTTCAGAATGAAGCATTAGAAAGGCTGGCTGAGACCTCTGCATGGGGACAGGATTTGTAGAAACCTCTGGGTCAGTGGTCAGGGACTTTGCTGGTAATACGAGGAAACCCTGCGGCTAAAGTGATCGGGGTTTATTCCGGGGGTACTAACACCGGCACAGCTGCTTCAGAGGTCCTCAGACTGGATAATTTTTTTTGATCTCTCTTTTTCAGTGCTGAGGATTGAACCCAGGGTCTTGTGAACACCAGGCAAGCACTCTACCACCAAGCTGCACTTAAAAAATTATTTTGAAACTGGATCTCATACATTACTCAAGCTGGTTTCAGACCTGCCATCTTTCTGCCTCAACCTCCTAAGTAGCTGGGATTCTGGGTGTGCCCCTGGGATTCTGGGTGTGCCCCACCAGGCCTGGCTTCAGGCCTGACTTTCAAAACATTAACATTTATTGAGCACTTATTGTATGCCAGGTACTATGCTAAGTTTTTAATATATCATCTCATTTATTCTGGCCAACAATTCCATAAGACGGGTTATTATTGTCCTTGTTTTAATGGAACTGAAGCTCAGAGAGTTTAAAAAGACTTACAGAGTTAGCCGGAATTTGAACCCAGGAGTAGGTGACCTCAGAGTTTCCACTATTAACCAAGAAGCTGTTTAGATTCTGAAATTCCAAGCTGCACCTCATGTGAACATTAAGTGCTTCCTCTGGAGTCACCAAGGAAATCATCTGCAAACCATCATCGTAAATGTGAAGCCAGCCTCCTGCTGAGTCCAGTGGTCAGGACTTGGAGGAAATGCCTGGGAATAACTCTATGAGGATTTAATGTTGCAAAAAGTTGCGAAATAGGGGAGTAGGTGGCCCTTCTAGAGCAAAGATCCCGCAACACTTCTTCTCAGGAAGAGCTCCCTAGGGTGCCCATGGTGGAGCTCTGGGCTCTTGGAATGGTAGGGAGGCACAGTCAGGCGGGGGCAGCTTTATCCTCAGGGACCTGCCCCTCGCCCCCCAGGCTTGGGTGGGGATGGAGGCAATGGGTCATACTGACCCAGGAGGGACAATGCGGCTGTCTCTTTCCTGGGGAGAGATCATTCCTCACCCCTCTATTCATTCCTGGCCAGGCACAGTGCCAGTCACTCGGGGTAAATGGACAAAAGACCCACAGGTCCTGACTCTGAAGAGATGTGACTGACGGGGACAGAAATACCCTGCTGCATGATGAGGGCCGTGATGGCACAGCAGCGTGCAGGGGCCAGCGCTGGAGCACCGCACCCTCAGAGCTGGGTCTCCAACCTGGCCCTGCCTTTGTTACGTGTGCGCCTTGGTCCATCATGACCCTTAGCTCATCCTCGTTGTGGAAATGAAGGGATGCGTGGGTGGCTGGTGCAGTGCCTGGTATGTCCCGGATGCTCGGTGTGGGGAGCTGTCACTTGAGCGGCATGGACCGAGCATGTTGGAGTATACAGCAGGGGCCAGTACCTCGCTCTACCTGCAGTGAAGAGGAAGGTGAGAGTTGGGGAGAGCTTTGCCCCAGAAGAGGCTGCTGAGCACTGGCTCTTCTTTCCAGCAGCCCAAGAGTCACATTTTTGATAACCGAGAAACACCCTTCAAAAAGAGCAACTCTGTGAGGCACCGGGCCACTCTCTAGCATGTCAGATGGCTGCTGCTCTCAGGTGCCCTCCTGCCCTCTTTATTGGTGCTTATGGGGGATACAGGATAAATAACGAATAAATGATCCCGTGTTGTGACCTCAATATGCCAGGCTGTTTTGCATGTATTATCTAATTTAATCTTCTCCAATATAATTCTCGGACAGGGGATACGATTCTTCTCCTTTTATGGCTGGTGAAAGTGACATTCAGGGACAGTAAGTGATCACTAGGATCGTGCAGATGGCTGACAGAACCATGTTCAGTGCCCTCCTCTAAGTCTCAATTTCTGTAAAATGGGGACAGTAACACCGGTCTTAAGGAATTGTTTGTCAGAATAAATGAGAAGGTGTATAAAACATTTAGCGTCGATGTTATGCTAAATGGCATACAGTAAGTGCTTAATAAATGTGGGCCCACGTTGATGTGATTTGCTTTCCCCTTCTTCAGCACCTTGTTCAGTAAAATCACCACCCAGGAATCATGGTTCAGGAAATGACTGTCGAGAGTTATTTGGAGCCTTTCACTCTGTACTTGGAAAAACTCCTGGAAATATTTCTGGCTCTAAGTTCCAGCTTTCCTGCTGCTCAGTGAGGCTTGGGAGAAGGAGTGAAGAGGAGCTGCCTCCCCAGAGGTGTACAGGAGGTGCCAATGATACGGTCTATCCACCCGTGCCCTCAGTCCAGAGCTTACATGAGACGCAGCAGTGTGCCAACCCTGGGCACAGGGAGCAGCCACTCTAGAACCCCAGGGGCCAGGCCTCCCTCCATCAGCCTCCCACCGCCAGAGGCCACGGCCTCTCGACTTCCACACGACCTGGCCACCTGGCGACCTGGCGACCTGGCGGTGCAGCCCTGGCGACACTGGGCTCTGGGAGGCTCCTCTGCTGCCTGCAAAGCTCTTCCAACTCAGTGCTTCCTCCTGGTGGACATTTGTCCCCAGCAGGGTCTCAGAACCGGGTCGTGGTGCTACTGGAGAACTGTTACCCTCCAGCCCCAGAGAGAGGGGGCTTCTTTGCTCAATATCCCAGGAAGGTCGGACAGAAAAGTCAGCCAGTCCCCGTCCCCGTCCCTGCCAGCCTTCCTGCTGTGGCTTCCCCTGTGTGTGGTGCACCCTGTTCTCCTAAGGAACACCCCGCTGGGAGGAGCCTGGGGAGCGCTGAGTAGGTCTTGGCGGCCCACTGCAGGGCATACGGACTGCAGCCAACAATAACGTCCTGTGTGTCTCACGATTTCCCAAAGAGCCCATTTTAAACGTTCTCACCACCAAGAATACGAGGGGATGGACTGCTATGAGCTTGATTCAATCCCCCACAGTGTGTGGTGTAGACCATGACCTCAGAGTCGCCCCACCAAGATGAACAACTGTGATTTGTCAAGTGACAATCAAACAAGATAAAGAAACCCACCGTTAGTGAGAGCATTTGTCTGTCTCTGAGTCGTGCCCAGGCTCGGGGAAGGGCCTTGCTCTTTGGTTTCCTCTCTGACTGTCGTGACAGGCGACTTCTTTCCCACAGTCAGCAGCAGGTGTGTTTGGAGGGCAGCCTGGGCTTCTCCCTGGGAGGCATCTTATTTTTGAGGACTTTCCTTTGCTGAAATCACACCTCCCTTGGCCAGCATCCGCTCTGCCAGTGCCCCCTGCTCAGCCTGCCACCTGCTCTAGGGATCAGCGGATTTGTTTTGAGGACCCCTGGGATCCCTTGTGACTTGTTTCCTCCAGGCACACAATCGAGCATCAAAACTGGGAAGAGGAGGTCCCTCCTTCCAATAGGCAGCCATTTCTCTGTTCTTAACTTAGGTTTTCTTTAAATCAGAACTCAGGGTGCACAGCATCGGGCGGATCGTAATTGAATCGTGGCGTATTTACCATTCACCCACGAAGAGCATTCTCTCATCCCGCTGGGATAAGAGCCTGTGACCCCAAGCAAACGCCATGGGGCTGTTGTAAGGGTGAAGTGCATGGGTACCATATGGCTTAGGTGAAAGACTGCGGGGACCGTGACGGGTAGTTATCAACCATGACTTTTGTTTTCATCATAGTCGTCATTGTCATCGTCATCATTGCTCTTCTGCCATAAATGACACTTACCATCGGGTTTCCTAAATGATCAGCTAATGCCTCCAGTGCTTTTAAGGAAAAATATAGGGGAAGCATAGCTATTGCTTCTCTGTCTCTCCTGTTTGAGGAAGAAGAGTTGACACTTCTCAGTAAGATAGAAACATGGAAAGTGTTTCCAGTCACCCTCTTTATTTCACAGTGACAGATGTTTTAGCTGGGTACTGGGAGTAGCATAGCTTCTCTTTCAGCTGGGTGTGGTGGCATAATTTATGTTCTGCCTGATGAGAGTGTGAGCAAAATTCAAGTTCTAAAAAGAGAGGAGCAAGCCCTCCCATTGCCTCCCCACTAGCTCTGGCTGGAATGTGGAGGTGATGGTGGGAGCTGGAGCAGCCATCTTGCCTTGAGGTGGAAGCCAAGGCTTCCATCTTCTGTGGTAGAGTCATGGGCTAGAAGAGTCCTGAGGCCTGTGGAGCTGCCATATCCATTCTGACTGCTCACTCTTGGATGTCAGAGGAAAGATTAAGGAAGTTTTATCTCTTGTAGGGTTAATTATCTTTACTAAAAATTTATTTTCGTATTGGGGATCAAACCCAGGCACACTTTGCCATTGAGCTATATCCCCAGCCCTTTTTCTATTTTTTATTTTGACACAAGGTGTCGCTAAATTGCCTTAGCCTCCAGAGTGACTGGGATTACAGGCGTGTACCACCATGCCCAGACTAAATTATCTTCATACAGTAGCTGAGTAGTCAGCTGTTCATCACTGTGACAAAATACCCGAGATAGTTAATTTAGAAGGAAGAAAGGTTGGTTTTGGCTCATGGTTTCAGAGGTGTTGGCCCATGGTCAGTTGGCCTCACTGTCTTTGGGCCTGTGGTGAGGCATTATAGCACAGTGGGAGCACGTGACAGAAGAAGATGTCACCTCATGGCAGCCGAGATGGAGAGAGAGAGAGAGAGAGAGAGAGAGAGAGAGAGAGAGAGAGAATGTGCAAGGTATGGGCAGGGTCCCCAAATCCCCTCCAAGGGCATGCCCCTGATGACCTGACCTCCTCCCTCTAGGCCCCACCTCTTAATATCCCACCTCTTAATGGCTCTGGCCTTTGGGGACAGTCCAGATCCGACCTCCAGCTGTACCTGATGTGCTCTGATAGCACAGTTTTCCCGGGTGTGAACACTCAACATCCACCAGGTGGTCCGAAGGGCAAAGGGGGGGGGGAGGGAGAAAACCACAGGAAGGAAGGAACAGGGCCAGGTTAGGGGACAAGAGGGACACCCAGGACGAGCCCTCCCGGGCTGCAGAGGCCTCGCCCACCATCTTGGCCGTGGCCACAGAGGGTTAGGAACTGAAGGAGGGGACATAGGGTGGGGTTGGGTGGAGGGAGTGGAAGGAGAGAGGAAGGGGGAGTTAATGGTGCCAAGTGGAAAGCTTTAAGTTCAGGGAGAATCTTCCTTTACGCCTGATATTTAGAGGTGGGAGCAGGCGGAGGGTCTTAGTTCATCTACCTGCTGTAAACCTCAGGCAGGGAAAAAAATCACTGCCCTCCACAGGGAGAAGGTGACAAAGGACAGGGACTGTGCTAGTCAGGCGGCAGTCAGCCTCCCAGCCATGTTTAAGTGAGGTCACCAGGTGGCGGCTGGGACCTGTTTTTAAGACAGCAACATGGTGGGGAGCGGGGGGACTTTGGAGCCACCTTTCCCACCTCCCCAGGGCCACATTGCAGGTGTCACGACCTCAGTGTGCCGTCCTGTCAGCCGGGGACCGTGGTCCTCGGGGTAATTAATGGCTTTGAGACACACTAAACAAAGCCATCCCGGAACAGTCTCCGGAGTCTGGCGCTGTCTGTGCCTTGTCATTCTGTGACCTCATCGCCCGCCCATCCTGCAGGGACACAGAGAAGGGACGCTGGACCCAGGGAGGGCTCATGGGCACGGAGGTGGCAGACGGTGCGTGGTGGCTGTCTGGGATTTCTGTTTGGTCTAGAACTCACGGTTGTGCCTGGGAACGTGACTCCCCAGGGACCGGAGCCTGGGTGGAGTGGGTGGGTGGGTGGTGGACACAGAGGGACCACTTTTCTGGGGGAAGATCCTACGTCCCAGGCGGCTGCCCTCCGTTGCTCGGTCCTCTCCCTCTAGATGATCCCCTCTGTTTGGGTGGACCTCGGAGGATTCGTGGACAGAATGGGTGAGAAGGTGGGCTTGGGCCAGATGTGTGTCATTTGTGACCATAATTATTAGATACTGTTATTAGGAGTGGCCTCTGTGCTATACAGCATGAGCCTGGGAGTGCTGTTCGGGTGAGTCGCGGGGGGTGGTATGAGATCCATGTCTGGATGCCTGGTCCACAAACCCCTGTGGGCAAGGTGGAGGGGCTCTGCTTCCCCCCCACCCCGTGGCCTGCTGCCTCTTTCCCACCATCCTGTGGCTGCGCTTCGTCTTTGGCTGCTCCTATCCCTGCCCTGCACTGACTGCAGTGGGCGGGATCACAAAGGACCTTAGGTGGACAGTCCCAGGGCTGCCCCCTGCATACCTCATTGGGCATCCGGGCATCCGTGCTGGGGCTTCTTTCTCCTCCTTTGAACCCCACCTTCTTGGCTCCTGTGGCTCCGGGGGTTTGGTTCCCGACCTCCCTGTCCTCTCTGTCACCCTGATTTCCCTGTAGGGTTCCTTGGTTGCTTTTCATTCTTTAACTCCAATCTCTGCTGCGTCCCCACCCCCTTCCTTCTTTCCTTTCTGTGCATCCGTTTGGTGATTCCTGCCACTATCAGGATTTCAGCCCCCAGTTAGGATCCGCTACTCCCCTGGCCTCGAGTATCCCCCAGCTTCATGCCATCCTGGAAGGGAGCGGATGTGCCCCCGTTTACCTGGGGCATCTGAGAGTCAGGGCCATCTCGGTCCCTCTCAGGGTTTCTTTCTCTCTCTTTTTTTAAAAAATAGATTCAGAAGGGTAAGGATTTTCACCAGGAGGGAAACCCCCAGAAGGAACATTGGTCACTTTTTGGAGGAAGATGTCTCTGGGGAGCGAGAACAGAGCCATAGAGAGGGTTCCGGGGACTGTTCCGTTGCTTGGTTCCCATTGTCTCCAAGACTCAGCAGCATCCTTGCGGGTCTGATGGATCGACTTTGTTGAATTATGTGCAACACCCTAGGATTCTTCCCATGTACACCCCTTGGCCTGAGTGTGTTCTAGCGGGATTATGGCCCTGCACCCACCGCAGTCCTCATCAGAATAGGTTCCAAGGGAGCACAGCCAACTAGGCTCAGGTTGGTGTTTGACTCTGGACACATACTGGCCATGAGACTTAGAGGAGCCCAGTCCCTAAGGAGCCACAGAATCGACCTGCTTGGCCACATGCTCCTGAGGGCACTAACTAATCATATTCCCAAGTGCCACCCACATTATCAGGCAGGTGAAGTCATCATGTGAAGTTTAAAAATGTGTGATTTATTTGAAGCCTTTGAGAAGCCATTAGGATTTGTAACCTGCGTGTCCATGTGAGGAATGAGCTTCCTGGAAGTAGAGTGGACCCAGGGCCGGCAGGTGCAGGCTGACAGCAGGATCCTCGGGTAGAGTGCTCGTGATGGTTGGGCCAGTGGGCTCCGGTGTAGCGGGGTTTGCGGAGAAGGTTCAGAAGCCAGGGAGGCTGTGGGAGACCCGGAATCCCAAGGCTCATTCGTGGAAGCTCTTTAGGAACTTTCTTTGGGATTTTATTCTGGTCTCCAGGGGGGAGTGGTCAATCCAGAGGGTCATGAGCAAGGCCAGAGGGGGTTCTAGAGAGAAGGAATACCTGGGTCTGGGGTGGGGCAGGCAGGAGCTGGGGACCATCTACGACTCTTAGCAAGCACACGCTAGTGTTTGACTCTGGATTTGGGGTCTGGAGACTAGAATCTAGTCCTTACTTTTCTTCTAAACTATGGGTAAGATGTGTTATTTCTCTTTCGGGTCTCAGGTTCCCTGCTGCTCAAATTGGAAATGGGACGTGGCGAGAGG
This sequence comes from Urocitellus parryii, assembly GCF_045843805.1. Classification (NCBI taxonomy): domain Eukaryota; kingdom Metazoa; phylum Chordata; class Mammalia; order Rodentia; family Sciuridae; genus Urocitellus; species Urocitellus parryii. The sequence continues at coordinate 177,653,972 of NC_135537.1, read as the reverse complement.
GATGTTCACAACCATGCCATACAAACACCAAACACCATCCGCCAGTTCACCATACAAACACTTTTATGGTTCATGCTCATTATCATGTTCACACAACAAGAAAGGAGACACAGACTATTGGCTAGTAAAAGGTATCACCTGGGGCTGGGGATGTGACTCAAGCGGTAGCGTGCTCGCCTGGCATGCGTGCGGCCTGGGTTCGATTCTCAGCACCACATACCAACAAAGATGTTGTGTCCACCGAAAACTAAAAAATAAATATTAAAATTCTCTCTCTCTCTTTAAAAAAAAAAAAAAAGGTATCACCTGCACTGACGTCTTTGCCACTGAGGTCTTTCCAGGGGCAAAGCTCTGTAATTCTCCTAAATGTGAGTAGCAGAGGGTTCCTGAACACTCCTTCGCCCCCTACTGGCCCCTACTGGTAGTAAAGCTCTGTGTTCTACCACTGTGCCCAGCAGGAGGGGCTAAAGGGACTTTCACCGTGGTATATTTTCTGCATGTCTTACCTTCCCTCCAAGGTTGCTAACTCCTGGTCATGGTCTGAATCTGGAAATGTCCCCCCTTCCCCTGCCCGTCAAAAAGCTCAGCTTTTGAAAGCACTGTCCCCAACGCAGAAAGGTTCAGAGGTGCTGCTTTTAGGCAATGGTGAAGATGTCACTTCATCAGTGGGTTAATCCTTTTGATGGATAACAATTTGAGTGGGTTACTGGGAGGTAACTGTAGTCAGGTGGCATAGCTGGAGGAAGTAGGTCACTGAGGGTGTGGCCTTAGGGATTATACATTGTCCCTAGCTCCCTTGTGTTCTCTCTCTCTCTCTCTCTCTCTCTCTCTCTCTCTCTCTCTCTGTCTCTTTCTTGCCTTTTCTCTTTTCTTCCTGGCTGCCCTGAGCTGAGCTGCTTTCCTTCACCTCACCCTTCCATCATGATGTTCTGTGAGTCCAAAATAAACTTTTCTTCCTGTCAGTTTTTCTTATCAGGTTACATTTTTTTTTTAAAGTGGGAATTGGACCCAGGAGTGTTCTACCAGTGAACCACATCCCTGCTGTTTTCATTTTTTGTTTTGAGACAGGTCTCACTAAGTTTCTGAGTTTTGGCCTCAAACTTGCAATCCTCCTGTCTCAACCTCCCAAGTTGCTGGGACCGCGGATATGTACCAGGGCACCTGACTTCTAGCTGACTAACATGCCCCTTGACAGCAACACCTATGCTTCTTTGTTTCTCCAAACACTTAGAACTGCATCTTATCCTCTGGATACACTTGATGAAGCACAGGCAATAAGCAGTCTTGGTGGGTGCTGGGAACCCTCCATCCGCCCGGACTTGGCTGGGCTGCAAAGATGGCTTCCAGGACATTTTTGTTTACGAAATTACTTTCCTTCATTTTCCTCTTATCTCCAGAGATGCCACCTGCTTTCAGCCTCATGAGACACAATCATCAATCAACATTTACTCAACAGCTATCGTCCTGCCAGACACAGCAGGATGCTTTTTGTCAACCTCTTAATTTAATCTGTTTTAGGTAGAAGCCAGACAGAAAGGATTTCCTTCCACCCATCAATCCCCGCTATTGCTTTTCTTTGGGAAACCAACTCTTGATTTAAAAGCTAAGATTACTTCATTTTCCTGGAATCTTGGAGGTGGGAGGATACGAAGACATGAGCAGGTCCAAGGAAAACAGTCATGGAGAAAATGGGGGACAATCTGTATCATAGAACCTCAGGTGGAAAGGTCCGTAGGGACCAGACACACATCCTGAACACTGCTTGGTGGAAACAGGAAGTCCCCAGGCGTGGGTACCATTAGGTTGCACGAGGAGCTGATTGAGTTGTTTGTTTTTCACTTATCTTTGTGCTAGTTGTGGTGATAGGCTGTCACGTCCTGCTGGAGGGACGTGTGGTTACTCCCAGTTATTTTTTTCTGAACTCTTTCCTGGTGTTAGCTGCCCTTCTTCCATCTCAGCCCTGTGGCTCATATGCAGTGCCCAGGGGTGAGATGCACAGGGTTCTGGAATCTGGTGTCCAGCATTTGAGTCTAACCCTGCCATTCATTACGATGCATGCAAACCCCCAACTGCCCTTCCTTCTTCTGGAACTGAGGCGGAGGCTCCTCCCAGGGAAATCCTTGGTGTGCTTCTCTCCAAGCCACCCAGGAGGGAAAGGAGAATAAGGATCTCCCCAGCACAGGCTGTGATGGCCACTGGTCAGTTAAAAAGCAGCCAAATGAGATATTGATCAATTCAAAATTCATATAAAATAAACAATATGAGTGGATGTTTCTAAGAAGGGAAGGGGTGGGATTGGGGCTGGAAGAGAAGTTAAAAACAAAGGAAAGTAAAATAAAGGTGAAAGAGGACTTGTGCATGACACTACAAGTCACAAGCTGAAGTTTGTTTGCTTACTGATTTATTTTGCAGCACTGGGATGGAACCCCAGGTCTTGCACATGTTAGGGAAGTGTGGCTCCATTGAGCTACATCCCCAGCCCTGAGCTGAAGCTCATGATGGGTTTGAGTCTACGCATCCAAGGTCCAGTATAAGAAAGTGACATGAAATGGGGACAATGTCACAGGGCTGATGTGAGCATTTTTTTTTTAGGTGCCAGGATTAAACCCCCAGGAGTACTTTACTGAGACACATCCCCAGCTCTTTTGAGACAGGGTCTGTCTGAGTTGCTAAGGCTGGCTTTGAACTTGTGATCTTCCTGCCTCAACCTTCAGAGCTGCTGGGTTTACAGGCATGTGCCCCTGAGCCCGGCTTGACGTGAGGACTGAATGAGATTACAGGAGGAATGCCCCAGCGCTCAGTCAACATCACAACTCACCTCCAACTCTCCTGGGTAGGGGGTGTTTCAAGGAAGTTCCAGAGAGGAAGTGATACTTGAGTTGCTTTTACTTATCTATGTGCTAGTTGTGGTGATAGTCTGTCACGTCCTGCTGGAGGAACATGTGGTTACTCCCAATTATTTTTTTCTGAATTCTTTTCTGGGTGGAGCTTGGAGAAGAGTATGTTCCAGGAAGTGGAGTCTGCATGGGCAAAGGCACAGAGGGGCACCATTTTGGAAATAGTAGGGTTTAGTGTGGTTGTAGCAAAAGGTATCTGTTGATTTGTACATGGAGATGTTCAATGCAGGTCCCCAGAGTTTTGGGACATAAGTTTCATGCAGGGCTAGGATGACTGTGGAGTCTATCACATAGTGCAGTTGTTGACTCTGTAGCAGAGCGCACACATGTTCTTTCTTGAGAGTAGAGGGTCATTTTTAGTAATGCCTCTGGGACAATGTCCCCACATTGGAACTGTTCTAACTAGCCAGTGTGTATGGTCACTCTGAAGTTCACCCTGTAATTCACTGTCACTTTCTGAAACTTGAATCCTACCAGACTGTGATAGGATAGGAGCCTGATTTTTTAAAAAAGATGAGCATAAACATTTGTTGAGCATATACTGTGTGCTGGGTTCCAGGCTAAACGTGTTACACAAATTATCTAGCTTGTCCCTCATAGCAAGCCTTTGTGGCAAATATAATTACTACACAATTTTCCAGTTGAGGAAACTAAAGCTTAGAGTAACTTTCCCAATACCCCACTAGAGGTATAAAAGGATTTAAAATTGAGTTTTGATTTTTAAAACATGATTTTGATAGCAGATTACTTTAAGAATTTTTTTTTGGGTTTCTTTTAGTCACAGTGTGTTTGAGATTTGTGCTCTTAATTGTCTCAGCATGCCCTTTCTTGTCATTCCTGAGTTTTCCCATTGTATCACTGTGCCACACAATTTGTTAGTTCATTCTCCCATCGATGGGCATTTGTGCCGCTGCTAGTTTTGGGCTGTTATGAAAACGGCTGCCATGCATATTCTTGATCAAATGTTTTTGTGGACATATATTTTCACTTCTCTTGGACAGATTGCTGGGAGTGGGTAGGAGCATGTCAAAATGTCACAAGACCCTGACAAACATTCTCTAAGGGATCCTCCCATCTATACTCCTATTAGCAAGGAAAGAGCATTCCAGTTGTTCCACCTGCCTTCTCACCCTTGTTGTGGCCTGAATTCATTTTAGTGATTTTAAGGGCTGTCTTATTGTGTCCATTTTTGGGGGGAGGGGAGTGTGACATTTAAAAAAAATTTTAAATGTGTGTTAATGTCTTATCTCAATACCTTATGTTAATACCTTATTTATGCAACAAATAGGTAAAACTATTAAAGTTAGTGATGACACTTTTTTTTAATTAAAAAGATAGAAGAAGGCAGGTCTGTAGCTGTGTATGACTAAATCTTCCCCAAAGATTGTGACCTTTCAAACTGAGGTAATTGCTTATGTATCTATGTGTCTACTTCCTGTTTTTAAAAAAATGTGGTAAAATTTACATAGCTTATTTTGAGACAGGGTCTAGCTAAGTTGCTGAGGGTGGCCTTCAACTTGTGAGCCTCCTGTCTCAGTCTCCTGAGTCACTGAAATTCAGGTGGGCCCTTTTGCATCTGGTTCGTATTTTAACCATTTTTAGGCAAGTCCTCAAAGCCCCCACCCCATTTTTTCTTAGTACTGGGTTTTGAACCCGAGGCCTCCTGCATAGTAGGAAAGTACTCTGTCACTGAGCTACCTCCCCAGCAGCTTTGAGCCACTCCTAAGTGTGCACTTCAGGGGCACCAAGCACACCCCACCCCCACCATCTCTGTCATCCTCACTGTGGTTTTAAATGGCACCTCTCTGATGACCCAGGACGCCAACACCTTTTCATGTGCTGTTAGTATTCATTCATCTTTTCTGTGTGAACGTTCTGACCCATTTTTATTTTTTAAATTCTTTTTAGTTGTTGATAGACCTTTATTTATTTATACATGGTGCTGAGAATTGAACCCAGTGACTCACACATGCCAGGCAAATGCGCTACCGCTGAGCTCCAGCCCCAGCCCTGGCCCATTTTTTTTTTTTTTTTTTAAAGAGAGAGTGAGAGGGATAGAGAGAGAGAGAAAGAGAGAGAATTTTAATATTTATTTATTTTTTTTCTTAGTTCTCGGCGGACACACATCTTTGTTGGTATGTGGTGCTGAGGATCGAACCCTGGCCGCACGCATGCCAGGCGAGCGCGCTACCGCTTGAGCCACATCCCCAGCCCCCCTGGCCCATTTTTAAATACCTGATTTGCTTGCCTTTTTTACTGGTGACTCGGAAGAGTTCCTTACCTATTCTAGGCATCCAATTCTTCTAGTCCACTGTAAGGAACATGTATTCCACAGATTTCCCCCAGGGTGTGGCTTGCCTAGCTCATTTACTAAATGATGTCTCTTGGACAGAAGGTTTTACTTGTGATGTGATCTAATTTTCAATTCATGATGAGGCTTTTTGGGTCCTAAGAAAATATTTGCTTACTTTAAGGCTGCAGAGATACTTTCTTAAGTTTCCCTCCACCCCCAAAAGCTTTGTGGCTCTGTCTTTTATATTTATGTCTGTGATCATTTTTTAAATCAACTGATCAATTGTTTTTAAGATCTGTTTTGCGGATGAATAAGTTCGAGGGCAAAGTACGCGTTTTCCCTCCTGCTTTTCAGTTGTGTCAGCACTATTTGTTAAGGAAGCCTTTCGTCTTCAGTGAATGGCCTTGGTGTCTTGGTAGAAAGTCAGCAATTGATCATGCTTGTATGAATCTATTTCTGGACTCTACAATCCCCTCAATCACCCATAGATTGAGGGGAGTGAATTGGTTTATAGGTAGCCTCCTAACTGCTGACCACAGAGGCCCAGAGCTGCTCTGTGGCCGTGTCTCCTCATCTGTTTACGGATCTTCATTTGGCAGGAACGTCCCCTCCCCGGCCCCACACACGCATGAGCTCACACTGAAACTTCTGTGGGACTGAAACCGCAGGCTGCATTTAGAAGGCGTTGTGCAATGTTGGCCATTTCCTAAGAATCGCTGCGCTGCGTTGGTTGGGATTCCTAAATTGGAAGTTTGTTTTCAGATGTTCTGTTGCTGACCGGGGGAGGCGTTGAGTGTGAACGTGGATGTGAATATGTGGGGTTCTTTGCACTGGTCAGTGAGCACTTGTCCACACTTTTCCATGGGGCTCATCAGCTAGGAAGCTGGGATCTGCCAGTGGGTTTTGCACAAGTCCCTGAGACACCTGGAACATCTATAGCCCTCTGAGTCTTCCTTTAGAAAAGGAAGGAGGGTGCCCTGAGGACCTGTTGATAGAGTCTTGAATTCAGAGCAGTCAGAAAGGCTGGGCCTCCTTCAACCAGGGAATAGCAATGGGCATAAACTGGTGAGAGCACAGAGTCTGGGAGCACAAGGATCAGAGTGTGAACTCTGACTTTTTTACACGCCAGATTTTGATCTCAGATGAATCACTGGCAACTCTGAGCCTCATTTTTCTCATCTGCAAAATGGGGATAACCATTGTCCATTCTTCCTAGGGTCACTGTGTGGATGGAATGAGGTGATACCAGAGGAGAATCTCTCAGTGAACAGGTGGTTATTAATGAACATTCAGGAAGCGCGTTGCCTTAAGGTGTCCAGCAGTCTTAGGTGCCTGGTGTGATGGTTGAAAACCAATGAATCGGCCATGTTTATATGCACATCACCCTGAAATATACTTTAGTGGTCAAGGCCCAAAGCTAGGCAGACATTGGCTCAGATGTCCCTCTTTCGCTGTGGGTCATTGTGAACGTGGACCTGCTGTCCGACTTCCCTGAGTCTTGGCTTCTCCATTTGTACCAAGGAGATACAGTGTTTCCCAGAGTCGCTGCCAGGCCTCCCACAATCTAGGCTCTCGCCAGCGATGGTCCTTTCTCTTCGCAGGGTGTCTTCCCCCAGTTTCAGTGTGTGCGTGTGCACGTGTGTGTGTGTGTGTGTGTGTGTGTGTGCATGTGTGCGTGTGTGTGGGGGGGGGTTAGGGTGGGGCATTTCTGGGCGGCAGGGAGGGCTGAGAAGTCACAAGGGCTGGGATGGTGGCTGGGAGAGAGGGCACAGGCAGTGCAGTGACAGAGGCTCAGGGTGTTATGTGGGGTGCTGGGGAGCCGTGGGCATCTCCTCTTCCTATGTCATCAGGACCAGGGGGGCTGGACAAGGTGCTGCAGGTCTATGGCAAACGTGAGCGCCAGCACTGTGCCTCTGCTGTTCCCATGGAGAACCTGCAGGAAGACGGTGCTGGTGCCTACTGGGGAACAGCGCAAAACATGGCGGACCAAGGGTCAGAGGGGAGTTGTAGTGGCCCAAAGCAGGAAGCCTCCCCGGTGTGCGGGAATGTATGTGTCTAAGGGTTTGGGTCTGAGTCTGTGTCTGTTAGTCAGCTTTTAGTTGCTATGATCAAATTACCCAACAAGAACTCCCATAGAGGAGGAAAGGCTTATTTAGGGCTCACGGTTTCCGAGGTCTCAGTCCATGGTCAGCTGACTCCATTGCTCTGGGGCTGAAGTGAGGCAGGGCATCATGGTGGAAGGACCTGGTGGAGGAAAGTTGGCAGCTCATGGCAACCAGGGAAGGAGGGCGAGAGAAGAAGGGTCCATGGACAGACACAGTCCACGTCATGCTCATGTTCCCTGTGACCTGCTTCCTCCAGCCATGCCCCACTGTCCGTGGTTACCGTCTAGTAGTCGCTTCACATTATTAATCCATCAAATGGATTCATTCACTGATGAGGTCACGGCTCCCATACCTCATCATTTCACTTCTGAACATTCCTGCGCTGCCTAACACATGAGCTTTTTGGCCAACATCCAAACCATAATAGTGTCTCTCTCAGAGAGCATGCCGGGTCTATATGTGGGTTTTGTGTGTACCTGTATTTGTGTGCATTTGTGATACATGTGTGCTGTATCCACAGGTGCTTTCTGTTTGTGTATGTATGGTATCTGTGTCTTTGTGTGCTTTGTGCATATCTCTTGTGTAGGCATAGATTGTGTCCGTATGTGTTTTGTGTCTATGTGTGTATTGTGTGCATATCCGTACCTGTGTTTCATTGTGTACCATGCATATATATGCATGTTGTGTCTGTAGGCATTTGGGGTCAGTGTTGTGAATATGTGTGTGCTTGCCGGGTAAGGGTGTTGGACTTGTGTTCTGTGTGCATGAGTGTGTTGGGTCCGTGTGTGTCCACAGTATATGCATGTGTTGTGTGTACCATGTCTAATGTGCACGTGTGTGTTGATCCTTGCTATTGTCACAGGACTTGGGGTGAATCTCGGTGCAGTGCAAGGTGGACTTCAGAGAAGTGTACTCTGGGGTTGGTGGCAAGGGCCTTGGCTGGGTTGAGGGCTGGGCCTCTCAGCCTCTGCTCACCCAGAAATCAGAGTGTCACAATGTGCCACCCATCTTGGCTGTCTCTGCTAGTTTCTGATGGGGACAAGTCAAGTGGCGGGGGTGGGAGGCAGAGGCAGGCGACCACATTCCAATTTATCCACTGATGGGTCGGTGGAAACAGGGGCTGACGAGGAACAGGTGGCAGAACTGTCTATAGAAGCCTCCTCAAGGTGGGGCCGGGCTGGGCTTGCAACTTGGGTGTCAGCTTCTGAGACCTGTCGCAGCACCACCCCCTCTGTGGAGCCTCCCGGCCTCTCCAGTCACGTGAGGTCATGCCCATCCTCTGGGCCTCCGTACCTCTTGTCACACTGAGCTGGTTGCATATATCTCTGTCCTGCTGCCTTGCAAGGCCCCTGCCTTGTCCATCTCTGAAGTCCCCCCACCTTGGTACTGAGCCTGCCTCTGAGTAGACAGTCGGCAGCGGTGGCTGAATGTGGCGAGTGAGGCGCACAACACAGAGGTGCACGTAGATGTTTCCATCAGAACCTAGCCTTTCAGTAGTTCATGGACAAGCAAAAGGAGTATAAAGAGATGTGTTTTTAAAAAGTCAGCCCTGATTTTGACAAATTTCACTTCTTTGGCTTTGAAATGGGTTATCCAGTGAATGCTGGCACCCAAAGAGAGCTTTCTTGGCCAAAATGAAGAACCTAGAAGAGACCTTAGTTGAGGGCAATTATTACAAATGACTCCAAAATAGGTTTCAGATGGAAAAAAAAAATTCAGCTTTATATTGCCAGGAAAAATACAAAGCTTGAAAGCGATGGCATTTGGGAAGGCACGGTGTCCCAGGTCCTGTTGTGCTGAACGAGATCCACCGGGCCACTGGGAGAAGACGAGATGAGGGGCGCAGAGGTGCTCTGGAAGGTGCACGATGCTGTTCTACTGGGAGGCATGATCTGAGAAGTGGTTTGCCTCTGCTGGGACCTGGTCTCTCCCCAGATGCTCTATGGCCTCTGCTGGCAGAAATGTCTTTGAAGTAGAGATGTCCCTGGCTTGAAGGTCCACTTTTCTTTTGGTACCAGAGATTGAATCCAGAGACACTTCATGGCTGAGCCACATCCCAGCCCTTTTAATGTTTTATTTAGAGGGAGGGTCTCACCATGTAACTTAGGGCCTCGATAAGTTGCTGAGGCTGGCCTTGAACTCAAGAACCTCCTGCTCAGCCTCCCAAGCTGGGATTTCAGGTTACACCCCCACACCTGGCCCAAGGTCCACTTTTCGCCTCTTTCTTGCCTGGTGGACCTCCTCTGTGGCTCTATCTGGACCAGTCAGTAGGGTGGACATGACCTGGCTGCATCACTAGAGGCTCTGAGAGAAACGAGGAGCAAATGAGCAAGGAAGTCACTGGCCCTCCCGCAGCTCACCCCCTGTCCTCCCTGCTCCTGGTCCTCCTGAGAGTGCCCAGCTCAAGCCGGCTCTGTTGTGATCTGGGTGAACCAGCCTCAGACAGGCTGCCGTGGGGAGATGGGCAGGACCTCTATTTGCTAGTTATTTGGAGGAGCCAAATCCTTGACCCTCAGCACTGAGTCCTTCTCTGACAGGCTTGAGGGGGTCATCAGAGGCTCTGACTCTTCTCTGTCTGTGCACTGTGATGAGGGACAAGGACTCTGTTTGACCAAACTGGAAAAGGTTTCCGCCTACCTCCCCAGGGTTGGAGGTCTGGACCCTGACCTGAGCCGGTGGCTCTCTGGGTCGCAGTCCTGTCTGCCTGTCTGCCTTTGCCGTCACTTGTGTACTGATGATTCGTCCCCTTTGCTTTTCCTGCTCCCGCCTCTGGGTCTCATGTAAGATTGCTCACAACTGTTTGTGGGATAAGCTCACGAGAGCAGGAACCAAGTCTGTCTCGGTCACTCCCAAGTCCCCAGAGACCAGCCCCCAGAGCGAGGCAGGCCTTGAAGGAGTACTCAGTCCATGAGGGGACAGATGAGTCATGCTGCTGCTGGATCCCAAAGCTGAAGGCGTAGAGAGAAGTGGTCAGGGACGACGCCTGCCAGTGGGTCTCCCGTTTCCTGCCTCTGTGGGGGCTGTAGATCTGTACTCTAGTGGGGTGTGGCCCTCTGGCTCAGTCTGCAGAAACAGCAGCGAGGCTCGCTCTAGGAAGGCCGCAGGTTTTACTCATTTCTCTTGACCTTGCTTCTCCCCTGGCCTGCACCAGCCTCTGGGGACCAATGGCAGTGAGACCCCCACCCAGCTTCCATCCTTGGCACCAGACTCCCGTGCCCGTCAACGTCTCACTCGGTCCTCCCGGCATGCCCAGGGAGTGTCTCAGGGCGAGTGACCACCAGGCCTTGTCATGTTCTGCTCCTGCTCAGGCCTGTTTTGCTGATGGTCACTGTCCTCGAAGCCGGCTGAGTGAACATAGTGGTGTGGCTGGTGGCAGGCTTCAAAAGTCAATGTAGAGGTGCCCAAGAGAGCCCAGCTCTGCTGGCCCTTCCTCCCTTCTGGGACTCACCTCTGCCACTAGGCCTTGAAGCTGTGCTGCCTGTACCTCTGTAGCTCACAGAGAGTGGGCAAGGACATTTTTGTCTCCTGATGCTTATGGCCATCTCTACTTTAGCTCAGTCCACGCCCAGGGTCAAGGAGAAGGACTTTGATCTCTGGGTGCCTCTCTACCACCTCTTCTTGGTCTCTAGATCTTTTTCCCAAATGTAAGTGGACCCCTGGAGGTGGCTGGAGCCCTAGTTAATTAGACAGGACTGAACTTGTCTGCGCCCCAGCTCTGGACAGTGGAGTGGGCACCTCAACATTTTGAAGGAAGTGGTGGCCCCATGACTAATGTCAAGGTAACCGATTTCTTTTATATACATATAAAAGAAATATATATATTTTATTTATTTAGTTGTTGTTAAACCTTTATTTTGAGACCCGCGTGTGGCGCAGGCCAGGACCCTGAAAATAAACAGCCGCTGCCCGGCGAGCCGCCTTCTCCGGGCCTGCGTCCCGAGTCTCCGCTCCCCGCGGGCCCGCTCCGACGCCGAGAGATCTACCTGCAGCCATGAGCAGCAACGAGTGTTTCAAGTGTGGACGATCTGGCCACTGGGCCCGGGAGTGCCCAACCGGGGGAGGCCGCGGTCGTGGAATGAGAAGCCGCGGCAGAGGTTTCCAGTTTGTTTCCTCGTCTCTTCCAGACATCTGTTACCGCTGTGGTGAGTCTGGTCATCTGGCCAAGGATTGTGACCTTCAGGAGGATGCCTGCTATAACTGCGGCAGAGGTGGCCACATCGCCAAGGACTGCAAGGAGCCCAAGAGGGAGCGGGAGCAGTGCTGCTACAACTGTGGCAAACCAGGCCACCTGGCTCGTGACTGTGACCACGCGGACGAGCAGAAGTGCTATTCTTGTGGCGAGTTCGGACACATTCAGAAAGATTGCACCAAAGTGAAGTGCTATAGGTGTGGTGAGACTGGTCATGTAGCCATCAACTGCAGCAAGACAAGTGAAGTCAACTGTTACCGCTGTGGCGAGTCAGGGCATCTTGCACGGGAATGCACAATTGAGGCCACAGCCTAATTATTTTCCTTTGTCGCCCCTCCTTTTTCTGATTGATGGTTGTATTATTTTCTCTGAATCCTCTTCACTGGCCAAAGGTTGGCAGATAGAGGCTACTCCCAGGCCAGTGAGCTTTACTTGCCGTGTAAAAGGAGGAAAGGGGTGGAAAAAAAAAAAAAAAACCGACTTTCTGCATTTAACTACAAAAAAAAAAAAATTTATGTTTAGTTTGGTAGAGGTGTTATGTATAATGCTTTGTTAAAGAACCCCCTTTCCGCGTCACTGGTGAATAGGGATGGATGAATGGGAAGAGTGGAGTCCGACCAGTAAGCCCGCTCTGGGCTTCTTGGATAAGTTCCCATGTAGGAGGTAAACCAATTCTGGAAGTGTCTTGGAACTTCCATAAGTAACTTTAATTTTAGCATAATGATGGCCGTGGATTGCCTGACCTCAGTAGCTATTAAATAACATCAAGTAACATCTGTATCAGGCCCTCACGCAACATCCAGTTAAGTGGGAGTAAACAAAATAAGTCGAAAGTGTGTGTTGATGGCTAAGGCAAGAGCACCCAGGGTAAAAAAAGTCTAAAAACAAGAAACAGCTTCTCCGCAGCACCTAATGCTGCTGCTGGACCTACAGATGGTGACGGCAAAGGTTTAGAACACATTGCTTTTTGTTTTTCAAAGACGAAATCTTAAAAAAAAACAAAAAAAACAAAAAAACCCAGAGTCAACATCGATGCTCGAGAGTTAGCATAATTTGGAGTTATTCAGGAATTGCAGAGAAATGCATTTTCACAGAAATCAAGATGTTATTTTTGTATACTATATCACTTAGACAACTGTGTTTCATTTGCTGTAATCAGTTTTTAAAAGTCAGATGGAAAAAGCAACTGAAGTCCTAGAAAAAAAAATAGAAAAATGTAATTTTAAACTATTCCAATAAAGGTGGAGGAGGAAGGGGAAAAAAAAAAAACAAACCTTTATTTTATTTATTTACATGCGGTGCTGAGAATTGAACCATATAAGTGCACTACCGCTGAGACACAGCCCCAGGGTAACCTAGTTCTGTATTGTGATTTGTGTCCCAACCTCATTCCAGGGCGTGCCTGGGGTCCTCATGCTATGTCATGAGGTTTGGAAGGTCATTATCAGCTGACTGCTAAGCCCTGCCTCTGGTTGCCGGGTGCATGGACACTCGTTCGTTCACCAACTCACACAGCACACTTTTCTGAGCCCCTGTTAGGAGCCAGTCACTGTATTCAGGACTGGATATAGGAAGAGGGATCAGACATGCTGCCTTCTCTGGGTGGGTTTTGTCTTATTGAACAGGGGACACAAACACCCTCACTCTGGCTTCCGCTAATGGGAAGCACCTGCAGGCGATGGTGAGAGGCAGGAAGACAGGTGGCGGCTCCTGTTGCCCAGGCGCCCCTCTGCTGGGTTGGCAGTTCTGTCCATCCACTGAGGGCTGTGGTCCCCGCTGGGTGGCCCTCTCCCTCAGCCCCTGCTGGGTTCTGACTACTGCCCCCTCCTCTTTCTGCCTGAGACTCAGAGGTGGTGAGAGCTCCCTGGTATTTCTAGTCCCCGGTTTTCTGTCCATCTTTGCTGGTTTCCCTTAACTCCCCCTTGCCTTTGCAAATCTTCCCTTCATTGAGTTACCCCCAATTATGCCACCCAAGTGTGCCATCTGCCCGCCACTGGCGCTCTATCAGCCCAGGGTTCTTCTGCTCCCTTTGGATTAGAAGTCACCAAGAGAGGATCGGCACCAAAGGAACCAGGTTTTATTGGGGCTTGTGCTCTGGCACAAGAGAAATGGCACCCGGGACAGGGTTCCCAGACCGGCTTTTGGAGAGGCGTCAGGGAGATCTGTGTAGTTGGGCAGGTGTCTGCGCAGGTGCATTGGCGGCTGCTGCTCATGGTTCAGGATTTTTGTTCTCCCCAACAGGGTCTGCGCCCAGCGCACTGATCTGCTCATATGCATTGGGTCGCTTTGTGCTCAGCCGGCACAGTTGACAGTCGAGGGTTCGCTCTCACCACCCCAGGTACGATGCTTATAGCCCGGAATTCTGCTCACTCAGAGGAGGCTGTGGGGAAGGCTCTTTGCAAGATTTAAAGGAAGCAGGTGGCACAAAAAGAGCTAAACCAGCTTCTCATTAAAGACAAAAAACATAGTTGGGAATCAGGCCTCTCTTATTCTGCCTCACTGGGACCCTGTGGCTCTGCCATTTCTTGCTGATCTTTGCATCCACTGTGCCTGCAAGTCGACAGTCATTAAATGACCAGATAATTAATAAAAATGTGGTACAGCCCATAAGGGCATTTTAGCACGGCAGGGTGAATGTCCAGCCTCCCACCCTGCCTCCAGATACTCTGCGTGCCTGGAGCATTTGAGAACACAGCGATCAATAAACATGTTGTTAGTCGGTTTTAGGAAGTTTGGGGCCTCTCCTTAGAAACTGAGTGCCCTCTCATGCTAATTATTATGAGAGTCAAAGCCACAGTTTCTGTCATTATTAGCAGTTTTCTTGTCTCCAGATTCTTCTTTTTCTGAGCCACTGTGTTCCCCAAATTTTGATGTGATGGGGTAACAAAGTGCAGTGTAGAGAGAGAGCCAAGGGAGGTAGGAACCGAGACTTATCTTAGTTCAGCCAACCGCAGCTCCCAAGTCCCCCAGGTGGGACAGGGAGACCGATGAGACCAGAGGAGAGTCTGAATTCTCCACTGGAGCACTGGCTAATCCTGGAAGGTTCCGGGCAGTGTGTGCTGTGGTTTACATATTAAAGTGACCCCTCCCTGTGAGAAGGACAGATTGGACATGGACACAGAGAAACTGGGAATGAGTCAGAAGGCTCCGCAGTCACTCAGGGTGCGATGGTGGTGGCTTGGAGAGGGGGCAGATGTACAGACAGAGGGGTCAAGATGTACAGCCCTGAGGGGGGATTTTTGTTATTGTGGTCATTTTCATTTTTCTTTTTTTTTTCTTTTTTTTGGGCAGAACTGTGTGGGCTCTCTCCTATCCAGCGAGGAGGTCCACAGAACAGGGCAGAGGAGAGTGTGGCTGCGGAGTCTCTCTAATCAAGACCTCCGGAGACCAAGCAGGAAGCAGGTCTGATTTTATTGTGAAGTCACCATGTACATACACTTGGGCAGTAGCTCGGCAGATTACAGGCAGCCAGCAATGCGATTTCTGGCTAACTGTCCTTGCAGTGACCACTCGAGGAGTGGGCCGTGAGCAAGCGCAGGGACTGCAACACATGGCCTCACGCCCAGGGCTGTGCCTGTGGGGTAAGCATCTGCCACTCACACACCTAGCACGAGGGGTGTGGCCTGCCACCAGACGTCCTTAACGTATGGCATGTATGCAGTCCTCCACACACTTGTCCCCACGTTTCCCCCCTCTGACTGTGCTGCAAGGACTTCAGCCAGCATTGCTGTTTTTCGTTCGGTGACCTTTACATGGTTACATAAGAGTCTCACAACACAAGAAGAAATTATCAGTTATAAACAGTAGGGCCAGGATAATAGCATTATAAGGATGAGTTACATTGGCTGTCAGATTTCCCCCATGTTCAGTCAGTCCCTGGAAGAAAGAGGAGGTTGTTAGGATGGACACCTTGGTCTCATTGATTTTGACAGTTGCTTTGGTAAGGTTATGCCTAGTCATAACATAGTGAGCATCCCAAGTGCCCTTGATATACTGAGAAAAATGGGAGGAGTGGAAGGTTACATTTTCAAATACAGCATATTGGGTGACACAATACTATGGAATTCAGGGTCACAAGTGAGCTTTGCCACATAAACAGAATATCTAGTTGTTCCTGGTGGAGGTCTAGCTCTTGCTGAATGACTACGATGACAGTTCATTTAAGTTATTTTGAACCCCCAAGGCTTCTTCATGGCAGTAGACACATTGTTCACAGTCTGAGCTGTCTGGACACTCTGAGTGAGCCAAACAGTGACAGTGGCTGCGGCAGCGATGGCGGTCACCAGGGCAATAATCCCAGCGACGATGAGGCTAATTGCAAGCCTTGTCTGGTGTAGGGTCTCATTCAAAAGATTCTTCATCTCCTTGTCCCATGGACTCCGCCAATCTCTGGACAAGGTCACTGGAAGCCAGACTCCTGGGGGCACTCTGAGGATAAATATACGTTCAGCCATCATAGCAGGGGTGAGACAATTTGTGAGCCAGCAGGATGTACTGAGTGCACAAGGGATCTCTGGATGAGTGATATTTATGTCATCAGTATCATTGATTATTAGCACGGCAGTGGGTGGTGTCACACAAGCTTGTGCGCAGTGGGTAGGGGTATAATTTGGCATAAAGGCAAATCCATGGTCAGGGTCGACCCATTCATCCAGCCAGCTGCTGCCCATTTGATGGGCCTGGCAGCCAGCAATATTGGCATGATATCCATCTCACCATACTGATTCCCTACATAATGGTTGGTAATGGCTTATCCTGTATAGCAGGTACTGCAGTACCCCATGTGGTTTGGGGGCACACATTCTAGGGAGCTGCACCTGCCCAGGCACATAGGCGTTGTCCTTCCCCAGAGAAATTCCTCTCATCAAGGAGATAAGGTGTGGCAGTGACACATTGATTCCATAGGATGCTGTCATTATCTGAGGGGGGCTTTCCAAAAGCATTGCTGGGTATGTTGGCAGCAAGGGTTTCTTGCATTTGCCACGGGGGAGTCTATGGCTATAGGTAGCATTAACTATAACTATAGGTGAGTGAGAGGCGGCCCAACATATGGCTTATTATAGTTATCTACAAGAGTTTCATTGGCAAGAGCAAAACAGAGGAGACTGCCTGGATTATAGGTCTCATTCTCTACTATGGAGAAACAAACGGGCAGAGTAGGTCTGGAGATGCTGCATTCCAGGGTTTGGTTCCCTCCTGGATTGATAACTCAGGATCAATAAGGTTGAACTGATTAGAGAAGAGCTTAGTAAAGCTCCTTCCCAATTGGCCATTGCTGAAGGTGGTGGCCAAGTGACCAAAGCTCAGTTTACCTGATGGGGGGCTTCACTGTTAACAGTGAGGGCTGTACTCAATAGGACCATCATCTTAGGCCAGGGATGGGGTTGCCACCAGGCACAGGGGCAAGTCTGGTGGCTTAGTCAACAAGACCTTTAAGATCACTCCAGGTTACTTTACATGAGGTCTGTTTGCATTGTTGAGTTCTTTGCTTGTGGGGTTTCCCTCCAGAGCTAGTTCCTTCATCTTCTTGGTTGGTGGTTTTGGGGGTCCTGGGCTTAACTTTCTGGCAGGCACACCTAGCTGGGGTGAGGCTCCTGTTAGCATATACAAACCCTCGACCCATGGTTAGGAGGGGCCCGGGACCATCCCATGCATTTGTTATGGGATCCTTTCATGAGACCATAGGTAGATGGGAGGGCCCCGAGATGGGGGCCCAATGTTTATGGGCTGCTGTTTCTGTAGAAGATTTTGACAGTGAAAGAAAAATTAAATCAAATAAGGTTTTGTTGAAGGCATCCATGAGGGCCCTTGGTGTAGTTTCCCCCCTCGGTTTTGTAGCGTGGTCTTTAATTCCGTGTGTGTTCTTTCTATGATGCCTTGATCCTGGGGTTTATAGGGGATTCCAGTTAAATGCTGTATATGCCAACCATTGCAAACCGCTTGAAATGTCTTGCTGGTATAGGCTGGCCCTTTGTCAGTTTTCATAGACATGGGACACCCATAATTCCAAAACACTGAAGTAGATGGGAGGTGACCTTTTGTGGTCTCTCCTGTGCAGGCTGTGACCATTATAGACATCAATAGTTACATGAATAGATGTTAAATTTCCAAAAATTGCATAGTGAGTGACATCCATTTGCCATGAAGCACTAGGTATTAACTCTTGGGGATTCACTCCAGCAGGTGGTAAAGGGCCAATGAGGAGAAAGGGTGCATTTTTTGCCGTCTCTGACTGGCTGTCTGCAAGCCTCCTTAGTCCTGCTTTTATGCAACTGCCATGGCTGAGTCAGCAGAGAGACTTGAGCTGCTTGTGTCCCTATTTCCTGGGTGGCCAAAATCCAGTCACCCAGTGTGCCATTGCTTACTGGCACCACTGCTGCTCTATGTTCCTTATTTAGTCTGTCCCAGGTCAATCCCTTGGCTCAGGCCGCCCTGGCTCCTTCCTGAGACACCTTCCCTTCTACCGCCTCGTTTACCCTGTCAGTAAACTGGCAAGTCCTCAGGAGCTCTGTGCCTTAAGCCCTGTGTAGAAACTGTGCCTCCCCGGGCTGGTAGCTTCCTCCAGGCGCTCAGAGCACAGAGTCACACTTGATGGAAATCATTTGGTGGGCCTGGGGCTTCACTGCAGAGGGTCTGTAGACTCCCTCTCCCTGCGAGCACTCAGCTGGGAGGTCTACATTCCTGGGGTGGTTACGATCCAATCCCCAGCTGTTCACATCATCCTAGAAGAATGCCTTCCACTTCCAAAGTGTTGGGGCTCAAGAGCGGCTGTGGCTAGGTCTTTCCAGTCTTGAGGACAATTAAGTTTAAGACTGAGCGACTGGAGCATTTGCTCTGCAACCGCCCTCCCCCGTTCTCCCCCCCACTCCCCGGCCTATCCTCTTTAACTGCCTTCTTTACCTCCTTCAGGGCACCCAATCCTGTGGATACCCAGGGGCAGGGCGCTGTGCTGTGGGGCCTGCTGACTGGGAAGGCTGTACTCCCTCACCCCACTTCTCGTCTCTTACCTCACACGACCTTCTGAAGGATCTCTGCCTCCTGGAATGGGTTTCTGGGAGACCATGGCTTGGGCCTGTCCAGGGGCCTGGTCATCTCTAAGCTGTCACAGTCCCTTGCTGGCTTTGGCACTGCCTCATCAGGAGGCAGTTGTCATTGACTCAGGGAAGGGTATGACCTTTGCCTGTCAGTAGGAGGCGCACCTGCACCCCTTGTGGTCCCTCTTCCTGCGCCATGAGGCTGGCGGTCCCTGCCTTCTCCCTCCTGCACCTGCCGTGGTTGCTTGCTTGAGGTAGATTTTCGCCCCCACTCCTTTCCCCTTGTCTGTCTCCCACAGCCTCATCTCCCCTCAGGGCCATCATTATATGACAAGGGTCGGTTGCAGGGCCCCCTAAACTTTGCTGAATGGCTGTCACAATCGGAAAAAATGTCGTGGTAAAGTATACCCCTGCCTCACTTCAGCTTGCCACACATTTGCCATTATCTCGTCCCATGTCCTAGGATCAGAACCATCAGCAGTATTGATCCACAGATTAGTGTCATTGTTACACCCAGAGCCTGTGGGCTTCTCTTACTCAGGGTTAAACCTCTGGTGTCTAAGGGAGTGTGCAGCACTTGCAGCTGCCCGTCTTTGGTGGAACTTGGTAGGTTCCCCATTTCCCTTTCCTCACGTTCTGTGAGGGGCCACACCCTGTCTTAGAGGCTTACCTCTGGTCCCTGCTTGGGGGCCAGCTGTGTGGGCTCTCTCTTGTCCAGCGAGGAGGTCCACGGAACAGGGCAGAGGAGAGTGTGGCTGCGGAGTCACTAATCAAGACCTCCGGAGACCGAGCAGGAAGCAGGTCTGATTTTATTGTGCAGTTACCGTGTGCATACACTCGGGCAGTAGCTCGGCAGATTACAGGCAGCCACCAATACAACTCTGGCTAACTGTCCTTGCAGTGACCACTCGAGGAGTGACCATGAAGCAAGCGCAGGGACTGCAACACATAGCCTCACGCCCAGGGCTGTGCCTATGGGGTAAGTGTTTGCCACTCACCCGCCTAGCACGAGGGGAGTGGCCTGCCACACAGATGCCCTTAACATATGCCATGTATGCAGTACTCCACGCACTTGTCCCCACACAGAACCATCAGGACTTCTCTGAGAAGGCGAGGAGCAGTAAATCTGCTGGTAAATCTGTCCTTGTTGATAGCAGCCTCCAAGATACGACTGTGGTGCTCTCAGACCTTGAAGTCCAAGTACAAAGAGTTCAAGATCAAAATCATTAGAATGTAAAAAACCCCAAGTGGAATTGCAAAAACTGAAAACAGAAATGCCCCAAACATAAACAGTTATATGAATAAAAAGAAAATGCTAAAACCCTAAATGAAAAATTGGTAAATCCCATGAACCCACAGACTCCTTCCTGCAGACAGGGGCACTTGGAGGGACAAGGTCCTCCAGTTTATGTCCTTGGGAGATGGGGCCTTTTCCCTATTCTTGGCAGAAATCTCCATGAATTGGCCAATTTAAGAGTATCTTTTTTAAAAAAAAATTTTAGTTGTAGATGGACATAATATCTTTAATTTATTTACCTATTTTTATGTGGTGCTGAGGATCCAACCCAGCACCTCCCGCATGTGAGGCAAGCACTCTGCAGGGAGACAGGGTCTCCTGGGTCGGAGATTCACAGATTGCAGTCGACTTTCCGGGAGGCTCCCTACGTGAAGGACAGCGCAGCAGATTCCCCTCTCTGCCCTTGGTTCATTCTCTGAAGTGCCCCTTGGCCCTCTTCCCCTTTTATCAAATTAGCAAGAAGCTGGGAAATTAAAAAGGAAGTAGGCGAGAAGGAGAAGCTCAAAGGGAATTGGAAGGAGCAGGAGTGGGTGCCCTGGGCTGTTCACATATCTGGATTCTAGAGAGGACCCAGATTTGCTGGGGACAACAGCCAGGGAGACAGGGCCATGTGGCTGTCCCCAGCTCTGCTCCTCCTCTGCCTCCCAGGTGAGTGGACTGTGTGTGTGTGTGTGTGTGTGTGAGAGAGAGAGAGAGAGAGAGAGAGAGAGAGAGAGAGAGAGAGAGGCTTGTAAGCAGGGAAGTGGAAGAGAAGGAAGCCTCTTCCCAGGAGCAGAGGGCCCCTGCCAGCTCTTACGTATGTGACATTTTATGGAATTCAAGATTTTCCAAGCCAGAAGGAGCCTGGAAGCTTCTCTTTGGTCTGGCTGCTCATCTGCTTCTGGGATCTTCTTGATTGGAGAAACTGGAGACTCAGGACGCAATTGGCTCTGGAGAGGCTGGCTGTGAGCCTGGATAGAAGGACCCCAAGCTCTCCAGGCAGGCTCCTTTCAGAAGCTGCACATGCGATGGCTGTGACCTATGATTTGCCCCTTGGTAGATTCCCACTGTGGGGAAGTGTGATGCTGAGCTCTGTCCGGGGCTGGAAGGAGGCATGCTGGGAATACACTGCCTCTAGGAAGGCACTGGTGCCCGGTGGGGTTCACTGCTCCTCCAGTCTTGGGGGGCAGGTGGCCGTGGAGTCCTTGGGGGACAACACGGGTGTGGAGCAGTGCTTTGGAAGTGAGAATTTCCCTATAATGCAGGGTCCAGGGCGCACAAGGTTCTTACTCGTTTTAGGACCGCAGAGAGATGGTGGGAGGGTAGAAGGGGGGGGGACAGGAGCCACTTTGCTTTGGCTCAGGGAGCAAAATGGAAGGTGGTAACTGTGGACGCACAGCTTAACTCCTGTTTCTCTCTCTCTCTCTCTCTCTCTCTCTCTCTCTCTCTCTCTCTCTCTTACACACACACACACACACACACACACACACACACACACACACAGAGGCATACCATGTGGGCACTCACACATACTCAACTTCAGACCAGGATCCTGTTCTTTCTGAGCTTGCTCAAGTGGTGGAGCTCGGCTGAGCCTCCCCTCCCGGGCTCACGGCCCTCCGCCCCCGGCAGCCGCTCCTCCTCTGTCATTCCTTCCACATCAGCATCTCACATTTTGCATCCCAGATTCAAATCCCTGCTTTCCTTCCAGGTCCCAAACGATCCCACTTGGTTATAGAGGGCAGCGTCCCTCATTCCCCTGAATGCATGGTGACAGCTGACACTCAGGTGCCAAGGCTGTGATGGGTGGAGATGGCCATGCCCCAACTCAGTGTAAAGAAACCTATCAGGGCCTCCTCTGGACCCAGCCCTTCTTCCCACACGTTGGTTCTTCCTGGAGAGCAGTTAGGATTATCACCAGAGGTTTATTATTCCTTCCTCAAGGACTCATGAAGGGCAGAGGAAACCAGAAGTTACACTTTGATTATTTTTGAAGTAAAATTTAAAATTAAGATGATTTTGCTTTTTTCTTATTTTATATTTGATACTTCTGTATTTACATAATGAAATAGCCCTCTTATGACTAACCCCATGGATCAAATGAGAAATGGTGGGAGATCAAACTAGAAATGAGTTCTTAGTTTATCTGTATTACTATTATGTATGAGTGCAGTTGGATAATCATTTAATACACACTGCTTAATAGACTAAGCCCAGCATGTTGAGGGTTCTATGTACTTTTCCCAACATTTTTTATTGGTACATTATACCCACATGTGATGATGGGGTTTGTTGTTGTATATTCATACATGCACAGAATACACAATGTAACAATGTCATTTGGCCAGTATTTACCCCACACTTCCCCCTCCCTCCCTTCCCCCCACCCCATGGTTCCTTTTCTCTACTGGTCACTCCTTTGATTTCATGAGCTCCACCCCCACCTTTCTTTTCCTTTTTCCTCTCTGGCTTCCGCACATGAGAGAAAGCATACGATCTTTGACTTATTTCACTTAACATAATGGTCTCCAGTTCCATCCATTTACTGACAAATGCCATATTTTCATTTTTCTTTATGGCTGAATAAAACTCCATTGTGTGTATATACCACATTCTCTTTATCCATGCATCCAGTGGTGGACACCTAGGCTGGTTCCACTATTGTGAATTATGCTGCTCTAAACATGGCATACATGTATCACTGCAGTAAGATGACTTCAGTTCCTCAGGATAAATTCTGAGGAGGGATATAGCAGTGTTTCCTTCTCTCCACATCCTCTCCAGGTTTATTACCATTTATATTCTTGGTGACTGTCTTTCTCCCTGGAGTGAGATGAAATCTCAGTGTCGTTTTGAATTGCATTTCCCTAATTGCTAATGATGTTTAATATTTATATGTATTTCTTGACCATTTGCATTTCTTCTTTAGAGAAGTGTCGTTTAATGCCTTTGCCCATTTATTAATTTGATTTTTTGGTGTAAAGTTTTTTGATCTCTTTACATATTCTAGATATTAGTTATCTGTCAGAGAGTAGCTAGCAAGTTTTTCTCCCACTCTGTAGGTCCTCTCTTCACATTTCTAATTGCTTTCTTTGCTGTGCAGAAACTTTTTAATTGGATCCTATCCCATTTATTAATTCTTGACATAATTTCCTGAGCTTTAGGGGTCCTAGTGAGAAAGTTGTTTCCTGTGCCTGAAAACTGGAGTTTTCTTCTAGGAGTTGCATAGTTTCGATCTTTGATTCATTTTGAGTTAATTTTTGTGCAGGGACATGTGGATGACCAGTTTTCCCAGCACCATCTGATCAAAGGGCTATCTCTTCTCCAGTGTGTTTTTGGCGTCTTTGCCAAGGATGGTATGACTGTAGAGGTGTGGGGTTGTCTCTGTGTCTTCTGTCCTTCACTCTTGGCCTGTGGATCTGTTTTAGGCCAGGACTATGCAGTTTTTTGTTACCACAGCTCAGTCGTGTAATTTGAAGTCAGCTCTTGTGATCCCTCCAGGAATGTCTTTTTTTGTCTTAGAATGATTTTGGCTATTCTGGATCTTTTATTCTTCCAAATTAATTTTTAGGACTGTTTTTTTCTAGTTCTCTGAAGTATGTCCTTGATGTTTGGTGGGGATTGCATTGAATCTGTCAACTGTTTTTGGCAGTATGACCGTTTAAAGTGATATCCGTTCTGCCTATCCATTAACATGGGAGGTTTCCCATATTCTCAGGTCTTCTGCAATTTTCTTCTTCAATATTTTATTGTTTTCGGGCTGGGGATGTGGCTCAAGCGGTAGCGCGCTCGCCTGGCATGCGTGCGGCCCAGGTTCGATCCTCAGCACCACATACCAACAAAGATGTTGTGTCTGCCGAAAACTAAAAAATAAATATTAAAAAAATACCTCTCACTCTCTCTCTCACTCTCTCTTTAAAAAATCATTAAAAATATTTTATTGTTTTCATTGTAGAGGTGTTTAACCTCATTGGTTGGATTTATTCCTAAATATTTTATTTTTTTGAGGCTGTTGTGAATTAAATTGTTATTCTGTTGGCGTATAGGAAAGCTAATGATTTTTTTGTATATTGATTTTGTAACCTGCTCCTTTGCCAAATTGGTTTATTAGCTCTAACAGTCTTTTGGTGGAGGTTTTTTTTTTTTTTTTTTTTTTTTTTTGCTCTTCCATGCATAGGATCGTATCATCTGCAAAGAATGATAATTTGACTTCTTCCTTTCCTATTTTTATCCCTTTTATTTCCTTCTGTTTCCTAATTGCTCTGTATTATTGCTCTAGCTGTATATTATTGCTCTAGCTGTATATTATATAGGAGTGGTGAGGGAGGACATCCTTGTCTTTTCTCAGATTTTAAAAGGAATGCTCTCAGTTTTTCTCCATTTACTATGAGGTCAGCTTTTTTCGTACAGAGCCTATATAATAGTGAGGTAGGTTCCTTCTATCCCTAGTCTCTTCAGTGTTTTGATCATGAATGGGGGCTGAATTTTGTCAAAGGCTTGCTCTGCATCTGTTGATGACTAAATGATTTTTATCCTTAATTCTGTTTATGTGATGGATTACATTTATTGATTTGCATATATTAAACCATCCTTGCATCTCTGAAATAAAACCCACTTGGTCATGGTGTGCAATCTTCTTCATATGCTGTTGAATATAATTTGCTAATATTTTATTAAGTGTTTTTGCATCTGAGTTTGCTGGGGATATTGGTCCATAGTTTTCTTTCTGTGATGAGTCCTTATCTGGCTTTGGTATGAGTGTTATATTGGCTTCATAGAATGAATTTGGAAGTGTTTCATTCTTTTCTGTTTCATAATAATTTGAGGAGTATTGGCATTAGTTCTTCTTTAAGATTTGGTAGAATTCAGCTGAAAATCCATCTGGTGCTGGGCTTTTCTTTGTTGAAGGCTTTTTATTACTGCTTTTATTTCAGTGCTAGTTATCTGTCTGTTTAGGTTTTCTCTGTCCTCTTGATTTCAGATTTGCAGATAGCATTTGCTTAGAAATGTGTCCATTTCTTCTAGGTTTTCCAGATTATATTGGAGAATAAATTTTCAAATTGTTCCCTAATGATCTGCTGGATTTCTGTGATGTCTGTAGTGATTTCTCTTTTTTCATCTCTGGTTTTATTAATTTGTGTTTTTTTTCTCTTTTTCTTTTGGTTAATTTGGCTAAAGGCTTATGAATCTTGCTTATTTTTTCAAAGAACCAACAAGCTCATTGTTTAATCGATCCTTTGTATGATTTTTTAATTCTCATTTTTATTGATTTCAGCTCTGATTTTAATCACCTCCATTCTTCTACTGGCTTCAGAATTGATTTGTTCTTCTTTTCCAAGGGCCTTGAGATTCATCATTAGGGTGTTTATTTGGGTTCTTTCTGATTTTCTTACGTAGGCACTCAGCTATAAACTTTCCTCTTAGAACTTCTTTCATAGTGTCCCAAGGGTTCTGATATGTTGTATCACTATTCCCATTTGAGTCTAAGAATTTTTAAATTTCGGGCTGGGGTTGTGGCTTGGCTGTAGAGTACTAACCTCACATGTGTGAAGCCCTGGGTTGGATCCTCAGCACCACATAAAAATAAATAAGTGAAATAAAGGTATTATATCCAACTACAACTAAAAAATAAATATTTAAAAATTTTTTTTAAAGATTTTTTTTAATTTCTCCCTTGATTTCTCCTATCATCATTCATCATTCAAAAGTGTGTTGTTCAATCTTACAAAATTACATATAAACTATATAATATATTACATAGTTTCTGTAGAGTTTTGCCATGTTGATTTCTAATTTCATTCCATTATGATCTGATAAGATGCAAGGAATTATATTGATTTTTTTTGTATTTGCTAAGAGTTGATTTATGGCCTATTTTGGAGAAGGTTCCATAAGCCACTGAGAAGAAAGTGAATTCAGCTGTTTTTGGATGAAATATTCTATAGATGTCTGCTAAGTCCATTGATTATAATATTTTTCAGGTACAAAGAGTTTTACTGAGTTTATATCTGGATGGCCTATCTAATGATCAGAGAAGTGTGTTGAAGTCACCCAGTAGTGTAGTATTGGGGTCTGAGACTTTAATTTGAGTAGTGTCTCCTTTATGTAATTAATTATACCCACATTCAGGGCATAAATATTTATTATTGTTATATCTTCTTGTTGGATTTTTCCCTGCCAATAGAAAGTGACCTTATCTCTTGTGATTAATTTTGGTTTGAAGTCTGCCTTGACATATATGAGAGTAGCTACTCCTCCTTGTTTTGGGGTTCCATTGTCAGCATATATCAATTTCCATTTTCACTTTCATTTTCAGCCTGTGGCTCTTTGCCTGTAAGGTGC
This sequence comes from Urocitellus parryii, assembly GCF_045843805.1. Taxonomy (NCBI): domain Eukaryota; kingdom Metazoa; phylum Chordata; class Mammalia; order Rodentia; family Sciuridae; genus Urocitellus; species Urocitellus parryii. The sequence goes on along the minus strand of NC_135537.1, from coordinate 177,627,836 downwards.
ATCTCTTGTCAACAACACATAGTTGGGTCTTGATTTTTAGTCCATTCTGCCAGCGCTTGTCTTATAATGGGAGAGTCGATCATTTACTTTCAGTGTTATTGCAGAGATGGTTACTCATCCCTGCCATTTGTTTACTCTGGTCCTGTTTCTCATTTGCTTAGCTATTCTTTAAATGAAATTTGTTTATTTATGAGCTCTGGGGTTTGTTTTGCATATCTTCTATCTATGGTATTTCATTAAGTAAGTTCTGTTTACATGTCATGAATTATCTAAGTTACTGCTTGTCTTGGAAGGTTTTTAATTTTCCCCTAAATTTTGAAGTGTAACTCTAATAGATATAGCAGTCTTGGTTGACACTTATTTTCTTTCAGGACTTGGAACACATCATTCCAAGTCCTCTCACCATGCACAAAACTTAACTCAAAATGGGTCAAGGACCTAGGAATTAAACCAGAGACCCTGTGTCTAATAGAAAAAAAAAGTAGGCCCTAATCTCCATCATGTGGGATTAGGCCCCAACTTCCTTAATAAGACTCCTATAGCACAAGAATTGAAACCAAGAATCAATAAATGGGATGGAATCAAACTAAAAAGTTTCTTCTCAGCAAAATAAACAATCTGTGAGATGAACAGAGAACCTACATCCTGGGAGCAAATCTTTACCCTTCACACATCACATAGAGCACTAATCTCTAGGGTATATAAAGAACTCAAAAGCTAAGCACTGAAAAAAAAAAAAACAACAACAAAACAAATAACCCCATCAGAGAGCACTTTTCAAAGCTCCAGAGCACAGTGTAGCCTCTGGATCAGCTGAGATCCGACTGTTTTTCTGACCTCAGGTTTTTCTGTACCAAATCTGTTTCTCTCTGGATTGTCCCTCCTCTCAGCTGAAACAGCCCTGTCCCCTCCTCTGCTGCCACAGCTGGCTCAGCTTCAATGTATCCTTTCTTCTTTGTTTAATGTACCCACATTTCTGAGTCTCTAAGACACTGATTCTCCAGTTGAATTTTAGTGAAATTCCACCTTGCTGAGGAACAGGACTCCGGCTGCTTGACTCCTGAGCCGTGGAATCACTAGGGATGCAGCCCCCCTCTAATCCACCATCCCGAGTCACCCTCAGGGGCTATACTTTGAAAGAATAGGTTTGAGTTGCAGAAGATTCTAGAATACACAGACGGAAGACCAAATCTCATGCCTGATACAGTCTGCGGGACAAGGGACGGGGCCAGACGTTTGTTCTCTCTGTTCTCACCTTCAGCTTCAATCCCCATGAACAAGGTCCACTTGGTCACTCAGTGAGCTGCTTTCACAGGGGACAGGCTTCCTGGCCTCAGTCTCTGGACCCTTTGGCTGCCCAGTGTCCCTCCAGGTCCTTCTTCCAGGAACCTTTCACATCTCTCCAGGAACTTTTGCCCCCAGCTTTGGGCAGACAGCTGACAGGCCCACCTGGATGGAGACCTGAGACTCTGGCTTGTGTCTTCCAGGCTGTGTGTCTCTGTGGGGCCCTGACTCTGTGACCGGCACCGTGGGAAGCTCTCTGAGCCTGCAGTGTCACTATGAGCGGGCATACAAGGGATATAGCAAATACTGGTGCAGAGGACAACATGACACCGATTGTCACAGTATTGTGGAGACCAAAGGAGGAGAGAAAGTCGAGAGGAATGGCCGCGTGTCCATCAGAGACTCTGCTGATGACCTCACCGTAACAGTGACCATAGAGAACTTCAGTGAAGACGATGCTGGATCATATTGGTGCAAAATTCAGACAATATGGATCCTGGATATATTTTCGCGTGACCCCTCCTTCCAAGTCCAGGTGTATGCTAGGCCAGGTGAGCACTCCCTGGCTCCAGCAATGGAGCTGTGGCCACAAGGGCGGGTGCTACAGTGAAGAGTGTCTCTGAGTCCTGCCTTGTCCTGAGCCTCAGGGGTGTTGGGAGGAGCCTGGGTGTGGGCAGGGAGAGAAGTGGCTCACCTTCAGCCACAGGCTGAGCCGCCTTCCTCCACACTCTCTCTCGTCAAGCTGGGTGGACCGTGAGAGACCCCTGCCTCCTCCTGGCAGGTCAGACCAGGATGGGAAGACCTGGCACTTATTAGAGGTGACTCTCTGGCCAGGTCTGCTAAGGGGCTCCTTTGGTCCCCTAGGGGCTCCACCCAGGAGGGGGCCTGGGTTTGCCTTCAGGGAACCTCTTGATCTCCTCTGAGTGGCTGGTTCTGTGCAGTATCAGATCTAAACAGGGGCTTAGCACAGGCTGGGGACAGAGCAGTGCCTGATGTGTGACTTTGTCTCCGGCAGCCACTCCTACCCCCAGGGTGACCACAGCGCCCATCACGTCTGCTTTGCTGAGAGTGAGCACTGGGCAGAACGACAGCATCGAGGGCGTGCTGGCCCCCCACCCCTGGTAAGGCCCCAGCCCTGGAGACAGGGGAAGGGAGCCAGCAGCCCTGGGCTCGGGGGCACCAGACGGGAGTCATGCCCTGTCCAGCCAGCCTCACCGCCACTGTCTTTCCCCAACTCTGGTCTCAGTGCTCACATCCTCTGAGGCTGCCTTTGAGTGCTGAGTCGGGGAGGCTGCAGACACAGCCCAGAGGCTGGCTTGGGTGGCCGGACAGCCCCTGGTCCCTCCCACACCCTCCTCCCCTCAGGGTCCGGACCTGTGGCCCTTCCGAAGGTCTTTGCTCAGCTGGGCCTCTTGCCACCAGGAGCTGCCTCTGGGGTCTGGGGAGACAGGCGGCTTCAGGCTGGAGTTTCAGTCTGTTTTCCCTCTTCTCTCAGAGATCCCCGGGGAGGGCTGCGCCGCTGCCATCAGACCCTGAAGGGAGGGACAAGGGACAAGGACTTTGCAGTGAGAGTGAGGATTAGTTTCAAGAAGTTGGCATGCAGAAGGGACAGAGGGGGTGACCCTGGAGCTCCCGGGGCCTCTTCTCTGTCCTCCCCGTCATCTCTCCTCCGTGAGACCCCCTTGAGCAGAGGTGAAAGGGCCACAGAGGTGCTCCCTGGGCCCGTTCTCTGTTGAGTTCTGAATTATTTGGGCTCTAAAACCAGGGCACAGGGAGAGGTGGGGACAGAAAGGTCCTGGGGCTTCCCCTGCAGGAGGCAGCTCATGTCTTGTTCCCATGCCCCCCACAGGTCCCTGCTCAGCAGTGTCCACTTCCTGCTTCTCGTCTTCCTGAAGGTGCCCCTGCTTCTGAGCATGCTCAGTGCTGTCCTCTGGGTGAACAGGCCTCAGAGGGCCCCTGGGGGTGGACAGAGGCTGCTTGTCTGGAACCTCTACAGTGCACCACCCCAGAAATGCCCTGCGTGAGGACGAAGCTCCTTCGGACTGTACGAGAAGGACGTTTGACCCTGGACTCCAGGGCCGGGAGGCAGCAGTCACCAGCTTCTGTAGGGACTTAGTTCCTGTGCCTCACAGGAGGGGCCTGGGTCTTAGAGGGCTCTTCTTTGGAGTCCTCAGCATGGAGGAGGAGTGAAACTCCCCTGGGCCCCTGTTTGGGGGTCCTCTTTTCTCCTCCCGGCTCATGCCCACTTCCCAAGGCCAAGAATTCTCTGGGATTTTCATGCTCGTGCACAAAAGCATCTGAGGTCAGTTTCCCCAGGGGAGAGTCGCCTCCTTCCTACGGATGGGAGGCTCCCTGAGGAGCCTCGTCGCTCCGCCTCTGGGCTCGCAGGGCTCCAGCCCCTCTCCTGGGACGAGCCAGGGCTCGGGTCCTGCTCGGGCAGCTCCCCTCTTTCCTGCACACTCCTTCCCCTCTTCTGGGCTTTTGGGTCTCCCTGGGCTTTAAGCCTCGCTCCGTCCCTGTGAGCAGGGAGCAGGGGTCGGGCTCAGCACACCTGCCTAGGCTGGTCACGGCTGCGCGGCTCCACGGGACGGGTTGGAGCAGCGGTGGGAGGAGGAGGCGGTGGCTTCCCCGAACGCCACTCCTGATCCTGGGGGCCTCCTCTGCTCGGTGTTGACCAAGAGTCCATCTGCCTGAGACCACTGTCAGCAGTCAGTCCTTTCCCTGGGGTGGGCAGCTTTTCGCAGGCAGGGTGCAGGCTGGGAGGCGAGGGGACACTCCACCACCCGGGGACCGAGCCCAGGAGGAGGCGCCGCGGGCTGAATGCCCCAGTTGCTCCCCGCGTGGCTTGCGAGGGGATTCCACTGTCTGCCCCAGCGTCGCCACCTCCTCTCACTCCCTGCTCTGGGCCAGTCCTCTCCCTCCCCCCAGGCCACTCCTGCCCTGAACTAGTGATGCCAGTTTCCAGAGAGGGGGAGCATCCAGGGGACAGCAGGAGTGAAAGCAGGGTAGAGGCAGCCATCATGGCAACCGTGGCCCCTGGGAGACCTGTCCGCAGAAGGGTGCTGTCCCCTGTGGTTTTCACGGTGAGCCGTGTCCAAGGTGAGCTGACCTGGAGCTAAGGTGGAGCCTGTCATGGGGCAGAGGCTCGATTCTGGCCTAGGTTTTTATTTTCATTTATTTATTTTTTGAGGTGCTGGGATTGAACCCAGGGCCTCGTGGACCACCGAGGGCACCCCCCACCCTTAAGCTTTTATTGAGAACAGTTGGGTGGGCTTGGCCAGAACCAGAGGAGATGGTGGGTGTCATTAGGAGAGGTTACTTAGCCAACGTGGGGCATCTGGAGGTGTGGCAGGCTCCAGCCGGGGGGGCCAGAGGAAGGGGCGTCGTCCACAGACGTGGGCTGGTCAGCAGCAGGCCTGGGGATGCAGAGCTCACGTTTCTGTGTGTGACCGGGGTCACCAGGCAGAGGGTCTCGCAGGAAGCTAGAGAGGGGAGCCGGTGGAGTGTGAGGGCCGGGGAGGAAGGCATGTGTCCAGAGCGCTGGAGCCCAGAGAAGGGTGAACTGGGCGGGGAAGGCTCAGGACCAAGGACAGAGTCCATGACCACCACCAGGGGTAGGAGGAGACACTGACCAAGGCGAAGGAGAGAGGCCAAAGACCATGCATGTCTCAAGGAGAGCCCAGCTAGAGAGGCACAGGGAGCAGGGCGAGAAGGGGCCACGGAACTTACAGTTCAGAGTCACCGTGGACGCCCAGGACAGCGGGTCAGCGGGCAGAGATCAGAAGGAGTGGATAGGTGGCCAGGACTGGTGGGGTGGGGACAGGCATGGTGGCTTCCTAGGCTTTAACACTCCCTCCTCCTCCCCTCCATCCCAGCCTTCCTTCTAGGTTTCCTTTATGTATCCAGTCTTCATTGCCTTTATTTCTCCATCTCTGGTTGTCATTTTGAGTATGTCACATAAGTGGAAGTAGACAGTAGATAGGATCGACTTTTGTTTTAAAGTAAGCCCTTAAGATCCTTGGTTGTTGCAGTTATCGTCCATTCCTTTTCATTGCTGAGTAGTCTTCCACTGTTTGAATGTAGCAAGCTTTGTTTAACGACTTGCCTGTTGAAGACTGTTTGGGTTGTTTCCTGGATTTTACTATTATGAATAAAGCTGTTGTGAATGTTCACATTTAAATTTGTGTGTGTGTGTGTGTGTGTGTGTGTGTGTGTGTGTGAATACGCATTTTTATCTCCCTGGGATATATGACAGTGAAATTGTCATCATGTCGTAAGTGCAGGGTTAGTCTTATAAGAAACTTCCAAACTATTTCCAAAGTGGCTGTACCATTTTATGTTCCCACCTGCAATGTCTGAGGATCCAGTTTCTTTGAATCTTTGCTAGCATTTGGTTTTCTTAATTTTTTTGGCACCAGGGATTGAACGCAGGGGCACTTAACCACTGAGCAACATCGCCAGCCCTTTTCATTTTTTGTTTTGTGACAGGGTCTCCTAAGTTGCTCAGGGCCTCATTGAGTTGGTTGAGTTGATGAGGCTGGCTTTGGACTCACAATCCTTCTGCCTCAGCCTCCCAAGTTGCTGGGATTACAGGCGTGGGCCATCATGCTCAGCTGGCTTTTTAGTTTTTAAAAATATTTCTGGCTATTCTAGTGGGTGTGTGGTGATCGTCCAACATGGGTTTGATTTAATTTCCTTTATAACTAAAGGCATTGAACACCTTGTGGCAGGCTGGTTTTTCACCTGTGCATCCGCTTTGGTGAAATGTCTGTTCGTGTCTGTTATGTAATCGAGGTGTTTTTTTATTATTATTATTACTTTTACTGTTGAGTTTTGCGTGCTCTTCCTGTATCGTAGATACCAGTCGTGACTTTTCTTTTCATCCTCCTCACAGGCTCTGTCACGGTATTTAATTGTGATGAGGTACAATGTGATTGTTTTTCCCTTTAATGATCGTCTTTGCTTTCATCTAACCTCGTGTGCCCAGTATTGATTCCTATTTGTTTTTTCTAAAAGTTTCATAGTTTTTATGGTTTGCATTTTAATTCGTGAACCGTGGTGCATTTTGGATCTCTTGCCCCTGACGGTGTGCAGTTGAGGATCTGTTTTGTTTGGGGCTTGTTGAGCTCTGTGGACCTCCATGGCTGCAGCAGAACTTGTGGAGCAGAGTTTCCTTCGTTCATTGAATTGTCTCTGCTCCTTTGTCAAAAGTGGGTGGAAGACATATGATGTGAACTGGAGCCCAGGGACAGCGGAGTCCTCAGAGGACGCGATCAGAACCAAGGACAGAGCCTCTCCCACACTCAGGGAGACACCTGCTCAGGCTGGAAACTCCACTACAAGATACAGTGACCAGGGCTGGGCTGGGGCTCAGTGGCAGAGCTCTTACGTGGCACAGGCGAGACCCTGGGTTCCATCCTCAGCACCACATAAAATAAATAAGTAAAATAAAGACATTGTGTCTGCGCACAGCTAACAACAACAACAAAAATACAGGGACCAAGCACAACAGACGCGTCTTCATGTCTGGAAGCCACGCAAGTCATGGGACCTGCTCTGTGGCCTCCAAGCAATGGAGGGAGATTTCAGAGCCAGGTATTTGTGCCTGGGCCATATGGTGTCCCCAGCAGGCATGGGGACTGACCTTCCAAGGTGCACAGATGGGCCTGGAGGGACAAAGTGGGGGCCAGCCCCCGCCTGGCACTCAGGGGCCGAGCCTGCTCTGCTACCTGCCTGGTGACTGGGGACCAGGTGGTCCCACCGTCAGGTCTCTGTGATCTTACATGTGATGTGATGGGGCTAGGTTAAGAGTCCTCCGTGTGGCAGCTGAAAACTGTGGCTGGAATTTCCTTGACCCTCCTTCCATTAAGAGTTGGGGTTTATGTGCCCTCCCCCTGAGTCTGGGTGGGCTGGGACGCATCCAACCAGCAGACGACAGACCTGTTCCTCATCATGCTCTCTTTTGGTCCCTGGGATTGAACCCAGGGGTGCTTAACCACTGCGCCACGTTCAAAGCCCTTTTTGTATTTCAAACCAGGGTCTCACTAAGTTGCACAGGGCCTCAATAAGTTGCTGAGGCTGACCTTGAACTTGTGATCCTCCTGCCTCAGCCTCCCCGGCTGCTGGGAATGCAGGTGCGCACCACTGCACCGGGCACAGATGTGTTTCTCCATCTTTTTCTATCAACATTCTCCTAAGGAGGCTGTGAAGGTGAGTTCCCCCTCAAACTTCTGCCCCATATTTTTTTATATTTATTTTTTAGTTTTAGGGGAACACAATGTCTTTATTTTACATTTATGTGGTGCTGAGGATCAAACCAGTGCCTCATGCATGCTAGGCGAGTGCTCTACCTCTGAGCCACAAGCCCAGCCCCTCCCATAACATTTTAGTACCAAGGAGACACTTGGTATCCTGGGGTGGGGAGCGGTTCCCCTGGAGAAGCCCAGGGACAACTGTATGCACATATGCTTTGTGTCTGAAAGGAGCACATATTTTCTCCTGCGGGGAGTGCAGGTATAGAATGTGGCCACGGGACTCTACCTGGCTCCCGAGGCTCCACCAGAGACCTGTTCTTTCCTGGGTCTCCTGCCCCGTTTGCTCTATGGATCATGCTCTGGAGATGCCCCTCTTGGAACCAGCTGCCCTGGGAGGCTTGGTGCAGGGTCTCCAGGCAGCCTTCCCAGCCGCGCTCAGTCCTGGGCCACACCAGCCGGCGCCCCAGCCTGGAGCCTGCAGAGGCCCCAGGGGATAACAGCACCGTCCGTCCGTTTGCACCCCCAGCCCCCACTGCTTCCCATCCGAGGCCCAGACCTTTGGATGAGGGAGCAGGCCCACCCTGCTGCTCGCTGGTCCCCCATCTGGCCAGTCTGTGGATGCTGCTGTGCCACAAAGTGACACATGGACACAGGACAGCTGGGACACTCCAGCTCCACCAGCTATGGGGCAACCATGTTTAAGACAGTAGTGCGCAGGGCCGTGGGCAGCCGTGGAGGCCAAGGGGCCTCCGTGGTTGACCCCAGCGTGGGATGGGAGGCGGGGCTTTGCAGCGGCAGCGGCCTGGGCTGTTCTGATTCAGAGAGCACAGGCTCCTAAAGGGAGATCTGCCTTCGCTGGAGTGAACTGTGGTCACCAGGAAGTAAGATGGGGCAGGAGGTGCTCCTGGCCACAGACCGTCCCTGGCTTTGGCAGCTCTGACATCTCACCCTCTGCTGCTCCTCATGCTCCTGTGACAAATCCCCAGCCTCAAAGAGACTTGATCGTCAAAAGTGACCTGTTGACTCCAGAGGCTGGGGCAGGAGGATTGCAAGTTCGAGGCCAGCCTCAGTAACTTAGTGAGATCCTGTCTCAAAATAAAAACATAAAAATAAAAAGGGCTGGGGGTGCGGCTGAGCGGTAGAGTGCTTACCTAGCATATATGAGGCTCTGGGTTTGCTCCCCAGCACCCCAACAAACAACAGCAATGCCCACCCCCAAAACGAAAGGTGGCCTGTGCACAGCAGGTAAGATCAGGCAGAGGAAAGGAACTCAGCAAACGGCACGTTTACATTCTTGCTGAAGAATATCTACCACAAGAGGAGAAGCCCTAGGAAGCAGGAGAGTCAAACAGTTCTGCGCGGTCTCAAAATACACAGATGTGCAGCTGAAGTTCTCTGAAGAAGCCACTTCTATATAAAAGTCCTGTAGACTGTTTGACCTTGACCAAGTAGAATGTCATGATTGTGGAGAGATGAAATCTTGAGGCCAAGAGCCAGAATGACCTTGGGCTACCGTAGTCCCCTGAACAGCCCTTTACTTTCGTCTTCTGTGTCTGGCCTGACATCCTTAGGACCATGAGGTCCAACCCTCAGAATTTGCCAGGACACTTATCAGACCTCCAGCCTCCACCAGCCCTAAAGCTAAGGAGGCTCTAACATCAGAAGCATGTAAAAGATTTCCCTGCTCCGATGTAGCCTGCCTGCCTGCCTAATGCCCCACCAACATATTTGGCAAGTGTACTCGATTTATCGCCTTCTCTGTTCTATGGCTAACCTCTTTGTTCATGTAACCTCTTCCATGGTGGAACTTCATATCCAGGGCAACTTGCAATCATGTTCCCAGACCATGGTCATTCACATTTGGCACAGAATAAACTCTTTTCTTATTCTTTTATAGCAGAGTCATGATTTTACAGTAACACGGATAACCTGAACTCTCCAAAAACTGAGCTCATAAAAGAGATTGAATAGTTTTTGAAAATGGTTCAAAATAAAATATGGAGAAAAAAAATATATATATATTTTAAATGAGCAGACAGAGTCCAAGAAGAACTAAAGTAGCAGCCTTCAGCCTTCTCATCCCTTTCTCCCATGACCTTGTGGTCCCTAGACAAATCAATCCCCTCCAATGGCCTTAGTTATGCTGCCCAACACCTACGCCTTCAGCGGCATCCCCACTGGCTTAGCGGGCACAGCCCTCGCTGTCTTTGGCCGACCTGAGGTTTGGTTGCTCTCCTTTCCCACAATCCCCAGCCTCTCCCAGGTGTTCTAGCCGAGCTTGGGGGTCTGCTCTGCTCCCTGCTTTCGGCCTCTGCTCTCTTCTACCTGTGCCTCCCTTTGTAAGTCCCACCGCCAAGCTCAGGTCTAATATTTCCTCTTGGAAGCGGGGAAGATAGCCTGCCCCCTTCAACTTGATTATTTACCGACTTAGTTCTCCTGGGAGGGTGTCTTTCCCCGCTCTGACCCCTAGGTGGCAGCAGCTGTGAGCTCTGCCATTTTCCCGGGTCCATGCACTTGACATTTCTTTGGTCTAGTAGAGTATTGAGTCATTCATTATTCATGTCCCCTTCATAGTCCCTGTCTCTGTGTAAGAACCTGACCCCTCCCCACACGCCATGCTGGGACATCTCCACCCCCCAGGGACCACCCTGGTTTTCTCCTTGAGTTGGTCTTGATCCCAGTGCTTGGGAGCCCTGAGGAGACACATGGGTTTCAGAGGGCAGGCGAGCCACCCTGCGCGTCCTAAAAACATCCACGAAGCCACTGTGCTCTTCTCACCCTGCGGCCCACTCTGGCTCTCCTGCCACGCTTCGTCTGGTGCTTCTGCAGTCTTGCTGAGCTCCGGGCTCTGCACTCAGTGCATCAGGACAACCCTTCTCCAGGCAGCAGACAGCAGAACAATGACTCCCCAGGACTTCCCGAGCCCAGAACCCGGGAACACATGATGTTGCACGGCAAGGAGTTGTTCAGGCAGCAGGTGGATTTCTAAGACGGTTATCAGTGGACCCAGGGGAGGTTAGCCTGGGCAACCTGGGTGGACCCTGCGTAATCACAGGGTCCTGAGGAGGGACAGGAGGAGGGAGGAGGGGCGGCGTCAGGTGATGAAATGGGACAAAGCACCAACGGCTTTGACGGCTTTGCAGACAGAAGGATGTGGGTGTCCTTCTGAAGATGGAGAGGCCGGGGAACAGACTCTCCCCTGGAGCTCCAGAGGCAACCAGCCTGCTGACACCTGGGCTTTTAGCCAGTGAGACCCACGCCAGACTCCTCATCTCCAGAACCGCAAGACAATAAATAAATTTATTTATTTAAAAATAAATAAATTTATTTATTTTTAAATAAATAAATTTATTTATTTAAAAATAAATAAATATGAGCTTGTTGAGGTTCTACGTAGGGAGTGTCCTGAGGTCCTGGAGCTGCAGGCAGGGGAGGCCCACAGTGGACTTCCTGCTTCTGCTCCGCCCGGGGCCACACACGGGTCCCCGGCAGAGAGCGCTGCAGGAGCAGCCATGGGGTAGCGGCAGACAAGCCTGTGAGGGCCAGCTCTGCTTCACCACGGAGGGCTTTGCTGAGGTGGGTTTGCTGTCTGGGTGGCTGCAGGCCCCGAGACACCTATCAAGGCGTCCCAGGCTTGGGTGGGTTTGCTGGACCTGCTGCTCCACACACAGCGCAGTGTGTGCGCGCGGTGGCCCAGGTGACTCCCCTGCCCAGGAAAGGTGAAGCTCTTGGTCTTGGCAGTACAGGTCACCCCGCCTGTCACCTCTTGCATGTTTTTGGTGTATGATCCAGACACAAAATTCCTTCAATGACAAAAACAAAACCCACACAGATGGGAAATATAAAAGGGACGGGGGCAGAGAGAGCATGTGACAGAGAGAGAGAGAGGGACCCTCTGAAGGAAGTGTGGAGACATGGGGCGGGTCACTCTGAAGGTCCTAGCACAAGCAGAGTCGGAGCAGTGTGGTGGCCTATGGCCAACAGCCAGGGCGACAGGTGCACAGATGGGAGGAAGCTCCGGGCAAATGAGGCCAAAGAGAAAAAGTGGCTTCTCTTTCCTGACACACCCCAGCAGGCCTGAGCTGCAGAGGGGCTGGGGACCGGAGGAAGCCATCCCGAGGCGGGTCGGGCCTGGGGAGGACGGCAGCCCAGTGCAGGAGGGGTGCTTTGAGTGCCCTATGGCAGGGCCGCTGGAAGGAGTGTGGGGCAGCTGCGGTTTCCCAGCGAGACCAGCCGTGAGCCCTGCACACTGTCTTCTTCCTCAAGGGCAGACTCAGCCCAGTTCAGCCACTGGAGCTCTCTCTGCCTCCCCAGTGCTTGCTGGGCAAGGCTTACAGAGAACTGAGGCTATTCCAGGAAAAGTTCAGAGGTGACAGAGGCGGCAGGGCCCTGCAGCTCCTCAGTTGTCCCCTCGCCCTCCTCCGCCTCATCCCGGGTGCACTTCCTGTATGCAGACCTGATCCGCTTTCTTTCCCACACATAGAGAAGTTGTGCCTTGCGCCACCCAGTGTGGCCGGGTCTTCTCAAAGGACAACGCCCCTTTCTCCTAACAGAAAAAACCGGGAAGTCAGTGCCAACAAAGTTGAAGTCCAGGAGAGAAGCCCAAGGGAGGCGGAGGCGGGTTGGGGTCGCTCACTCCAGAGCTGGCTTCAGTCCTCCAGGTCCGTGGGGGCCTGTCATCACCGACAGGAGCCGAGGCGGGACCATGTGGCTGTTCCCTGCTCTGCTGTTCCTCCTCCTCCTTCCAGGTGAGTGGAGCTGGAGGTGGACCTGGAAAGTCAGAGGCTGGGCAGGAGACAGAGGGTCTGTCCTGGGGAAGTGGCAGGGCCATCTTTAGCTCTCCAGATGCTAATTCAGTCAATAAAAAGGGAGTTTTCGTAATCTGGTGGGTTCTGGGGTAGGTGTTGTGGAAACCAACAAGAAACAAGACAAAATTAAAATGCCTCTTTCCAGAAGCGTGCTTCTCAACCCTGGTGGTTCTGCACAGCCGGAGGAGAGTGGGTGGACTAAGGAACCCGTGCACCCTGTCAAAGGACGTTTTTATTTTTAGTAGACATGATAATTGTGCATGTTTAGGGAATACCGTGGGACATTTCAACCCAGGTGTGCAGCGGGTAAGGTCAGAGTGGAGCGATGGGCACATCCCTCACCTTGGACATCCCACAGTATTCAATATTGAGCTGATGGTTGCCAACCACAGTTACCCTGCGGTGCCAGAGAACTCGAGAAGAATTCCTTCCACCCGGCTGCACCCATCATGTCCACAGCCCAGTCATGCCAGGGGAGCGGGGTAGGTTGCAGGGAAGTCAAAGAAAATGCCCAGAGACAGCATGTGAGACTGAGATTTGTTGGGCAAGGCTTACAGAGAAGTGCGGCCGTTCCAGGAAAAGTTCAGAGGTGACAGACAGACAGACAGCACCCCTGTCCCCCACAGTGCTTCACCCAGCAGGGCCTCCTCTCCACGGTGGTGGTGTCTGTGGAGGCCCTCAGGTCTGCCCTGTGGGCACTGAGGGGTTTTTGGTGAGGCTGCGGAAGCAGGGACGGCATCGTCACCAGCTTGCTCTGTGAGCTTGTCTGAGCAGCGTCCCAAGGAGCGAGCGCCCTGGTGCTCAGGAGAAGCGTCTTTCCACAGATAACCTGGCTGGCCTTGGTTCCCAGTGTGCGTGAGGGAAGGCCAGCTCCTTCCAGATGGTGTCTGGACATCCTGGCCAGGCCTGCTCTCAGTGTCCCCTTACCTTGGGTTTTGGAGATGGAGAGGGGTGCTCGGGGACACGGTGTTTGACTGGCCCCCTTTGCTTTAAGGGTGTCGCCACACTCCCCACTCACCGCCCTCTCTCGACCCTCCCGTCCACATGCTGACCACGGTTGTGTTTCCTCCTTCTTTGGGATCAACCTTTTAGTTCCGTGTGTGAGTGAAAACGTGCAGCAGGTGTCTGCGGTCTGGCTCAGGTCACTTAACATTGTGTCCTCCAGGTCCGCCCACGTGCCTTGAACGACAATTTCATGTGTTTATGGCTGAGTGGTATTTCCCGTGTATAGGTCCCATGTTTTATTCGTCCACTCATCCACCAGTGGGCACCCAGGGTGATTCCATCTCAGGGCTCTTGTGAACTGTGCTGCCGCGTGGGTGCAGGGGTCTCTTCAACACACCGACTCCACTTATTGTGGCTGTGTACCCGGGGCGGGATGGCTGGGTCCCCTAGTGGTGTATCTGTCGTTGCTTGAGGAAGCTCCACGCTGCTCCCACCACAACGTACCAGAGTTCCCCTTTCCCCACACCCTCACCAGCATGGGTGACTTCTTGTCTTTTTGGTAATGGCCATTCTAGTTGGGATGAAATGATAGACCTTGTGGCTGGGTCTGCATTTGCCTGATGATTAGTGATTGAACCTTTCTTCCTGTGGCCATTTGTGTGTCCTCTTGGGGAAATGTCTATTCAAGTCCTTTGCTCATTTTTCAGTTCTGTTCTCCTCCTCGTTGTTATCATTTTGCTGTTGGGTTCCTCGTATGTTCTGGAAGTTAACCTCTTGCTGTAGAGTGGTTTGCGAGTGTCCCTCCCGTTCTGCCTCTTCACCCTGCTGACTGCGTCCTTCCCGTACGGAAGCTCACTCGGTGGGATTCCGTTTCTCAGTTTTCGCTTTTGTGGCTGGTGCTACAGGGGTCATAGCCAAGAATCTTCCTGAAGCCTGTGTCCTGGAGCATTTCCCTGTATTTTCTTCTAGTAGTTTCAGCTTTTGCATTTAAGCCTGTGATCCATTTTGAGCTGATTTTTTAACATGTTGAGAGATAAGGGTCAAATTTCTTTTTCCTGCATGTGGATATCCAGTTTCCCCCAGCACCATTTATTGAAGAGACTTTTCCTTCTCCAATGGAGGTTCTTGCTGCCTTTATCAGAATCCAGGTGGCTATAAATATGTGGATTTATTTCTGTGGCTTTTGTCTACTTTGCTGGTCTGTGTGTCTCTTCCTCTATTAGCACCCTTGATTCCTATTGCTTTGTTCTAGGTTTGAAGTCAAGTACTGTAACGCTCCATCTTTGTTCTTTTTCTCAGGATTCCTCTGGCTATTTGGGGGTCTCCTGTGGTTCCATAGGAATTTTAGGAGAACTTTTTCTATTTCTGTGATGGGTGCTGTGGATGTTTTGATAGGAATTGCATTGAATCTGTGGATCTCTTGGGGTAGTATGGACGTTTTAACAATGATTCTTCCAATCCACAAACATGAGATCTCTTTCCCTTTTGGGTGTCCTCTTCAATTTTCTTTTGTCGGGATTTTTCAATTTGCATTGTAAAAATCATTCACTTCCTTGATAAACTCTCTTCCTAGGAATTTGATTTTTTTAAGCCTTGTGAATGGGATTACTTTCTTTATTTCTTTCGCAGCCATATGACTATTGGCAATTTTTTTAAGTTACTGATTTTTGCAAATTGATTTTGTATCCTACAACCTTAGTAAGTTTATCAGTTCTTTATATCTATATAGAATCATGTCACCTGCAAACAGGGATAACCTGGCCTCCTCCTTGTCTCTTTGGATGCCCCCCCTCTTTCTTTCTCCTGTCTTTTTGCTCTGGAAGAACTTCCAATGCCATATTGAATGAGACTGGTGGAAGGTGACCTCCTTCCCTGTTCCTGATGTTCAAGGAGGCAACTTCAGCCCTCCCCTGTTCAGTGTGGTCTAGGTTTTGTCATATACGGACCTTATTATGTTGATGCGCATCCCTCCTACACCTGATTTTTGAGGGCTTTAATCATGAAGGGATGCTGAATTTTATATGGATGCTTTCTCTGCTCCTGTTGAGATGGTCACCTGGTTTCTACCCGTCCTTCTGATGGTCTCTTCTGTTTATCAATCTCAGTGTGTAGAGACATCCTGGTGTTCCTGGGGTGAATCCTACTTGATCATGTAATGGGGGCAAAAAACTCCCCCCAAAGAAAAGCCCAGGACCAGATGAATTCGCCATTGCCTTTCCTTAAGTTTTAAAGGAGAACGATTGCCAGTTCTCAAATTATCCCAAAGTGTCAAAAGGGAGGAAACCCTTCCAAACTCACTCTGAGGCCAACACGACCTTGACCCCCAAACCAGACAAGAACTCAAAGAAGAAAACTGCACGCTCATGTCCCCGATGAACAGCTACAAGAATCTCATCAAAATACCAGCAAATCCAATCCAACAGCACTTAAAAAAGATCATACACCATGTTCAAGTGGGATTTATGACAGGGATGCAAGGATGTTTCTTCTTTGTGAGTGCTTGGGAAGGGGGAGGGGAGAAGGTGAGGGAGACAGAGTGCTCTAGTGTCCCTTATAAGAGCACTCATCCCATAGGAGGGTCCACCCTGAGGATCTCGTCAAGCCCTGATCATCTCCTAAGGCCCGTCTCTATCACCACGTGGAGAGCTAGGGCTTCAACACATGAATTTTAGGGTAACAGATTCAGTCCATAGCATGCATAAATATGGACGCTGAGTTCATGAGGGCCACGCATCCCCAACCTTGGGGTAGTGCCATATGTTCAATGAGGAGGGCCTATTGCGAATATTTAGAAGCTATTGCAATACACTCATTTTGATTGATTTATTTGTGTGTGTGTGTGCTTTGTTTTTATGGATTACATATGCTGCAGGATTTTCTACTTTATGTCTTACTCTCTTCTTTTTCCTACATCAGAACTGGACAGTTTTGAGATTTAGTTGGGCAATGTTACTGCCTTTATTCTCTAATTACTAATTTCTCATATGTACAACTTCTTCCTCTAATGGCCTTGGGATGACTAATGCTGTCTTCTTGAAGTTAATGACTCTACTAATTTCTTTTCTCCCTAAAATGAATTCAGGAGAGTTTAAGGTGTAGAATTTACTTTTCTCCACTTTTGAAACTTGAGATTTAAGGCTGGGGATATAAATCAGCGGTAGAGAGCTTGCCTAGCAGGTGCAGGACCTTGGACTCTCTGCCCAGTGCTTCAGAAACATTGAGTTACAATCCACACACCACAACATTCACTCTTCTAATGTGTAAAACTCAATGGCTTTTAGTATATTTGCAGAGTTGCACGATCATCACTCTGTCCACTCCTGGAACATTTTCATCACCTCAGGAGGAAGTTGTTAGCCCCTAGCAGTTGCTCCCCTCCCCACACCCCCTGCCTTCGAGGCCACCCATCTGCTGTCTGATCTCTGTGGATTTGTCTGATGAGGAAGTTTCCTATAAATGGAACCATTCTAGTGCCTGACTTCTGGCACTTTGTGTAATGTTTTCAAAGCTCATCAGTATTATAGCATGTATTAGACGTCACTCTTTTTGCTAATAGTCCACTGTAGATATACCACATTTAGTCTACCACTTATCAGTTGATGGATCTTTGGTTGTTCTCACTCTTTGGTAGTTGTTAATAATACTGCTGTGAACTGTCACGTAGGTGTTTTGTGGTGGGAGATGTTTTGGTTCTCTTGGGGAAGGACTTGCCTAGGAGTATATTTGCTGGGTCAGATGTTAACTCTATGTTTGACTCTTTGAGGAATTACTGAAGTTTTTTTCCAAGAACTTACTTTTGAAGTAACTACAGCTGTGACCATGTAATTCAAGTTTTAATATGTAATTTCTCATTTTTGTTAAAATAGAGTGCATCTTTATAGTTTTTCACATTGTCGATAATCAGATTAACTTCTGTAAGGAAATTGTCCCTCTAAATCAAACTTTGTTTTCTGGAAACAATTTTCAGGTATATTTTTGCTTATGGTAAGTAAATTTCAGATATATTTTGAAAAAAATATTTACCTTAATGTTGTCTTTCCTTTTTGATGCAGAGTGGTTTTATTTTTTTCATAATTAACACATGGAACCTCAAAACCTCATCTTTCCTCAAAAGGATGCATGTAATGGTCTCAGTTCTCTGCAGATGTCACTGAAGCAGATCGTAGTGTGTAGACCACCTTCTGTCCCTGGTGGATGTTTATAATGGAGCTCTGTCTGTGATGCAATTGTCTCCAGTTCCCATCACTTTGAATTCTGGCAGAGAGGGGTGAAGGACAGGAAGCCACCCTTGCTGTGTCCCCATGTTTGTTTCTTGAGAGCTGGGGTTGTGCTCACCAGTGATCTTCCTGGAGCCTTTGGCCCAGCAGGTGTTAAGTATGCAGGTCCCTCTCAGGGAAGGTGGGTTCCTTGACCATTATTCATGATGCACTTGGACTTGGGAACTCTTCCCAGTGCAGGACACTGTGGCTGTGCCCTTGGGGTGGGAAGTGACAGCTACATGGATCTGTGTTTTCCAGGCTATTCCGCTGCACAGAATGAAGTCACTGGTCCAAAGACAAAGAGTGGCCCAGAGCGGGGCTCACTGACCGTGCAGTGTAATTATACCTCAGGCTGGGAGTCCTACAAGAAGTACTGGTGTCGAGGAGCTGTTTGGAGTAGCTGCAAACCCCTTGTTAGCACCACTGGGTCAGAGCAGGAGGTGAAGAGGGACCGTGTGTCCATCAGGGATGATCAGGAAAAGCTCACGTTCATGGTGACCATGGAGGACCTCAGGAGAGATGACACTGACATTTACTGGTGTGCAATTGAGAGGGCTGGATCTGACCCTGGGTTTCCAGTTAATGTGAGCATTGATCCAGGTAAGAATTCTCCCCTCATGCATCATGTGACCAAGGTGCTGAGAATGGAGGTTTCAGAAATCCCGCTCTCTCTCCCCTGAGCAACAAAAATGAATCTCCTTGTCCCCACCTGGGGTCCTGTGTATGTGTGAGACCCTTTGAGGTAGAGACTTGGATTAGAGACAGAAACTGGGATTCCAGAGACATCAGGAGAAGGATACTGCGGTATCTTCTCTGCCCGTCATTAGTGCTTATTGCAGTCAGTCAAGCCTGCTTGGGTACAGGGGTTGGAAAAGGCAGTGGCCCCGACCTGGTTATTAGTGGCACCAGCTCTGCCCTCCCTGGAACCTACAAACCCGATATTCTCACGAAATAGAGCCTCCAGTTTGGTTTCTGGGCCTGTGTGATTCACTTTTGCACACTTTAAGTAAAATTAACTCTTATCTCTTAAGTCATCAAGGATAGAGCTCTGGAGGCTTAGAGTCCTAGGAAACCAAAATCTAGATAATCCAGCTTCCTTTCTAACATGAAAGTGGCTAAAATTCCAGGGGTTCCTGGCTAGGGGTGTGGGATGAGGGGCTCTGAACCCACTACTATAAAAGTTTTACTAAGAAAAGAGAGGAACACGTTCCACTCCACTTCAAGTGCCTTCCTCTCTCCTCCTCTGATGGCCTCTGAGACTCACTGGGGTCTCTAGACCAAGCCTTGCTTGCCTGAAAAGCTTCAGCTTATCCCTGGAAAAAGTGATTCATGCTGAGACTGGGTAACTGCCTGTGCCCTGTAGGTCTCCCCTTGGAGCCCCAAGTCCTGTCTCCACTGGGGTGAAAGGTGAGGCAGGGAAGAATTCCTTCACCCCACTCTGCACACACACACACACACACACACACACACGCACACACACATGCACACACACACACACGCACACGCTCACACAGTCAATCATATGAGAATCTTGCATATTCTCATTTATATAGAGATAAAAGTCTTATTTACATAAAATAAACTATGGAACATCTGCTGATGGACAAGGTAGAGTAAAAGAATCAGATTTTCCTCCTGCCTTAAACAACAGTAAACAAAATAGACAAGATACAGGACACAAATATTTTCAACAGTTTGGATATCAGGCAACAAAAGCCCTAATCCATGAGAGGAAGTAAATTTCAAAAGGTGAGCCAAACACTGCCCAGCTTACAGCCTTGAGAGAGTTTGAGGGTTGAGCATAACTCAAACAGACCCTAGAAGACCTCTGTAATTGAAGGGACCATAAGGAAAATTAATAAGGGAGACACAGAGACAAGATGCAGAGGACGAAAGATGGCAGAATGGCTGTTTGGGAACAAAATGCCTCCCAAAGCAGACGACCAATTGTGAGTATTAACTCTGTATTGCATGTTGAGTGCATTAACTGTAAATTAAACAATATTTAGTCAAAGTTCACAGGACACAGAAGCAGAGAGGAAAGACTTGAAAAGGGTGAGAATCCCAGTGGTCTGAAAAGGGGCGTCTGTGAGTATTCAAGAGAGTAAAGATCACCTCATGTATGAGAAAGCTACTTGAGGTTGGGCGAAGAACCACCCAAAATGATTAGAGGGAATGGTGGCCAGCGTCCCTAGGGCCAGAGACTGTGACCGTTCTCATGAGCCGGATTGGCAAGACATATCTGTGGGGTATTGGACTGAGTATTTATCAATGTCCCGCCTCCGTAGTGATGAATAATTAGCTCTAGACTAAAAGCTGCTTTGATATGTATGGCCTTATAGATCTTTAGAGCAAGTCTTGAAAAATTCAGACTCTTCCAAGTAATTTAAATTAAAAAATATCCGAGAATAACAGGGTGAAAATCACAACATGTGCAAGACAGGCAAAGGTTGTAAGATCTGATGAGGATGATGATGATGATGTGAAAAAGCAGGAAAACACCCACTGATTCTGAGAATAGTCACAACTGAAAACAACCTAGAACTGACACAGATGTTGAAATTAGCAAAAAAGGAAATTAAATCAGTATGATAACTATACTTAAATGTCCAGGAGACATGGAAAATATAAAAAGACCCATTTCAAACTTTTAAAGCTGAAAACTAGTGTCTGAGATGGAAAAACACACCAGAAGAGATTAGTGGTATATTTTAAATTGCAGAATAAGATATTAGTGAATTTGAAGAGACATCAGCAGGAATCGTCTGAAGTGAAATGTATGTAGGGGAATAATTTATAAGAACAATAGAGCATTAGTGATATGTGAGACTTCACTCATTCTCATAGACATAAAATTGTCATCTTTGAAAGGAGGAACATCAGAGAAATTATCTGGAGAAATAAAAGCCAGAATTTTTACCAATTTGATAAAAACTATCATCCCATTGTTCCAATGAGCTTAATGAACTTTATATACAAGAATCCTGAAGAAAACTAGGCCAACACACATTATCATCAAATTTCACAAAACTAGTGACCAAGAGAAAATCTCAAGAGCATCCAGAGACATGACCCATCGCATTCAGTGGGACAAAGATTTCTTGCTAGGAATGAAGAAAATGAGAAGACAGTAAAACAAAATCTTAAGAACAAAAAGGAAATAATATATAAATCTTGGTTTCTCTACCCAGTAAAAAAGCTTTCAAAAACCAAAGTAAAATAAAATATAAAAGGCGAAAAATCCATCAATGACAGATCTACCCTATAAGAACTGTTAAAAAGGTCATTCAGGCCAAAGGAAAATAACACCAGAGGGAAATGTAGATCTTTATAAATGAATAAAGCACACTAGAAATGACATTTATTCAAGCAAATATGGAATAATATTTATTATTTTAAGATAAATTATCTTTTAATTGCTACAGTGTGTGTTCAGAGGTTCAACACATAAATGAGTAAAAGCCATGACATTGATAGCATAAAACCTGAGAGGGAGAAAACGGAATTATACTATTGTGAACTTATTATACAAGAAGTGCTATGCGATGGAGGCTGATTATTATTGAAAAATGTACATAAGTCCTTCAGCAGCCAGTAAAATGACAAAACAAAGACTCATAGCTGATATACCAACAAAGATATAAGAGAGTCATGAAAAATACTCAATAAGTTCCAGAAAGCAGAAAAATAAAAAAGGAACAAAGAATAAATGGGATAAATTAAAAATAAATAGTAATAATATAGAAACCTAACCAGATCCATCATTACATTAAATATAAGGGTCTAAACATGCCGGAGATTGGAAGATTGTCAATCTCTAAAGTCAATCTCTACTGTCATCAAGAAATGTACTTTAAGTACAAATATTTGATTAGACTAAAAGTGAAAGAATGGGAAAAAACTATGTAAAAAATAGTTTTTTAAAAGCTAGAATGTATATACTAATTCCAAAGTGGATTTCAGAGAAAAGACTTTTGATAGTGATGAAAAGATTATTTCATAAAGATATAGAGGTAGATGCATCAAGAAAACATAGCAGCCTTATTTTATTTATGTAATAAAAGAGTTTATAGCAGAGCTTCAAAATGTATTAAACAAAACCTGATAGAACTACAAGGGAAAAGGGACAAATAGCCCTTTTTATACCCCTTTCTCAATTGTTGATGGAACAAATAGAAAATCAGTAAGGATGTAGTGGATTGAACAGCGCTGCCAGACAACTTACCCTTAATGTTATTTAACAGTCTGTCCAACAACAGCAGAATACATGTGCTTTTCAGATGAACGTGTTCCAAGATATCTAAATTCTGGACTATCACCTGTCTCAATAAATTTAAAAGGATTTCAGTCATTCTCAATAAAGTTAAAAGGATTTAAGTCATTCTCTGGTCATGATGAAATTAAGTTGGAAATTCATAAAAGACAGTTCTTTGGAAAGTTCCTAAATATTTCAAAAACCAAATAGCTTACTTCTAAAACCACAAATAAACAAAAGGAAACTGTGAGGTTTTTTAATTGAATAAAAATGAAAACATAATGTCTTAGAAAACACAATGTCTCCTGGTGGGAGATGGCCAGAATATTGTGTCTCCCTAATATTTATTTCAATATTGGGACTTGAACCAGGGGTACTTTCTCACTGAGCTACATCCCCAGTGGATGCTGGACCCTTATCATAAGAGGATGGTGGTATACAGTGGAGCCTTTGAGGGATGATTAAGCCATGGAGGTTCTGCCCTCCTGAATGGGATCAGTGCCTTTACAACAGAAGCTTACAAAGATAACTATTTTTTTTTCTTATTGATATTTAAAATCTTCTTGTACATTCAGGAATTTAAAACCTGTTATAAAATATTTTCCCATTTTTCATTTACTTTGTTTATGATGTTTTGAGATTTTAGGTAGACTGATCAGTAATATTTAATTTCCAATTAAAATCCAACATTATGAGTCAGGTATACTGGTGCATACCTGTAATCCCAGTGAATCAGGAGGCTGAGGCAGGAGAATCTCAAGTTCAAGGCCAGCCTCAGCAACTTAACAAGACTCTGTTGCAAGATTTAAATTTTAAAAAGATTGGGGATGTAGCTCAGTGATAAAGTTCCCCTGGGTTCAAGTCCCAATAGTAAAATAAGTAAATAAATAAATCTTACTAAACTGGGAGCGTGGCACATGCCTGTGATCCCAGTGACTATGAACCTCTTAACACATACTTATCAGACAACAAATCTGCTGGTGCCTTTAGTTTAGACTTCCCAGCCTCTAGGACTGCAAGAAATAAATTTATGTTATTTGTAAGCCATCAAATTCATGGTAATTTGTTATAGAAACCTGAATGTGCTAAGATGGTGAGATGCTACTAATTCAGTATTTAGGGGAAATTTTATAGCACTAAAAAAAATATTGGAAAGGAAGAAAGAAACTATAGAAAGAAAATAAAATTAAGCCCAAAGTAGCATCAGAAAAGAGATAAGAAAGATCAAATGAAATAGAAAACAAAAACAATAGAAAAAAAATCAGTGAAATGAAATGCCATTTCAGTGACGAGATAAAAACACATTGATAAACTTCTAGTCATAGTGACCAGGAAGAAATCGAGAAGAAATAAAATTGCTAATATAAAAAAACTAAAGAAAAGTGGAATCACAACAGGTTTTACAGACGTAAAAAGAACAATAAGGAAATGTTACAAGGAACTTATATGCCAATATATTTACCAGCTTAGATGAAAAGGAAAAAAATCTTTTGAAAGGCACGAACTATCAAAGACACTCAGGAAGAAACAGATGATTGAAATAACTCTACATCTATTAATGACAGGATTTGTGGTTTAAAACCTTCCCATAAAACAAAACAGAGCAAACTAAAACTCAACACCCTGGGCTTAGATGGTCTGCCAGAGAGTTCGACCAAAAAGGCTGAGGTAATAGCAATTCTATAAAACTCCTCTAGAAACTGGAGATCAATGAGGCTACCATTAACCGGATACAGACCTAGACCAACAAGTCATTACAGGCAAGTATTTATGTAAATGTTTGCATAAATGAAAGTGAAAAAAGTTCTAAGGAAAATTTTAGCAAATTGAATTCAATAGTATATGGAGAAATAAAAGCATCATAATGAAGCAGGGTTTATCCCAGGAGTGAGAATGTGATTGACCTTCAAAAATTAATCAGTGTGAATCAAGCACACTACAAAATAAAATGCATATGATTATCTCAATAAGGCATGTGATAAACTCCAACTCTGTTCCTGATTTCAACAAAACAAAATATTCAAACCCAATCACAACAACAACAACAACAAAAACCCCAAGAAAACCTCTTGTCAAAGGAGGAAACATTTTCAACCTGATAAGGGGCAATTACAAAAGGTAATATACATAATTGTGATGGACCAATGTTTTCTTCCTGAACATCAGGAACGCTTTCTTTTCACTTCTGTTCTACATTGTAGTGGGGTTTCCAGGCAGCAGTAAAAAATTTATATGTATATGGCATCCAGATTGAATAAACAAATAAAAATATCTTGAGCAGGAGAAAATATGATTATGTATTCAGAAAACTCTTAAAATACCCCCTCTCTAAATATAACTACTAGAACTAGTGAGTGAATCTCTCACAAGGTTGCAAGCATCAGCTGATATCTATGAACTTGTAATAAGTGATCAGAAGTTGAAATTTCAAAATACCATTTATAATAACATAAAAATATGAACTCTTTAAGGATTAATCTACAAAAGATGTGCAAGACCTAAATGGCAAAACTATACAATAATGCTGAGAGAAACCAAAGAAAAGTTAAATAAATGAAGAAATATGTCTTGTGTATGGGTTGTAAGATTCAACATTGTTAAAAAGACAATTAACTTATAGATTCAACACAACGCCTAAAAATCCTAGTAGGATTTTTTTTTTTTTGAAAGAGATTGACAGGCTGATTCTAAAATTGGTGTGGGAATGTAAAGACCTGGAATAGTTAAAACAACTTTGAAAAAGAAGGACATAGTTGGAAAACATTCATTTCTGATTTCCACACTTAAAATAAAGCTGTAGTCATAATGTCAGTGTTGGGGTTAGATAGAAACATGGATCAAGGTGAATCAGAACAGAGGATCCAGATGTAGGTACACCCCCACCACATATATATAGGCAAAGCTATAAAGCAATTAAATGAAAAAATGATAATCCTATCAACAAATTGTGCTGGTGTCCCTGTGTTAAAAAAATGGATTTTAACCCATATTTTAGATTATTCACAACAATTATTTCAAAACAGATCATAGATCTAGATGTAAAATCCCAACCCACAAAACTTCCACAATAAAATAGGGAAGAAATCCCAGCAGCTAGAGAGGCTGAGGCAGGAGGTTCACAAGTTTAAAGCCAGCCTCAGCAACTTAGTGAAGCACTAAGCAACTTAGCGAGAACCTGTGTCTAAATAAAATATAAAAATGGCTGGGGATGTTGCTCAGTGGTTAAGCATCCCTGGGTTCAATCTCTGGTACCAAAAAACCAAACAAAACATGGAAGAAACTCTTTTAAGACCTTGGGTTTGGTTCATTTTTTCCTAGGTCTAACACCAAAAGTATAATCTATAAGATTGATAAATTGGACTTTGTTAAAATTCAAACCTCCACTCTTTGGTAAATAGCATGAAGAGAATACAATGAGACTGGGAGAAATCATTCAGAGAATACATACAGAAGCAGTGTGTCAGGGAGCCTCTGAGAGAGATCCCAGGGGTCTCCACCTCTGGGTACCCACAGCCTGGTGTAATCCCTTCCCCTGAGTGTGGACTGGACCTAGTAACTTGATTCTGGTGGACAAAGTATGGAACATTTCGTGGGCTATCAATTCCGAGATTAGGTTATAAAAAGGCTGTGGCTTCCATCTCCTTGCCCACTCACTGTCTCCTCCTGAACCCTGCTCTCTGGAAGGAGCAAGCTGCCATGTTGTCAGTAGCCCTGTGGGAAGGCTGAGTGTCTAGGAACTGAGGAAACTGAGACCTGCTAAAACCCACAGGAGTGAGCTTACAAGCAGATTCTCCCTATTGAGGTATCCGAAGCCCCAGCTGGCTGATACCTCAGTCACAACCTTGTGAGCCAGGGGACCCAGCCAAGCCATGTCCAGCTTCGTGATCTGAAGAAAGCGTGAGATAATAAATGTTTGATATTTCAAGCTACCAAGTTTATTGGTACCCTGTTACAGAGCAACACCTAACTGATACAATCTGATACATAATTTGTTTCCAGAACATAAAGAAGTCTTAAGCCTCTAAAACAAGAAAACAAATAATTCAATAAAAATGGGTTAAAGATTTGAATAGACACTTTACTAATGACCATATTTGGGGCTGGGGTTGTGACTCAGTGGCTGAGCGCTTGCCTTGCACATGTGAGGCACTGGTTCAATCCTCAGCACCACATAAAAATAAGTAAACAAAGATATTGTGTCCATCTATAACTAAAAAAAATATATTTAAAAAAGACAATATGTAGATGGCAAATAATCTCATGAAAAGACACTTATCATAGCTGGGTGTGGTGGAGCATACCTGTAATCCCAGTAACTTGGGAGGCTGAGGCAGGAAGATCCTGAGTTAATTGCTCCTGGATTCAATCCCTGGTACCAAAAAAAAAAAAAAAAAAAAAAGAAAGAAAGATGCTCAACACTATTATTCAGTGACAAGATGAACAAAAACCACATACTCAAAATTTAACAGCATTATGTCTACCCACAGGTTTGTATGAGAACATTCATAGTCCTTTTATTTGTAATAGTCCCAAAATGGGAACAACCCAAACGTCCTCCCGTTGTTGGATGGATTAAAGACTTGGGGTCCATCCATACAATGGACAGTGCTTGCAATAAAAAATAATGATTCACTGGCTGTTGGAGGGCAGAGAGGGGTGAAGGGCAGGAAGCCATTCTTGCTGTGTCCCCACTTTTGTTTCTTGAGAGAGCTGGGGTTGTGCTCACCAGTGATCTTCCTGGAGCCTTTGGCCCAGCAGGTGTTAAGTATGCAGGTCCGTCTCGGGGAAGGTGGGTTCCTTCCTTGACCCATTATTCATGATGCACTTGGACTTGGGAACTCTTCCCAGTGCAGGACTGTGGCCATGCCCTTGGGGTGGGAAGTGACAGCTACATGGATCTGTGTTTTCCAGGCTATTCCACCGCACAGAATAAAGTCACTGGTCCAAAGACAAAGAGTGGCCCAGAGCAGGGCTCACTGACCGTGCAGTGTAATTATACCTCAGACTGGAAGTCCTACAAGAAGTACTGGTGTCGAGGAGCTGTTTGGAGTGGCTGCAAAATCCTTCTTAGCACCACTGGGTCAGAGCAGGAGGTGAAGTGGGACCGTTTATCCATCAGGGATGATCAGGAAAACCTCACATTCATGGTGACCATGGAGGACCTCAGGAGAGATGACGCTGACATTTACTGGTGTGGAATTGAGAAGGCTGGATATGACCATAAGTTTCCAGTTAAAGTGACCATTGATCCAGGTAAGAGTGTGTTGATGTGTCCCTGAGGTCCCCCTGAAGTGGATGGTCCGTTATTCAGAGTGACCTGTCACAGAGGGGCTTGAATCCCGAGGTCTCACAGAGTCCTGAGTGAACACTTGGGGTTGGCCAGGGGTGGGGCTTCTTTAAAAGCCCCGGATCCTGGAGCCTCCTCCAGGAAGTCAGCCAGAGCAGACTCTCTTCCCTCTGCACAGCTGAGTCCTGAACCTGTTGCAATAAAGGTCAAGTGATGGTCCCCAGTTTCAGCCCTTGGTCTGGGAGACCTGCTACTGCTTTCCTGGGACCTCAGTGTCCAGGGGTGCCCTGCTCCTTGGGGTGCTCTGGGCGGGGCCTGGACAGGTGCTGTTCTCACCCCCCTCCGTATCCACCCTGGGGAGAAGAAGCCCTGTGGAGCCTGGTGTGCTGGTCTGACTCCTGAGCCCAGAGAGGCCTTCACAGACGGCTGCTCCTGCTGCTGGGACCCCGCTGGGAGCCTCTCATTCCTTTGGCTTACTGAGGGTCGTCCTAAGTCCTCCAGAAAGCAGGCGCTGCTGGAGGCTCCAGGGTCCCGAGGCCTGGGGTTGAAGGCGTTTCCTGTTGACTCTGCTGCTCGGCCCCTGGACAGGTGGCACCAGCTGGCAGGGCTCTGGGGGCACAAAGGAGCACCACAGTCACCTGCACCCAGGCCTGGAACCTCTGGGGCGTGTTCTGGTGGCACAGTGGGCAGCAGGCATTGTCTCTCAGAATCCTGACAATGCCCAGGAGGAAGGTGTCCCCATTATCGAATCTTTGTAACTTGCCCGAAGTGGAGGCCTTCCAGAACATTCTGTCTCATGGCATGCAAATGGAATTCTAGCAGTGCAGACTCTGGATAAGCTCAGAGGGCACCCGGTAGTTGCCTGGTGTGGTCGTCTGCTCAGCTGCCATGCCACAGTCCGGGTGGTGTGGACACAGGAGCATCCCTCACAGTTCTACAGGTTGCAAGTCCAAGATGAAGGTGCGGGCTGGGTGGGGTCAGGCTGAGGACGCTCATGCAGAGAGCCACCCTCTGGCTGTCCTCTCGTATGGTCATCCTTCTGTGCTTGCACATCCCTGGGTCTGTCCATGTGTTCTCATGTCTTCTTCTAAGGTTAGTTTAGGTCTTGTATCCTGAAAGGCCCTGTCTCCAAACACAGTCCCATTCTGAGGTACTAGGAGTTGGGTGGGGGTGGATTCAATGTTTGAATTTGGGGGGATACTTTTCAGTCCATAGCACCTGGTGACAGAATAGGGAAGAGGGTATTACTGAGGAAATTTGGGGTATTTTGGCTATGTTCACTATCTTGATCGAGTGGAGGTGTGACCAGGTAATCCATCCTCAATTAACAAATTATATAGTCAAATATTTACAGTTTATTATATGCCAGTCATACCTTGATCTAATATGGGAAAATGATATCATCAGAAAAAGAGCCAAATGTGATGTGATCTTTTATGTTTAGATTGTTCTAGAAGCTCAGCATGTGAGAACAGTGTGGTGCAGCACGAATTGGCACTGCATTGGAGGTGGATTATGGAGGTTATCACAAGCACCGTGCTCCACTGGGGAAGGGATGGCGACCTGGTGGAGCTGTTGGGAGATAGGAAAGGGTGGCAAAGGAGAGAGAGGAGAGGATGGCACCTGGTCCATCCTGGCACCAGCCATCAGTGCCAGGCAGCCTGGGTTTCCCAGAGGAGGCTCAGGGAAATGGGGCCAGCTCAGTGGGTTGCATCCCTGCAGAACAGGCCAGAGAGCTAGCTTCAGCCCAGGCAGAGACTCAGAAAGAGCTAGTGTGGCCTAGGGACCACAAAACTCCATTGTGTGGACTCAGCTTGTCAGACAGACCAGGACTGATTATTATAACTTGCTCCCTAAGTTTGGTCCTCAGAATCTCTT
Organism: Urocitellus parryii; assembly: GCF_045843805.1. Lineage (NCBI taxonomy): Eukaryota > Metazoa > Chordata > Mammalia > Rodentia > Sciuridae > Urocitellus > Urocitellus parryii. Next base: position 177,598,866 of record NC_135537.1, on the reverse strand, counting down.
GCATGGTCACCAAGTTGTTTTCTGTATTATAGAACTACTTTAATGTTTTAGATGACAGCTAAAGGGTCCTGGTGGCCAAGGAGAAACTCTTTAGTTCTCAGGGGGAGAATACTCTGCATCCAGAGCTGGGTTGTTCATGGAAAAAGTAACTCTGTTTGGCTTTGTTTAGCCCCAGGAAATCCAGTGACAGCAAGGACAACCTCAGTGACTTCGATCACTGTGAAGACCGCCAGCAACCCATCAGTGACTCGCACCACCAGCCTCCTCGAGTGGTAAGCAGAGGTGGGACCTAGAGTCCTTTCTTGGGGGCCTGGCCCCATGGCACCTCCTCTGGGAAGGTTTCCAGATTAAATTCAGGATGCCCAGGAATCCTGGAATTCAGACAAACAATAAATAATGCTTTAGCCAAAGGTAACCCAAGTGTTTAATGGGACAGTCTAACACTAAAAAGTATCTGTGTTTATCTGGCTATGAAGGTTACCTGGGCTCCCTGCACTTTCACCTGCTAAACCTGGTCTTGCATCCTGTGGGTGAACTCAGCTTTGTACCCCCACCTGTCCCCCTGATATATCCTCATGTCAGCAGAGTCATTGAAAAATCTGGGGTGGGCTCCCCAACCTCAGTTTACCTTTGAGCACACACGTGAAGGCAAAGACTTCGGCTGGGTGGGTAGCAGAAGAGGAGAATGGGCCTGGGCCTCTGGCCTCACTCCAACATGACCCCCTGGGGACAAGACTGCCACAGTTTGGCCTGTGTGGGTTGGGGAAGACTCCTCTCCCATCTGCTCCCGGCAAGGCTCCTTGTCCAGCCCACCTCTCCCCTAGTACCCAGTGAGGTGTGGGAGGTGCAGAGGGGAGGGTGGGGAGCTGGAAGTTTGGCTCCATTCCTCATGGCGGAGGCTGTGGAGTGCCAGTCTGAGGCTGACCTCCCTTGAAGATATCCAAAGGAATTCAGCCTCTGATAGCTCTCCAGCTTAACTCCATCTCAGGTCGCTGCGGTCAGGCCCCAGGTCAAGGTCACAGCTGAACCACAAACCCTGTGCTCCTTCCAGAGCCAATGCAAAGTCCCTTTCTCCCGCCCCTTCTGCCTTCCAGAACTGCACCCCTTTCTCGTCTGGTTCCCTTTCTAGTCGATGCTGTTCCTTCCACTCTCTTACTCTTGAGTTAGCTAAATACTTATGAGGAACTCCACCTTGGGGGCTGCTTTAGGCTCCTTGCTTGGATTTTTTTTTTTTTTTTTGGTACCAGGCATTCACCCCAAGAGCCCTTAACCACTGAGTCACTTCCTTGCCTTTATTATTATTATTATTATTATATTTATTATTTTTAATTTTGAGTCAGGGTCTCACTAAGTTGCTTCATGCTAAATTGCTGGGGCTGGCTGAGCCTCTGGATTAGCAGCGTTCCCCACCACGCCCAGGTCTTTGGCTGGTGGTGTTTGTTTGTTTGGTTGGTTTCCTCCTGTGTTTTGGAAGTGCCTCTGTGTAAATGTAGGGAGTTTTAGCTGCTGAGAGACAGAGGGCAGGAGGCCAGGGAGGTGTGGTGGAGAGCCCCAGAGACTGCAGAGCAATGGAGAAAGCACAGGGCATTTGACCTGTGCCCTGCCTGGTGGCCTCCCCTTCATCTTCAGGAACACATTCAGTCCACTCAGCGACCCATCCGCATTCTCATGTTGGATGTACCTCAGAGTTTTCACATCTACCCCTGAGCTGCGGGAGGCCTTCTGTTGGACTGAAACACAGATGGCCCCGGAAGGTGGAGACCTGTGAAGGCTGTGGAGGATGGTGGGGAGGAGGGGGATCGAGGGTCCTTCAGACTCACAGGGAGTAACAAAGAACTGCGGGGCCAGTGGCAGTCCATGGCACAGCGGGTGGGAGCAGAGGGAAACAATTCCCAGGTGTGGTGTCCCTCAAGCCTTCAAAGATGTGACGTCAGATCTGACACAGGCAGCTGTGAGGGGGGAGGGACATCTGGGTGGAGACTCTGAGACATAGAGAGCACAGCCGCCCCTCAGCTGGAGGGAGTGAGACTAGGTGAGGGGGATGTGGGAGACCAGCCCCCACGGCAGACTGGGGGTGGACAGGAAAAGGAGGTGGCTTAAGGCCAGGCTTACTGTGGCGGGGGACGCCCAGGCCTTCCAAGAAAGCCGTCCTGCTGGCCCCAGGTCTCCCTCACTTGGCTACTGGAACCCCGGATCTGGGCACAGGGACGGCTGGAAGACCCCAGGCCTCTGCCCCCGGTGGCAGTATTTATTCCCTGTTTCTTGTTCCCAGGTCCTTGCTCAGCAGCACCTACTTCCTGATCCTGGTCTTCCTGGAGGTGCCCCTGCTGCTGGGCATGCTCAGTGCTGTCCTCTGGGTAAACAGGCCTCAGAGGTGCCCTGGGAGGAGGCGGAGTCCGCCAGATGAGAACTAGTAGTGAAAAGATGCTCCAGGAGAAGAAAAAGAGCATTTCTGTGAGGAAGCCATGTGGTCGGCAGGACTGTGCCTCTGAGGCCACTCAGCCGCTTCGGGGAGCAGCCCCTGGACCCTGCTTCTGCAGCTCTGACCCCTGGGGGTCACGGAGACAGTAGGAAGTGCCAGCAGAGAAGGTGCTTCCCCCAGGGGCCCCAGTTCCCTGGAGGTCTCGTGTCATCTCAAGTGTGGTCACCTGCCACATTGATGGGCCTTTGTCTGCATTCCTTGGGGGGCCGGGCTCCAACTAATCGAGTGTTTCCACGTTGTAACCTCAGGACAGAGAAGGAAAGGGGCTGCCGCCCCACCCCACCCGGCTCCGTCCCTCAGTGACTGAAGTCGACCTGGCCCTCTCTGCGGACACTCCCTCGTGGTCTCCTCCGTCTTTGCGCAGTCGGGCTGCTCCTCTTGTCTGGGGGTGGTGGAAGACGGGCCGTACATTTTGGCACCCACAGCGATGGCCCACTGATAATGTGCTCTTGTTTTGGTCCTAGGGACTGAACGCAGGGTGCTTAACCTCTGAGTCACACCCCAAACCTTTTATTTTTTATTTTGAGACAGGGTTTTGCTAACTTGTGAGGCTGGCTTTGAATTCACAATCCTCCTGCCTCGCCTCAGAATTGCTGGGACTACAGGCGTGTGCCACCATGCCCGGCTTGAGCCGCACAGCTGGGGACTGTGGAGGAACCACAGTGGGATGCTGGAGCTGGAGCAGATCCCACACCGTGGGCTTGGGGTGGCAGAGGGGCAAGGCCACCACACAGCTGTGTATCCTTTCCAACGCACCCAGGCTAAGGTTCCAGCCAATGGCTGAAGCTTCCGGGTTGGCTGTCCAGAAAGTGCCTCTGGGGAGTGGCCTTATCAGAGAAAAGGAGAGCCCTTTCCTCCCTGTCCAGTTCCAGCTCCTGGGCTTGTACTTCTGGGAAGGAGGCCACTCTGGAGAAGGCACAGCCGGTCAGGGGCAGGAAGGACAGCGCAGGACACAGCGGGACGGAGGCTGGGACATTGCACCTCTCTTCCCTGAAGCTGAGTGTGGGAGTCGGGGTTCTCCAGGGAAGCCCAGCAGTGTGTGGGGGGCATTCCAAGGAGGCTCAGTGACGTGGAGGGCAGGACAGGCTGCAGAGCCGGGAGCTGCTGCTGCAGGTGGAGCTGGAGGACAGGCTGGGGCAGAATTTCCTCTTCATGGGACACTCGGCTGTTTTCTCTTAAGGACTTTAACCGATTGGACGATTGGACAAGGCCCACCGCATTATGGGGGTAATCTGCTTGGTTCAAAGCCTACTGACTTGATGTTAATTTCCCCTAAAACATACTCACAGCCACACCCAGGTGGGTGTTGGCCAAATAGCTGCATATCGTGGTCTAAGCAAGTGACACAGATCCACCTCACACTGGCTGTCCTGGCACATGGGGCACAGCTGGTACTTCACAGGGCCTCTGAAGCTCTCCTCCCTCTCACCTGCTCACGCCCAGCCTGGTCTCCCTTGCCTGTGGCTGCCACTCTCTGCTGTCCTCTGGCTTGAGGGGTGAATGGTGCACACAGCCTGTGACTGAGCCCATGCCCACTATGGCCGGAGCATGGATTGGGTCCCCAGTGCCACCTGCCGGGGTCCCCTGTCCAGTGGGACAGAGGCTGCTGCTCCTTCAGGAAACATTAGTCCAGGTCTCCCCGTGCCCCTGCTCTGGCCAGTCTGTGCACCCAGGCCAGGTCCCCGTTTACTCTGACCATTGTTCATTCAACAAACACTGTGTCTACTGAGTACCAGGCACTGTTCAAGTATAAGCCCCAAAATAGACCAAAAAAAAAAAAAAAAGGCCCAGTTAAGTGCCGTGGAAGGAACCTACAGTCCACAGACAAGGTCCCACTCAGCTGGAGAGTGGCAGAGCTACATCCAGACCCCGCCCCACCCTCCTGGGCTCCGCTGCCCTCTCTGACCTGACCTCCAGGGAAAGGCTTTTCCGCTGCCAGGTCTGGCGCCCATGCTCCACAGTCATGCCCTGTGCAGACCCCTGTTCTGAGTCCCCCGTTAGCATCTTGAAGTCACGCGACAGTCCGTAGAAGAGACCTTCCCTTCGTAACCTCCACCCGCCCCTCCCTTTCCAGGCCTGGTTTTGTTAGTATTTTTTGTCTGTGTGATATTTATATTCTCTTCTGTGGACATTTCCCACAGTTCAGTCTTCTTTTGTTCCTCTTGCTTTTAAATGTGTTCCTTGCTTAGCCAGGCGCGGTGCCTGTGATCCCAGGGACTTGGGAGGCTGTTATGTTTTGGATGTGAGGTGTCCCCCAGAAGCTCATGTGTGAGACAATGCAAGAGGGTTCAGGGGGAAAGGATTGGGTTGTGACAGCCTTAACCCAATCAATGAATTAATCACCTGAGAGGATTAATTGGTGATTGAAGGCAGGTAGGTGTGGCTGGAGGAGGTGGGGGATTGGGGTGTGGCTTTGGGCTACATATTTGTATCTGGCAAGTGGAGTCTCTCTCTCTCTCTCTCTCTCTCTCTCTCTCTCTCTCTCTCTCTCTCTCTCTCTCTCTCCCCTTCCTGATCATCATGTGAGCTGCTTCCCTCCACCACACTCTTCTGCCATGATGTTCTGCCTCACCTCCAGCCCCAAGGTATGGAGCCTGCTATGTGTGGAGTGAGATCTCTGAAACTCTGAGCCTCCAAATAAACCGTTCCTCCTCTACAATTGGGTCCTTTCATCACAGGGGCAAAAAAACTGACCAAAACAGAGGCTGAGACAGGAAGACCTCAAGTTCAAAGATGGTCTCCAGCTGAGTGCAGGGGTGCACGCCTATAATCCCAGCAGATCAGGAGGTCGAGGCAGGAGGATCACGAGTTTAAAGCCAGCCTCAGCAACTTAGCCAGGTCCTAAGCCACTTAGCGAGATCCTGTCTCTCAATAAAGGTAAAAAAGGGGCTGGGGATATGGCTCAGTGGTTAAGCACCTCTGGGTTCAATCCCTAGTATCCAAAATATAAAAGATGGCCTCCACAATTTAGAACCTCAGCAACTTAGAAAGACCCTATCTGAAAAATAAATAAATAAATAAGGGACTAGGGTGTAGCTTGGTGGTAAAGCACTGCTGGGCTCAATCCCCAGGAACCCCCCGCCCACCATGGATGCATTCATTGGTCACCACTCTCTCTTTTTTCATCCCTAATGTATCGTTTTCTTGGCAAACGTTTATCATGATGTAGTCTTTCTATTTTTGATGGGCCATGGGAGCTGTATTCTATTAGTTCTCGCATCTGTAGATTGTTGCTGGGATACTTCAAAAGCAGCCGCCCCGGGTAGAGTCCATGCCACGGTGTCTTTTGCCTCTGTCACCTGCAGATCTCCCTGCACTGTCTCCTGGTGTGGCCCCAGGAGAGGCCACCTATTTTGCTTGTACGCGGTTGCTCATTCTGACGGGCGGCCAGGATGACTCCATCTTTATCCTCTGAGTCCTGTGACTTCAGAATATTCTAGCTCTGGATCATCATCATCCCTGGACGCTGTGTGGCCTTTCAGTCATGAATGGAAGTTTCTCTTTATGTCAGGATTTTTTTTTAATTAAACTTAATTATTTTTACATTTGGCTTCTTCATTCTCTTAGGGAACAGCGGCACACAGGTGTGGATCTCCTCTCTTCATCCCCTGCACCTGCAGCAATCCCCTCTACCTAGGGGCCCAGGCCATGGATGATCAAAATGTCTTACCTGCCAGTCAGACTTGTGAAGATGAAAAATTGACAATTTTTTTGGGGGGGGGTTGAGATGTGGTGGTTAGCTGTTTATTTATTTATTAGTTTTAGGTGGACACAATATCCTTATTTTATTTTTATGTGGTGCTGAGGATTGAACCCTCATGCATGCTAGGTGAGTGCTCTACCACTGAGCCACAACCCCAGCCCTGGGTAGCTATTTTTTATACTTCTGGTGAGAGCAAAGATTTTTCCAATCTCTTTGGTAATATGCATTAAAATTCTAAAAATGCAGAGACCTCCATCCCAGCTATTTTATTCATAGGACTGCATCCTGCAGGTATATCCAAAAGTATATATCAAATCACACAGACAAGGAAATTCACTGTACAGAGTTGCAAAAGAACTGAGGGAAAGAATTAAACAACTCAAACAACACCTGGCTGGGTGTGTCTGGGAGGGGGAAAAGGAGCAGGGCAGGGCAGGAGTCTCAGATGCCATTGGTGCCCTGCCCACTTGCTGTCCCCTCAGAAGAGCATGTGTGTCCTATAGCCTTTGGGTGGATCCAGAGAGGGCAGATAAGGGGCCTCAGGGGAGGCTTGTTTGCAAGGCTGTCTACCTTCCTAGTGTAGAGTCCTTCACAGATGCAAACCTCCCCATGAACGATCGGCTTCTCAGAGCTACTTCTGTCTGTGGCCCCTCTGAAAAGTCATCTCAAAATTATGAGAAAGAAGTCTAGTTTGGGGTGGCATGTCTTAATCTCCCATAAGAGGAAAACATGGGTCTGATGGCAGAGCTAGGTCTTATCTAGCAACTTCGAGCAGGAACGCAGTGGGGGTCACACAAGGCTCAGGGCAAGGTCTGCACACAGAACAGTCTTGTCACAGAGTAAGCTTTGCTGTACAGACCTTCAAGACAAGGGTAGCAAAGAACAGAGCGTAGGCAGTCTCCCATCCTTTCGTGTGACCGAGAGTTGTGATGACCTGTTTCATGCACAGGGTTTGCACTCCAGCAGAGAGACCTTGCCCCCTGTACTTTCCATTCTCATAGGACAAATTTGAGGAGGTCCTGGTCAATTGGGGGATATTATTCAGGTTTCTCCAGAGAAACAGAACTAATGTTGTGTGTGTGTGTGTGTGTGTGTTTACACACATATATCTCCTACCCTACACCTATATATGCACATATATATCCACAAATATGCATATATTTGTACACATACACATACATATATATATATTTCTAGAAAGAGATTTATTATAAGGTGTTGGCTTGAGGTAGGGGAGAAGGAATATGAAGGTAGGTATAAAGGGGACAGAAGGAAGGACGAGGAAACATAATCTAGATTCAGTTCCACACACCTTTCAGGCCTGTCGCCCCCCAGGTTAGTCTCTTTCCCAGGCTGGTCACTCCCAAGTTTCTGGGAAATCTGTAAATCTTAGAGTTCCAGGAAATGCGCTCACTTGTGCAAACCGGCTTGTGCACTGTCAGCCCACATAATAAATGGATTAAGCAAAGTGACACATGCTGATTTTAAACACCTATAACCTAGGATACTTTCCAAAGTTACCCACTGGTCAGATCATGGAGCCCACGTCAGTCGAGGAGCCTGAGGATGGCCAGGCCACCATAAACCGTCCTGTGATTACCAGGCTGATGTCATTGCACACACCTTCCCATTCCCACCAAGTCCCCTTTAAGAGCCTGAGAATCCCCAAAGCATCTCCCACTCGAATGTCTCTGCTCTCCTGAACACGTCTCTGTGCCTTCCCTGACGCCTCCTTAAATTCATTTCTGGGCTGTTTGTCAAGAAGCCCACTCGTCCTGAGTTGAGGTCCCCCTGGTGACAGGTTCCCACAGAGGCCTCCTCTGGTGACAGGTTCCCACGGAGGCCGAGTAGTCTGGTCATCTGCCACATGTGAGAGGGACACCCAGGAAAGCCAGAGTGTAACTCAAAGGCTGAGACACCAAGGGCGGAAGATGACCACCCCAGCCCAGGAGGTACACGGGGGCACTCTCAACCTTCCTCTCCTTTCTGACCTACTCTGGCCCTCAACTGGTGGGCTGCTCCCATCTGGTGGGAAGGCGGTCGGCTTCACTCAGCACACCCTTCGAGACACACCCAGAAATCATGCTTGACCAAACACCTGGGCTTCCCTGGCCCCATCAAAGCGATCACTTCAGGGGGATGACCAGACTCCTGGGCACCAGTGAGTGAGCGACGTGATTGCAGCCGCTTCAGCTTCCCGGCGTTTAGTGACCCAAGCTACCCAAGAAGGGTCGGGTCCTCCTGCTGCAATCATAAGCCACCAGTCCCACGGAAGGTGGGTGGGCCTGCGTCCTGCAACGCCCAGCTCCTGCAGGCACCCAGGGGAGGTCTGGGGCATGCCTGGACAAGCCTGCTTCCTAGGGGCCGTCTCAGAGTGCAGTGTCCCCTTCCTGAGCCCTGGTCTTCTCTGGGCACAGGGGCTTTCTTTTGCTTCCCTTTGCCCATTTATTTCCCTGAAACCCAGGGAGCCCTAATACACCCTCTAGTGGATTAGCTTTTAGTTATTTGTTTTAATCCCCAATTTCAGTGGCCGCCTCACCAAGCAATGGGCTCCCATCAACGTTGCCGTAGCCAATGCCTCTGACGTTTGGCTCAAAATGGCCGCAGTTGCCTGAGCTCTTTCAGAAACTCAGAGGAGCTCAAACTGGTTGGAATCACTCACCTTGTACTTGGGTTGTGTGGGTGTCTGGTGGGTGAACTTCCCCCCACTTTTTTGTTTAAATTTTTTTAACTTTATTTTATTTTATGTGGAGCTGAGGATGGAACCCAGTGCCTGACACATGCTAGGCGAGCGCTCCGCCACTGAGCCCCAGCCCCAGCCCTAGGTGGGTGACCTTCTGAGCCTGCTGACCTCCATTTTCTCACTTTCTGAGAAGAGCCATGGAGTTTGGTTACTGAGGCCCGACCACCGACGGTTTCTCTTCTCCTCACTTCCAGCCTCTCTCCCCACACTTCAGACCCCCTGCTTCTTCACTGTTTGAATCCCTCCACCCCATCCCAGGGGAGGCTGGCTCTCCTCTCCACATGATTGACATCTCGTGCATCAGCTCTCCTTTTTAAAGCTTGTCATTTGAGTGGTTGGCGTTTTGCTTATGGCCGGCCATCCAGCAGGCACCTCAGCGTGAGAAACCCAGGCCTCTGCCCATCCCGAATCTTGTTTGGTGCTTCACTACAAGGTGCAAAAATATGGTCAGCAAAGAAATGAACTTTTAAATCTTGGTGCTGATCTGGTTCCTCATGATAAATGAGAAAAAAATACTTTTGCAAGGTCCGCGATGTTACAGGTTGAGCCCCCTTAATCTCTAGCACCTCAGAAAGGGTCCTTATTGGGAAATAGGGTTACACAGAAGAAAACAATATGAAGTCAAACTGGCATAGAGGGGACCCTAATCCAATCTGACCAGTGTCCTTACCAAGAATGTCATGGACGAGACAGGGGTGTGTACAGGGAGGGAGCTGCATGAAGACTCAGGCAGGTGGGGAAACGCATCCAGAGGCTCGACACGCGCTCAGCAGCCGCAAGAAGCCTCAGAGCCTCCCTCAGGCTTGGAAGGAAGCCCCTGCCAACGCCCAGTCTTGGCTCTCTGGCCTCCACAAGTCCCAGACGGCAGCTTTCCCAGGTTTCAGCCCCCTGCCTGGGTGCTGGGCTCTGGCAGCCCTAGGCAGCGGCCTAGTCTTTACTTTCATGGAGGAACTGGAGGAGGTTCTGAACTATAGTCCATCAACAGTTCTGAGAGGCTTTGGTCATATACATAAGATGATGGCCCTGTTTTGTGTATATTTAGAGGGAATTTAAAGATTCGCATGTCACTGTTTCAAGAGAATTTTCACTTCTGTCAGCTTATTCATGTAACTAAGAATTCCCAACCACAACCATGAAAAGAATAGGAAGACAATGACGCCAAATCTACGCTCATTGAAAAAGATAGTACCTATCCCTGGGCCCGTGAACTAACTGGATAAAAGGGCCTCATCTGTTTCAATAGGAGATGAAGTTCAATTAAAATGTTGGTTTTGTATTTTCTTTCCTTCTTTCTTTTCTTTTCTCTTCTTTTTTTTTTTTCTTTTCTTTTCGTTTTTGTACCAGGGATTGAACTCAGGGACACTCGACCACTGAGCCACATCCCCAGCCCTATTTTGTATTTTATTTAGAGTCAGGGTCCCGCTGAGTTGCTTAGCACCTCGCCATTGCTGAAGCTGGCTTTGAACTTGTGGTCCTCCTGTCTCAGCCTCCCGAGTCACTGGCATTACAAGCATGCACCACCATGCCCAGCTGGTTTTGTATTTTTAATAGGCATGCATTGGTTTCTTGACTGAAGTTACATAGTTTTGCTTGGTTATGTATTAATTATTGGTGCCCTTTGACCTCATGGAAGCCTAGCATATGGCTCTTGGTTGAATACTCACTGCCATAATCTACTTGAGGACTTCCTAGGAGTACGACACTCCCCACCTCTCTATATGCTGCTTCAGTTTCACTTTCCCTCCCCCAGCTGGTCTTCCTTTCTCTTTTTCTTTTCTTTCTTGATGCTGGGGAGTCAATCCCTCCTGCATGCTAAACACATGCTCTACCACTGCACTACCCAGCCCTTTTGATCAAGTAGATTTTTTTTTTTTTCCTGAAATGGGACCTTGCTGTGTTGCCCAGGCTGGCCTCAAACTCCTGGGCTCAAGCGGTCCTCCTGCCTCGGCCTCCCAAGTATCTGGGACTGCAGGAGTGGCACTGCAGGTGGCTCCAGTTTAGACTTGGAATCTTTCTCACCTCCTCCTACTCCTGCCCCATCCTTTCTCCTCTGCTCTTCCAAATGAAAGCTGCTTCTAGCGCCCATGGGGATTGGGTATCCTCAGCGCTGGCTGCCCATCAGATGCACCTGAGACATGGTTTAACATGGAACCCTGAGGGGGACGCCTTGGGAGGACAAAATCCACAGCTTGGCCCTCAGGACCTCACTTTCATTCTTCCATTAGAGCAACCTCAGCAAAATGAGGCAGTTCTGCCAGCAACCAGCAGATGGCGAGAGCGGGCCGTGAATTCTGTGCTCCCCTAAGTCCCTCAACTGCTCCTCAGCAGCTGATTGGACACTAGGGCCAGCCACCTCAGGCTTTAGGATCTGGACCAGGTTCTTCCCTGCACACCGAGAGGCGGCCTGCCTGCTCCAGCCCAGCCCCAGCTGCCCAGGTCTGCTGTCTCCCCCCCAGACACCCCTCTCTCTGGGGCCCACAAGACTGGGCTGTTGGAATGCATCTCAACGTGGTCTCCATATTCTTCAAAGACCTGAGAGCTGTGCTTGCTGGATGGGAAATGTGTTCCTCAAGTTCCCTGCCCTCTGCCGCAGTCCCCTCCTGGACGCTGCCCTCTGCATGCTCCTGGCATCGTGGAGAGCAACACCAGGACTGGGTCAACCCCCGATTCTAGTTCTACTGACAGGTTACTCCGAGTTCCAGTGTCCTCTTGTGAAGTGACACCTCCTGCGCTGGGTGTGGAAGGGTGGAGAGCTCTGTGTAGGGCCACTAGGGCCTGGGAGGAACAGCAACCAGCCTTCCAAGACGTCCACAGTCCTTTATAGAATCTCACCTTCTGAGCCCCAGGTGGCCCCTTCAGAGGGTTGGAGTGTTTGGGGAGCAGGCTGTCATTCCTGTTTTGTCGATTGACAAACTAAGGCTGAGAATGGTTGGGAGATTTGTGTAACCAGGAGTGGCAGGCTGTAGTGGGTGACCAGGCGTGCTGACACCAGGGCTGTGGCTTCCCTGCCGAGCCTCGTTGTCTGCACTGTCACCCAGCTGGGAGAGGGCGCCTGCTCCTCGCCCCTGTCTCCATCTCCCAGGGCTGCATCCTGCTCCTGCAGATGGCTGCAGAAGATGCAGAAGAGATGCAGAGGGTGCCACAGGCCAGGAGCTGCCCTCCTAGGCACCTGCCACATGTGCCTGGGCTGTGGGGTCGGGGTGACTGTCCCTTGATATGGCTACAAACTGCCCCTTCCAGTACTGAAGGCCACAGCTTTCCCCTACCCTTCTTAGTTCCTTTTCTTCTTCTCCCTGTAGGACAGAATTTGTCAAGAAAGCAAAGGAACCCCATTCCACAGTCTTTGCAGCACCCCTCATCTAATTGTGGCTACCTGTATTTATTTTGGTTGGGCGATGGGAGTGAATGTGAATGGACCCCAGCAGGGACACGCTCTGGCCACTACCTCCCACCTTCCCTGGGCTGGAATGCATGTGTGGCCATTACCAGATTACCACCTTGGACATGCAAATGAAGTCAATGCTTTTTTTTTTTTTTTTTGGTACTGGGGATTGAACTTGGGGGCACTGGACCACTGAGCCAATCCCCACCCTATTTTGTGTTTTATTTAGAGACAGGGTCTCACTGAGTGGCTTAGTGCCTCACCATTGCTGAGGGTGGCTTTGAACTCTCCACCCTCCTGTCTTAGCCTCCCTAGCTGCTGGGATGATAGGCGTGAGCCACCGCGCCCAGCTGAAGTCAATTCTTTAGAGCTGGCAGAGCAGGAAGACCGAAGGAGCCGGGGACCCTGAGGTTATGGAGTCTGAGCCTCCCCAGACTTGAGCTAGAAGCTGTGCTATGCAGCCCTGTGACATGCAGCCACGTGTATTTTTTAACTAATGTAGGTCCTGTGAGCAAGGCGCTGGGGACAGAACAGCAGTGCCGTCTCTGCCTTGGAGTGGATCACAGTTTGTAGACACAGGTATTCTGCTGCCCCTTGGCTTGTTCTGTGCTCCAGGAGCAGGTGACTGCATGGGCTGCAGGGTCCCTCCCAGCCTCCCTCCCAGAGCGCAGGAGGGTAGGATCTGCGTTGTCCCCACAGTGGGATCCTGATTCCGGCTGCCTCCTTCCAAGCAGCGAGGTCTGAGCGGCAAGGCTAGACGGCCTGGGCTCCTGACTTCAGCTAGAGCACCCGGTCAGCAGGGCCAGCAGCTCGGGTGACCGTGCTTCTCCCGTCCTGTTCTCCCCTTCATGACTCCAGTCTTTGTCCTCCGATTCCTCCCAGACCTGCCAGTGAGATCAGGGACCAACAGCATCCTCATTCCTGAGGTTTCAGGAGAGCAAACGGGTTCTTCATTCTGCCATTTTCCTCCTTTGTTTTGTGAAATCTCCCAAGGTCTCCGTCTTCCCTGTGTAGATAAGTGATTTGCACAATTTCACCTCGATGTGCTGACTTAATTCTTTCCCTAAGCGACTTCTCTGTGCTGCTGTCCACACGAGAGGTTCCTTCTCTAGTCAAGAAGCCCCGCTCGAGAGCATTCATGGTATTCACAGTTCAAAAGAAGCAGAAATTATTATTATTTTTTTTACAAAAGCAATCAAGTCAAAATCAAATGCCCATGAAAAATAAAACCAAAGCTATTTCCGTGGGAATTTGTCGGCAGGTCTAATGAAATAAAAAAGACTCATGGTGTTGGCACTTGCCGCTGAATGAACTGCACACCTCCCGCGTCCCCTGAGCTCACTGAGCGACATTCCCCACCTCATTCCCCACGCTTCCTCCCACATCTGTGGCGCCAAGTGTCCAGGGTTCCAGTAGACACCCCTTTAGGAGTCAGCTTGATGGCCCATGTCATGGCTTACCTGTCAATCACAACAGGTGGCCTATCTCATGTTGCACTATAAGTTCAATCTAACGGTCGCTCTGTTGTTGGGGGGTCTCCAAGACCACCCTCAGCCTGTCTAGAAGGGCTCCTAGAACTCAGAACAGTGGTTATACTGGTGGTAGTTTGTGCGGCAGAAGGAGATCACTGGCCACCCGTCCCTGGAAGAGGACTGTGCTTCACCTGTTGACTTCAGCCCTAGCTGTGTGACTTGCTTTGGATGATGAAATGTGAGCCAAGTGGCACATGCCTGCTCTGAGCACAAGCTCTGAGATCCTGTGTGGTTCCTTCTCTGTGTGTGTGGGGCGGCCCCTGCAGCCTGGTTTCCCGAGCAAAGCTGACTCGCTGCTCACATGAGAAGCAAATTTTGTGGTTTCAACAGTCAGAGATTTGGGAGTTTTGCTCCCAAAAGATGAACTAGGAAAGGCTGATTGACATGAGCCGGCACATGTCTCTGGGACGTGTGCAGCCTTGAGTGCTCGCACTCACACTCATGCCTCCTTCCACGAGAGGTGTGCAGACAGCCCCCTTGCCCCAGCGGAGCTCCTCCAGGGACACTGAGGACCAGGCCACTTCTCAGACACCCAGAGCCTGGTGCAGTGCGGGTGCTGGCCCTTGCAGAGCTGGGGGTGTGGGACCCGGGTGGAGGCGGCCTCCTGTCACTCACCGATAGTTACGCAAGAAGGGCAGGAAGCCCAAGCCACCCGGCCAGGTGTAGATGGAACCTCCACACAGGCTCAGGAGGGGACGTGTGCATCAACTCCTGCCTCGGCTCACACACTGCACACCACTCCACACGTACACCAAATATACCACACACAATCACACTCACACATACCCCACACCACACACACACACACTCACACACCACACCACACACACACACCAAATATACCACACACACACTCACACAGACACATACACACACACTCACACACACTCACATACATACACGCACTATACACACTCACACACTCACATACAGAGACACACACACACCACACATACACACTCACACACACACCCACACCCACCACACACACAGTCACACACAGTCACACACCACACACACACCACACACACACACACACACACAAACTCACACACGTACTCCCATCACACACCAGACCACACATGAAATCCCAGAAAATCTCGCAGCTAAAAGTGAACAAGCAGGGAACACGCGTACTAAACTGAGGCTGTTTGAAAACAGAATCCTGGAACTTAGACTTTCCTGGTCACACAGGTCTGAGTTCTGGGGTGAGGCTTTCTGGGCCTGTGTCTGCTTTTAGGATCATCCACAGCCATTCTGTGCTCGCAGGGAACCTCAGAGTGACCTTGAGGCCTGGGATGTCATGTCACTGAGAACCCCAGGTTCATGGTGACTCTGGGGACGGTTGGTGTCACTGTGCTCTGCATGTGTGGAGACTGGTCAGCAGCTCTGTGTCCCCAGGAGCTGTCCACCTGGGGCCAGAGCCGAGGCTGGCTTCGTGCTGCGCTCCCTGGGCAGCCACATGGGGCCTGCCCAGAAAGGCCTGAGGCCAGGTGGCCCACTCTGCTGTTGCCACCCTGAGATTCTTGACTGTGGAGCAGAGGCCCTGCGTCTCCATTTTGTATCGGGTCCTCCAACTACTGGCCGCACCCCAGAAGGCCAAGGCTGACCTGCTCTTGGACCGCTCTCCAGGGCCGCAGGACATGAGCCGCTCGAGAAGGGCAGGAGCTGCCGGGAGCCAGCAGTGGGCCCAGTCTTGCTGCTGACCTGGGTGCACTGAGGTCTGGAGAGGGTGGGCTTGGCTGCTATGGGTGAGTGACAGGGGACATTATCTTCACAGGGGACGGAGAAGATAATGCTTCCCCAGCTCGGACCAGCTCTGAGTCCAGACCAAGGAGAGGCCAGGGAAGGACACAGGTGCCCAGGGAAGCCGAAGAGGGGTCCTCGGGGCTCAGCCTCTGTGAGCAGCTGCAGCCTCAGGCTGAGCTAGCTGCTGGGGACCTCAGGCTGGAGCGGTGGCCCGGGGCCATGGCCATGGGGCGCCTTCAGCTCTGCAGCTTCTCTGTGTCCCAGGGGAGTGGGGAGCAGACAGGAGGTCTCCCGGGGTCCAAGTGAGGAAAAGGTGGTGAGGGGTGAGGGGAGAGGGCAGGAGGGAGGAGGGAGCCGGGCGGGCTCGGGAGACCCCCACGCTATCTGCTCCCTATCAGGATAGGACGAGGACTGAGGTACAGTGCTCCCCTGACGGTTAGCCCCAGGTCCACCTGCAACCTCTGCCATCATGGCCACCGTCACTAGGATCACCAATGTCATCTTCCTATGTCAGAGGGAGGAGAAGGAGGGAGCGGAGCGGACAGGGGACACGCGCTCACTGCACTACGCAGTTTCCTATTAGCTGATAATTTAATCTCTATCATGATCCTTATCATAATGAGAGACCGGGACTCAGAGAGGGGCGAATGACGTACTCCAGATGAAACTTGTGCAAAAGCATCCAAGACCCAGCCCCACACACTTCTATTTTTGTGAACATTTCTCTTGATGACATGATGACAATTACTGCAAAGCCTCCTTGTGAGGATCCATCTGCACAACCCGAGGGGCTCAGCTGTCCCCACCGTGGAGACCCTGTGCGTCCCAGCAGGTCCTGGCTGGCCCCAGGTGCCCTACACGATGGGCCCCGGGAAGGTGAGGCGGCTGCTCAGTCGTGGTCTGGGAACTTGGATCCATGACCCTGGACGAAGAACAGTCAGTATTTCTTTTCAGGGCCTGTGCCGGGAGCTTGCTTGGGGGTGCAAGAGGCTGGGGGAGTGCATGTGCTCAGGGTCCAGCTGAGAATCAGACAAGAACGAGGCTCCACAGTGGGACCCAGCGTGTCCTCCACGATGTCTTCCGCTCTAGGCCTGAGAAGGTAGCACCAGACTCCAAGAGAGGGACGAAGGACCTGAAGAGCAGGCACGATGCACCCTGCCCTGAGCCTCCACCCGGCCTTCAGGAGTGGAGAGAGCGGGGCTCCCAGAGCCTGAGCCCAGGAAAGCTGACCAGACAGAGATGGGGCCAGAATCCCCATCCTGGGAGGTCCAGCTGGGGCACATGGCCCCCTCGGGCAAGGTGCCTCAATCCCAGTGCTGTTGACTCGGGGGGCCACCTGTGGCCTTCCCTGACTTGGGGGTGCTGCTCTGTGCACTGCACCTGAACATTCAGCCACATTTCTGCCCTCTATCCACTATATGCCAGAAGCCCCCCTCCCAGATTGTGACCACAAAAATGTCTTTAGTCGTTATTAAATGTCCCTTGGGAGCAGAACAACCCAAGAGTCCATCACAGACCATCTGGGAATCTCACCTTCACTGTGACCTTGGAGAACCTCATGGTAGAGGATGCAGGATAATACTGGGGTGGGATCCAACAGTGACGAAGGAGGCTGAACTCATTGCTTTAGAGGAAACATCCGCCAGCCACTTGTGCTCCTTTTCTGGGAAATAAAGTGAGACAAAGTGAGATATTTAAATGAAGAAGCAAAACATGAGGGTTTTCTTTAAATTTAGATTTCAAAATCACACAGTCTTACCACTGACGATGAGGAAATATCCTAACAGACAGATGAATGGACAGACGGGTGGTACGAGCAGATAGATTATATCCCTAATTTTTTTTGCATAATTCTTTTTCAAGGGTGGTTTCTCCCTTTGCTCTGTGTCAAACCCCTTCCTGTCAAGAGCAGACCAGATGGGGCTGGGGTGGTGGCTCAGTGACAGAGCACTTGCCTAGCATGTGTGAGGCTCTGGGTTCCATTCTCAGATTCTCAGCGCCACATATAAATAAACAAAATAAAGGTCCATTGACAACGAAAAAATATTTAAAAAAAAAGAGTAGATCAGATGTGGGTGGTTGATAAATCCCCTGGGTGGCGAGCGCCCGTGCACATGCCCAAGCAGGAAGCAGAGAGCTTATGGGGCTGGGTCCCAATAACTTGGAACTGGGGCTTCCAGAGTAGGTGGAGGGACCCAAGAGGGGCCTGGAGGAGAGAGGGCAATGTCAAAACCTTGGGAGGACAGAGGACCTGCAGAAGAGGCCCAGAGCATGGCGAGGTGGCTGTGCGTGCTAAGGAGGAGGGAGGGGAACCTGGGGTGGTCTTCCCATGGAGTGGGGAGCACTGAGATGTTGGGATGACAAGAGTCCTGCAGGATGCTGTCCCAGGAGGGCGCTCGAGATGTGCATGTCCTTGAGCAATAGCTGGAGAGAGTCTGTCCCTAAATGGTCTCTCTCCCCATGGCCGCCCCTTCTCCTTTCTGACCCCAACCTGTGAGCAGGGGCTGCATCCGTGCAGGCTGGGTGATAAGTCAGAGACCTGCAGCTGGAAGGGCAGCACAGCCAGAAGCTGAAGGCCTCCTTCCTGCCCTGAGAACGGGCTTCCTCTTGTTTTTCTGAGCTCCTGTCCCTAGTTCCTTTTTCCCATTCCATCCATCAGTAATCCACCCGTTGTTCCATCCAAACATTTATTCAGGGTGCACCGAGGTGGTTGATGGAGACAGGTGTCTCCTCTAGGACTGACACTTTTGGGGGACCCAGAACCTGTGTGAGGCCATCAAAGGCTCATCTACCCCTAATACTGTAAGCTGGCTGAGCACCACTGCAGGGCCCGGCATCCCGACTCCTAGGGTCCCACACCTGGGATCTCCTTCCCTCAGACCCTGAACACAGGCCCTAGCTCCTGGCTCCTGCCTTCTGCCCCCTCTAGCCTCAGGGAGACCACCGGGCTTCCAGACCATCTGATGCCGAAGGTGTCTCTGGTTCAGGCTCTTCAGGGTGAAGAGAAAGCTGACTGTGTTTCTAGGCTGCCTGACCTGGACGCCGAGTGGCCCCCACACTGTGGAGGCACCATGGGGAAGTCTCTGAGTGTGCAGAGTCAGTGTGAGGAGACGGTCAGGTCAAGATCTTTACCAAATCCTGGTGCAGACCTCCATGCTTGCCACTTTGGAATCAGGCTGTGAAGGCCAGAGGATCGGCAGCTGAGTGTCCATCATGGACCACTCTGGGAATCTCTCCTTCACTGTGACCTTGGAGAACTCATGGTAGAAGGTGCAGGACGACATTGGTGTGGGATTGCAAGAGTGAAGAAGGAGGGTGAGCTCCTGGCTTCCTGCTGACCTCAGCTTCCTGTGTGATCCTGACTCTCTGGTCCTGTTTTCCAGGTTCAAGTGCTGGCTGGCTCCTCCTGGCACCAGAGAGGTTGAAGTCGGAGCTGGACTCTGCAGAGGAACCCGGGAAGTGTCAGCTCAGGAGACAAGAACTGGGTCTGGAGTTCGTGTGTCAGAGATGCAGGGCTGTGTGTGTGTGAATGTGGGGGTGGGGGGTGCGCGTGTGTGCAAGAGGGTGAGAGGAAAGCATGCGGGAAAACACGAGTGTGTGTGTGTGTGCATGGGAGTGAGTGTACGTGCTGAGTGTGTGAGTGTGAATGTGAAGTGTGTGAGATGACTTGTGTTGAGTGTATACGTGAGAGATGTGTGACTGTCAGTGTGCTGAGTTGAGAGAGTTTGCATCTGTGTGAGTGTGTTAGAGTGGGTGTATATGTGTGTGTGTCTGCACACCAGGGGGGTAATGGTGGTGTGTGGATGCCTGGTTGGGGTCAGGCTCTCCTGACCTTCAACACTTCTGTTTCCAGGAGAAGGCCACGAAGTTGCCTGGTGGGAGGAGGTCAGGGTTCTCTGGTCTTGGTTGATAATCTTCCCCTGGTCCCAGAGCTGAGCCTCTCCTGGATTGGGCCTGTCCAGCTGCTTCCCTGAGCGCCCTCTGGTTTATGGAGTGGGACCATCAGGGCTGAGCTCCCAGCTGGAGAGTCAGCACAGGCCCTGGGCCTCCACTCTTCTCCTCAGCCCCCCCCCCCCAGCCTTCAGGATGGACAGCTCTGCAAGGACACCCCACCCCCCACCCTGGCAGTGGGCCCCAGAGCAGCCAACAGCAAAGGTAAGGTGACTCCACCCGTGTCGCCTGCCTCCTGCAGAGCTTCTTTCCTAGGCGGGGGCTTCCCAGACAGGTGCCTTTGGTTGTTCATTCACTTGACAAGTATTTATTTGCTCTATTCCAGAAACCAGTGCAGATTTTAGGGGCAGAACAGTTAAAAAAAAAGAAAGAAGGTCTTGCTCCTGAGGAAGTTTCACTAAATAGGTGTATTTAGGCAGTGTCCAGATGGATAAAAACAGAGACAGCAGGCTAGATGACAGAGATGGATGGATGGATGGAATGGGAGAGAGATAACAGGTGGTAGACAATAGAGAGAGGCAGAGATGTGTCATAGAGATAGATATGATAGAGGGTGATACAGATGGATGGACAAACGGATGGATGGACAGTGACAATAATGAGACAGACACATGTAACATGGGTGGATAGATAGATGTGCTATGATAGATGATAGAGATGGAGGGATAGTGACGATAAAGGGTAAAAGTAGACACACATCTATGGACAGATCGGTGGATAGAGGGAGCATGTCAACTAGTGGAGTTACCATGGAGACACATAAAGCTGGCAGGTGTCAGGGGGGGGAAGGAGGGAGACGGGAAGATGACGGGGCATGACGAGGGCCATCAAGGAAATGCAAGAGGATCAAAACCCAAGGGCCGTCTTAGGGTGCGTTGCCTTGAGTGGTCCTGAGACAAGGGCTCAGAGGGAGTTAGCTGACTAGAGGTCATCTCAGGGAGCAGGACTGTTAGGTGCAGGACAGGCTGGTCTGCAGGTCATGCCAAACAAAGTTAGCTACAGGATGACCTGGCTTCTCAAACCCTCTGTCTGGTTCTTTATCACCTGTTTGCTTCAATCCCAAATGCCCAAGCCCCCACTGAAGGCTGAGCACTTAACCCCCCTTGTGCCAACAAGGCAGCTTGCAGACCCAGAGACCCCATTAGATTTGGCTATAAAAACTCCCTGTGCCTGTTCCTTCCCTTCATCATAAAGTTCATTCAGACTCAGGTGGGTAAAAAATTTCTAATCAAGCTTTTAACCAGCTTCTCCTCAGGAATTACCAACTCCAGCTACTGATGATAGCTCCAGCCGAGACCTATGCCGAATGGACTGACGTCATCATGGATCTGTGGTGGCAAGGAACCTTCATTAATACCGGTCTTCTCTGCCCTCCTGTGGGGGCTCCTTACTTCCCTCCTCTCTTTCTTCCTCACCTCCCCATCTCAGCAGGAAGCAGCCAGAATGAGTCGACACCCATTCTCACTTAATAACAAAGAGGGGGTAATGTTGGGAGTCACCCAGGCTCCAAAGACTAACTTCCCCATCCCCCAAGAAGAGCCGTCCAATGGTGAGCCCTGTTGGCTCACATGATCCTTATCCACCAATCAGACTAGCCCTGCTGGCTCACATGATCCTTATCCACCAATCAGACTAGCCCTGCTGGCTCACATGATCCTTATCCACCAATCAGACTAGCCCTTCTGGCTCACATGATCCTTACCCACCAATCAAAAGGCACCCCATGCCAACTGTCAAACCCTTCACCCATTAAACTGTCATAACTGTCAAACCACCCCCAGCTCTATAAACATGCAGAGCTGTTCCTCAATAAACGGGCATTTTCTCCGATAGCAAGCCTTGATCGTTCTTTCGAGGATGAGAAGGGAAAAGCCCACAAGACTGTGGAGGAGTCCCCAACGCTGCAGGGCCTGTGGGCAGAGGCCCTCGGGGCATGAACTCCACAGCCTCCTGTCTGCCCTGCTCGGCAAGTCGTGCCCACAGATAGATGTGGGAGCTGGGGGGGAGACGGTGACAGCTGCTGGGAGCTCCAGTGGGCAAAGGGGACACGGGACAGGGCACCAACTGGGTGTGCCCCAGAGCCTATTGGTGAGGAAGAGGGACGGCATTGGTCAAGCCCTATCGTTGGGGGCTACAGAGGTGGAGAGTGCACAAGTGCCCAGCTGGGGAAGTGGACACTGCCCTTGGGCAGCTGGAATGGGCACAGTGTTCTGGGACCCAGAGGTGAGGGCACTGGCCGTGAGCTGAGGTTGGAGAGGTCACCCCTTGGGTTGAGGTTCTTGGGTGGTTTAAGAAGAAGAGCTGCTTTCGTGGCTGGATTTAAAGAGGAGTCGAGACTCTGAGTGAGGACAGATGCCAAGGGAACATTTGTCCTTGAAGTTGTTCCCCAGCAAGAGCTGAGCTCCTTTGAGGGTCCCCAAGTAGGGAACCAAAACACGAACTTAGAAAGCTAGAGACAGGATCCCTGCCAGGAATCCCGCATCTCCCCTCCACTCCTCAAACCACACCCTCCTGCATCTTCTAGATCCTGATGCTCAAGGTCGATTGCCAACTGAAGGACAGGAGCTTGCGCCCCTTGGCTTGGGCTGCCTGACCCTGGCACCACCAGGTTTGATGCTGAGGCTGAGATTTAAGGGCACGAGATCAGAGCTTAGAGAGAGGTAGGGGAGAGGCAGTGCTAGGGACACTCCTGAGGAGGCAGTGCTCCTCTGGTCACCTGTCCCTCTACATGTCCTGTTCAGTGACATTGACTTCTTACTCCTCTGTCATTGTACTCAGAACACCTTGCTGTCTCTGTGGTGGGTAAGGACACAGCTTAAGGGGTTTCTGCCATTATGGATTTTACCCTATAGGTCATTGGAACGATGTGAAGATTTTGTCAGATTTTAAGACTATCTACCTATCCTGCCAGGTGTGATGGTGCACACCTGTGATCTCAGCTACCTGGGAGGCTGAGGCAGGGGGATTGCAAATTCAGGGCCAGCAAGTCTGGACAACTTAGCAAGAGGCTGTCTCAAATGTAAATACTTTAAAAAGGGGCTGGGGAATGTAGTTCAGTGGCAACGCTCCCCTGTGTTCAGTCCTCAGTATAAAAAAAAAATCTATCCCATTTATGCCATCATAAACCTGGGATATGGCCATCAGGGTCAGAGCACACTCTGGATGAAGAAGCTCCACTGAGGTCACTACTAGAGCTAGAGAAGATGGACAGCTGCCAGAAGATGTCCTGGCTGCCACCCCCAGGACAGTCCATCAGACAAGAGGCTGAGGGCCTCCTTTGCTAGGTCAGACCAAGGGCTGGAGTGAAGTGGTCATGGTGGCTGCATCGCGCATTCCCGAGCAGCACCTTTCTGTCCAGAGGGGCAAGGACAGGGCGTGGGAGCCCCTTCCAGGTTCAGTCTGCAGCTCTGGGTCCAGGAGGCTCTGGGAGAGACGCCCTGCAGCTCCGAGTCTCTTTCCTACCTGCCTCCTGGACTTTCCTGTCTCCATAACAGACCAGGAGGAAACTGGCCCTCAGCATCCTCATAGGTAGAGTCCTGATGGGATGCCACGGGGGCTCAGTGTCCCCCACTGCCAAAGCTACCCAGGCACGGCCGTCTCCCCACCAGTAAGTGCCACCCCACCCAGGAGTGAGCACCTCAGCCCGAGGCCACGACGCCTGGGCAGTGGAGAAGAATCCCACCTCCCCCCAGGCAGGAGCTGGCAGTGTCCCCTTCTGCAATGAGAAAACTGTCGAGGACACACCTGACCTCAGGCTCCCACCTTCCCAGCTGTGGAGGCCCATTGTCACAGGCAGGGGACCTCCCTGCTGTCAGGCGCCTCTCACCCACCTCCTGCCCCTGGTCACCTGTGGAGGTTCTCTGGCAAGTGCCTGTGACTCAGAGGGGACACTAGGACTGTGTGGGAAGAGGCCTCTCAGGTTCTGCCATCTCACAGAAGTCACAGGCTCTGCTCAAGGTCATTTGGTGGCCAATGGACAAGCCACATGAGCATCTAGCCTCCTGCTTCTTTGTGTATTCAGGACACTTGAGCCCACAGGAATCTCTTTGGGATCATGGGGCCAGTGGTGGTGGCTCATGCTTGTAATCCCAGCAAGTAGGGGGCTGACACAGGAGAGCTGCAAGTTCAAGGCCAGCCTCAGCAACTTAGTGAGACTATCTCAAAAAAAAAAAAAAAAGGATAAGGATGGGTTCAATCCTCAGTGTGTGTGTGTGTGTGTGTGTGTGTGTGTGTGTGTGTGTGTGTGTGATTGTTTACACACATACATTATTCCTGGGACTGTTCCCATGACCAGGCAGGATATCCACTAAACGTGGCCCTCTCTCACATTCCCCTGATCAGCTCAACAAGATGAACCCCAGAGTCTTGGGTCTCCTCAGGCCGTAGTCTCCCATGACATTGGCATAGAATTTGTCTTCTCTTTTTGATAAAGGGCCTCACTATGAGGCTCAGACTGGCCTGGAAACCCTGGGCTCAAGGGATCCTCCCAACTCAGCCTCCCAGGTAGCTGGGATTTTAGGTGACTGTCACCTTGCCTGGCTGTTAGAAAAATGTTCCCAAGCTCTGCCAGGCTGTGTGCTCACCTTCCAGCAGTAGAACCAGCAAGCCTCTTGGGAGGGTCCTCCTGTGGCCAGGGGGAAGGAGGACAGTGAATCTCCTGGGGAGCAGCAGGAGGGGACAATCTTGGGACCTCAGAGCTAGTGTGGGGTCCCTGGGGTGGGTGGGTGCCCTGACTCAAAAGCTCAAGCTGCTGGGTGACGTGCTACACGTTAGGATGAGGGCACCCTGTGCTCACACGGTCACTCTGTGCCAGCTGGGGGCACTATCACAGGCGTGTGGAGGGGGGGTCCCTGCAGCCTTGCTGGATCCCAGCTCAGGGCCACAGGGGCTACACGGGAGGGGGGAGGTCACGGCCTGTGGACGTCACAGTGGGATTGAGGACACATTTCCAGGACCAGGAACCATTCAGGACTCTAGGGCCACTGTGCCAACCTGGGGTCAGGCCTAGACTGGGCTCATGGAGGGGCAGTCCAGGTTGGCCTCCCACGGGGCAGGCCCAGTGCTGCAGACTCGGGCTCTGTGTGCCCCTCCCACTGGTGACATCCTGACCACAAGGAGAAGAGGAGGAGTGACAGGGCCAGAAGGAAGCCTTGCCCTGCAGGCCTGGGGTGAGGGCAGACCTGCCACCTTGGGGACAGGCGGGTCCCATCCACCACACCTTCTCCTCCCTGGCTTTCCTAGGACAGCACAAGCCCAGGGCCACCTTGGGGGCTGCTTGGCCCCTGAACCTTCTCCATTTTGTCCCCAGCCCCAGGAAGAGACTAAAGAGGACAAGCGGGAAGCAGCTGCCCCAGAGAAAAGCAGAAGTGGGAGCCCTGGAGACTGACCCTCCCCAGGGTGCTGGAGCCTCGGGTCCAGTGGGGCCTGGTGCCCAGCGGTGGCATCTGTGCAGGAGAAATGAGCCCCAGGGGCCTGATGGCCTGGCCACCCTTGGCTCTGCTGCTTCTCTGGCTCCCAGGTGAGGGCCTCTGCCCAGGGAGGGTCTGCAGAAGGGAGGGGAGGCAGGAGGGGGGCCAGGAGGCCTCACAGAGGAGCCCCAGCTGCACGTCTCTGTGCAGAGGCAGAATGGGGTGCGCTGTGTCCACGATGTAAGATGGACTCCCCAAACACCACACCCCTGGGAGGGAAGGGGCAGGGGGCTCCCCTGAGCCCACCTGACCTTGGAGGAGCCAGCGTGCTGCCCAGGGAAAGGGTGCTGCCCAGGGGGGCCCTGAGAGAGGTCTGGGGGAACAGGACAGGGGGAGCAGGGCGGGTGGACGGGGGTGGGGTGGAGAGGGCACAGAGCACACCTGGGGCCTGTGTTGGGGAGGCCCCCAGGTCCACCAGTTTGGGATACAGAGGAAGGAGGGGACGAGGTGGGTTCAGCCAGGGCAGCTGGAGGCTGGGTGGGAAGAGTCCTGGTGGGGCCCAGGGGTCAGTGGTCCCAGGAGGGGAGCTGGGGACAGAAGAGGGAGGAAAGGAGAGGTGGGGGTAGGAGATGTAGGGACAGGGCAGGGGGGGACAGTGTCAGGACCAGGCCAGGGGTAGCGTCTTGATGAAGGAGGCTGGGAATTAGCATTGTTTACTAAACACTTATAAAGGCCAATTTTACTGATTGGTGTTTTTCTGGAAAACCACACCTTCATCCCGATCACACATTTATTCATAGAGAATTCTACAAAGTCCCCTCTGGACTCTTATTCTCTCTACCTCTGATTCCTTCCTCTCTGCATTTCTCACGTGGACTAGACAGGGTTACCTGGTTGTGTTAGGTCATGTCACATGAAGCTCCTGTTTCCTTGGTCAAGAGCAGTTGACAGCGGCTCTTCCCTGGCTCACTAATATGAGCTGCCCAGCAGTTGACAGCCGTGATCAATATTTTTTCCTTCCCATTTTTGTTTTTGTTTCTTGGAGCTGGTGGAGCCTGGCCTGCTGCATGCTGGGCAGCCTCTCCACTGACCTGGCCCCATCCTAACATGATCTTCCATGAACCCCCCGATGCCATGTCAGGTTGGCATTGTCACCCACCCCTTTGCGGCTGGCATCTGAGGCGCAGAGAGGTCAGGCCCTGGCCCTGAGCACACAGAGGATACAGACTAGAGCTGAGGCCCAAGCCCGGGTTCATCTGAGGCCCCTGTGGCTTCACCTCGGCAGTTGCTACTGAGCTTCTCAGAGAGTGTCCCTCCTGTGACAGGGTCACAAGGCCTTCTCTGCAGGGGACCTCACCCCAAGGCTGGGAGAGGGGGTCCTACAAGCCCTGGCAGAGGGATGGAGGGGCTACTGGGCAGCTGTGGGCAGCTGTGCTCTGAGGGTGTGGCCACAGTGGTCTCCCTGTGCCAGGCGCAGCAGGCACTGAAGGGATGAGGAGGAGGTGAGGCCCCCGGGGCTGTGCACTCAGGGGTCCCACAGTCCCAGGTCAGGGCTGTGACTCAGGGGTCCCACAGTCCCAGGTCAGGGCTGTGACTCAGGGGTCCCACAGTCCCAGGTCAGGGCTGTGACTCAGGGGTCCCACAGTCCCAGGTCAGGGCTGTGACTCAGGGGTCCCACAGTCAAGGTCAGGGCTGTGACTCAGGGGTCCCACAGTCCCAGGTCAGGGCTGTGACTCAGGGGTCCCACAGTCCCAGGTCGGGGCTGTGCACTCAGGGTTCCCACAGTCCCAGGTCAGGGCTGTGCACTCAGGGGTCCCACAGTCCCAGGTCAGGCCTAAGGTCCTGAAGGCAAATGAAGAAAGCATCCAATCCCAGGGAGAGAGCAAGCCACCCCAGTCCCGCCATCTCCCCGCCCATCTGGGCCTGACCCCAGGTCCCCAGGGCAAGAGGGAGGTGCACACGCAGATGCCCCTGGACTGGAGCCTGGTGCAGGGTGGCCTGGTCCTCTGCCTGGAGATGGCTTAGCTTCCTGGTGCTCACCTCACTCCAGCTTTAGGTCTGAGCCATTGGGGAAAATGCACCTGGAAATCTTGGGGATACAAAGGAGTTTCCTTGGAAATGAGGTCCCCAGAGCCGGGCCATCTGAGGTGAGGGAGGGGGAGAGGGTCCTGGGAGCCCTGTGCCCCTCGCTGTGTGCATCCTGAGCTGTCAGGAGTCCGGGGCTCTCATCCACATGGTCTGGGGACCCTGCTTCTCCCCTGGCTCACGTCCTGCTGGACCAGGTCCACTCTGGCTGTGTCTCTGCGTCTGAGACTCACAGGGCCGGGGGCTGTCCCAGGAAGGGGGCTCAGGGTGTTTATGGCCCTGGGTTCTGGAAGCAGGAGGTCAGGTGGTGAGGGGGGACTGGGGTGAAGGGAGGGGCTGCTGTGTCAGCATCCTGGGTGGAGGAGCAGAAGGGCTGGTGGCCAGGGGTGAGTGGTGGGGAGGGGGTCTGATGTGAGGTGAGGGAGGGTCTCCTGGAGGACCTGACCCAGGTCCCACTGGCCCTGGGCTATCTGTGAGGGCCTGGCCTCGACGCTTGTGTCTTTCAGATTGTGTTCCTCTGGGTGGCCCCAGCAAGGTGACGGGCACCGTGGGAGTATCCCTGCGTGGCACAAGCAAGGTGACGGGCACCGTGGGAGGATCCCTGATCGTACAGTGTCACTATGGCGAAGAATTCAAGGACGATAACAAAATGTGGTGCAAAAAATCACTTGTACGTTGTAAAGATATTGTGAAGACTAGAGGCTCAGAGAGAGAGGTGTGGAGAGGCCGAGTGTCCATCAGCGACCACCCTGCAAACCTCAGCTTCACAGTGACCATGGAGCACCTCACCCTGGAGGACGCAGGCTCCTATAAGTGCCGGGTGGACACACCATGGCACGAAGGCTTTGACCCGTCGTTCAAGGTTGAGGTGGCCGTGCAGCCAGGTGAGCCCCTCCCACCAGTGCCTGGGCTGCCTGGACCTGGACACCTGGGGCCAGAATCAGAAAGCAGCAGCTGGAGCCTGGGAGGGAGTCCAAGGGGGGAGCAGCCCACAGCCCGCCCAGCCCTGAGGAGCTGCCAATCAGGGAAGGAGGCGGGAGCAGAGCCTGCAGGGGAGAGAGCCAGAGTCCATCCTGGGCCCTGGGGACAAGGACAGGCAGAGCTTGTGTGGACACCTAGGGTGGAGCAGAGGGGCAGAAGGCATGGATGGTGCAGTGGGCAGAGGCAGCACAGTGACAAGTAATATTTGCAGTGAGATATTCCTGTAGCCTGTGGCTGTGATGGGAGGGGGATGAGACCAGGCGTGGGGAGGTGACCCTGGGACACAAAGGAGGCCATGGCCCTCAGGAGGACTGAATCAGCCCTGCTGGGGGTGGTACCTGTGTCCTGTACAGAAATGTCCCCAGGGTCCTGGGGAGACTTTGGCCCTGGTCACCGCCCGCCCCCTTCCTCAGTGAGCATTTGGCATGAAATCAGGCCCAAGGCATCCCCCAGTGGTGGGTGGGTTGCAGGACAGACCTCTGGGTGTCATTGTAGATTTGACACCAGCAACCTCAGGGACACTTACAAGTGTCACGACAGCGAAGACCTTGACAACCACAAGCAGAGCCCAAGCTGCACTGTCCACCAGCCTGGCCACAGAGAGTGCCACCCCTGGTCCCAGCAGCCAGGACCTCCACCATGGGCAGGGCCCAGGGTAAGTGTCCTGTCCCTGACTGGGGTCTTCCCCACGGGGGCTGTGTGGTCACTCTGGGGAGGGAGTCACACCCCTGCTGGCCCAGGCCTGCTGACCCTTGGCCCAGGCCCAGGTTGGAAGCTGCCGTCTGTGTAACCTGGCTTGGGTCACTGAGGCCACCACACTGGACCTGCCCCAGGCTTCAAGAGAGGCTCAGACCAAGGAGGGGCTGGCAGAGGGGAGGCAAGTGTCCACCCATGAGGGCTGGGGCTGTCCTGCCAGATGCCCAGAGCCCCACACGCTGTCCTCCTTGGCTCCTCACATGACCCCAACCTGCTCCCATGCTCACCTCACAGACTGCAAGGAGAGGTTGTGTCACTGTCACATGGGCACAGGTGTGGGGCTGGCTGGGCCTGCGTGACCCCAGAGTCTGGGGCTCTCCCCTCTAATTTAGGGGGTCTCTATCTGGGGGCGGTCAACCTCACAGAGAACCTGAGCACCTCTGTGACTCCTCAGAACAATGCAAGCAGGCACAGGCCATCTCTGGGGTCATGGGCTCCCCACCTGACCTCACCTGGGGGGGCAGTTGGCTCCTGGTGCTGACCAGTGCAGTCCATGCAGACCCAGGTTAAGGCTCTGACCCCAGGACCCCACAGGAGACACCAGCTCACTTTGGGGCAGCCCAGGTCCCAGCACTTGTGACAGCTGGCTGCAAACGTGGGGCTCCTGTGGCCCCTGGGGTCAGTGATCCACAGACTCAGAGTCTGCACAAAATACTTAAGATTACGGCTTTTCCATCTCTAGAAAGGCACGGGGGAGAAGAGCGTGCTCTTGGTGATTCCAGGATTCAGAACAGGGTGTCTGTGTGCACAGGCCTTTGTGGAAGCTGGCTTCTGGGTGTGTGTGTGTGTGTGTGTGTGTGTGTGTGTGTGTCCGTGCATGCAGACACCTGTGTGTGCACACACAGCACACCTATGTAGTTCCAGTGTCTCCCTGGGCCCCACTCTAACAGTCCAGGTCTGGAACCTTCCAGGAGTGGGGTGGGTCTGGCTGTTGGGTCCCTGGCTTTTTGTTGACTTCCTGACCAGGTGAGGGTCATGTCCTCTCCAAAGGAGACCCGTGTCTCACCTGGGCCTGTCTCCACCCTCCCTCTGGGACGGGACCCTCACAGCATTTGCTTCCCCCATAGAAGGGCACCTTCACTTGGGTCACCTGTCCCCTCTCCGCTGTGGATGGTCTCTGGGACACTAGCTCCTCCATGATGGTCCTGGGGTCCTTCTAAAAAGGACCCATACCACTATGCAGGCTTCCTGACTCCTAAGGGGACTCTGCTCCTAGTGGACCTGGTGGTCCTGGGTCACAGCATCCCTTGTGGCTCCACAGACCATCTCTGCTGTCATTTGAAGTCACTCTGGCCGTGTCCCTGCCCAGGGCCCTGTGTCTCCGGTTTCCCTGTGTCAATCTCTACACAGTAGGCCTCACTGTAATTGTCCCCAGGAGGGACGGGAGCAGGAGGAGAGGATGGTGCATGGACTGGCCCTGCTGCAGAGTCCTCCCAGGAGCCCCACCCCTCCTCTGGAACGTAGTCCTCCCAGCAGAAGTGCTCCTGCCTCAGTGCACCTGGAGATGGGCGGGGTGAAGCCCTGCTCAGGCCCAGCTGTGGCCAGGAGACTGCTGGATGCAGGACGTCTGTCCAGCAGGCTCCGAGTGACCTGGCCTGTGTGAGTCAGAACAAACCAGGGGCAGAGTGTGCTGACCTGTGCCTCCCCTCAGCCCTGACCACAGCCTCTAGCCCTGAGAGCTGCACAAGCACCCAGGGGCCTCCCATGTCCCTGTCAACACACACCTGGCCCCTCACGACCAGAGAGGACACCCCTAGTCCCTACCCACAGCCTGGGTAAGGCCTGGACTCAGGGCTGTGCCTCTGGGGGTGAGCGGTGTTGTGGGGCCTGGGGGTTACTTGGGTCTCCTCCTCTGGGCCCCGCCTGCATTTGCCAATCCCATCCTTCATCATGATGCTCCTACTAAGTGCTAGGTGCTCTTCTTGGCACTGGGACACAGTGGCCACCACCCAGACAGTCTTGCGTGGCCTGCACTGTCCTGTGGTGGTTCAGGAGTGCACAGGTCAGCACAGTCGGTGTACACACAGCAAGGGGGGCTGGGCAGACTGTTCCTGGGTGGGGGTGAGTGTGGAGGGGGTGGGGGATGGGTCACGGGACCATCAGGGGAGGCCTTGCTGACTAGGGCCATGTGAGTGGAGCCTGCAGGGCTGGGGACAGGCACCTGGGATCTGGAGAGGGCGGCCCAGGCAGAGGGAAGAGAGAGCACAAATGTCCTGCCCAGGGCCCCAGGACCTGCTGGACAGGGAGCAGGTGCTTGGTGGCCCAGCACTCTCTCCCTCTGCCTCCCTCCCCGCACCTGGTCACAATGTCAGCCTGTTTTCCTGACCGGGTCCTCTGAGGCAGGTGGGGCTGAGCTGGGGCTGGGTCATTGCATCAGCAGCCGGGAGTCCACAGCTCATGTGGCCTATACATGGATGGCCAGGGCCACTTGTGGGTGGACACACAGTCCCATCTCCCTGGAAGGTGGAAACGCCGACACATGGCAGGTTGTAGACCACCACACCCAGGGGTACCCCCAGATGTGGCAGGGGAGGTAGAAATGCCTCCCTGGACCCGGGTCCCTGCTAGACGCCTGGGCCCCCTCACATCTTTCCTGTGGCCATGCCCTTCCTACATGCTGAGTCCAGGGCCCTTCTTGGGCTGTCATGTGGGGACTGAGATGTTTTATGTGGGACTGCCTTGGTCAGGGTTGGTCTTCGGACACAGGACCTGGGTGTAAGGGACAGAGGCAAAGTGCAGGGCACTGGGGCCTCCCTGTGAGGAGACAGCTCACGGTTCCCATGTCCCCCGCAGGCCCCTGGTCATCAGTGTCCTTCTCCTGCATCTGGTCTTGAAGGTGCTCCTGCTCCTGAGCATGCTCAGTGCTGTCCTCTGGGTGAACAGGCCTCAGAGGAGCTCCAGGTCCAGGTGAAGGCAGCATGACTGTGAGGACCAGTGACTCTGCTGTCCTGAGGCCACCTCCAGGGACACCCCCTGCTGGAGGAGGGGACATCCTGACTTGTCTGCATTTCTATTGACCACTCTGAGGCCTTTGTGACCTTCTAGAAGCCTTTCCTTGGCTCATCACACACCCAGACAGGCGTGTCTAGTGCGTGCACTTCCAGCCAAGGCCACTGCAGCCCGTGTGCCCAGCCTGTCACGGGCACCACTGATGTGATGCAGCCCTTCTGTTCTCTGGGCCTCCTTCCTACCGTCCTGGGGCCTAACAGGGCTGCATGCTCCTCCTCCTCCTGCTTGAAGGTCTGCACTCCCATGTATGGTGCCCAGGGCGTGAGGTTTAGCTTTGCTCATTGTTGAACTTCACATAAACAGGATTTTATGTTCACGTTGGTCTTCCTCCTCCCTGGTGTCGGGGATGGGACACAGGTCGCGTGCAGCTTGGTGTCCAACTCTGAGCTACACCCCAGCCCTGATGTGCCCTTGAGTCCCGAGTCCTGTGATGGCCACTGGACATTCGACCTGGGGACTCGTCCACATGGAGGTCTTGCTGCCCGGATGTGCCGGGTGTTTGTTTCTTCTTTCTCTTCTTGTCCTTTTCTCTCTTCCTCCTGTCCCTTGTCCTCTGATGCGTCTCCTTCCCTTCTCTCCCCCCACCTCCTCTCCCTCTCCTCTCCTCTCCTCCTGTCCTCTTTGGCCCCCTCTTGCTTTCTCTCTCTCCCCCTCCTCTTCCTCCTCTCCCCCGTCTTTCTCTTCTCCTTTTTTATTTATTGAGTTTCTGCCTCTATCACTCACAATGCTGCCCCCAACATCCCTGACCCTGTCCCTGGCCCATGTTCTACATGTCTTTGGAGCCTGGCCCTAGGCCTCACTGCCCCTGTGACTCCACTCTGCCAGGCCCTTCCCATCCACTTCCAGGTCACTGTACCCACCCTCCCCAGCAGCCCACCCCTCCCTGAACCTGCCAGACTCCCCATGCCTCCCCGTTAATGGGTGGGAAGTGGCCTCTGGCTGTGTCCATCTGTCACTCCTGCCCATCTGTGTGACTTAGATTTCATCTTTGTGAACTTCTATTTTCTGTTGTGGGCCTGTGTTTCCATATTGATTTTAGATTTGTAGAAATTCTTTACAAGTCCTTGGTTAGTTGCATGTGTCCTACATATCTTTCCCCAGTTTGTTGACTTTGTGATATCTTTTGAGAAAACAGAATTTTTTTTAGGACTAAGGATATAACATAGGGCCTCTCACAAACTAGGCAAGTGCTCCACCACTAGGCTATGCTCCCATCTCCATTTAAAAATTTTATTTTGAGACAGGGTCTCACTAATTTGCCAGACTGGCCTGAAACTCATGATCCTCCTGCCTCAGCCTCCCAAGTGGCTGGGACTACAGGTGTGCACTATCATGCCTGGCTTCCAGTTTTAAATGTTAAAGTAGCAAATTATTTTATATTTTCATTTATGTTTTATACTTTTTGTTCTTGCTAACAAATTGTTGATACCCTAAAAATAACAATTATTCTATGTTCTTCTGAAAATTTTAAAAATTTTCCTTCATAGGAATGTCCTTACTGTCGTGTTCCACAACTAAACACTCAGGGTCACTCCAGGTGAACTGGGCTGCAGGAAATAATCACACACACACAGAGCGATACCTTTCTGGGGCGGGGGGGTCTTGTGAGGGCTCCTCTGAATTCAGGAGTCCATGGAAAGAGAGAGAGAGCACAGGGCTGACCCTTTTATTGAGGAGAAGCCATTCCAATGAGGCAAGGGGTCAGGTGTCAGGGGCTGAGTCCAGCTTCCTGATGTCCGCTGTCAGCAGTTGACTGACATCTAGGAAGGCCACACCCAAGGGCAGAGCAAGAGAAGGGGACACACAAAGGGCATTTCCATGGAACATTCTATCCCAAACAGGGCAAAGGGGTAGGATTACAAAGGAGCAGGTGAGTGTGGCTCAACCCCATGGGTGACACTCCTACATCAGGAGACATCCCTCAACTTCCTGAACCAGGACACGTCCAGGTCACTATGAAATGTAGTGACCAGTCAGAGCCTCTCACTTCAGGAGGGCAGGTGCAGGTCATTCAGAGTGGCTCCCCATAGCTCACCCACTTCTAATGGTTATGGCTGAGAAGGTGAACCATTTTCCTTTCTTCCACTTCCTGTCCTGCAATGCCCCTCTTAGTCTACACTGACTTCTGAATATGCCTGAAGCTTTTTCTGATGGCTCTCTCTACTCTGTTTAATTTGTCTACTTGCATATCTTTGAACTAATAAAGCATAGTTTTAATCACTACAGATTTATTTTAAAGTCTTGACATCTGCTAGCACATGTCACTGTAGGTTTTCTTTGATATTGGAAGGTTGCTGCAAAGTCTGCCCATTTCCTCTTCTATAAAGTTTATCCAATCAAGTTTCCAAAAAGAAAAAAAATAATCAACTTTTGGGACTTTCAATGTGATAATTTCCCTCTCCATGAACATGGTATGTTACTCCAATTATTTTTAAGCTTCTAAAATATTTTTTGATAATATAGTATTTTATTCTTGAAACTTGTTCATATTTCTTTTAAATTTAATTCTGTAACCTACATTTTTATTTTTATTTTTAGTGGTGTCTTTCAATTGCATTTTCAAACTATTTATTGCAGGTGTGTAGAGAAGTAGTTGATTTTGAATGCTGATTTCCTATCCATGTATACAGCAACCCTGACAAACCTGAGTAATTCCTTTCATTTTTGTTTGTAGACAATCAATTATCTATTATGATTTAGAGTTTCCTTTCCAAGGCTTATATGGTTTGTTTCTTTTTTTATTGTGTCATGCAAGTTTCTCAAAATAGTGGATGATAGTAGCGATTCCCACCTTCTCATTTTCTTCTGATTTTAAATGGAAGACTTTTAATGATTTGCCATTTGTTGTCATTGGTTGCTTATAGACGCCCTTCACCTAGTCTACCATGGAAAGTAATGATATATGATGCTTGTTGTGCATCTGTTTACATGGCTCTGTGGCTTTTCTCCTGTATTTTATTAATGTGACTAATTATATTAATTGCTGATTCTCAAAGAAGCTTGCTCCAATTTCCCAGAGACGAAGGCGGTGGGGCAATGACCTGTCCTAACCCAGCTGTGATGGCCTGGGCAAGGCCATGTCTGCTTTTCAGGTGGCCCAGGGCTCCCAGCTTAGGGATAAGCCCTTTTCTTTCTCTCAGTCCTGAGCCACCACAACCACAGGACAACCCAGGACGGGCCCTCCCTCCTTAGCTGGCCCTGGAGATCTGGGGAAAAAAAAAGAAAACAACACTCATCCCCTTCCCCAAACTGATCTTCTTCAAGAGCTTTAGCTGTGGGTTCTAATAAAGATCCTAGTTAATGTCAGTTAGAGGCTAGACCTTGTCTTCTTACTAGTGAGGAAGACTTGCCCACCAGCCTCCTCCTGGCCTCCTGCTCTGGGCTTCTTTTATCTCACTCTTCATCTAGTGGCTGAAGTTTTGCACAAGTCCTAACAGTAGCAGAGGGCTAACCCTAACCTCGCACGCTGTCCTTAAAACTTCACATAAGTTTTCTCATTTACTTCTCTTAACCAACTGTGATGAGCCCAACTTATCAATAAAACCCCTGAGACTCGGAAGTTAAATAAGTTGTCTAGAGTCACGCAGCTTATCCATGGGGCAAGAGCCAGGTCTGTCTGATCCCACAGCCTGCATTTTTATGCAGTTGGCTACAACCCCTGAGTAAATGCGTCTCCAGGCTTGCTGAGCACAGCCCCCTGACACCTGAGTTGGGGGTTTCCTGACAGTTGGGGGACCTATCCCTGTAGTGCAGATCCTCTTCTGGAGTTGGCACCAGGGGTGTTGTGCCCCTGATGCAGGGTCTTATAGGGCAGCTGTCCCCCAGGGGAAGGTGGGGGGGAGGGGAGGAGGGGGAGGTGGAGGGGGAGGGGAGGGTGGTTGAGGGGGAGGAGAAGGGGGAGGGGGAGGGGGAGGGAGTGTGAAGGGGAGGAGGAGAAGGGGAAATGCAGACAGATATCCTGAAGCATAAGTCAGGGGGAAGACTGCATGGAGCACACAAGCAGAGATCAGAACTGAATGGAGGGGGGTGGACACCTGGAGGAGATCCCTAAGCAAAGGAGTGGCAGGCGCCAAGGTTCTCCACAAAGACTTTCAGAGTCCAGCCAGGAGAGAGGGGGTCACAGGTGACTCTAAGGACCAGGTGCATCCCTGGGCTCCAGGCGTCATCCTCTTGCTTTCCTCCCTAACCTGAGTAGGAAACGTTCAGGACAGGTGGAGGACTGAGTGCACTGAGGAGGGTCCCAGCGAGTCATTCTCCCCTTCATCCCTGACGTCCACCCACCAAGAGTGCCGCGCCCCCCCCATATCTAGATCTGGGGCAGGAGGACCAGAAGACAGAGCTTCCACCTGAGGGATGAGGACTCAGCACAAGAGGGGACTCCGGGGACCCTGTCCGGGTCACAGTGTGAACAAGCCCAGTTGTGTGAAACCAGAAGAAGAGCTGGGGACCCATCAGGTCAGAGCACCCTGGATGAAGAACTCCACTGAGGTCACTACTGGAGCTAGAGAAGACGGACAGCTCTGGTGCCACTCCCAGGACAGTCCATCACCACAGGCTGAGGGGCCCTGGTCCCCGCCTCCTTTGCCAGGTCAGACCAAGGCTGGAGTGAAGTGGTCATGGTGGCCTTTCTGTCCAGCGGGGAATCCCAGGCCAGGCTTGGGCTAATCCTGACTGGGGTCCCCAGCAGCTGGGAAGGAATCCCGAAAACAGTGATGCGCTGTGGGTGCGCCCCGCAGCCTCCACTCACAGTCAGAACAGAACCAGGCAGACGCAGGGCCATGGCGTGTATGTGCCAGAAGCACTGGGCCCCGGGTCCAGCAGGATCCATCCCATGTCAGTGGGCAGTGGCCCCCAGGTTCCTCCACTCCTGAGCCCAGAGGAGGTGCCCTCCCTGGACAGTCCCACTGCATGGAAGGTGCACGTAGAGATGGCCTTGCTCGATTCACTCTCTGAAGGCTTTCCAGAGTCCCTTTGTGCACACTGGTCAAAGGACCTGTGCTGGGGACGAGGGCTTCCCTCCTGGGGGCTTTGCTGTCACCTGGGAGAGGCCTTGTCTCAGATTGGAGTGTGGGGCTGGGGGACAGCCTGGGCTGGGATGCGGGTGTCCCTCTGTGGTCATCATGGGGAAGTCAAGAGGGCGGTGCCTGGTGCATCACCTGGGCCCTGTGAGTGAGGACCCAGTGTCCTCGTTTGCTATGGCCACCTAACAGAGGGCCCAGACTGAGGGCTCACAGCGGGAACTGCCCATCTCAGTGCTGGAGGCTGACGTCCCGACCCAGGTGTGGGCAGGGCTGGTCCCTCTGGGAGGGTGAGGAAGGCTCTGCTGCCCCAGGCCCTTCCTTGCCTTGCAGATGGCCGTCCCTGGGTGTCTTCACATCACCTTCCCACTGTGCGTCTGGGTACACAGCTCTCTTTTCCATGGGGACACAGTGGCATTGGGCTAGGGCCCACGCTAGAGACCTCTTCATAACTTGCTTATCTCTGTAGAGACCCTGTCTCCAAATAGGTCACCTCTGAGGTACTGGGGGCAAGGACTCTGTTATGTGAGTTTGTGGGGGTCACATTCAGCCCTGACACTAGGGCTGGGGTCCTGGGTGAGGCTGAGGGAGCCAGCTCTGTGGACCACGATGGCTTCTTGGGGCGGCTTGAGGGCCCTGGGAGAGGCCCCTGGTGTGGCCTTCAGGTGAGGAACCTGCCCCTGGGCCTCTGAGGTCCACTATCCCCTGTGCCTTGGGCTTCTCTGGCGATGGGGACACCCTACATGGGGCCGAGACTCTGGCATGTTGAGAGTTTTCTTCCTCTAGGAAGCAGGTGGGTTAATAAAGGGAGACAGTTACCTGTGGTCCCCAAGCCAAGGACAGGGAGCGTGGGAGCCCCTTCCAGGTTCAGTCTGCAGCTCTGGGTCCAGGAGGCTCTGGGCGAGATGCCCTGCAGCTCCGAGTCTCTTTCCTACCTGCCTCCTGGACTTTCCTGTCTCCATAACAGACCAGGAGGAAACTGGCCCTCAGCATCCTCATAGGTAGAGTCCTGATGGGATGCCACGGGGGGCTCAGTGTCCCCCACTGCAGAAGCCACCAAGCCACGGCCATCTCCCCTCCTGTAAGGGCCACCCCACCCAGGAGTGAGCAGCATCTGCCTGAGGCCACGACGCCTGGGCAGTGGAGAAGAATCCCACCTCCACCCAGGCAGGAGCTGGCAGTGTCCCCTTCTGCAATGAGGAAACTGACGAGGACACACCTGACCTCAGGCTCCGACCTTCCCAGCTGTGGAGGCCCATTGTCACAGGCAGGGGACCTCCCTGCTGTCAGGTGCCTCTCACCCACCTCCTGCCCCTGGACACCTGTGGAGCGGTCCCTGGCAAGTGCCTGTGACTCAGAGGGTCACTAGGGCAGTGCAGGGAGAGGCTCCTCTCAGGTCCTGCCGTCTCCGTGTCCCTGGGGACATGTGCATCTGGATCAGCAGCCCCATGTTGCTCCTGCCCCCTCCT
Source organism: Urocitellus parryii (assembly GCF_045843805.1). NCBI lineage: Eukaryota > Metazoa > Chordata > Mammalia > Rodentia > Sciuridae > Urocitellus > Urocitellus parryii. The sequence goes on along the minus strand of NC_135537.1, from coordinate 177,560,598 downwards.
CCTCCTGAGTCTATTTGGGCCTGTATTTTATTGAGGTACAACGTGTCATAAGTGCACAATCCTTTGACACATTTGCATGTCTCCCTTCTCCCTCTGGGAAGTTTGGCAAGAGTTTCAGGGAAGCCTTCTGTCCCTGTGCCCAATTCTTGTCCCCCCACCCTGGGCCGTGCAGTGGCTCTGGGGCCCTCTGCCCAATTCCTGGGTGAGCGGAGGCTGCAGGGCCTTGTGGTCCTTGTTTTCCTAAAGTCCTGCAGTCTTTCCTGGAGAAGGAGGGTGTGCAGGGCACCCAGGTGATCAAACACAGAAATGAGCACTGCAGGGGACAGGGGTGTGGGAGGTAGCCCTGAGGCTGGTGTGTCTCCTGAGATGGTGACTGTGTGAACCCCGGGGGAGTGAAGGGGTACAACAGGGAGGCTGTAGATGAGGAATGACATGGAAGAGCCCCACCCCACCCTGTTCCCTTCCAGCCAATGAATATCCACTGAGCATGTCCCCAAATCTGCAGGGTGACATGGGGAAGCCAGAGCCTTCTCCTTCCGGGGGGAGAGAGGTCCTGGGTGCTGTTCCCTTCCTGAGCCTGCCCTGGGAGCCCCTGCTGAGCTCTGCAGGCCAGCTGCTGGCCCAGGTCCCCTTTCTGCTCCTCTCTGGAGAGAAGGGACAGGGCTATGTGGAACAGAGCTTCACGGGCTTGAAACTTTGGACTGGGGAGTGTCCTGGGCCTCTGGTTGCTTGTAGCTTCCTCTTCCTCTGTCCATCCTAACCACAGTACCCCCAGGACAGGAGGGGGACATGTCATGGCCACCATGACCACCAGGTGTGGATTGTGCCCAGGGACTGAAGGATGCCTGGAACACAGGTCCCCCAGGCCAGGCCTGACTCCCGCGTGGTCTCCCTCGTGTTCTGGTCTGGTCTGCAGTCTAGGTCTAGGGTTGAGCCAGGGCCTGCTGTGCTGGGCAGTGCTCTGACACTGAGCTGCACCCAGCCCTGTTTCCCAGGGATGGGCAGGAGGGTGGGTGGGGTCAGGCTACCACAGCTGGTCTCACCCGTCCCCGGGGAAGAGAAACCAGGAGCCTCTGTCCTCTGGCTGTCCTCCCTGGCAGTGTGTCCTGCAGGTCTGCTCTGACTCTGGATCCTACAGGTGTGAGCCCCAGCTGTGCACTTGGCCACAGCAGAAGCACAGGTCTTGGGGCCCTTGGTGGCTGTCAGTTATTCTCTGCCTCCATCAGGTGCTCCCTGGGCTGTCAAGCCTTCTTCCCCCTGAGCCTGACCACAGTGAGCTGCCTCCTGTTTCTCTGGGCCTGGTGCCGGGCTCTGGCTGCACTGCAGAGGTACCCACCCCTCAATGCTCTCCTGGAGACCCCTTCAGCGAGAGGAAGTGGTGGAGGGAGGAGAAGTGTGGCAGTGGGAGGGGCTCTGGCTGTGCTGCCTTGGAGGGCCGAGCCCTGCCTAGCACTTCCCCAGCTTGTCCTCACCCAGATCTTTCCTGAGGACCCTCCAACCGGCAGGACTCAGTGCATCACCACCAATACCGTCCCCCCGGCCCCCACCGTGTGTGTCCACACTGGGAAGAGACTGAACCATGGCCAGAGGCATTGTGTCTGTGGCAGGACCCCTCTCCTTGCCCTGAAAGGGGGCTCAGCCTAGGGTCCTCGGGTTCGTCTCCCTCTGCTGGTGATGGGTTCCAGGGAGCTGTGGGAAGGTGCTGCCTCCTGGGTCTGAGGTCATGAGGTCACCTTGCATCACCTGTGACTTCCCACTTTCCATCAAGTGACCTTGGGTAGAACCTGTGTCTTCTGCTCAAGGGCAATAACAAGAGGTCCTTTGTGGGAACAAGTCACATGGTGGCTATGAAAACACTCAAAAGTGTTGTTCCCGAAGTGGGACAGTCACTCTCCAAGGAGACACGTCTGCAGTAAGAAGCTTGGAGGCAGCAGGGAGGTTGGATCTGGATCTGGGGTGAGGGACAAAAGAGGAGTACCACCAGGCATGGCAAGGATGGGATCCTGGACCTGTTCCTCCTGCAGGAGTTCCGACGTTTCCCTCCCATCCCTAAGGAGAACTGCATCTCCAGGTGATTTGCCAGGTTCTCCCTGCTGTGTCATTTGGTGGCCAGGGACAAGCCACACGAGCATCTAGCCTCCTGCTTCTTTGTGTATTCTGGACACTTGACCCTGCGCAATGACCTTGGGATCATGGTACAACTAAAAATGATGTCTGGGGCCAGGTGTGGTGGCTCATGCCTGTAATCTCAGCAATGTAGGGGGCTGAGACAGGAGAGCTGCAAGTTCAAGGCCAGCCTCAGCAACTTAGTGAGACTCTGTCTCAAAAAAAAAAAAGAAAAAATGACTGGGGATCTGTTCAATGCTCAGTGTGTGTGTGTGTGTGTGTGTGTGTGTGTGTGTGTGTGTTTGTATACACACATACATTATTTCTGGGAATCCACTAAACGTGGCCCTCTCTCACACCCCTGATCAGCTCAAGAAGATGAACCCCAGAGTCTTGGGTCTCCTCAGGCCGTAGTCTCCCATGACATTGGCATAGAATTTGTTTTCTGTTTTTGATAAAGGGCCTCACTATGAGGCTCAGACTGGCCTTGAAATGATGGGCTCAAGGGATCCTCCCAACTCAGCCTCCCAGGTAGCTGGGATTTTAGGTGACTGTCACCTTGCGTGGCTATTAGAAAATTGTCCCCAAGCTCTGCCAGGCTGTGTGCTCACCTTCCAGCAGTAGAACCAGCAAGCCTCTTGGGAGGGTCCTCCTGTGGCCAGGGGGAAGGAGGACAGTGAATCTCCTGGGGAGCAGCAGGAGGGGACAATCTTGGGACCTCAGAGCCAGTGTGGGGTCCCTGGGGTGGGTGGGTGCCCTGACTCAAAAGCTCAAGCTGCTGGGTGACGTGCTATACGTTAGGATGAGGGTACCCTGTGCTCACACGGTCACTCTGTGCCAGCTGGGGGCACTATCACAGGCGTGTGGAGGGGGGGTCCCTGCAGCCTTGCTGGATCCCAGCTCAGGGCCACAGGGGCTACACGGGAGGGGGGAGGTCACGGCCTGTGGACGTCACAGTGGGATTGAGGACACATTTCCAGGACCAGGAACCATTCAGGACTCTAGGGCCACTGTGCCAACCTGGGGTCAGGCCTAGACTGGGCTCATGGAGGGGCAGTCCAGGTTGGCCTCCCGCGGGGCAGGCCCAGTGCTGCAGACTCGGGCTCTGTGTGCCCCTCCCACTGGTGACATCCTGACCACAAGGAGAAGAGGAGGAGTGACAGGGCCAGAAGGAAGCCTGGCCCTGCAGGCCTGGGGTGAGGGCAGTCCTGCCACCTTGGGGACAGGCGGGTCCCATCCACCACACCTTCTCCTCCCAGGCTTTCCTAGGACAGCACAAGCCCAGGGCCACCTTGGGAGCTGCTTGGCCCCTGAACCTTCTCCATTTTGTCCCCAGCCCCAGGAACAGACTAAAGAGGACAAGCGGGAAGCAGCCGCCCCAGAGAAAAGCAGAAGTGGGAGCCCTGGAGACTGACCTCCCCAGGGGGCTGGAGCCTGGGTCCTGTGGGGCCTGGTGCCCGGCGGTGACATCTGTGCAGGAGAAATGAGCCCCAGGGGCCTGATGGCCTGGCCACCCTTGGCTCTGCTGCTTCTCTGGCTCCCAGGTGAGGGCCTCTGTCCAGGGAGGGTCTGCAGAAGGGAGGGAAGGCAGGAGGGGGGCCAGGAGGCCTCACAGAGGAGCCCCAGCTGCACGTCTCTGTGCAGACGCAGAATGGGGTGCGCTGTGTCCACGATGTAAGATGGACTCGCCAAACACCACACCCCTGGGAGGGAAGGGGCAGGGGCTCCCCTGAGCCCACCTGACCTGGGAGGAGCCAGCGTGCTGTCCAGGGAAAGGGTGCTGCCCAGGGGGGCCCTGAGAGAGGTCTGGGGGAACAGGACAGGGGGAGCAGGGCGGGTGGACGGGGGTGGGGTGGAGAGGGCACAGAGCACACCTGGGGCCTGTGTTGGGGAGGCCCCCCAGGTCCACCAGTTTGGGGTACAGAGGAAGGAGGGGACGAGGAGGAGAAGCCTCCATCTCAGGGACAGGTGGGTTCCGCCAGGGCAGCTGGAGGCTGGGTGGGAAGAGTCCTGGTGGGGCCCAGGGGTCAGTGGTCCCCAGGAAGACAGGTGGGGGCAGGAGAGAGGGAAGGGCAGTGGGCAGGGAGAGGGAGGTCGTGGGAGGGCAGGGAGGAGACCTTCTCTGGGCAGAACTCCTGGAGGGCAGAGTCTTCCCAGGCAGGACCAGACCTCCTCAGGCGTCCCCAGCAGCGTCCACCCTGCAGTCTTGGTGAGGCCCAGGACAGGTTTATTTTATTTCATTTATCTTACATGCAGGATATCTTAGAACTTTTGGTTGCTCCTATCAGTTCTGTGCTTTTCCTAGTAGTATTTGCAGAGTAAACACAGCGACTCTGGGGAATGTGGCTTTGTGGATTCACTGGGGCCGGACGTCCGCCCGTGGCCAGCGTCTCTGTTGATTCCCAGGGTCTTCCTGGGTTTTCATGGCATCTGCATGGGCCGAGGACAGGGGGCTCCTCCTGGTACCTGTTTCTCTGTGGGCCCTTCAGCCCAGGCCTGGTGCAGGCCCAATGAGCCTCTGTGGCTGTGCTCATCTGCCTGGCCAGCCTCAGGGGACGATGGCCAGTGGTCCCTATGAGGAGGAGGAAGCCGTCCACTCATATCTGTCCACAAAGCTTCCCTCCCTCTCTCTCCCCCTCCCTCCCTCCCTCTCTCCCTCTCCCTCTGAGGGGGATGTACCCCAGGGCCCTGTGCTGTAGGCAAGGGCTCTACCCTGAGCCCCACTCCAGCCCCCACAGAGCATTAGCACAGCAGCAACAGGCAAGAGAGAGCTTTTCCTGATCTGAGGAGCTGATTTTGTTTCTTCTTTGAACTTCTCAGCTGGTGAATTATAGAAAGAGATTTGGCCCAGGTGGGGTGATGCACACCTGTAACCCACAACTCGGGAGTGTAAGGCAGGGCCATCCAAGTCAAGGCCAGCCTCAGCAGCTTACTGAGTCCCTGTCTCAAAATACAATTTTCAAGGGGCTGGGGATGTGACCTGATGGTCCAGTGTCCCTGGGTTCAATTCCTAGTACCCGTCCCCACGTGCCCACCCATACACAGAGACAGAGTTGGCCAGATTCCGTCTCAGTGTACTATGCTGAGTTCATGAAGAACCTTGCAGGGATTTCCCTGGTTCAGTATTTTCTGTAAAGCTGAGTGAATTGGAGCTGTGTGTGCCTTGAAGGGGTTTTGCTTTTGGTATTGGGGCCTGAGCCCCCAGCCTCAGAGTTGCTGGGGATCACTCTATGCTGCGCCGCATCCTGGCCTGAGGTTTGAGAGAACTGAGAGAACTGTCATCTGTGTGGCTCTGGTCATTCTCTGGGTGGGTGGGGTGGGGGAAGGGGAGGACTCCTTGGTGACTCTCATTAATGTCCATCTGTTTTGAGAAGACCCTCTATTTCTGGCTTAGGTTGGTCATTTGTATTTCCCTAGAAAACAATTCACTTCCTCCAGGTTACAGACCTGTAGAGACTGGGGTGATTTTCCTTTCCCTTGTGCTCTGCCCTCCTCCTCCTCCTCCTCCTCCTCCTCCTCCACTGTGTCCCCTCCTTCTCCTACTCCTCCACTGTGTCCTCCCCCTTTCCTCCTCTTCTTTTCTTCTCTTGACTTTAGGTTTAAGGAGGATTTAGAGCAATCCTGAGAGACAAGACTGGGTGTGGCAGGTGAGGGGGAGGCCACAAGTCAGGGCGAGGAACAAGACCCTGTTGAGGGAGCCAGCAACCCACAACAAGGAGAGGAGGAGACTCGGCAGGTGGGGACAGGAGAGGTGGGAGACAGCATCCTGATGAAAGACGGCTGGGTTGACATTCATTACTAACTACTTAATATGTGCCAATTTTAGTGATTTGTGTTTTTCTGGAAAATCACATTTATCCAGGTTACACATTTATTTATTAAGAGTTTTTGGGCGAGAGGGGTACCAGGGATTGTCTCAGGGACGCTCTGACACTGAGTCACATTCCAAGCTCTATTTTGTATATATATATATATATATATATATATATCTTTTTTTTTTTTTTTTTTTTTTTTAGAGAGAGGGTCTCATTGAGTTGCTTAGCAACTTGCTTTTGCTGAGGCTGGCTTTGAACTTGAGATCCTCCTGCCTCAGCCTCCCGAGCCCCTGATATTAGAGGCATGTGCCATCGCACATAGCCTATAAATTCTACAAAGTCCCCTGTGGGCCCTTAACTCTCTCTACCTGTGACTACTTCCTCTCTCCATTTCTCATTTGGACTAGACAGGGGTTACCTGGTTTTGTGAGGTCGAATCTTATGGAGCTCCAGTTTTCTTGGTCGAGGGCATTGAGCAGCAGCATTTCCTGAGTGTCACTAACATGACCTGCAGACAGTGACAGCCAGGACGGCTCTTTCCCTCCTCCCTCCTTAGTTTCCTGGGGCTGGTGGAGCATGGCCTGCTGCATGCTGGGCAGCCTCTCCACTGACCTGGCCCCATGCTAACATGACCTTCCATGAACCCCCAGATGCCATGTCAGGTTGGCGTGGTCACCCACCCCTTTGTGGCTGGCATCTGAGGTGCAGAGAGGTCAGGCCCTGGCCCTGAGCACACAGAGGATGCAAACTAGAGCTGAGGCCCAAGCCCAGGTTCATCTGAGGCCCCTGTGGCTTCACCTCGGCAGTTGCTACTGAGCTTCTCAGAGAGTGTCCCACCTGTGACAGTGTCACAAGGCCTTCTCTGCAGGGGACCTCACCCCAAGGCTGGGAGGGGCGGTCCTACTGGCCCTGGCAGAGGGATGGAGGAGCTACTGGGCAGCTGTGGGCAGCTGTGCTCTGAGGGTGCAGCCACAGTGGTCTCCCTGTGCCAGGCGCAGCAGGCACTGAAGGGACGAGGAGGAGGTGGGGCCCCTGGGGCTATGCACTCAGGGGTCCCACAGTCCCAGGTCAGGGCTGTGACTCAGGGGTCCCACAGTCTCAGGTCAGGCCTAAGGTCCTGAAGGACTCCAAATTTTGTTTTTCAGACTGTGTTCCTCTGAGTGGCCCCAGCAAGGTGACGGGCACCATGGGAGGATCCCTGACCGTGCAGTGTCACTATGGTGAAGAATTCAAGGACAATGACAAACTGTGGTGCAAAAACTCACTTTTATATTGTTATGATATTGTGAAGACTAGAGGCTCAGAGGGAGAGGTGCGGAGAGGCCGAGTGTCCATCAGCGACCACCCTGCAAACCTCAGCTTCACAGTGACCATGGAGCGCCTCACCCTGGAGGACGCAGGCTCCTATGAGTGCCGGGTGGACACACCATGGCACAAAGGCTTTGACCCCTTCTTCGAAGTTGAGGTGGCTGTGCTGCCAGGTGAGCCCCTCCCACCAGCGCCTGGGCTGCCTGGACCTGGACACCTGGGGCCAGAATCAGAAAGCAGCAGCTGGAGCCTGGGAGGGAGTCCAAGGGGGGAGCAGCCCACAGCCTGCCCAGCCCTGAGGAGCTGCCAATCAGGGAAGGAGGCGGGAGCAGAGCCTGCAGGGGAGAGAGCCAGAGTCCACCCTGGGCCCTGGGGACAGGGACAGGCAGAGCTCTGTGTGGATACCCAGGGCGGAGCAGAGGGGCAGAAGGCCAGGGGGTGCAGTGGGCAGAGGCAGCACAGTGACAAGTTGTCTTTGCAGTTAGATATCCCTGCAGCATGTGGCTGTGATGGGAGGGGGATGAGACCGGGCGTGGGGAGATGACCCCAGGGGTCTCAGGAGGCCATGGCCCTCACAGCAGGACGGAATCAGCCCTGCTGGGGGTGGTATCTGTGTCCTGTACAGAAATGTCCCCAGGGTCCTGGGGAGACTTTGGCCCTGGCCACCACCCGTCCCCTTCCTGAGTGATCATTTGGCATGAAATCAGGCCCAAGGCATCCCCCAGTGGTGGGCGGGTTGCAGGACAGACCTCTGGGTGTCATTGTAGATTTGACACCAGCAACCTCAGGGACACTTACAAGTGTCACGACAGCGAAGACCTTGACAACCACAAGCAGAGTCCAAGCTGCACTGTCCACCAGCCTGGCCACAGAGAGTGCCACCCCTGGTCCCCGGAGCCAGGACCTCCACCATGGGCAGGGCCCAGGGTAAGTGTCCTGTCCCTGACTGGGGTCTTCTCCACGGGGGCTGTGTGGTCACTCGGGGGAGGGAGTCACACCCCTGCTGACCCAGGCCTGCTGACCCTTGGCCCAGGCCCAGGTTGGAAGCTGCCATCTGTGTAACCTGGCTTGGGTCCCTGAGGCCACCACACTGGACCTGCCCCAGGCTTCAAGAGAGTCTCAGACCAAGGCGGGGCTGGCAGAGGGGAGGCAAGTGTCCACCCATGAGGGCTGGGGCTGTCCTGCCAGATGCCCAGAGCCCCACACGCTGTCCTCCTTGGCTCCTCACATGACCCCAACCTGCTCCCATGCTCCCCTCACAGACTGCAAGGAGAGGTTGTGTCACTGTCACATGGGCACAGGTGTGGGGCTGGCTGGGCCTGCGTGACCCCAGAGTCTGGGACTCCCCCTCTAATTTGAGTGGGTCTCTATCTGGGGGCCGTCAACCTCACAGAGAACCTGAGCACATCTGTGACTCCTCAGAACAATGCAAGCAGGCACAGGCCATCTCTGGGGTCAAGGGCTCCCCACCTGACCTCACCTGGGGGGGCAGTTGGCTCCTGGTGCTGACCAGTGCAGTCCATGCAGACCCAGGTTAAGGGCTCTGACCCCAGGACCCCACAGGAGACACCAGCTCACTTTGGGGCAGCCCAGGTCCCAGCACTTGTGACAACTGGCTGCAAACGTGGGGCTCCCGAGGCCCCTGGGGTCAGTGATCCACAGACTCAGAGTCTGTACAAAATACCTAAGAATACGGCCTTTCCCTCCGTAGAAAGACATGGGGGAGGAGAGCGTGCTCTGGGTGATTCCAGGATTCAGAATAGAGTGTCTATGTGTGCACAGACCTTTGTGAAAGCAGGCTTCTGGTGTGTGTGTGTGCATATGTGTGTGTGTGTGTGTGTGTATCCGGGCATGCAGACACCTGTGTGTGCACACACAGCACACCTATGTTGTTCCAGTGTCTCCCTGGGCCCCACTCTAACAGTCCAGGTCTGGAACCTTCCAGGAGTGGGATGGGACTGGCTGTTGGGTCCCTGGCTTTTTGTTGACTTCCTGACCAAGTGAGGGTCATGCCCTCTCCAAAGGAGACCCGTGTCTCACCTGGGCCTGTCTCCACCCTCCCTCTGGGACGGGACCCTCACAGCATTTGCTTCCCCTATAGAAGGGCATCTTCACTTGGGTCACCTGCCCCCTCTCCACTGTGGATGGTCTCTGGGACACTAGCTCCTCCATGATGGTCCTGGGGTCCTTCTAAAAAGGACCCATACCACTATGCAGGCTTCCTGACTCCTAAGGGGACTCTGCTCCTAGTGGACCTGGTGGTCCTTGGTCACAGCATCCCTTGTGGACGCCACAGACCATCTCTGTTGTCATTTGAAGTCACTCTGGCCGTGTCCCTGCCAAGGGCCCTGCGTCTCCGGTTTCCCTGTGTCAATCTCTACACAGTAGGCCTCACTGTAATTGTCCCCAGGAGGGAGGGGAGCAGGAGGAGAGGGTGGTGCATGGACTGTCCCTGCTGCAGAGTCCTCCCAGAGCCCCCGCCCCTCCTCTGGAACGCAGTCCTCCCAGCAGAAGTGCTCCTCCCTCAGTGCACCTGGAGATGGGCGGGGTGAAGCCCTGCTCAGGCCCAGCTGTGGCCAGGAGACTGCTGGATGCAGGACATCTGTCCAGCAGGCTCAGAGTGACCTGGCCTGGGTGAGTCAGAACAAACCAGGGGCAGAGTGTGCTGACCTGTGCCTCCCCTCAGCCCTGACCACAGCCTCCAGCCCTGAGAGCCACAAGCACCCAGGGGCCTCCCATCTCGATGCCAACACACACCTGGCCCCTCACGACCAGAGAGGACACCCCCAGGCTCCACCCACAGCCTGGGTAAGGCCTGGACTCCGGGCTGTGCCTCTGGGGGTGAGCGGTGTTGAGGGGTCTTGGGGGGCACTAGAATCCCCTCCTCTGGGCCCCGCCTGCATTCACCAATCCCACCCTTCACCACGAGGCTCCTACTAAGTGCTAGGTGCTCTTCTTGACATTGGGACACAGTGGCCACCACCCAGAGAGTCGTCTGTGGCCTGCACTGTCCTTTTGGTGGTTCAGGAGTGCACAGGTCAGCACAGTCGGTGTAGACACAGCAAGGGGGGCTGGGCAGACTGGTCCTGGGTGGGGGTGAGTGTGGAGGGGGTGGGGGATGGGTCACAGGACCATCAGGGGAGGCCTTGCTGAATAGCTCCATGTGAGTGGAGCCTGCAGGGCTGGGGACAGGCACCTGGGATCTGGAGAGGGCGGCCCAGGCAGAGGGAAGAGAGAGCACAAGTGTCCTGCCCAGGGCCCCAGGACCTGCTGGGCAGGGAGCAGGTGCTTGGTGGCCCGGCACTCTCTCCCTCTGCCTCCCTCTCCGCACCTGGTCACAATGTCAGCCTGTTTTCCTGACCGGGTCCTCTGAGGCAGGTGGGGCTGGGCTGGGGCTGGGTCATTCCGTCAGCAGCCGGGAGTCTACAGCTCATGTGGCCTGTACGAGGATGGCCAGGGCCACTTATGGGTGGACACACAGTCCCCTCTCCTGGAAGGTGGAAACGCCGACACATGGCAGGTGGCAGACCCCCACACCCAGGGGTACCCCCAGATGTGGCAGGGGAGGTAGAAATGCCTCCCTGGACCCGGGTCCCTGCTAGACACCTGGGCCCCCTCACATCTTTCCTGTGGCCATGCCCTTCCTACATGCTGAGTCCAGGGCCCTTCTTGGCTGTCATGTGGGGACTGAGATGTTTTATGTGGGACTGCCTTGGTCAGGTTGGTCTTCATGGGGACCCCAGGGGACACAGGACCTGGGTGTAAGGGACAGAGGCAAAGTGCAGGGCACTGGGCCCTCCCCGTGAGGAGACAGCTCACGGTTCCCATGTCCCCCGCAGGCCCCTGGTCATCAATGTCCTTCTCCTGCTCCTGGTCTTGAAGGTGCTCCTGCTCCTGAGCATGCTCAGTGCTGTCCTCTGGGTGAACAGGCCTCAGAGGAGCTCCAGGTCCAGGTGAAGGCACATGACTGTGAGGACCAGTGACTCTGCTGTCCTGAGGCCACCTCCAGGGACACCCCCTGCTGGAGGAGGGGACATCCTGACTTGTCTGCATTTCTATTAGAACCCTCTGAGGCCTTTGTGACCTTCTAGAAGCCTTTCCTTGGCTCATCACACACACAGACAGGCGTGTCTAGTGCGTGCACTTCCAGCCAAGGCCACTGCAGCCCGTGTGCCCAGCCTGTCATGGGCACCGCTGACGTGATGCAGCCCTTCTGGTCTCTGGGCCTCCTTCCTACCGTCCTGGGGCCTAACAGGGCTGCATGCTCCTCCTCCACCTGCTTGAAGGTCTGCACTCCCATGCGTATGGTGCCCAGGGCGCGAGGTTTAGCTTTGGTCATTGTTGAACTTTAGGTAAACAGGATTTTATGCTCACGTTGGTCTTTCCTCCTCCCTGGTGTTGGTGATGGGACACAGGCCGAGTGCAGCTTGGTGTCCATCTCTGAGCTACACCCCAGCCCTGATGTGCCCTTGAGTCCCGAGTCCTGTGATGGCCCCTGGACATTCGACCTGGGGACTTGTCCACATGGAGGTGTTGCTGCCCAGATGTGCCGGGCGTCTGTTTCTTCTTTCTCTTCTGGTCCTTTTCTCTCTTCCTCCTGTCCCTTGTCCTCTGATGCGTCTCCTTCCCTTCTCTCTTCCCCCACCCCCTCTCCCCTTTCCTCTCCTCTCCTCCTGTCCTCTTTGGCCCTCCTCTTGCTTTCTCTCTCTCCCCCTGCTCTTCCTCCTCTCCCCCATCTTCCTTTTCTCCTTACTTATTTTTTATTTATTGAGTTTCTGCCTCTATCACTCACAATGCTGCCCCCAACATCCCTGACCCTGTTCCCAGCCCATGTTCCACATGTCTCTGGAGCCTGGCCCTAGGCCTCACTGCCCCTGTGACTCCACTCTACCAGGCCCTTCCCATCCATTCCCAGGTCACTGTACCCACCCTCCCCAGCAGCCCACCCCTCCCTGAACCTGCCAGACTCCCCATGCCTCCCCGTTAATGGGTGGGAAGTGGCCTCTGGCTGTGTCCATCTGTCACTCCTGCCCATCTGTGTGACTTAGATTTCATCTTTGTGAACTTCTATTTTCTGTTGTGGGCCTGTGTTTCCATATTGATTTTAGATTTGTAGAAATTCTTTACAAGTCCTTGGTAAGTTACATGTGTCCTAAATATCTTTCCCCAGTTTGTTGACTTTGTGGTATCTTTTGAGAAAATAGACTCTTTTTTCTTTCTTTCTTTCTTTCTTTTTTTTTTTTTTTTTTTTTAGCACGAGGGATTGAACCCAGGGCCTCTTACAAGCTAGGCAAATGGTCCACCACTGGGCTATGCCTCCATCTCCCTTTTAAAATTTTATTTGAGACAGGATCTCACTAATTTACCCAGACTGGCCTCAAACTCATGATCCTCCTGCATCAGCCTCCCAAGTGGGATTAGATGTGTGCCTTATCATGTCTCCTGAGCCCAGAGGAAGCACCCTCCCTGGACGGTCCCTCCGCATGGAAGGCGCACGCAGAGACGGCCTCACTTAGCTCACGCTCTGAAGGCTTTCCAGAGTCCCTGTGTGCACGCGGGTCAGGGGACCTGTGCTGGGGACGAGGGCTTCCCTCCTGGGGGCTTTGCTGTCACCTGGGAGAGGCTTTGTCTCAGATTGGAGTGTGGGGCTGGGGGACAGCCTGGGCTGGGATGAGGGTGTCCCTCTGTGGTTATCATGGGGAAGCCAAGAGGGCGGTGCCTGGTGCATCCCCTGGGCCCCGGGAGGACCCAGTGTCCTCGTTTGCTATGGCCACCTAACAGAGGGCCCAGACTGAGGGCTCACAGCGGGAACTGCCCATCTCAGGGCGGGAGGCTGACGTCCTGACCCAGGTGTGGGCAGGGCTGGTCCCTCTGGGAGGGTGAGGAAGGCTCTGCTGCCCCAGGCCCCTCCTTGTCTTGCAGGTGGCCGTCCCTGGGTGTCTTCACATCACCTTCCCACTGTGCGTCTGGGTACACAGCTCTCTTTTCCATGGGGACACAGTGGCATTGGGTTAGGGCCCACCCTAAAGACCTCTTCATAACTCGCTTATCTCTGTAGAGACCCTGTCTCCAAATAGGTCACCTCTGAGGTACTGGGGGCAAGGACTCTGTTATGTGAGTTTGTGGGGGTCACATTCAGCCCTGACACTAGGGCTGGGGTCCTGGGTGAGGCTGAGGGAGCTGGCTCTGTGGACCACGATGGCTTCTTGGGGCGGCTCAAGGGCCCTGGGGAGAGGCTCCTGGTGCAGCCTTAGGGTGAGGAATCTGCCCCTGGGCCGCTGGGTTCCACTATCCCCTGTGCCTTGGGCTTCTCTGGTGATGGGGACACCCTACATGGGGCCGAGACTTTGGCATGTTCAGAGTTTTCTTCCTCTAGGAAGCAGGTGGGTTAATAAAGGGAGACAGTTACCTGTGGTCCCCAAGCCAAGGACAGGGAGTGTGGGAGCCCCTTCCAGGTTCAGTCTGTAGCTCTGGGTCCAGGAGGCTCTGGGTGAGATGCCCTGCAGCTCCGAGTCTCTTTCCTACCTGCCTCCTGGACTTTCCTGTCTCCATAACAGACCAGGAGGAAACTGACCCTCAGCATCCTCATAGGTAGAGTCCTGATGTAATGCCTCAGTGGGCTCAGTGTCTCCCACTCCAAAGCCACCGAGGCACGGCCATCTCCCCACCTGTAAGTGCCACCCCACCCAGGAGTGAGCAGCATCAGCCTGAGGCCACAACGCCTGGGCAGTGGAGAAATGTTGAGAGCCACAGCCGAAGGAGCCCCAGCAAACTTCCAGCTGCCAGATGATGATTGGCTCACAGTGGCCCCAGCAACTTCTAGCTGATTGGCTCCTCTGCAGTGATGCTCATTGGGCTGTTTCCCTGCCCTTTCAGACCATGGAGCTGCTCATTGGGGGACTTTTTGGCTCCGCCCACACGACCCAGCCAATCGGCCTCAAGAGCAGGAGGATTGTGGGAGGTGGGGAGGCTTGTGGTTTGGGGAGAGGCTTGTGGGAAGCCGGTGGTGGCAGTTGGGCTCTGAGGTTTTTTCCTGAGGAGCTGTGTGGTGTGGCGTGTGTGTTCCAAAAATAAAGTTCGTTTCTTTTGACAAGTGGCTCCTGAATTGTGCCCAGCCAGACTGCAGCATTTGGTGGCTCGCATGGGGAATGACTGAGGGTAAGTGATAAGGTAAACTGCTCGCCCCTGAGGGCAGGGCGAGAGGATGGGTAGCCATTTTAAACCTCTTTTGTTTTGTTTCACTTTTGTTTTAAGTTGCCTGTCCCTGGAGATGAGTGAGACAGAAGAAAAACCACTCACATCTGAGGAAAAACTATTTACATGTGAGGAACAGATAGGGAGAAAGGACGGATGCACATTTCAGGAGGATAGAAAGGCTATAATGATTTTGTGTTATCAAAGGAGTAGAATCCCGGGTATTTGCCCATGATGCCATAGAGGGAGACATTGGGCTAATGAATGCCATTCTCAAACCACCATAGAGGGTACTCCATTATCAAAAAACGAACAAGGACCAGGTGTCTATCCACGATATCATGGAGAAAGGCATCAGGCTCCATTGCCAAAAAATGGACAGGGGGCCCCAATGCTCCGGGGCCCCAAACCACAAATATACGGAGCACTGGAGGAACCCAGCAACCCCATCAGGGTAGTGCCCAGGACACATTGTCCATCAGATCCCTCATCAGACAAACCAGAGGGAGCGCAGGGTTGGACATCTGCGCCTCCACCAGAGCAGTACTAACTCCAGAGATGGGAGTTCAAATCATTCCCACAGGGGTGAAAGGACCTCTTCCCAAAGGAACAGTAGGCTTATTATTGGGACACAGTTCTTCTACTCCAAAAGGACTTATGATAAGTCCTGGGGTAATTGATCCCGATTATGAAGGTGAAATAAAAATTATAGCCAGTTCTCCAAAGGGTATATCAGGAATTTCACCAGGAGATAGAATAGCACAGTTACTAATAATACCCAGCCTACATGATAAATTTTCCAGTCGTACTGTAGAAAGAGGTTCCAAGGGATTAGGCTCCACAGGTGTAGATTGGGCTATGCTTTCTTTAAATTTAGATTCTCGCCCCATGCTAAAACTAAATATTCAAGGACATGAATTTAATGGGCTACTGGATACAGGTGCAGACCTTAGCATCATCTCTCGTCAAGAATGGCCAAAACATTGGCCATTACAACAAGCCACTCAAATGTTTCGAGGCCTAGGAGTGGCAACTAATCCCCATAGAAGTGCAATGGTATTAGATTGGAAGGATCCTGAAGGATGTGAAGGAACTATACAGCCATATGTATTGGATCATCTTCCCATAAATTTATGGGGACGAGATGTCCTAGATCAATTAGGTTTGACATTAACAAATAACATCAACCAAAATGCACCCACTATTATGACTAGACAAGGTTTTAGGAAAGGAAAAAGATTAGGAAAATAAGAACAAGGTATAGCAGCACCAATACAAATAGATCAAGGAACAGACAGACATGGGTTGGATTTTCAGAAAGGGCCACTGAGACAATAAAAATTACTTGGAAATCAGAAAGACCAGTATGGGTTCCTCAGTGGCCCCTGACTAAAGAAAAGATACAAGCAGCCCATAACCTGGTCAAACAACAATTAGCGGAAGGACATATACAACCTTCTGTATCTCCCCATAATACTCCCATTTTTGTCATCAAAAAGAAATCTGGTAAATGGAGATTACTGCAAGATTTAAGAGCCATTAATAATGAAATGGTTATTATGGGACCTGCTCAATCAGGGATTCCTCAATTGTCTGCTTTGCCAAAAACCTGGTATGTTTTAGTTATAGATATTAAAGATTGTTTTTTTTTCAATTCCAATTCATCCTGAGGATAGTCCACGTTTTGCATTTACTATCCCTACACTAAATCATGAAGGTCCTGATCAGAGATATGAATGGAAAGTAGTCCCTCAAGGGATGGCTGACAGCCCAACTATGTGTCAAATTTATGTTAACAAAGTAATCCAGCCACTTAGAAATCAAAATCCTGAACTACAAATATTTCACTATATGGATGATGTATTATTAGCACACAAAGATGAAAACACATTGCTAGAATGTTATGCCACACTTACAAACTTATTAAAAAATTATAATCTAGAGATAGCAATAGATAAAGTACAATTAAATTTTCCAATTAATTATTTAGGAGTTCTATTATCCTCAACCATGGTCCGTCCACCAAAAATTCAAATATGAGTAGATCAACTCAAATCACTTAACAACTTTCAAAAGTTATTAGGAGACATAAATTGGGTAAGGCCTTATCTAGGTATACCAACAGGAGTGTTGGGACCTTTATTTGATATCCTAAAAGGTCCATCAGATCCAAATTCACCCCAAATGTTAACGCCTGAAGCAAGAAAGGCATTAAAAATCATTGAAACATATATGGAAAATATGCATTTGGATAGAATTGATATAAGTTTGTCTTTATTATTTACCAACAAAAAATATTCCTACAGGAGTATTTTGGCAAGAAGGTCCATTATTATGGATACATTTATTTTATTCTCCTAACACTATTCTTACTAGGTATCCTGAGGCTGTAGGACAATTAATACTCAAAGGAATAAAAGCAGCAAAGGGAGTGTTTGGAATTTCTCCCAATAAAATTATTACTCCATATACTATGAATAAAATTGATGAGTTAGCTAATGAGTTAAATACTTGGGCAATAATCATGTGCAAATCTAATGTTTCATTTGATAACCACTTACCATCTAATCCTTTATTGTCTTTTTGGTCATCGCATCCTGTAATTTTTCCAAAAATGACAAGAAAAACACCTATCATGAATGCTCCAAATATATTCACTGATGGGTCAAATAATGGTACAGCAGCAATAGTTACACCTGATCAAACGTTTACATTTTTAGTACCCAAACAATCAGCTCAAAAGGTAGAGCTTAATGCAGTATTACAAGCTTTTGTGATGTTTAAAGATTCTGTATTTAATTTATTTTCCGATAGTCAGTATATAGTTAATGTTATAGTATCCCTTGAAGATGCTGGTAGAATTTCCCCTTCCTATATTGTTTTCTCTTTGTTTTCCACTATACAAAGTCTAATTCGGGACAGAAAAGATCCATTCTTTATAGGACATATCAGGGCACATACAGGATTGCCTGGAGCCCTTAGTTTGGGCAATGATTTAGCAGATAAAACTACACCTGACATACATATTTTCTCTACACTAGAAGAAGCTACAAATTTTCATAAAAAGTTCCATGTCAATGCTAATACTTTACAATAGCGTTTTAAAATAACTAAGGAACAAGCTAGACAAATAATAAAACAATGTCAAAATTGTGTGACCTTTTTACCACAAGTTAATCTTGGAGTCAATCCTAGAGGATTGATACCTAACCATATTTGGCAGATGGATGTCACACACTTGCCAGAATTTGGAAAATTAAAATATTTACATGTTACAGTTGATACTTCTTCTTCCGGATTTTTGATGGGCTCCCTTCATGCCGGAGAAAAAACTAAAGATGTTATAGCTCATTGCTTACAAAATTTTGCCACTGTGGGTGTTCCAAAACAGTTAAAAACAGATAATGCCCCTGGTTATACTTCTAACTCTTTTAAACAATTTTGCTCAACATTTGGCATTACTCATATAACAGGAATCCCATACAATCCACAGGGACAAGGGATAGTTGAAAGAGCTCATCAAACTATTAAAATGTACTTATTAAAGCAAAAACAAGGAATTGGGAAGGGGTATATATTCCCCAAAGATAAACTTAAAATAACCCTTTTTACTCTAAACTTTTTAAATTTGGATTCATCAGGGCTTAGTGCTGCAGAAAGGCATATGTGTCCAAAAAATGTACATAAGCCCAAGGTACTTTGGAAGGATATTCTAACAGGACTATGGAAAGGTCCTGACCCAGTACTTGTCTGGAGTCGGGGATCTGTTTGTGTGTTTCCACAGGAAGAACAGCAGCCGATTTGGATTCCAGAGAGATTAACCAAGGTCCTGACCCAGTACTTGTCTGGAGTCGGGGGTCTGTTTGTGTGTTTCCACAGGGAGAACAGCAGCCGATTTGGATTCCAGAGAGATTAACTAAAGCGATTTCTACGGACCAAAAATAGGATAATTTGGCTCAAATCCATAACAGCTGATATCCAGAACTCCAGTTTGGCTACCCTTACATCTGCGACAGAACCAGGATGCTTTTTTCAATATATATTTTATTATTGCCCTTTCCCACATCATGAAGTTCTATTTTGTTTTTTTGAGTTCATTCAGACCTAGGTTAATGTTTTGCTGATCAGTTCTATTTTTTGACTATAGAGTTTTTAAACATTGCAATGGAGATTTCACCTGTAAAAAGTTATAAGGCCTTTACTATTGTGTTATGTGTTGTATGTATTATATTATGTGTGCACACTTGTGTTTTGTGTTATATGTTTGAATGTACGAATGTCCATATATCATATATGATGAGCGCTCATGAAAAAATGGATCCAAATTTCTTTTATTCACGTGATTTAAATGGTTTAATTTAAATTGGGTAAACAGCTGTTGAGGATTATTTTAATATATGAACAAAAAAGGAGGTTAACAGATCTGTTTATTTACTTTCACCTTTCCTTTTCATTATATTTAATAATTCTGTTGAAGATAAGGTACATTGTTAAGAAAATTGTTTTCTAGAAAAAAAAAAGAAAATTGTTTTCTTTTAGTGCCTTCTGGAATGTTATATAATTTTTTCTTTAGCCATTACTGCCAGAATTCCTATCTTCATCCCAGTGCTGGTGAAGACAAAGATAAAACCAATCTACAGCTTCTGCAATAGCCATCACTGAACTGCTTGCAGAACTTGCCTGGACTATGAATCACTTGTATGCATTGTGAACTTACCTGTATGCATTGTGAACTATCTGTTGGTGCAGCGACTTGTGGTAGTGTTGGGGTATTTTTGCTGATGATGTCATCGGTGGTACAATTTTTCCAAAAGGAGCCGTCAATTGGCTTGGTGTATCTTCCTCCCTTCTGCTTGTCATGGTCGTTCAGCTAAAATTTGGGGGCCAACAGAGGTGAGGCAAAGAACCTCACCCCCCCCCTGCTGGTACAAAGACGTAT
Source organism: Urocitellus parryii (assembly GCF_045843805.1). Taxonomy (NCBI): domain Eukaryota; kingdom Metazoa; phylum Chordata; class Mammalia; order Rodentia; family Sciuridae; genus Urocitellus; species Urocitellus parryii. Next base: position 177,541,236 of record NC_135537.1, on the reverse strand, counting down.
CCACAGGTGTGGGTTGTATACTGGACCGGTAGTCAGTGACGGGTAAGATCCAATTGCAATGGTACCAACCTAAGACAGGAGGCTGACGCCTTGAGGTCAGCTCATCCGATAACGGGACCATATGTACTATTGGACAAACTAAGGCAGGCACAGTCCCTAAGCCACATGCTTGTTGTTTAAACAGAGAGGGGGAGATGTTGAGAGCCACAGCTGAAGGGGCCCCAGCAAACTTCCAGCTCCCAGCAAACTTCCAGCTGCCGGCTGATGATTGGCTCACAGCGGCCCCAGCAACTTCTAGCTGATTGGCTCCTCTGCAGTGATGCTCATTGGGCTGTTTCCCTGCCCTTTCAGACCACGGAGCTGCTCATTGGGGGACTTTTTTGGCTCGGCCCATGTGACCCAGCCAATAGGCCTCAAGAGCAGGAGGATTGTGGGAGGTGGTGAGGCTTGTGTGGGTGAGAGGCTTGTGGGAAGCCGGTGGTGGCAGTTGGGCTCTGAGGGTTTTTCCTGAGGAGCTGTTTTGTTTGGCGTGTGTGGTTCTAAAAATAAAGTTAGTTTCTTTTGACAAGTGGCTCCTGAATTGTGCCCAGCCAGACTGCGGCAGAGAAGAATCCCACCTCCCATCTGGCAGGAGCTGGCAGTGTCCCCTTCTGCGATGAGGAAACTGAGCGAGGACACACCTGCCACTCAGGCTCCGACCTTCCCAGCTGTGGAGGCCCATTGTCACAGGCAGGGGACCTCCCTACTGTCAGGCGCCTCTCACCCAACTCCTGCCCCTGGCCACCTTTGGAGGGGTCCCTGGCAAATGCCTGTGACTCAGAGGAGACACGAGGGCAGTGTTGTGAAAGGCCCCTCAGGTTCTGCTGTCTCCGTGTCCCAGGGGACATGTGCATCTGGATCAGCAGCCCCATGTTGCCCCTGCCGCCTCCTCCTCCTGAGTCGCTTGGACCTGTATTTTATTGAGGTATAACGTGACATAAGTGCAAGGCACGGTCCTTTGACACATTTGCACGTCTTTATTCCACCCCTCCCTTCTCCCTGTTGGCAATTTGGCAAGAGTTTGAGAGAAGCCTTCTGTCCCTGTGCCCAATTCTTGTCCCCCCACCCTGGGCTGTGCAGTGGCTCTGGGCCCCTCTGCACAATTCCTGGGTGAGCTGAGGCTGCAGGGCCTTGTGGTCCTTGTTTTCCTAAAGTCCTGCAGTGTTTCCTGGAGAAGGAGGGTGTGCAGGGCACCCAGGTGATCAAACACAGAAATGAGCACTGCAGGGGTCAGGGGTATGGGAGGTGGCCCTGAGGCTGGTGTGTCTCCTGAGATGGTGACTGTGTGAACCCCGGGGGAGTGAAGGGGTACAACAGGGAGGCTGTAGATGAGGAATGACATGGAAGAGCCCCACCCCACCCTGTTCCCTTCCAGCCAATGAATATCCACTGAGCATGTCCCCAACTCTGCAGTGTGACATGGGGAAGCCAGAGCCTTCTCCCTCCGGGGGGAGAGAGGTCCTGGGTGCTGCTCCCTTCCTGAGCCTGCCCTGGGAGCCCCTGCTGAGCTCTGCAGGCCAGCTGCTGGTCCAGGTCCCCTTTCTGCTCCTCTCTGGAGAGAAGGGACAGGGCTATGTGGAACAGAGCTTCACGGGCTGGAAACTTTGGCATGGGGAGGGTCCTGGGCCTCTTGAGGAAGCTTGTAGCTTCCTCTTCCTCTCTGTCCATCCTAACCACAGCACCCCCAGGACAGGAGGGGGACATATCATGGCCACCATGACCACCAGGTGTGGATTGTGCCCAGGGACTGAAGGATGCCTGGAACACAGGTCCCCCAGGCCAGGCCTGACTCCCGCGTGGTCTCCCTCGTGTTCTGGTCTGGTCTGCAGTCTAGGTTAGGGTTGAGCCAGGGCCTGCTGTGCTGGGCAGTGCTCTGACACTGAGCTGCACCCAGCCCTGGTTCCCAGGGATGGGCAGGAGGGTGGGTGGGGTCAGGCCACTGCAGCTGGTCTCACCCGTCCCCGGGGAAGAGAAACCAGGAGCCTCTGTCCTCTGGCTGTCCTCCCTGGCAGTGTGTCCTGCAGGTCTGCTCTGTCTCTGGATCTTACAGGTGTGAGCCACAGCTGTGTGCACTTGGCCACAGCAGAAGCACAGGACATGGGGCCCTTGGTGGCTGTCAGTTATTCTCTGCCTCCATCAGGTGCTCCCAGGGCTGTCAAGCCTTCATCCCCCTGAGCCTGACCACAGTGAGCGGCCTCCTGCTTCTCCAGGCCTGGTGCCGGGCTCTGGCTGCACTGCAGAGGCACCCACCCCTCAGAGCTCTCCCAGAGACAGCCTCAGACTTCCTGGGGGAGGAAGTGGTGGAGGGAGGAGAAGGCTGTGGCAGTGGGAGGGGCTCTGGCTGTGCTGCCTTGGAGGGCAGAACCCTGCCTAGCGCCTCCACAGCTTGTCCACACCCAGATCTTTCCTGAGGACCCTCCAACCGGCAGGACTCAGTGCATCACACCAATACCCTTCCCCCGGCCCCCAGCGCGTGTGTCCACACTGGGAAGAGACTGTAACCAGGGCCAGAGGCTTTGTGGCTGTGGCAGGACCCCTCTCCTGGCCCTGAAATGGGGCTCAGCCCTGGGGTCCTTAGGTTCGTCTCCCTCTGCTGGTGATGAGTTCCAGGGAGCTGTGGGAAGGTGCTGCCTCCTGGGTTTCTGAGGTCATGATGTCACCTTGCATCACCTGAGTCTTCCCAGTTGCCATTAAGTGACCATGGGTAGAACCTGTGTCTTCTGCTCAAGGGCAATAACAAGAGGTCCTTTGTGGGAACAAGTCACATGGTGGCTATGAAAACACTCAAAAGTGTTGTTCCCGAAGTGGGACAGTCACTCTCCAAGGGGACACATCTGCAGTAAGAAGATTGGAGGCGGCAAGGAGGTTGGATCTGGATCTGGGGCTAGGGACAAGAGACAAGTAGCACCAGGCATGGCAAGGATGGGATCCTGGACCTGTTCCTCCTGCAGGAGTTCCGAAGGTTCTCTCCCATCCCTAAGGAGACCTGCATCTCCAGGTGATTTGCCAGGTTCTCCCTGCTGTGTCATTTGGTGGCCAGAGACAAGCCACATGAGCATCTAGCCTCCTGCTTCTTTGTGTATTCTGGACACTTGAGCCTGCAGCAATGACCTTGGGATCATGGTACAACTAAAAATGATGTCTGGGGCCAGGTGTGGTGGCTCATGCTTGTAATCCCAGCAATGTAGGGGGCTGAGACAGGAGAGCTGCAAGTTCAAGGCCAGCCTCAGCAACTTAGTGAGATAATGTGTCAAAAAAAAAAAAAAAGGATAAGGATAAGGATGGGTTCAATCCTCAGTGTGTGTGTGTGTGTGTGTGTGTGTGTGTGTGTGTGTGTGATTGTATACACACATACATTATTTCTGGGACTGTTCCCATGATCAGGCAGGAAATCCACTAAACGTGGCCCTCCCTCACATTCCCCTGATCAGCTCAACAAGATGAACACCAGAGCGTCTTGGTCTCCTCAGGCCGTAGTCTCCCATGACATTGGCATAGAATTTGTTTTCTGTTTTTGATAAAGGGCCTCACTATGAGGCTCAGACTGGCCTTGAAACCCTGGGCTCAAGTGATCCTCCCAACTCAGCCTCCCAGGTAGCTGGGAATATAGGTGCCTGTCACCTTGCGTGGCTGTTAGAAAAACGTCCCCAAGCTCTGCCAGGCTGTGTGCTCACCTTCCAGCAGTAGAACCATCAAGCCTCTTGGGAGGGTCCTCCTGTGGCCAGGGGGAAGGAGGAAAGTGAATCTCCTGGGGAGCAGCAGGAGGGGACAATCTTGGGACCTCAGAGCTAGTGTGGGCTCCCTGGGGTGGGTGGGTGCCCTGACTCAAAAGCTCAAGCTGCTGGGTGACGTGCTACACGTTAGGATGAGGGCACCCTGTGCTCACACGGTCACTCTGTACCAGCTGGGGGCACTATCACAGGCGTGTGGAGGGGGGGTCCCTGCAGCCTTGCTGGATCCCAGCTCAGGGCCACAGGGGCTACACGGGAGGGGGAAGGTCACGGCCTGTGGACGTCACAGTGGGATTGAGGACACATTTCCAGGACCAGGAACCATTCAGGACTCTAGGGCCACTGTGCCAACCTGGGGTCAGGCCTAGACTGGGCTCATGGAGGGGCAGTTCCAGATTGGCCTCCCGCGGGGCAGGCCCAGTGCTAAGGACACAGGCTCTGTGTGCCCCTCCCACTGGTGACATCCTGACCACAAGGAGAAGAGGAGGAGTGACAGGGCCAGAAGGAAGCCTGGCCCTGCAGGCCTGGGGTGAGGGCAGTCCTGCCACCTTGGGGCCAGGCGGGTCCCACCCACCACACCTTGCCCTCCCTGGCTTTCCTAGGACAGCACAAGTCCAGGGCCACCTCAGGGGCTGCTTGGCCCCTGCACCTTCTCCATTTTGTCCCCAGCCCCAGGAAAAGACTAAAGAGGACAAGTGGGAAGCAGCCGCCCCAGAGAAAAGCAGAAGTGGGAGCCGTGGAGACTGACCCTCCCCAGGGGGCTGGAGCCTGGGTCCTGTGGGGCCTGGTGCCCAGCGGTGACATCTGTGCAGGAGAAATGAGCCCCAGGGGCCTGATGGCCTGGCCACCCTTGGCTCTGCTGCTTCTCTGGCTCCCAGGTGAGGGCCTCTGTCCAGGGAGGGTCTGCAGAAGGGAGGGGAGGCAGGAGGGGGGCCAGGAGGCGTCCCGTGAGGAGCCCCAGCTGCACGTCTCTGTGCAGATGCAGAATGGGGTGCGCTGTGTCCACGATGTAAGATGGACTCGCCAAACACCACACCCCTGGGAGGGAAGGGGCAGGGGCTCCCCTGAGCCCACCTGACCTGGGAGGAGCCAGCGTGCTGCCCAGGGAAAGGGTGCTGCCCAGGGGGGCCCTGAGAGAGGTCTGGGGGAACAGGACAGGGGGAGCAGGGCGGGTGGACGGGGGTGGGGTGGAGAGGGCACCAGAGCACACCTGGGGCCTGTGTTGGGGAGGCCCCCCAGGTCCACCAGTTTGGGGTACAGAGGAAGGAGGGGCCCGAGGAGGAGAAGCCTCCATCTCAGGGACAGGTGGGTTCAGCCAGGGCAGCTGGAGGCTGGGTGGGAAGAGTCCTGGTGGAGGCCCAGGGGTCAGTGGTCCCCAGGAGGGGAGCTGGGGACAGGAGAGAGGGAAGGGCAGTGGGCAGGGAGTGGGAGGTCGTGGGAGGGCAGGGAGGAGACCTTCTCTGGGCAGAACTCCTGGAGGGCAGAGTCTTCCCAGGCAGGACCAGACCTCCTCAGGCGTCCCCAGCAGCGTCCACCCTGCGGTCTTGGTGAGGCCCAGGACAGGTTTATTTTATTTCATTTATCTTACATGCAGGATATCTTAGAACTTTTGGTTGCTCCTATCAGTTCTGTGCTTTTCCTAGTAGTATTTGCAGTGTAAACACAGCGACTCTGGGGAATGTGGCTTTGTGGATTCACTGGGGCCGGACGTCCGCCCGTGGCCAGCGTCTCTGTTGATTCCCAGGGTCTTCCTGGGTTTTCATGGCGTCTGCATGGGCCGAGGACAGGGGGCTCCTCCTGGTACCTGTTTCTCTGTGGGCCCTTCAGCCCAGGCCTGGTGCAGGCCCAATGAGCCTCTGTGGCTGTGCTCATCTGCCTGGCCAGCCTCAGGGGACGATGGCCAGTGGTCCCTATGAGGAGGAGGAAGCCGTCCACTCATATCTGTCCACAAAGCTTCCCTCCCTCTCTCTCCCCCTCCCTCCCTCCCTCTCTCCCTCTCCCTCTGAGGGGGATGTACCCCAGGGCCCTGTGCTGTAGGCAAGGGCTCTACCCTGAGCCCCACTCCAGCCCCCACAGAGCATTAGCACAGCAGCAACAGGCAAGAGAGAGCTTTTCCTGAGCTGAGGAGCTGATTTTGTTTCTTCTTTGAACTTCTCAGCTGGTGAATTATAGAAAGAGATTTGGCCCAGGTGGGGTGATGCACACCTGTAACCCACAACTCGGGAGTGTAAGGCAGGGCCATCCAAGTCAAGGCCAGCCTCAGCAGCTTACTGAGTCCCTGTCTCAAAATACAATTTTCAAGGGGCTGGGGATGTGACCTGATGGTCCAGTGTCCCTGGGTTCAATTCCTAGTACCCGTCCCCACGTGCCCACCCATACACAGAGACAGAGTTGGCCAGATTCCGTCTCAGTGTACTATGCTGAGTTCATGAAGAACCTTGCAGGGATTTCCCTGGTTCAGTATTTTCTGTAAAGCTGAGTGAATTGGAGCTGTGTGTGCCTTGAAGGGGTTTTGCTTTTGGTATTGGGGCCTGAGCCCCCAGCCTCAGAGTTGCTGGGGATCACTCTATGCTGCGCCGCATCCTGGCCTGAGGTTTGAGAGAACTGAGAGAACTGTCATCTGTGCGGCTCTGGTCATTCTCTGGGTGGGTGGGGTGGGGGATGGGGAGGACTCCTTGGTGACTCTCATTAATGTCCATCTGTTTTGAGAAGCCCCTCTATTTCTGGCTTAGGTTGGTCATTTGTATTTCCCTAGAAAACAACTCACTTCCTCCAGGTTACAGACCTGTAGAGACTGGGGAGATTTTCCTTTCCCTTGTGCTCTGCCCTCCTCCTCCTCCTCCTCCTCCTCCTCCTCCTCCTCCTACTCCACTGTGTCCCCTCCTTCTCCTACTCCTCCACTGTGTCCTCCCCCTTTCCTCCTCTTCTTTTCTTCTCTTGACTTTAGGTTTAAGGAGGATTTAGAGCAATCCTGAGAGACAAGACTGGGTGTGGCAGGTGAGGGGGAGGCCACAAGTCAGGGCGAGGAACAAGACCCTGTTGAGGGAGCCAGCAACCCACAACAAGGAGAGGAGGAGACTCGGCAGGTGGGGACAGGAGAGGTGGGAGACAGCATCCTGATGAAAGACGGCTGGGTTGACATTCATTACTAACTACTTAATATGTGCCAATTTTAGTGATTTGTGTTTTTCTGGAAAATCACATTTATCCAGGTTACACATTTATTTATTAAGAGTTTTTGGGCGAGAGGGGTACCAGGGATTGTCTCAGGGACGCTCTGACACTGAGTCACATTCCAAGCTCTATTTTGTATATATATATATATCTTTTTTTTTTTTTTTTAGAGAGAGGGTCTCATTGAGTTGCTTAGCACCTTGCTTTTGCTGAGGCTGGCTTTGAACTTGAGATCCTCCTGCCTCAGCCTCCCGAGCCCCTGATATTAGAGGCATGTGCCATCGCACATAGCCTATAAATTCTACAAAGTCCCCTGTGGGCCCTTAACTCTCTCTACCTGTGACTACTTCCTCTCTCCATTTCTCATTTGGACTAGACAGGGGTTACCTGGTTTTGTGAGGTCGCATCTTATGGAGCTCCAGTTTTCTTGGTCGAGGGCATTGAGCAGCAGCATTTCCTGAGTGTCACTAACATGACCTGCAGACAGTGACAGCCAGGACGGCTCTTTCCCTCCTCCCTCCTTTGTTTCCTGGGGCTGGTGGAGCATGGCCTGCTGCATGCTGGGCAGCCTCTCCACTGACCTGGCCCCATGCTAACATGACCTTCCATGAACCCCCAGATGCCATGTCAGGTTGGCGTGGTCACCCACCCCTTTGTGGCTGGCATCTGAGGTGCAGAGAGGTCAGGCCCTGGCCCTGAGCACACAGAGGATGCAAACTAGAGCTGAGGCCCAAGCCCGGGTTCATCTGAGGCCCCTGTGGCTTCACCTCGGCAGTTGCTACTGAGCTTCTCAGAGAGTGTCCCACCTGTGACAGTGTCACAAGGCCTTCTCTGCAGGGGACCTCACCCCAAGGCTGGGAGAGGGGGTCCTACAGGCCCTGGCAGAGGGATGGAGGGGCTACTGGGCAGCTGTGGGCAGCTGTGCTCTGAGGGTGCGGCCACAGTGGTCTCCCTGTGCCAGGTGCAGCAGGCACTGAAGGGACGAGGAGGAGGTGGGGCCCCTGGGGCTATGCACTCAGGGGTCCCACAGTCCCAGGTCAGGGCTGTGACTCAGGGGTCCCACAGTCCCAGGTCAGGCCTAAGGTCCTGAAGGACTCCAAATTTTGTTTTTCAGACTGTGTTCCTCTGAGTGGCCCCAGCAAGGTGACGGGCACCATGGGAGGATCCCTGACCGTGCAGTGTCACTATGGTGAAGAATTCAAGGACAATGACAAACTGTGGTGCAAAAACTCACTTTTATATTGTTATGATATTGTGAAGACTAGAGGCTCAGAGGGAGAGGTGCGGAGAGGCCGAGTGTCCATCAGCGACCACCCTGCAAAGCTCAGCTTCACAGTGACCATGGAGCGCCTCACCCTGGAGGACGCAGGCTCCTATGAGTGCCGGGTGGACACACCATGGCACAAAGGCTTTGACCCCTTCTTCGAAGTTGAGGTGGCTGTGCTGCCAGGTGAGCCCCTCCCACCAGCGCCTGGGCTGCCTGGACCTGGACACCTGGGGCCAGAATCAGAAAGCAGCAGCTGGAGCCTGGGAGGGAGTCCAAGGGGGGAGCAGCCCACAGCCTGCCCAGCCCTGAGGAGCTGCCAATCAGGGAAGGAGGCGGGAGCAGAGCCTGCAGGGGAGAGAGCCAGAGTCCGCCCTGGGCCCTGGGGACAAGGACAGGCAGAGCTTGTGTGGACACCCAGGGCGGAGCAGAGGGGCAGAAGGCCAGGGGGTGCAGTGGGCAGAGGCACCACAGTGACAAGTGGTCTTTGCAGTTAGATATCCCTGCAGCATGTGGCTGTGATGGGAGGGGGATGAGACCGGGCGTGGGGAGATGACCCCAGGGGTCTCAGGAGGCCATGGCCCTCACAGCAGGACGGAATCAGCCCTGCTGGGGGTGGTATCTGTGTCCTGTACAGAAATGTCCCCAGGGTCCTGGGGAGACTTTGGCCCTGGCCACCACCCGTCCCCTTCCTGAGTGATCATTTGGCATGAAATCAGGCCCAAGTCATCCCCCAGTGGTGGGCTGGTTGCAGGACAGACCTCTGGGTGTCATTGTAGATTTGACACCAGCAACCTCAGGGACACTTACAAGTGTCACGACAGCAAAGACCATGACAACCACAAGCAGAGCCCAACCTGCACTGTCCACCAGCCTGGCCACAGAGAGTGCCATCCCTGGTCCCAGCAGCCAGGACCTCGACCATGGCCAGGGCCCAGGGTAAGTGTCCTGTCCCTGACTGGGGTCTTCTCCACGGGGGCTGTGTGTTCACTCGGGGGAGGGAGTCACACCCCTGCTGACCCAGGCCTGCTGACCCTTGGCCCAGGCCCAGGTTGCAAGCTGCCATCTGTGTAACCTGGCTTGGGTCACTGAGGCCACCCCACTGGACCTGTCCCAGGCTTCAAGAGAGGCTCAGACCAAGGCGGGGCTGGCAGAGGGGAGGCAAGTGTCCACCCATGAGGGCTGGGGCTGTCCTGTCGGATGCCCAGAGCCCCACACGCTGTCCTCCTTGGCTCCTCACATGACCCCAACCTGCTCCCATGCTCCCCTCACAGACTGCAAGGAGAGGTTGTGTCACTGTCACATGGGCACAGGTGTGGGACTGGGCTGGGCCTGTGTGACCCCAGAGTCTGGGGCTCCCCCTCTAATTTGAGTGGGTCTCTATCTGGGGGCGGTCAACCTCACAGAGAACCTGAGCACATCTGTGACTCCTCAGAACAATGCAAGCAGGCACAGGCCATCTCTGGGGTCAAGGGCTCCCCACCTGACCTCACCTGGGGGGGCAGTTGGCTCCTGGTGCTGACCACTGCAGTCCATGCAGACCCAGGTTAAGGCTCTGACCCCAGGACCCCACAGGAGACACCAGCTCACTTTGGGGCAGCCCAGGTCCCAGCACTTGTGACAGCTGGCTGCAATCGTGGGGCTCCCGTGGCCCCTGGGGTCAGTGATCCACAGACTCAGAGTCTGCAAAACATACCTAAGATTACGGCTTCATCATGAAGGATACAGATCAGGATCCCCCAAATGAGGGGACATGGTGCGGTCTGGAGGGTCCCCAACAGAGTTCCAGGCCTCTCAGGGTGGGATCAGGGACTTCCCTGTGTCTGTCCCCAGAGCTCCTCCCGTCTCCCAGGTCCAGGTGTTCTCTGGGGTTTCAGGACACTCGGCTCCAGCCCCTCCCTCCCTGGAGGCCAGGGTCCCTGCAGCCTCTGCCACAGCATGGTCTTTGGGGTGGGCAGCCCCGTCCTGTCACCTCACCTCTTAGCAGAGTCAGGTGTGGGCCACAGACAGCAGAGCTGCTCCTGTCGCTTGGGAAATTCCCAGGGTGACAACCTCCCTCCCCAGACCCAGAGGCAGAGCAGAGGCTGGGGCAGAGGCAGAGCAGAGGCAGAGGCCAGCCAGACTCCTGACCTCAAAACTCAGGCCTCTACATGCCACTTCCAGAAGTGTATCCTGCAGATGCCCAAGGAGCTCAGCTGTGTCACCAGGGTCTGAAGCTTGTGCAGTGTGTGTGTGTGTGTGTGTGTGTGTGTGTGTGTGTGTCTTGGGGATGGGAACATCTTTAAGAAAGATACTAGACAGAGTGTTTGCCTAGCATGCAGGGAGGCCCTGGGTTCCATCCCCGGGGCCCACATGCACGTTGTGCACACACTTGCACGTGAAGATTATGAGTGCAAGGTATGGAAGAAAGGCCCGAGCACATAAGGGCTTGAAGCTTGTATCTGAGTAAATCTGGAGGTAAATCTGCTGCTCTGTATCCAGGTGTGGGATGACGGAGCTACTGGGTGACTTATTTCAGCCATGTTAGTGGTCACACAGGAAAATGGGGGAATGCCATGAAGAGGGGACTGCTGAAGGACGTGTGGTGTACCATGCGATGGAATATTATGCAGCTGTGGAAAGAGTGAGGGATTGGGATTTCTTTACGCACTGACTGGGAAGGTTGCTAAGAGGCATTGTTATGTAAAACCAAAATGGTGTTCATACTTTGCCTGCTTTTTGTGAAAAAGGAAGGGACACACACACACACACACACACACACACCTTTGTTCCTTTTTTTTCCACAATAACTTTATTTTATTTTTTCATTTACTTATTTATTTATTATTAATGTGGTGCAGAGGATGGAACCCAGGGCCTCCTGTGTGCCAGGCCAGGGCTCTACCACTGAGCTACAACCCCGGCTCCCAGCTTTCTTCTTTTGGATGTTGGGGGTGGCACCAGACCTGGTGTGTGGCTGGAAGTGTCCCCCACTGTGCCCTGTCCCCTGTCTCCCAGCCCTGCACATTCTTGCAGGCTTGACTGTGTACACAGAGTCTCTGGGTCTCTGGGGAGTTTGTCAGCACACCATGTGCACAAGTGCCAGGACTGGGGGACATGGGGGGTGTAGATAGGGACATATGCTACCTTTGCTTTTTACTTATTTACTTTTGGTAGTGGGAATTGAACCAAGATGCACTTTACTTCTATGATACATCCCCAGCCTTTTTAAAATTTTGAGACATGGCCTTTCTATGTCGCTGAGGCTGGCCTCACACTTGGGAGCCTCGTGATGTAGCCTCCTGTCTTGCTTGAATGATAGGTGTGCCCCTCTGGGTCTCACTGTGGTCTCCTTTTCTTTTTTCTTTTTTTCTTGGTACCAAGGATTGAACTCAGAACTCAGGGGCACTCGACCACTGAGCCACCTCCCCAGCCCTATTTTGTATTTCATTTAGAGACAGGGCCTCACTGAGTAGCTCAGCACCTCACCTTTCTAAGGCTGGTTTGAACTAGGGATCCTCCTGCCTCAGCCTCCCGACTTGCCTGGCTTCTCTACCTTCTTTTAAAAAATTGTCTTGGGTGGGCGCAGTGGCCCCCGCCTGTAATCCCAGAGACTCAGGAGGCTGAGGCAGGAGGATCACAAGTTCAAAGCCAGCCTCAGCAACTGTGAGGCACTGAGCAGCTCAGGGAGACCCTGTCTCTAAATAACCACCAGGGAATGTGGCTCCGTGGTGGAGTGCCCTGAGGTCATTCCCTGTACAGTGACAGAGCTCCTGCCTAGCGCACAGTCCCCCGACGTGGCCCTCACCCGCCCTCCGCAGGCTCCCTGTGCTGCTCCTCCTGCTGTCCCTCCTGCTGCTCCTCCTGGTGGGCTCCTCGCTGCTGGTCTGGAGGAGGCTGCAGAAACGGGTCAAAGGTGAGTGACCCCTGCCCCTCGGTGGCCCCAGGGGGAGGCCCTGACAGCCTCACCTGCAGCACTGCCCTGGCTCCTCAGAATGGAGGTCGGCTGCACTCGGGGCCAGGCCCAGAGGACGTGCCCCTGGGAGTGGGGCTGCAGGCTGTGGGAGGGGGTCCTTCCTGTGCCGGGGCCTGGGGTGTCCCCTGGACCCTGCTTCCTTGTTTAAACCCTTTGTGTGACTCGTCCCCAATCCAGCCCCGGGACAGTCAGGGCCTCCACATTCAGCCCTGCCCCCCGCCCCCCACTCCTCACCTCCAAGGTCCCTCTTGTAACCAGCCTCGTCCCTCCTCCTGGGGTGGCTCAAGGCTCACTGAGGGCCTCGCCCGCCCCCACAGGCTCCTTCCTCCTGGACTCCAAAGACTGTCCTTGGATGCCCTCTGCCCGGCCCTTTCCTCGGCCTCCTAAGAGGCCCTGGGCCCCTCCCAGGCACCCCCTGCACCTGGGCTAGAAGTACACTGACGTCCCCCTGTCCCCGCCTGCATCCCCCCAGCCAGGACGCACTCCCAGGCCAGGGGGCATGACTCCCAGGACACACTGCTGGGTTCGTGTGTCGATATCTGCAGTCACGACGGGGACCCCAGGACCCTCCCACCATCCTGGTCTTGTCCTCCTCTGAGCTCAGACTGACGGGGGGACGTGTGGGGACCCTGAGTCTGGCACTCAGGACGTAGGTGTCAATAAACACCAGGGAGCAGATGAAACAGTCAGGGAGCAGAAGAACCCTTCTTGTTCCTGGCGGGGGTCCCAGCCACCGCGGGGAGCCAGCTTCTGCTGGGGGTAGCCCCCCGGTCCTTCCTGTGCCGAGTTGGGGCTTCTGTGGGGGGATTCTGAAGGCCGTCCCAAGCCCTGGGGACCGCAGTGAGGTGGGGGGCAGAGAGGGTGACTTTGTTCCTAGCTGCAGGGCAGCAGGCAGCTGCTGTGGGGTCAAGGGGACACTGCCTCAGTCCACCTCGGGCTCTCCCAGGGGCCCGGCCGTGGGAAGAGGTCAGCCTCAGCACCTGGGCAGAGCATGGAGAGAGAATCACTTCCTCTCTCCCTCTGCTTTTTGGGGTAGTTTTCTGGTCCCTCCCAGGCTGCACCCCGGGAGGACACTGCTGCCACGTGGGGGTTCCCATCCGGTGGCTCAGTCCCAGGGCCCCAGCAGGCTCCCTGGTGCCCTTTCACCTAGAAAGGCTCCGGCTCCTCAAGCAGCTTCCTCCTCTTCTAAAAGAGGGTCACACGATGACTGTGGGACGTGGACAATGAACAGAAGCACAAAGAAGTGGGTGAATTCCCTGCAGAACACCCTCCGCCCAGAGAAGTCCAGCCACTACACTCAGGGCGGGCCCCGCCTTTTTTCTGGGCTGCAGATGCGGAGATGGTTTCTTAGAGAATCTGATTCGTAGCAAGAATTCCCCTAAGACCTAGGATTTTCTGCACCTAACAGACTGTGCCGCTTCCCGCTGTTAAACATTCTGGAAGCCGAGGCTGCACTGTTCCCGGGGAATGGGCGTCTTGTATTTGTGGACCACATCCTCAGGCACAGGGGAAAGGCTCTGTTCAACCCCGGCTCTCCTCCCTCCCTGGCTTTGCAAGTGCCCAGCCCCCCTCCTGGCGCTGCCTGGGCCGAGTCCCGCTGGCCCCTCTGCCACCCGCACCGCACACCTCCGCGTCACCCACCCCAGCTCCTCGCCAGCCTCCTCTTGTCATCTACTCATTCACAGGGAGCCATCCCGAGCACCTGCAGTGTGCCAGGCCTGTGCGGGTCCTGGGGACATCCTTGTGACCAGTGCAGTCCCTGGACAGCGGGCTCCTGCACACCTTCCTCCCTGGCATTGAGCTGAATCTTCCCCCCCCCTTCTCTTCCTCCTTCCCCAGAGCTCCTGTCCCAGGTGTGGCGTGGAGCCCGCCCACGGTATTCAGAATAGACTGCGTTCATGTCCCCAAGCGCTCAGTTGCTGCTCTCAGTTCCGCTGAGGACCTGGTGCATGCTGGCGTCTGGTGGACTTGTGTCTCCCAAGGTCTGGCTGCTGCCCTGTGCCCCGTGCTCCCTGTCGTGTCTCTGCAGCATGCAGGCAGTGGCTCTGGTGGCCTGGCTGTGGACTAGACCCCTGTGTCACCTGCTGCCGGCCAGCCCCCAGGCTGGGATTGAGAAGTCAGGGTGTATGTGGCTGCACTCAAAGGCAGGGCCCTACAGCAACGTGGCAGGAGCCAGAGCTGGGGTGGGACCGGCCTCAGCTGCCCCCGCAGGCTGCCAGGCCTCCCCATTGGCAGGGAGGGCCCAGGCCTGGGGTTGGCGCCTCGCCCCAGCGACCTCTCGGGGTCTGGCACAGTCTGGGCAGGTCCCTGGTGCACCCCCTGCCCCTCCTGCCTGTCTACCCCCTGCCGCCTGGTGAGCGGCTGTTGGGAACTGCCCTGCGCCTCTCCTCCAGCCGGGCCGTGTCCGCTGCCCACTTGGTGCTGGTCACTCCTCCTCCCTGCGTGCACCGGGCACCCACTTATTCCTCCAGCCACGCTGCTTCCCGCCAACTCCAGGTGTGAGGGGAGAGGAGCCCAGGGCTTCTCCAGGGTCCCCAGCCTGGCTCACATGGTCCCCCCTGCTCTCTCCCTGTCTCAGCTGGTGAGCGCTCAGAACTGTCCCAGAACCTCAGGCAGGTAAGGAAGGCCACACAGGAGGTGCATCCAGGTGGCCGGGCAGGGGCAGTGTGGAGGATGTTGGGCTGCAGCTGGACGGTGCCTGGGCCACAGATGGAAGGGTCCAGAGAGGGAAGAGCGCTCATGCCATGAGGGGAGGGTGCAGGAGGGAGCACACCCAGGGAAGTTTGGGGCCCCCACCTGGAACCTGGGCAGAAAAGGCATCTGCAGCAAAGCAGGGACAGGGGCGGGGTGGGGAGGCCAGTGGACACCTCCTCTTGGCCCCCGCAGGCTGCCGGGCAGAGTGAGCCCTACTACACGAATCTGACGCTGCAGACGTGGTCCCTGCAGGAAGAGCCAGTGCCCCCGAGGCAGGCGGAGGTGGAGTACAGCATGTTGGTAAGCCAGGTCCTGGCCCCTGGCAGGGCACCCTGGGCTGCCCCACGTGGGGTGGGCGTGGGGAGGGGCAGTGCGGAATTTGCCCTTAGAGGAGGCTGATGTGGGGTGTGGAAGGGCTATGATGATGGCCAGTGACGGTGGCCAGTGACAATGGCCACGACAGTGCAGCATTTATTAAGCTCCTACTGCATACCACACAGCCAGTGACAAAGCTCATTGCCTCTCCCTGGGTTGGTCCTGGTCATCTCTTGGATTCACTTTGTCCAGGACGTGAACAACCCTTAGGCACTGTCACCAACGGAGTGGGATAAACGGAATGGGTGGCCTCCCTAAGGTGTGACCCACCCGCTGGTGGGGGACTTCAGGCAGAGACTGGGGGGAGATCTGAGCATCAGCCAGGGGCTGCCTGGGAGACCTCGGAGCCCAGCCCAGGCCTCAGTGGGTGGCACCGTGGCTGGTCTGCTCTGGGAAAGGGGCCCAGCTCTGTGCCCAGCCTGGAACCTGCCACCTGCAGGGGAATGGGGCTGCTCTGCTGTCCCCTCCTGCCCCCAGTCGTGCCCGTCCTGCCCTTTGTCAGCTGTCATGGGGGCGTGGCTGGGGCCTCTGAGCAGCTGGCAGTACCTAGTTACCTGCCTCAGGCCTGTCTCCTCCTCACCTGACATTCGCATGCCCCCGAGGCCACATGCTGGGTCTGAGAGTAGCCGCAGCCTCACTTGTCCCACGTGGTGACTAATGGTCTCAGCTGGCCGGGGACACAGCCTCACTCCTGCCAGCTGCGTGGGGACAAGTCAGGACCTTGCCCTGCACAACAAGCTCAGGGTAGATCTGGGGAGCCTGCCAGGCTCCACCAGGGGCCAGGGTTCTGCATGTGAGATTCCTGAGTCCTCAGAAAGGGACCGCCCCTGCACCGTGGCCAGGATGTCCCATCAAAGGGAGCCAGGGCCATCTCAGGGAGCCCACCAAGTGTGCAACCCTCTCAGGGCCTCAGGGTCTTTTTATTTTTATTTTTTATATTTTTTTAGTTGTCAATGAACCTTTATTTAATTTACTTATTTCTAGGCGAGGCTGAGACTCAAGCCCAGTGCCTCACACATGCCAGGCGAGCCCTCTGCCCCTGAGCCCTCAGTGTCATTTTGTAGAATGAATGGATGCACAGGGTCAGCACTGAGGGTCCCCGACTCTGGGGTCCAGGGACTTCGTGCTTGGCATGAGCAGGTGGGGTGGAGGGGTGGGTGGGCAGGATCCTGCCATCAGCTCTGTAGGGAAAAGGAGGCCAGGACAGCGGGAGGCCTCCCCAGGGGACCTCCCGGGGCCCTCAGGTGTCCCCCGGCCTCCTGAGCTGGGCTCTCTCTGCAGGCCTTTCCCCGGGAGGAGCCTCACTACAGCTCCGTGGTGTTCGACTCTCCGAGGCCCGACTCCAGCGCCAGCGGGGCTCCCTCCCAGAGGCCCCCCGAGGAGGTCCCAGAGTACAGCGTGATCAGGAAGCCCCGGGCTAAGGAGGGCTAGGACACCCCTGTGCCCACAGCCCGCTGCCCTCCATGGGGACCGCCAGGCAGCGAGCTCCCTGTGGCTTGTCCTCCCCACGCCATCAGCCCAGCTGGCTCCACGGAGGACAAACAGGAAGGGGGTCCTCAGGGACAGAGGGAAGCCCCCGTCTCTGTCCTCTCTTCCTCTGCTCCATTCCCCTGTGTGTGGAGGATGCAGCTCCTGGTCCCCTGTGGCTCCAGGAAGTGACGTGGCTCACATAGGATGGCGCCTGCCACCCGCCTTGTAAACCAGGGCTCCACAGCCAGGTCGGGACGGCGGGCGGGAGGTGGGCTGGCCAGAGGAGCCAGGAGAAGGCTGGTAGTGCTGGGGCCTGCGCAGGGGCCAGAGAGGCCACGGAACGTCCCCTCCCTTCCCATCCCTCACCTAAGGAACCGCCGGAGGAGAAGAGCTGATGACGGCAGGTTCCTTGGACTCTTTACTGTCAACACAAGGCACAGAAATAAAGACCCCCCCCCAAAAAAAAGAATCTTCTTAAGGGACAAGAAAAAAGTCACTTAAGTGATACCAGTCCCCTGCCTGCAATGCCATCTCAAGGGTGTTCCTGGCTTTGAGCCCAGGCTGGCACGGAGGAGCTCTGAGGACGGAGGGCTTGGGACACCCTGCGAGGCATCCACTGCTGGGACCACAGCAGGGTCTTCTTGCTGGGGAGATTCCTAAGGAAGGTAACTGGGCGGGGCGCAGCCTGTGGGCCCACCTTGCCTCCGTCTGTGTGACCCGGGCGTGGAGCTGACATGACCTCCAGATGGCACCTTGGCCAGCTGTCTTCCGGGTGCACCTTCTGCTTCCTGAGGACTCTTCAAGGGCTGGGGTCCCCAGGCTGCTCCCGCGGAGTGGGCTTTAGATTTTGAGTGGCTCCTGTGAGTGCACCTGAGCCATCCCAGACACTGTCCCTTCTTAGACTAAGGCTCTGAGCTGCAGAAGGGGACACACACACACACACACACACATGCACTATGGCAGTGCACACGCGGCCACAGCCAGTCCTGCTGGGCTGGGGAAGGGGCTGGGTCAGCACGGGGCCCATGGTGCCGCTCACAGAGCCCTGGGACACTCTTTCCCTGTCCCGGGCTCGGCATGAGCCAGCAGGTGTGGGGCGCACAGCCGTGGGTGCTGGCTCTGCAGACAGGACCCGTTCCCCTGAGGAGAGGTGTGGAAGCCATGGCCAAATTAACAGGGGACTGGGCCCCAAAAAGGGCAGGGACAAGTTCAGAGCCCCTGGGTGACCACACGTGGGCTGTAAAGTGGGAGTGGGAGGAGGGAGGCCCCTGCTCCCTGGGGGGCACTCATCTCTGGGGAAATCCCAGGCCCCCACCCTACAGCCAAGCACAGCCCCCAAAGCCACGGTCCCCATGTCCCCTCCTCTATTTCCTCATCCACCTCACCCATCTCCAAGGCCTGGACAGACCGAGGGCAGCTGCCACGCTTTCATCCCAGAGCATCTGTGGACAGTCTGCTCTATGCCGACTGGTAGGCGGGGCCCTGGAGACATGTGTGACACAGCCCCCGCCCCAGGTGAACTCTCAGGCTTGGAAGGATGAGGACCTGACCTTCTTCACTCACCTCCCGCTGGGGGCTGGGCTGGGGAGGGAGGCCTCTGCAGGCAGCTGTCCCCACTCCCAGGGACGGGAAGGGACGATGCCGGCTGAGCACTCATCAGGCCCAGGGAAAGGCGAGCGGGCGTTGAAACTTAAGCCACAGAGGCCAGGGGTGAAGGCCGCATGGGGCAGAGGTGCCCGCTCCTCTGTCCTCTGGGCTGGAGCGAAGCAGCCAAAGGACCACGTGGAGCAGCTGTTTGTTCAGCTTCCCCAGGAGAAGCACCTGCCCCACGGGAAATGTGTGCCCAGGTGTGAATTCTGGTGGTGCCATCTCTACACATTACTGCTTGTCCTTGGGTGCTGTGTGTGTGTGTGTGTGTGTGTGTGTGTGTGTGTGTGTGACCGCAGGAAGTCTTCGGGGAGAAAGAGGAGTGTGAATGTTGTCAGAATCATCATGAAGTCACTTAAGTCATACTCTAATACAAGGGAGGCCAGAGGCCATTGTCCCCGTCTGTTTTCTGTTGCTATGACAGAACCTGAGGCTGAGAGATCTAGAGGACACCTGTGCTGTCTCTAGGGGGTGGGGACTTTCCGGCTCCATCGTAGTCTTTTAGGAGCACTGTGGGACCTGTGGCCCCCCATGGACCAGGAGGCGGCTGTGTGGCCTATGACCGCGTTCAGTCACTTTGCAGAGACACAGCTGCACACACAGAGGTGGCCTGCCCACACGTGCTCCCCGCGCCACGTGGATCCCCTCCCCCAGCCTTCCTGTGCCCCAGGGTCCTCACGTCACAGCAATCTCAGACATTGTTTGCCGTCCTCCTGTTAATGCTGGGGAACATTCCGTCACCTTCCTTTGCTTGAATGTGCAATAAAATACACAGACACATTGGCCATGGTCAGGTAGAGCTGAAGGACAAGGTCCAAGGGGCCCAGAGGCTGCACTGTCTTTGGATGGATGCTGCAGACCCTCGTCTGAATCCCACCTGCTCGTCACCCTCCCACCTGTAGAAGTAGCGCACTAACTTATGACAAGGGGATACAAGTTCTTGATAAATGTGTGGGACAATAAAAATCTAATAAAGTCCCGGAGGACAACCTGCACACACAAAGAGGTATTTTAGACTCTGACTCTGGATGACTTCATGTCAGAGAGACATTAATTCTCCCAAATTGATCAGAACATTCAATGCCATCCCAATAAAAACTCCAGCCACTTTTTTTTGGGGGGGTGGACTTAAACTTACTTTAAAGTTCATACAGCTGGATAAGGGCGTATGAATACTAATCCATCCTTTCAAAGGAGTAAAGCCAAAGACTTGTCGTGCTCCATGTTAAGACACACCACGAAGCCACAGTAATTCAGATGGTGTGGGGGACGGGCCCAGGACCAGACAGACAGACCCACAGAGAACGGAGGGTGAGGGCTGGGCCCCGGGGCTCCGTCTGCTGGAGTGCTGGACATCAGCCCTGCAGCTCCCGCCTGTCCTGGACCTGCATTGCACTTAGTTCTATTCGGGGACTTAAATGACCACGGTGACCCCACGCGTCATCAGAGAGGGGACGACTGCTCAGTGGATGGACACGCACACACAGACCCCAGATCAAAGCAACGACTTGTGACAGTGGGGGACTGTTTTGAGGCGCTGGCTGATGTCCTTCCAGGCCTCCTGCCCTCCTCGCTGCGGGGACCAGGAGAGGTGGCAGCAAGCAGAGCAGAGAGCCCGAGAGTGGGCCCTGGAGTTCAATGGCTTCCGGCCTCCGTCGGGGAGGAAGGAAGGTGCAGGCCGACTTGAGGGAGCAGCGAGGAGCGGGCACCTCCAGCCTGTGGTGGGGAAAGGTGGCCTGGACGGGGCAGGGAAGGGGCTGGTGGCCTCGCAGCCCAGGCAGGGCGTGGAGGAGCCCAGGGAACCAGCCTGGGCACTTGTGCTGCCAGATACGAGGGGCACTTGCCCCAGCGGGCATCAGCCCTGGACATGGCCAGCACCAGCTGAGAGGGGTCTTGAGTCTGCGACATGGTGCAGGGCGCCCCCACAGCGAGGACTGCTGATATGGTCACTTTGATACATTGGGATAAGACAAAATATACCGCAAAACAGAGTTCAGTAGCTTCGTTTCCCTCCTTCCTTTCTGAACAAGCTGAGTTTCATTCATACAATTCAGAATGCTTTAGCAGTGCTCCGAGGACAGGGAGGTGTCTCCAAAGTCGCCGAGTCCCTCAGCTGAGCTGGGCTGATGGCCTGGGGCGCAGGAATGGCTGTTCCCTTGTTGTCCTGTCCTGAGCTCCAGCAGCTCCAGGGCCAGCCCCACTGTGGTCTGTAGGTCCAGCTCCCCCTGAGGCCTCACCTAGGGATCCGGCGGTCGGGCGTTGCCCCCTGGTGGCCACAACTGGAGCCACAGGCCGGGGACCTGAGCCTGAGGCTTTTGCTCCAGGGGCGGGGGAAGGCCCAGGGACTGCCCAGGGCTTGACCTTGGAGGCCAAGGCTAGCCCTCCAGGGCGCTGCCGTCCCTCCAGGAGGCCACTGAGCTCAGAGCTGCGCTCTTGCGACCTCGAGCCTCCCCGTTCACGTCCAGTTCCTGGATTTCGCCCCATGGCCCCTGGTCCAGGGGAGAGTCCCCCCTGTGGCTGGGGAACAGATCTGCAGTGGGACAAATGGGCCCTGAATCTCAGCTCTGCCTCCCAGCTACCTGGCCTGGGGATGTACGCAAGGCCATCTGAGTGTCCCCTCGCTGGGCTCTTTCCAGGGGCCCCGGCTTGTGTTCCCACTCAGGTTCTTTGTCACCAACCTTTTCCCAGATCCTTGAATCTGACCCTTTGAACTCTGCCCTTTGACCTACAAGCCTGGGTCATCTGCTGCGGCAGGACCCCAACATACTCCTGGAAACCCAGGCGGAGGGCGCCCCCCGGGGTCCCAGTGTCCCAGGAAGGAGAGTGGAGGGGAGCTGGAGGCCCCCCTCAGGGATGTGGACAGGAACGTGGACACACTGGCGGGTCCTGGGCCCTCAGGTGTCCTCTCTGCAGGTCACCTCCCTCCCGTCCTCCCGCCCTCCTCTCCTTCCTTCCCCACTCACAGTATCTGTGGATTCCAGAGAGAGGAGCCCAGGGCCATTGGGAAGACGGTTTATAAATGACCAGAGTCCAGTTTCCACGATCAGAATTGGGGGAGCAGGGGAGGGACAGTCACCCCCCTCTGCTGGAGGCCAGTCCATGCCAGGGCGGCTTCCTGAAAATGACGGGCACGATCCGGAGTCTTGGGAGAGAAGCTGGAGGAGCCCGGTGACAGGGGACAGGGCCGGTCCGAGGAGGGGCGAGGGGGCCTGGGGCAGCAGGTCTTCATCCTTGAGCAAGAGGGAGGGCCAGGTGCTGAGAGAGAGCTGGCAGGCAAAGCCCCGTCAGGGACAACTGGGCGACACCAGGGCTAGATTTTATTGTGTAGACAGTTGGGAGCATTGGGAGTCTACTTTCAATTTTTATTTTTCATCTGTTCTTTGATCCACAGGACAGCGGAGGGTATCCTGATGTAGTATACACACTGAGTGCACCGTCTTCTAATCAGGATCCCGTTCCCGTGGTTGTTCATGGAGGAGTTTCCCTGGTGGTGGGTTCATATGTCAACATGGGAAAGTTACGTCAGTTCATTCCACTGTCTCGCCTGCTCCCATCCCCCTCCCTTCCCCTCACTCTGATCCACTGAACTTCTATTCTTCTCTCCCCGCCTCATTGTGTGTTAGCATCTGCATACCAGAGAGAACACTGGCCTTTGGTTTGCTGGGACTGGCCTATTTCACTTAGCATGATAGTCTCCAGATCCACCCATTTACCAGCAAAAGTCATAAAGCCATTTCTTTTTATGGCTGAGTAATATTCCACTGTGTATATGATACAGGTCTTGGAAATCAGGATCGGGTCCTCATTCCCTTGGTGCTGAAGACTAAATACCCTAGAAATGCCAAGGCACATGTAGAAAGCAAGTCTTATTTAAGAGAGAGACCGAGACAGACTTGATTAGAGAGAAAGGGACCCAGAGCTGGGTATCAGCAGGAGTGGGTGTGTCTTGCCTTTCTGTAGATCCCAGGTTCTCCCTCCCTTCCCACTCCCTATGTTCCTAAGGGCAGGAAAGGAGCAGCCTGGGGTCATCATAAGCACCTCCCTGTGTGGAGGAAGCAGTTCCTCTGAGGTGTTAGTAACCCATTTCCTTTTCTTTGATAATTGGCCAGTTAGCCCCCATCCTGTGTAGGCTGACCACCTGTCCTCCACCTGTCTCATATACTTACCTCATTTTCTCTATCCATTCATCTGCTGAAGGGCAGCTAGGATGGTTCCATAGCTTAGATATTGGGAATAGAAGGGACTTTTTAATATAAAAACTATAGAATATCTATTTGTTGTAGAAAAAATTTTAAATATAGGCAAACATTAAAAAAATAATGCCAAATGTTTTCCTTATAAAATATGGATTAAAGAACATGCCCTCTCTGCATGTGAATGAGTGTTGGGGATCAGACCCAGCGCCTCCCAGGCTGGATAAGCACTCCACAACTGTGCACACCCCAGCCCCCGGGGTGATTTTTTATAAAAGCTATTATTTGGGCTGGGGCTGTAGCTCTGAAGTGGCATCCCCTTTCTCCACAGAAAAGACTTAACTGGGCTTCTCGAGAAATCTTCACCATGGCTGTCAGCAAAAGAGTCCCTACAAAAGAGTTCACTGTAGATAAACTTCCTATTTTCGTGTCGCCCTGTTTTACTTGGCCACTGGCCGAGAAGATGCGAGCACTCCAGGTGCTGGACACCCCTTACTAATTTTTCACAAACATGTATCCAGTATAGAACTTTGAAGAAATGTGCAAACCAGGCTTCACAGAGATGTCTACATTTTAAAGATAAGTTACAATTGGGCTCCGTGGTAACAGCTGGCAGGGGGTGGAAAGAAAGGGGAGAAGAAGCTCTCCCCTTCTCAGGTGTTGTCCTGGAAGAGTTCACTTGCCCATAACAGTGAACGGAAAAAGCTGCTTTTATGTGAACTTCTGCAGACTGTGAACTTCTGAGCCCCTCCCCTTACACGCTGGGTATAAAACTCTGAAACTCCCTGAACTTAAGGTTCAGGGGATTGATTGATTACAGCAAAGGCTATGCCCCCTGAACCTGGCTGCAGCCAAATAAAACTGCTGTCTTCGGTGCCTTGCCTCCTTTGCCCTACAACAGCTCAGTGGTACAGTGCCAGCCTCGCACATGTGGGCACTGGATTTGACCCTCAGCACCATGTAAAAATAAATAAAGATATTTTTTAAAAATCCTTTTTAAAAAGCTATAACTCACACACTATGAAACTCAGCCTCCTGAAGTGTGCAGTTCCGTGGCTCTTAGCAGAACCCAAGATTTCAAGGCCACCACTAATTTCAGCACATTTTCATTCTCCCACCAAACCTGATACCCAGCAAACGTGGCCCATCCCCTACCCCAGGCCTGGCGACCCCCACCTGCTTGCTGTCCCTGCGGCTGGCTCACCCCCGACACCTCACAAAGATGGACTCATCTGCTCCCTCCACTCCCCGTCTGTCCTGGAGGCTGCCCGGGTTCTAGTGGCATCGGGGCCTCATCCCCTGTTACATTCTGTTAGGTAGCAGCTGGCAATGAGCAGTGACCTGGGGGACAAGGTCACAAGTGTTCTTTAAATGGTTTTAGGGTCTTCTTTAAACTACTTTCTAAGTGGATGAGAAAGCAAAGGGTGGTGGTTGATTTGTAGAAAATAAACAGAAGCAAATGGCAAACTGTCAGAAGAAAGGTGTTCGTGGATCTAACTCCAGGGTCCACTGGGGTTGGTGAGAAGGGGGCATGGTGGCCCAGGGATCTCCGTTTGTCTGGGGCGAAGGGTCCCTGAGTAGCGCAGGTGCACTAAGGTAACTTCTAACCAGGTGGACCCCATGCCACCTTCACATGGGATTCACTTATTAGTCGTGACTTGTGGCCCCCTGAATAGGATGGCCACCAGGGCAGTCCCCCGAGGTCAAGGAGGGTCAAACCCACCGCCCAACGGGCAGGGGGAGTCAAACATCTGGTTGGCGAGGGTGCAGAGGGGGTCCCTGTCCCTGGTAAACGTCAGTCACAACTCAGAGAGGCTCTGCCCCTTGGTCCTTCTCTGCTCAGAGCTGGTCCCCTGTCTCTCTGTGCCCTCTCTGGGGCCTTACTGTGCTTTTCCTTCCCTTTCACTTATTAACAAAGTTCTCTTCGTGGCCTTTGGCATCTGACTTGAATCTTCTTTTGTGGGAACACAGGAGCCGAGGTTTGGGTTCCAGCTCCCCCTCTCCTGGGACAATCCCCCGTGTGCATGGGAGACAGGAATGCAGGGAGGCACACCAAGAGGATCCCGAGTCTCAGGGAAGTGGCCATAAACGGCTGAAACAGGGAGATGCCCATGAGCCTTTGAAATGCAAACCAAGCATTTGTGAGCCCCTGGCCCAAGTCCTGAGATGCGCCTGGCCCTGCCCTGTCTGCAGAAAGCTACTTGAGGACAACACCCGAGTGCTCAAAACCTGGCTCCAAGTTGGGTCACCCCACCCTGACCCCACCTCTAGTCCAGCCCAGACACCAGGGAGCCAGTCGCCATCTGAGCAGAACCTGAGGCTGTGGCCTGAGTCCCACCTGAAGACCCAGAGCCTCCCTGGTGTCCCAGCACAAGGGCTCCTCAGACAGTGAGCGCAGCTGGTCCTACACGGGGCCCAGTACAGGAGAAGGGCTGCAGGAAAGGGTAACAGCTGCAAGTTAAAATCCAGGGTCACAGGGACATAGGGATATTTCCTTTTGTAAAAAAATGAAACGAGGGGCGTGGCGGGGGCTCAGGGGTAGCGCATGTGCTGGGCATGAGTGAGGCACTGCGCTCGGTTCTCAGCACCATGTAAGTAAATAAAGTAAAGGTCCATCAACACTAAAAAGTACTAAAAATGAAAAAATGAAGAAACACGGCATCAGTAGAAAGGAGGGGCCCCGCGGAGACTGTTCCCACCAGCCATCGCCAGGAGCAGGAGGGACACAGTGGTGCAGGTCTCCCAGCCTCGGTTACGGTGCCCACGGGCAGGCGCTCAGTGTGGTCAGGCCAGTTACCACGCTGCCCAGGAGCAGATGTGGATCAGGCCTGTCTGTGAGATCCAGAGGTGGCTTGGGGACAGGGTGGAGGTGATGGACAGCAGCCACCTCTGAGCCGAGCTCTGGGACCGGAGCATAAGGCTGCTCACACCTCAGTGTTTCATCTGTGAGGTGTCCACTTGCCCCTCTGTGTGGATTCTGCAGGAAAGTTTACAGAGTTCTCGTGTGAATGGCCTAGATGGCTGTCCTCTGTGGGTGGAAGAGCGAGTGTGTGTGATGGTGAATGAGTGTGCGACACTGAGGTGTGCCTGGGGTGACTGACTGCGCGTGCCCTAGTCCACTGCCTGGGTGTGTGTGCGCAGCGTGCCGGCTCACACAGAGCCCTGCCAGGCCTTCTTCAGCCTCCGCAAAAGCCCGGGGTTGGGATTAAGAGAAGGGGCCGCTGGGATGGCCAAACTCTAATGCAAATCTGACTGGGAGCCAGCAGGCATCCCCAGTGCTGTCCTCTGAACTGGGCACCATGCGGGGACCTGCTGGAGGAAGACAGCTGTGGCTCAGCCAGGCCACTGGCGTCATAGTAAGATCAGCAGCAGCAGCACGAATCCAGGAGTGCCCAGGCCTGCTCTCTGGGCTGAATTGCAGAATCCTCCAAATCTAGACCTGGGAGGACCCTGAGGGGACCATGGATCCACACACGCTGCCTACAGAGTGTCCAGGTGTCCCCCAGATGTCCCCCAGGTCCTGAGGTGACATAAGGTCTCCATGGACAGGAAGATACCCCCTCCTGCTGGCTCCTGGGCAGTCTTCTTTCAGAAAGTCTGTTGCTGGGCCTGACATCCAAAGCCCCTGCTGTCCCCTCTGCTGCGTCCCCCCCCCATATCTAACACGGCCTCCTTGGCACCTGCACCCTGAGAGCTCCTCTGCACAGGGTCCCCTTCTTTTCCCAGCCTGCGTCCCTTCACCCAGGCAGCGCCTCTCCCTGGATCACCTCCCTCTGCTCCCTGGAGGGGTGGCCTCTGACCAGCTTTCTCTGGCTCCCGGAGGGGGGTGGCCTTGTCCTCTGAGCACACCTCTGCCAGTGCCTTATTCCCTGCCCTGGGTTGTCATTGACACCGTGTCTCTCCCACTCAGCCCAGTGGGTCTTTAGGGCCACCCCCATTTCCCTCTTCCCTCCTGAGCTCAGGGCTGATGCTTGCCTCTGTGTGGGACTCACCGCCTGCTGCTGGGTGAATTCACAAACTTCTCCCTCCTGAGCTGGACAGCTCTCCAGTGCCCTCTGCCCCCTGCTCTGCTCTGCCGCACCAAGCCCCAGGCCCCAGCTGCACTCACCTGCCAGGCTGAGCAGGAGCAGAGCTCCGGGCAGCCACATAGTCCCCTCCCAGCTCCTTGCCCCTCCGACTAGGACAGCATCAGCGCAGACCTCAGCTGCACCCTCTGCTGAGCCAGGCTCACCCCTCCTGCAGGTCCAGGTTGACTTTGAATTTCCTCCTCATCACTTCCTTTTATAGAGTGGGTATTTCCTGCTCTCAGTTATTCAGCAAAAGGGGCGTCCTTTCCTGGCAGAGCTTCATCCTGGGTCAAGAGCGTCCTCCCTAGGTAGGACACAGGAGGCAAGGGGACTGTGCAGGAAGGGGAAGGCAGGGGAGAGGAGTCTGCAGACAGCTGGGGGACAGCTGGCCTACCAGACCTCGGATCAGGGGCACAACACCCCAGGTGCCAACTCCAGAAGAAGATCTGCACTACAGGGATAGGTCCCCAACTGTCAGGAAACCCCCAACTCAGGTATCAGGGGCACTGTGCTCAGCAAGCCTGGAGACGCATTTACTCAGGGGCTGCAGCCAACTGCATAAAAATGCAGGCTGTGGGATCAGACAGACCTGGCTCTTGCCCCATGGATAAGCTGCGTGACTCTAGACAACTTATTTAACTTCCGAGTCTCAGGGGTTTTATTGATAAGTTGGGCTCATCACAGTTGGTTAAGAGAAGTAAATGAGAAAACTTATGTGAAGTTTTAAGGACAGCGTGCTAGGTTAGGGTTAGCCCTCTGCTATTGTTAGGACTTGTGCAAAACTTCAGCCACTAGATGAAGAGTGAGATAAAAGAAGCCCAGGACAGGAGGCCAGGAGGAGGCTGGTGGGCAAGTCTTCCTCACTAGTAAGAAGACAAGTTCTAGCCTCTAACTGACATTAATTAGGATCTTTATTTAGAACCCACAGCTAAAGCTCTTGAAGAAGATAGTTTGGGGAAGGGGATGAGTGTTTTTTTTTTTTTTTTTCCGAGATCTCCAGGGCCAGCTAAGGAGGGAGGGCCCGTCCTGGGTTGTCCTGTGGTTGTGGTGGCTCAGGACTGAGAGAAGGAAAAGGGCTCATCCCTCAGCTGGGAGCACTGGGCCACCTGAAAAGCAGACATGGCCTTGCCCAGGCCATCACAGCTGGGTTAGGACAGGTCATTGCCCCACCGCCTTCGTCTCTCTGGGAAACTGGAGCAAGCTTCTTTGAGAATCAGCAGGATACGCCCTATACCCAGCAGGATCCACCCTAAACCTGGAGCCACCCTTAATCCAGCAGGATCCACCCTAAACCCAGAGCTGCCCTAATCCCTGAGCAAGGTCACCTTTAAAACCAAAACTCTCAAACATTCATGCAATGTCACTGCCAATGACCTGGGTCCAAGGCAAGCCCATTTCCACAATGGAGAGTCCTCCCTCTAAGCAACATGGGGTAGGCTGACAAGGAAATTGCCATGCGTCATTCTTACTTGGCTATGGCTCTCAGCAGTGTGTCACCCATGGGGTTAAGCCACACTCTCCTGTTCCTTTGTAATCCTATCCCTTTGCCCTGTTTGGGATGGAATATTCCATGGAAATGCCCTTTGTGTGTCCCCTTCTCCTGCTCTGCCCTTTGGTGTGGCCTTCCTAGATGTCAGTCAACTGCTGACAGCAGACATCAGGAAGCTGGACTCAGCCCCTGACACCTGACCCCTTGCCTCATTGGAATGGCTTCTCCCCAATAAAAGGGTCAGCCCTGTGCTCTGTCTCTCTCTCCATGGACTCCTGAGTTCAGAGGAGCCCTCACAGGACCCAAAGAAAAAGGTATCTCTCTCTCTCTCTCTCTCTGTATTATTTCCTGCAGCCCAGTTCACCTGGAATGACCATGAGTGTTTAGTCGTGGAACACGACAGTAAGGACATTCCTGTGAAGGGAACTTTTAAAAATTTTTAGAAGAATATAGAGGAATTTTTATTTTTTAGGTATGAACAATTTGTTAAGCAAGAACAAAAAGTATAAAACAAAAATGAAAATATAAAACAATTCGAAACTTTAACATTTAAAACTGGAAGCCAGGCATGATAGTGCACAAATGTAATGCCAGACATTTGGGAGGCTGAAGCAGGAGGATCATGAGTTTGAGGCCATCTGGGTAAATTAGTGAGATCCTGTCTCAAAATAAAATTTTAAAATGGAGATGGGAGCATAGCTCAGTGGTAGAGCACTTGCCTAGTTTGTGAGAGGTCCTGGGTTCAATGCCTATTTCTAAAAAAAAGTCTGTTCTCTCAAAAGATATCACAAAGTCAACAAACTGGGGAAAGATATGTAGGACACATGTAACTAACCAAGGACTTGTAAAGAATTTCTACAAATCTAAAATCAATATGGAAACACAGGCCCACAACAGAAAATAGAAGTTCACAAAGATGAAATCTAAGTCACACAGATGGGCAGGAGTGACAGATGGACACAGCCAGAGGCCACTTCCCACCCACTAACAGGGAGGCATGGGGAGTCTGGCAGGTTCAGGGAGGGGTCGGCTGCTGGGGAGGGTGGGTACAGTGACCTGGAAGTGGATGGGAAGGGCCTGGTAGAGTGGAGTCACAGGGGCAGTGAGGCCTAGGGCCAGGCTCCAGAGACATGTGGAACATGGGCTGGGAACAGGGTCAGGGAGGTTGGGGCAGCATTGTGAGTGATAGAGACAGAAACTCAATAAATAAAAAAGGAGAAGAGGAAGACGGGGGAGAGGAGGAAGAGGAGGGGGAGAGAGAAAGCAAGAGGGGGGCCAAAGAGGACAGGAGGAGAGGAGAGGAGAGGGAGAGGAGGTGGGGGGAGAGAAGGGAAGGAGACGCATCAGAGGACAAGGGACAGGAGGAAGAGAGAAAAGGACCAGAAGAGAAAGAAGAAACAGGAGCCCGGCACATCCGGGCAGCAACACCTCCATGTGGACAAGTCCCCAGGTCGAATGTCCAGGGGCCATCACAGGACTCGGGACTCAAGGGCACATCAGGGCTGGGGTGTAGCTCAGAGATGGACACCAAGCTGCACTCGGCCTGTGTCCCATCACCAACACCAGGGAGGAGGAAAGACCAACGTGAGCATAAAATCCTGTTTATGTGAAGTTCAACAATGAGCAAAGCTAAACCTCGCGCCCTGGGGAACATATGCATGGGAGTGCAGACCTTCAAGCAGGTGGAGGAGGAGCATGCAGCCCTGTTAGGGCCCCAGGAGGGTAGGAAGGAGGCACAGAGACCAGAAGGGCTGCATCACATCAGCGGTGCCCGTGACAGGCTGGGCACACGGGCTGCAGTGGCCTTGGCTGGAGGTGCACGCACTAGACACGCCTGTCTGTGTGTGTGATGAGCCAAGGAAAGGCTTCTAGAAGGTCACAAAGGCCTCAGAGTGGTCAATAGAAATGCAGACAAGTCAGGATGTCCCCTCCTCCAGCAGGGGGTGTCCCTGGAGGTGGCCTCGGGACAGCAGAGTCACTGGTCCTCACAGTCATGCTGCCTTCACCTGGACCTGGAGCTCCTCTGAGGCCTGTTCACCCAGAGGACAGCACTGAGCATGCTCAGGAGCAGGAGCACCTTCAAGACCAGGAGCAAGAGAAGGGCACTGATGACCAGGGGCCTGCGGGGGACATGGGAACCGTGAGCTGTCTCCTCACGGGGAGGCCCCAGTGCCTTGCACTTTGCCTCTGTCCCTTACACCCAGGTCCTGTGTCCCCTGGGGCCCCCATGAAGACAACCCTGACCAAGGCAGTCCCTCATAAAACATCTCAGTCCCCACATGACAGCCAAGAAGGGCCCTGGACTCAGCATGTAGGAAGGGCATGGCCACAGGAAAGATGTGAGGGGGCCCAGGCATTTAGCAGGGACCCGGGTCCAGGGAGGCATTTCTACCTCCCCTGCCACATCTGGGGGTACCCCTGGGTGTGGGGGTCTGCAACCTGCCAAGGGTCGGCGTTTCCACCTTCCAGGGAGAGGGGACTGTGTGTCCACCCACAAGTGGCCCTGGCCATCCTTGTACAGGCCTCATGAGCTGTGGACTCCCGGCTGCTGACGGAATGACCCAGCCCCAGCCCAGCCCCACCTGCCTCAGAGGACCCGGTCAGGAAAACAGGCTGACATTGTGACCAGGCGCAGGGCGGGAGGCAGAGGGAGAGAGTGCCGGGCCACCAAGCTCCTGCTCCCTGCCCAGCAGGTCCTGGGGCCCTGGGCAGGACACTTGTGCTCTCTCTTCCCTCTGCCTGGGCCGCCCTCTCCAGATCCCAGGTGCCTGTCCCCAGCCCTGCAGGCTCCACTCACATGGCCCTAGTCAGCAAGGCCTCCCCTGATGGTCCTGTGACCCATCCCCCACCCCCTCCACACTCACCCCCCCCCCCAGGACCCGTCTGCCCAGCCCCCCTTGCTGTGTCTAGACCGACTGTGCTAACCTGTTCACTCCTGAACCACCACAGGACAGTGCAGGCCACGCAGGACTGTCTGGCTGGTGGCCACTGTGTCCCAATGCCAAGAAGAGCACCTAGCACTTAGTAGGAGCCTCGTGGTGAAGGGTGGGATTGGCGAATGCAGGCGGGACCCAGAGGAGGAGACCCAAGTGTCCCCCAGGCCCCTCAACAGCGCTCATCCCCAGAGGCACAGCCCTGAGTCCAGGCCTTACCCAGGCTGTGGGTGGGCACTGGGGGTGTCCTCTGTGGTCGTGAGGGGCCAGGTGTGTGTTGGCATCGACGTGGGAGGCCCCTGGGTGCTTCTGGGGCTCTCAGGGCTGGAGGCTGTGGTCAGGGCTGAGGGGAGGCACAGGTCAGCACACTCTGCCCCTGGTTTGTTCTGACTCACACAGGCCAGGTCACTCGGAGCCTGCTGGACAGACGTCCTGCATCCAGCAGTCTCCTGGCCACAGCTGGGCCTGAGCAGGGCTTCACCCCGCCCATCTCCAGGTGCACTGAGGCAGGAGCACTTCCGCTGGGAGGACTGCGTTCCTGAGGAGGGGCGGGGGCTCCTGAGAGGACCCTGCTGCAGGGCCAATCCATGCACCACCCTCTCCTCCTGCTCCCCGTCCCTCCTAGGGACAATTACAGTGGGGCCTACTGTGTAGAGATTGACACAGGGAAACCAGAGACGCAGGGCCCTGGGCAGGGACACAGCCAGAGTGACTTCAAATGACAGCAGAGATGGTCTGTGGAGCCACAAGGGATGCTGTGACCCAGGACCACCAGGTCCACTAGGAGCAGAGTCCCCTTAGGAGTCAGGAAGCCTGCACAGTGGTATGGGTCCTTTTTAGAAGGACCCCAGGACCATCATGGAGGAGCTAGTGTCCCAGAGACCATCCACAGCGGAGAGGGGGTAGGAGACCCAAGTGAAGGTGCCCTTCTATAGGGGAAGCAAATGCTGTGAGGGTCCCGTCCCAGAGGGAGGGTGGAGACAGGCCCAGGTGAGACACGGGTCTCCTTTGGAGAGGACATGACCCTCACCTGGTCAGGAAGTCAACAAAAATCCAGGGACCCAACAGCCAGTCCCACCCCACTCCTGGAAGGTTCCAGACTGGACTGTTAGAGTGGGGCCCAGGGAGACACTGGAACAACATAGGTGTGCTGTGTGTGCACACACAGGTGTCTGCATGCCTGGATACACACACACACACACACACACACACACACACACACACACACACCAGAAGCCAGCTTTCACAAAGGCCTGTGCGCCCAGACACCCTGTTCTGAACCCTGGAATCACCCAGAGCATGCTCTCCTCCCCCATGACTTTCTAGGGAGGGAAAAGCCATATTCTTCCGTATGTTTTTAGAGCTCTGTCTGTGAATCACGACCCCCAGGGGCCACAGGAGCCCCACGTTTGCAGCCAGTTGTCAGACGTGCTGGGACCTGGGCTGCCCCATAGTGAGCTGGTGTCTCATGTGGGGTCCTGGGGTCAGAGCCTTAACCTGTGGGTCTGCACGGACTGCAGTGGTCAGCACCAGGAGCCAACTGCCCCCCCAGGTGAGGTCAGGTGGGGAGCCCATGACCCCAGAGATGGCCTGTGCCTGCTTGCATTGTTCTGAGGAGTCACAGAGGTGCTCAGGTTCTCTGTGAGGTTGACGGCCCCCAGATAGAGACCCACTCAAATTAGAGGGGAGAGCCCCAGACTCTGGGGTCACGCAGGCCCAGCCCAGCCCCACACCTGTTCCCATGTGACAGTGACACGACCTCTCCTTGTAGTCTGTGAGGTGAGCATGGGAGCAGGTTGGGTCATGTGAGGAGCCAAGGAGGACAGCGTGTGGGCTCTGGGCACCCGGCAGGACAGCCCCAGCCCTCATGGGTGGACACTTGCCTCCCCTCTGCCAGTCCCTCCTTGGTCTGAGCCTCTCTTGAAGGCTGGGGCAGGTCCAGTGTGGTGGCCTCAGTGACCCAAGCCAGGTTACACAGACTGAAGCTTCCAGCCTGGGCCTGGGGCCAAGGGTCAGCAGGGGTGTGACTCCCTCCCCCGAGTGACCACACAGTCCCCCGTGGGAAGACACTCACCGTGGGCCCTGGCCATGGTCGAGGCCCTGGCTGCTGGGACCAGGGGTGGCACTCTCTGTGGCCAGGCTGGTGGACAGTGCAGCTTGGGCTCTGCTTGTGGTTGTCAAGGTCTTCGCTGTCGTGACACTTGTAAGTGTCCCTGAGGTTGCTGGTGTCAAATCTACAATGACACCCAGAGGTCTGTCCTGCAACCCGCCCACCACTGGGGGATGCCTTGGGCCTGATTTCATGCCAAATGCTCACTCAGGAAGGGGACAGGTGGTGGCCAGGGCCAAAGTCTCCCCAGGACCCTGGGGACATTTCTGTATAGGACACAGGTTCCACCCCCAGCAGGGCTGATTCTGTCCTGCTGTGAGGGCCATGGCCTCCTGAGACCCCCGGGGTCACCTCCCCACACCCAGACTCCTCCCCCTCCCGTCACAGCCACAGGCTACAGGAATATCTCACTGCAAAGACCACTTGTCACTGTGCTGCCTCTGCCCACTGCACCATCCATGCCTTCTGCCCCTCTGCTCCGCCCTGGGGGTCCACACAGAGCTCTGCCTGTCCCTGTCCCCAGGGCCCAGGGCAGACTCTGGCTCTCTCCCCTGCAGGCTCTGCTCCCGCCTCCTTCCCTGATTGGCAGGTCCTCAGAGCTGGGCGGGCTGTGGGCTGCTCCCCCCTTGGACTCCCTCCCAGGCTCCAGCTGCTGCTTTCTGATTCTTGCCCAGGTGTCCAGGTCCAGGCAGCCCAGGCGCTGGTGGGAGGGGCTCACCTGGCTGCACAGCCACCTCAACCTTGAAGTAGGGGTGAAAGCCTTCGTGCCATGGTGTGTCCACCCGGCACTCATAGGAGCCTGCGTCCTCCAGGGTGAGGCGCTCCATGGTCACTGTGAAGCTGAGGTTTGCAGGGTGGTCCCTGATGGACACTCGGCCACTCCGCACCTCTCTCTCTGAGCCTCTAGTCTTCACAATATCATAACAAAGTACAAGTGATTTTTTGCACCACAGTTTGTCATTGTCCTTGAATTCTTCACCATAGTGACACTGCACGGTCAGGGATCCTCCCACGATGCCTGTCACCTTGCTGGGGCCACTCAGAGGAACACAGTCTGAAAGACACAAGTGTGGAGGCCAGGCCCTCACAGATGGGCCAGGCCCAGGGGGGCCTGGGTCAGGTCCTCAGGAGACCCTCCCTCACCTCCCATCAGACCCCTCCCCACCACTCACCCCTGGCCACCAGCCCTTCTGCTCCTCCACCCAGGACACTGACACAGCAGCCCCTCCCTTCACCCCAGTCCCCCCCTCACCACCTGACCTCCTGCTTCCAGAACCCAGGGCCATAACCACCCTGAGCCCCCTTCCTGGGACAGCCCCCGGCCCTGTGAGTCTCAGACGCGGAGACACAGCCAGAGTGGACCTGGTCCAGCAGGACGTGAGCCAGGGCAGAAGCAGGGTCCCCAGACCATGTGGATGAGAACCTGGACTCCTGACAGCACAGGATGCACACAGTGAGGGGCATACAGCTCCCAGGACCCTCCCCTGCTCCCTCACCTCGGATGGCCCGGCTCTGGGGACCTCATTTCCAAGGAAACTCCTTTGTGTCCCCAAGATTTCCAGGCGCATTTCCCCCAATGGCTCAGACCTAAAGCTGGGGTGAGGTGAGCACCAGGAAGCTAAGCCATCTCCAGGCAGAGGACCAGGCCACCCTGCACCAGGCTCCAGCCCAGGGGCATCTGAGTGTGCACCTCCCTCTTGCCCTGGGGACCTGGGGTCAGGCCCAGATGAGTGGGGAGATGGCGGGACTGGGGTGGCTTGCTCACTCCCTGGGACTGGATGCTTTCTTCATTTGCCTTCAGGACCTTAGGCCTGACCTGGGACTGTGGGACCCCCGAGTCCACAGCCCCAAACTGAGACTGTGGGACCCCTGAGTCACAGCCCCCACCTGAGACTCTGGGACCCCTGAGTCACAGCCCTGACCTGGGACTGTGGGACCCCTGAGTCACAGCCCCGACCTGGGACTGTGGGACCCCTGAGTCACAGCCCCGACCTGGGACTGTGGGACCCCCAAGTGCACAGTCCCCACCTTGGACTGTGGGACCCCCGAGTGCACAGCCCCCACCTGAGACTGTGGGACCCCTGAGTTACAGCCCTGACCTGGGACTGTGGGACCCCTGAGTGCACAGCCCCGACCCGGGACTGTGGGACCCCTGAGTGCACAGCCCTGACCTGGGACTGTGGGACCCCTGAGTCACAGCCCTGACCTGGGACTGTGGGACCCCTGAGTTACAGCCCTGACCTGGGACTGTGGGACCCCTGAGTGCACAGCCCCGACCCGGGACTGTGGGACCCCTGAGTGCACAGCCCTGACCTGGGACTGTGGGACCCCTGAGTGCACAGCCCCGACCTGGGACTATGGGACCCCTGAGTCACAGCCCCCACCTGAGACTCTGGGACCCCTGAGTCACAGCCCTGACCTGGGACTGTGGGACCCCTGAGTCACAGCCCCGACTTGGGACTGTGGGACCCCTGAGTCACAGCCCCGACCTTGGACTGTGGGACCCCCGAGTGCACAGCCCCGACCTGAGACTGTGGGACCCCTGAGTCACAGCCCTGACCTGGGACTGTGGGACCCCTGAGTCACAGCCCTGACCTGGGACTGTGGGACCCCTGAGTCACAGCCCTGACCTGAGACTGTGGGACCCCTGAGTCACAGCCCTGACCTGGGACTGTGGGACCCCTGAGTCACAGCCCTGACATGAGACTGTGGGACCCCTGAGTCACAGCCCCGACCTGAGACTGTGGGACCCCTGAGTGCACAGCCCCGACCTGGGACTGTGGGACCCCTGAGTCACAGCCCTGACCTGGGACTGTGGGACCCCTGAGTCACAGCCCTGACCTGGGACTGTGGGACCCCTGAGTCACAGCCCTGACCTGGGACTGTGGGACCCCTGAGTCACAGCCCTGACCTGGGACTGTGGGACCCCTGAGTCACAGCCCCGGGGGCCCCACCTCCTCCTCGTCCCTTCAGTGCCTGCTGCGCCTGGCACAGGGAGACCACTGTGGCCACACCCTCAGAGCACAGCTGCCCACAGCTGCCCAGTAGCCCCTGCATCCCTCTGCCAGGGCCAGTAGGACCCCCCCTCCCAGCCTTGGGGTGAGGTCCCCTGCAGAGAAGGCCTTGTGACACTGTCACAGGTGGGACACTCTCTGAGAAGCTCAGTAGCAACTGCCGAGGTGAAGCCACAGGGGCCTCAGATGAACCCGGGCTTGGGCCTCAGCTCTAGTTTGCATCCTCTGTGTGCTCAGGGCCAGGGCCTGACCTCTCTGCACCTCAGATGCCAGCTGCAAAGGGGTGGTGACCATGCCAACCTGACATGGCATCTGGGGGTTCATGGAAGGTCATGTTAGGATGGGGCCAGGTCAGTGGAGAGGCTGCCCAGCATGCACCAGGCCCAGGCTCCACCAGCCCCAGGAAACAAGAACAAAAATGGGGTAGGAAAAATGAAAGATTGATCGTGGCTGTCAACTGCTGGGCAGCTCCTATTAGTGAGCCAGGGAAGAGCCGCTGTCAACTGCTCTTGACCAAGGAAACAGGAGCTTCATGTGACATGACCTAACACCACCAGGTAACCCTGTCTAGTCCACGTGAGAAATGCAGAGAGGAAGGAATCAGAGGTAGAGAGAATAAGAGTCCAGAGGGGACTTTGTAGAATTCTCTATGAATAAATGTGTGATTGGGATGAAGGTGTGGTTTTCCAGAAAAACACCAATCAGTAAAATTGGCCTTTATGAGTGTTTAGTAAACAATGCTAATTCCCAGCCTCCTTCATCAAGACGCTACCCCCGGCCTGGTCCTGACACTGTCCCCACCTGCCCTGTCCCTACATCTCCTATTCCCACCTCTCCTTTCCTCCCTCTCCTGTCCCCAGCTCCCCTCCTGGGACCACTGACCCCTGGGCCCCACCAGGACTCTTCCCACCCAGCCTCCAGCTGCCCTGGCTGAACCACCTGTCCCTGAGATGGAGCCTTCTCCTCCTCGGTCCCCTCCTTCCTCTGTACCCCAAACGGGTGGACCTGGGGGGCCTCCCCAACACAGGCCCCAGGTGTGCTCTGTGCCCTCTCCACCCCACCCCGTCCACCCGCCCTGCTCCCCCTGTCCTGTTCCCCCAGACCTCTCTCAGGGCCCCCCTGGGCAGCACCCATTGCCCTGGGCAGCACGCTGGCTGCTCCAAGGTCAGGTGGGCTCACGGGAGCCCCCTGCCCCTTCCCTCCCAGGGGTGTGGTGTTTGGGGAGTCCATCTTACATCATGGACACAGTGCACCCCATTCTGCCTCTGCACAGAGACGTGCAGCTGGGGCTCCTCTGTGAGGCCTCCTGCCCCCCTCCCTCCTGCCTCCCCTCCCTTCTGCAGACCCTCCCTGGGCAGAGGCCCTCACCTGGGAGCCAGAGAAGCAGCAGAGCCAAGGGTGGCCAGGCCGTCAGGCCCCTGGGGCTCATTTCTCCTGCACAGATGCCACCGCCGGGCGCCAGGCCCTACTGGACCCGAGGCTCCAGCCCCCTGGGGAGGGTCAGTCTCCAGGGCTCCCACTTCTGCTTTTCTCTGGGGTGGCTGCTTCCTGCTTGTCCTCTTTAGTCTGTTCTTGGGGCTGGGGACAAAATGGAGAAGCTGCCCCTGAGGTGGCCCTGGGCTTGTGCTGTCCTATGAAAGCCAAGGACGGGAAGGTGTGGTGGATGGGACCCGCCTGGCCCCAAGGTGGCAGGACTGCCCTCACCCCAGGCCTGCAGGGCCAGGCTTCCTTCTGGCCCTGTCACTCCTCCTCTTCTCCTTGTGGTCAGGATGTCACCAGTGGGAGGGGCGCACAGAGCCTGTGTCCTCAGCACTGGGCCTGCCTGGCGGGAGGCCAACCTGGAACTGCCCCTCCATGAGCCCATGTCTAGGCCTGACCCCAGGTTGGCACAGTGGCCCTAGAGTCCTGAATGGTTCCTGGTCCTGGAAATGTGTCCTCAATCTGACTGTGACATCTACAGGCCGTGACCTCCCCCCTCCCGTGTAGCCCCTGTGGTGCAAGGCACAACTTCCCTAAGTGTGGGAAAGAAAGCGGATCAGGTCTGCATACAGGAAGTGCACCGAGGTGAGGCGGAGGAGGGCGAGGGGACAACTGAGGAGCTGCAGGGTGGCAGGCTCTGTCACCTCTGAACTTTTCCTGGAGTAGCCTCAGTTCTCTGTAAGCCTTGCCCAGCAAGCACTGGGGAGGCAGAGAGAGCTCCAGTGGCTGAACTGGGCTGAGTCTGCCCTTGAGGAAGAAGACAGTGTGCAGGGCTCACGGCTGGTCTCGCTGGGGAAACCGCAGCTGCCCCACACTCCTTCCAGCGGCCCTGCCATAGGGCACTCAAAGCACCCCTCCTGCACTGCTGTCGTCCTCCCCAGGCCCGACCCGCCTCGGGATGGCTTCCTCCGGTCCCCAGCCCCTCTGCAGCTCAGGCCTGCTGGGGTGTGTCAGGAAAGAGAAGCCACTTTTTCTCTTTGCCTCATTTGCCTGGAGCTTCCTCCCATCTCTGCACATGTCACCCTGGCTGTTGGCCATAGGCCACCACACTGCTCCGACTCTGCTTGTGCTAGGACCTTCAGGGTGACCCGCCCCGTGTCTCCACACTTCCTTCAAAAAGTCCCTCTCCTCTCTGTCACATGCTCTCTCTGCCCCCGTCCCTTTTATATTTCCCGTCTGTGTGGGTTTTGTTTTTGTCATTGAAGGAATTTTGGGTCTTGGATGATAAACCAAAAAGATGCAAGAGGGGACAGGCAGGGCGACCTGTACTGCCAAGACCAAGAGCTTCACCTTTCCTGGGCAGGGGAGTCACCTGGGCCACCGCGCGCACACACTGCGCTGTGTGTGGAGCAGCAGGTCCAGCAAACCCACCCAAGCCTGGGACGCCTTGATAGGTGGCTCGGGGCCTGCAGCCACCCAGACAGCAAACCCACCTCAGCAAAGCCCTCCGTGGTGAAGCAGAGCTGGCCCTCACAGGCTTGTCTTCCGCTACGCCATGGCTGCTCCTGCAGCGCTCTCTGCCGGGGACCCGTGTGTGGCCCCGGGCGGAGCAGAAGCAGGAAGTCCACTGTGGGCCTCCCCTGCCTGCAGCTCCGAGGACCTCAGGACACTCCCTACGTAGAACCTCAACAAGCTCATACGGTTTTATTGTCTTGCGGTTCTGGAGATGAGGAGTCTGGCGAGGGTCTCACTGGCTAAAAGCCCAGGTGTCAGCAGGCTGGTTGCCTCTGGAGCTCCAGGGGAGAGTCTGTTCCCCGGCCTCTCCATCTTCAGAAGGACACCCACATCCTTCTGTCTGCAAAGCCGTCAAAGCCGTTGGTGCTTTGTCCCATTTCATCACCTGACGCCTCCCCTCCTCCCTCCTCCTGTCCCTCCTCAGGACCCTGTGATTACGCGGGGTCCACCCAGGTTGCCCAGGCTAACCTCCCCTGGGTCCACTGATAACCGTCTTAGAAATCCACCTGCTGCCTGAACAACTCCTTGCCGTGCAACATCATGTGTTCCCGGGTTCTGGGCTCGGGAAGTCCTGGGGAGTCATTGTTCTGCTGTCTGCTGCCTGGAGAAAGGTTGTCCTGATGCACTGAGTGCAGAGCCCGGAGCTCAGCAAGATTGCAGAAGCACCAGACGAAGCGTGGCAGGAGAGCCAGAGTGGGCCGCAGGGTGAGAAGAGCACAGGGGCTTCGTGGATGTTTTTAGGACGCGCAAGGTGGCTCGCCTGCTCTCTGAAACCCACGGGTCTCATCAGGGCTCCCAAGCACTGGGATCAAGGCCAATTCAAGGAGAAAACCAGGGTGGCCCCTAGGGATGGAGATGTCCCAGCATGGCGTGTGGGGAGGGGTCAGGTTCTTACACAGAGACAGGGACTACGAAGGGGACATGAATAATGAATGGCTCAATACTCTACTAGACCAAAGAAATGTCAAGTGCATGGACCCGGGAAAATGGCAGAGCTCACAGCTGCTGCCACCTAGGGGTCAGATCAGGGAAAGACACCCCTCCTAGGAGAACTAAGTGGGTAAATAATCAAGTTGAAGGGGGCAGGCTATCTTCCCCGCTTCCAAGAGGAAATATTAGACCTGAGCTTGACAGTGGGACTTACAAAGGGAGGCACAGGTAGAAGAGAGCAGAGGCAGAAAGCAGGGAGCAGAGCAGACCCCCAAGCTCCGCTAGAACACCTGGGAGAGGCTGGGGATTGTGGGAAAGGAGAGCAACCAAACCTCAGGTCGGCCAAAGTCAGCGAGGGCTGTGCCCGCTAAGCCAGTGGGGATGCCGCTGAAGGCGAAGGTGTTGGGCAGCATCACTAAGGCCATTGGAGGGGATTGATTTGTCTAGGGACCACAAGGTCATGGGGCCACCATTGTGGCTCAGGGAGAAAGGGATGAGAATGCTGAAGGCTGCTACTTTCGTTCTTCTTGGGCTCTGTCTGCTCATTTAAAAAAAAAATATATTTTTTTTCTCCATATTTTATTTTGAACAATTTTTAAAAACTATTCAAAACTATTCAAAACTATTAAAAACATAGTCTTAAAAGCTGACAAAATCTTCACATCTTTTAAATGACCTATAGGGTAAAAGCCATAATGGCAGAAACCCTTTAAGCTGGGTTACTAGTGATAGTTACCATAGAGACACATAAAGCTAAGCTCTCTTACCCACCACAGAGACAGCAAGGTGTTCTGAGTGCAATGACAGAGGAGTAGGAATCAATGTCATTGAACGGGACATGTAGAGGGACAGGTGACCAGACGTGCACTGCCTCCTCAGGGGAGTCCCTGGCCCCTCCTCTCCCCCATCTCTCTCTAAGCTCTGATCTTGTGCCCTTAAATCTCAGCCTCAGCATCAAACCTGGTGGTGCCAGGGTCAGGCAGCCCAAGCCAAGGGGCGCAAGCTCCTGTCCTTCAATTGGGAATCGACCAGCATCAGGATCTAGAAGGTGCCAGAGGGTGTGGTTTGAGGAATGGAGAGATGTGGGATTCCTGGCAGGGATCCTGTCTCTAGCTTTCTAAGTTCGTGTTTTGGTTCCCTACTTGGGGACACTCAAAGGAGCTCAGCTCTTTCTGGGGAACAACTTCAAGGACAAAATGTTCCCTTGGCATCTGTCCTCACTCAGAGTCTCGGCTCCTCTTTAAATCCAGCCACGAAAGCAGCTCTTCTTAAACCACCCAAGAACCTCAACCCAAGGGGTGACCTCTCCAACCTCAGCTCATGGCCAGTGCCCTCACCTCTGGGTCCCAGAACACTGTGCCCATTCCAGCTGCCCAAGGGCAGTGTCCACTTCCCAAGCTGGGCGCTTGTGCACTCTCCACCTCTGTAGCCCCCAACGATAGGGCTTGACCAATGCCGTCCTCATCCTCACCAATAGGCCCTGGGGCACACCCAGTTGGTGCCTGTCCTGTGTCCCCTTTGCCCACTGGAGCTCCCAGCGCTGTCACCGTCCCCCCCCCAAGCCCCCACATCTATCTGTGGGCACGACTTGCCGAGCAGGACAGGCAGGAGGCTGCGGAGTTCATGCCCCCGAGGGCCTCTGCCCACACATGTGCACCCCACACCCCCACATTTACACACACTCAGCCCTGCATCTCCGACACACGAACTCCAGACCCAGTTCTTGTCTCCTGAGCTGACACTTCCCGGGTAGCTCTGCAGAGTCCAGCTCCAACTTCAACCTCTCCGGTGCCAGGAGGGGCCAGCCAGGACTTGAACCTGGAAAACAGGACCAGAGAGTCAGGATCACACAGGAAGCTGAGGTCAGCAGGAAGCCAGGAGCTCACCCTCCTTCTTCACTCTTGCAATCCCACACCAGTGTCGTCCTGCACCCTCTATCGTCAATACTCCAAGGTCACAGTGAAGGAGAGATTCCCAGAGTGGTCCGTGATGGACACTCACTGCCGATCCTCTGGCCTTCACAGCCTGATTCCAAAGTGGCAAGCATGGAGGTCTGCACCAGGATTTGGTAAAGGTCTTGACTGTCCCCTCGCACTCACACTGCACACTCACAGACTTCCCCATGGTGCCTCCACAGTGTAGGGGCCACTCGGCCTCCAGGTCAGGCAGCCTAGAAACACAGTCAGCTTTCTCTTCACCCTGAAGAACCTGAACCAGAGACACCTTCAGCATCAGGTGGTCTGGAAGCCCGGTGGTCTCCCTGAGGCTGGAGGGGGCAGAAGGCAGGAGCCAGGAGCTAGGGCCTGTGTTCAGGGTCTGAGGGAAGGAGATGCAGGTGTGGGACCCTGGGAGCCGGGCCCTGCAGTGGTGCTCAGCCAGCTTACAGTATTAGGGGTAGATGAG
Organism: Urocitellus parryii; assembly: GCF_045843805.1. Classification (NCBI taxonomy): domain Eukaryota; kingdom Metazoa; phylum Chordata; class Mammalia; order Rodentia; family Sciuridae; genus Urocitellus; species Urocitellus parryii. The sequence goes on along the minus strand of NC_135537.1, from coordinate 177,498,814 downwards.
CCTTTGATGGCCTCCATAGGTTCTGGGTCCCCCAAAAGCATCAGTCCTAGAGGAGACACCTGTTTCCATCAACCACCTCGGTGCACCCTGAATAAATGTTTGGATGGAACAACGGGTGGATCACGGATGGATGGAATGGGAAAGAGGAACTAGGGATAGGAGCTCGGAAAAACAAGAGGAAGCCCGTTCTCAGGGCAGGAAGGAGGCCTTCAGCTTCTGGCTGGGCTGCCCTTCCAGCTGCAGGTCTCTGGCTCATCACCCAGCCTGCACGGATGCAGCCCCTGCTCACAGGTTGGGGTCAGAAAGGAGAAGGGGCGGCCATGGGGAGAGAGACCATTTAGGGATAGACTCTCTCTAGCTATTGCTCAAGGACATGCACATCTCAAGTGCCCTCCTGGGACAGCATCCTGCAGGACTCTCGTCATCCCAACATCTCAGTGCTCCCCACTCCATGGGTAGACCACCCCAGGTTCCCCTCCCTCCTCCTTAGCACACACACAACCGCCTCGCCATGCTCTGGGCCTCTTCTGCAGGTCCTCTGTCCTCCCAAGATTTTGACATTGCCCTCCCTCCTCCAGCCCCTCTTGGGTCCCTCCACCTACTCTGGAAGCCCCAGTTCTAAGTTATTGGGACCCAGCCCCATAAGCTCTCTGCTTCCTGCTTGGGCATGTGCACGGGCGCTCGCCACCCAGGGGATTTATCAACCACCCATATCTGATCTACTCTTTTTTTAAAAATATTTTTTCATTGTCAATGGACCTTTATTTTGTTTATTTATATGTGGCGCTGAGGATCTGAGAATGGAACCCAGAGCCTCACACACGCTAGGCAAGTGCTCTGTCACTGAGCCACCACCCCAGCCCCATCTGGTCTGAAATGACAGGAAGGGGCTTGACACGGAGCAAAGGGAGAAGCCACTCCTGAAAAAGAAGTATGCAAAAAAAATTAGGGATATAATCTATCTGCTCGTACCACCCGTCTGTCCATTCATCTGTCTGTTAGGATATTTCCTCATCGTCAGTGGTAAGACTGTGTGATTTTGAAATCTAAATTTAAAGAAAACCCTCATGTTTTGCTTCTTCATTTAAATATCTCACTTTGTCTCACTTTATTTCCCAGAAAATGAGCACAAGTGGCCGGCGGATATTTCCTCTAAAGTAATGAGTTCAGCCTCCTTCGTCACTGTTGGATCCCACCCCAGTATTATCCTGCATCCTCTACCATGAGGTTCTCCAAGGTCACAGTGAAGGTGAGATTCCCAGATGGTCTGTGATGGACTCTTGGGTTGTTCTGTTCCCAAGGGACATTTAATAATAACTAAAGACATTTTGGTGGTCACAATCTGGGAGGGGGGCTTCTGGCATATAGTGGATAGAGGGCAGCAATGTGGCTGAATGTTCCGGTGCAGTGCACAGAACAGCACCCCCAAGTCAGGGAAGGCCTTCAAGTCCTTCGTCCCTCTCTTGGAGTCTGGTGCCACCTTCTCAGGCCTAGAGGGGAAGACATTGTGGAGGACACGCTGGGTCCCACTGTGGAGCCTCCTTCCTGTCTGATTCTCAGCTGGACCCTGAGCACATGCACTCCCCCAGCCTCTTGCACCCCCCCAGCAAGCTCCCGGCACAGGCCCTGAAAAGAAATGCTGACTGTTCTGCGTCCAGGGTCATGGATCCAAGTTCCCAGACCATGACTGAGCAGCCGCCTCACCTTCCCGGGGCCCATCGTGTAGGGCACCTGGGGCCAGCCAGAACCTGCTGGGACGCACAGGGTCTCCACGGTGGGGACAGCTGAGCCCCTCGGGTTGTGCAGATGGATCCTCACAAGGAGGCTTTGCAGCAATTGTCATCGTGTCATCAAGAGAAATGATCACAGAAATAGAAGTGTGTGGGGCTGGGTCTTGGCTGCTTTTGCACAAGTTTCATCTGGAGTACGTCATTCGCCCCTCTCTGCGTCCCGGTCTCTCATTTCAATAAGGATCGTGATAGAGATTAAATTATCAGCTAATGGGAAAGCCGCGTGGTGCAGTGAGCGCATGTCCCCTGTCCGCTCCGCTCCCTCCTTCTCCTCCCTCTGACATAGGAAGAGGACATTGCTGATCCCAGTGACGGTGGCCATGATGGCAGAGGTTGCAGGTGGACCTGGGGCTAACCGTCAGGGAGCACTGTACCTCAGTCCTCGTCCTATCCTGATAGGGAGCAGATGAGCCTGCCCTAGAAAAGGGCTTGTTAAGATGGCAGAGCCTGGTAATTGCATAAGACTTAAAACTTTATTTCAGAGGTTCAACTCCTCTTCTTAACATTAATGTTTATAATTAATCTTCTACTTTTAATTGTCCCTATCCTAGTAGCCATAGCTTTTCTTACCCTAATCGAACGAAAAATACTAGGGTATATACAACTCCGCAAAGGCCCCAATGTTGTTGGACCTTACGGCGTACTTCAACCATTTGCTGACGCAATAAAGCTATTCATTAAAGAACCCATAAAACCCCTAACATCATCAATTATATTATTTATTATCGCTCCAACCCTAGCCCTAACACTAGCTTTTACTATATGAATCCCCCTACCCATACCTATACCCCTTATTAATATAAATATAGGAGTCCTATTTATCTTAGCTACCTCAAGTCTAGCCGTATATGCAATTCTATGATCTGGATGAGCTTCCAACTCTAAATATGCTCTGATTGGAGCTCTACGAGCCGTAGCACAAACCATCTCATATGAAGTAACATTAGCAATCATTCTTCTCTCAGTACTTCTAATAAATGGATCATTTACCTTATCTACACTTATCACCACCCAACAATTTACATGACTGCTACTCCCAACATGACCTCTAGCAATAATGTGGTTCATTTCAACATTAGCAGAAACTAATCGAGCTCCATTTGATCTAACAGAAGGAGAATCAGAACTTGTATCAGGATTTAATGTTGAATATGCAGCCAGTCCATTTGCCTTATTCTTTATAGCCGAATACACTAACATTATCATAATAAACGCATTAACGGTAACCCTTTTTATGGGAGCACTACTAAATCCTATCTTTCCCGAAACCTTTACATTAAACTTCACCTTAAAAACACTTATCTTAACTTCCACTTTCCTATGAATCCGAGCATCCTATCCTCGATTCCGTTATGACCAACTTATGCATCTTTTATGAAAAAACTTCCTACCCCTAACCCTAGCCTTATGTATATGACATATCTCCCTTCCAATCATAACTGCATGTGTACCACCCCAAATCTAAGAAATATGTCTGATAAAAGAGTTACTTTGATAGAGTAAATTATAGAGGTTTAAATCCTCTTATTTCTAGAACTATAGGGATTGAACCTAATCCTAAGAATTCAAAATTCTTCGTGCTACCTTTTACACCACGTCCTAAATAGTAAGGTCAGCTAATTAAGCTATCGGGCCCATACCCCGAAAATGTTGGTTTATATCCTTCCCGTACTAATTAATCCCCTAACTTCCTCCGCAATCTACTTTACCCTCTTTTCTGGAACTATACTTACACTTTTTAGCTCGCATTGACTTCTAACTTGAGTAGGCCTAGAAATAAGTATATTAGCCATTACCCCTATTTTAATTAATAAAGGAAACCCTCGATCTACAGAAGCTGCATGTAAATACTTTCTCATTCAAGCCACCGCATCAATAATTCTAATAATAGGCACAATAATTAACTTCATAGACTCAGGCCAATGAACCCTATCTAACTCATATAATCAAATTTCATCATTCATATTTACAATCACACTCTCAATAAAAATAGGACTTGCTTCATTTCACCTATGAGTCCCAGAAGTCACCCAAGGAATTCCACTTAAATCAGGCCTATTCATGTTAACATGACAAAAAATTGCCCCAATCTCTATCGTGTACCAAATCGCACCCTCTATAAATCCTATCCTTATATTACTTATAGGAATTCTATCAATCATACTGGGAGGTTGAGGAGGACTTAACCAAACCCAACTACGAAAAATCCGAGCGTATTCATCAATCGCCCACATAGGATGAATAATAGCAATTGTTACATATAATCCAACCTTAACAATATTTAACCTAGTTATTTATATTATTCTTACTATTAACATATTTATACTTCTCCTTTTCCATAAAAAACTACTACCCTCTCCCTATCTAATTTATGAAATAAGTTCCCTCTTTTAACACCTACAATTTTAATTACACTAATATCGCTAGGAGGATTACCCCCTCTAACAGGATTTACACCAAAATGAATTATCCTTAAAGAACTTATCTCAAATAACAACATTATTTTCTCTACATTAATAGCAATACTCGCGCTCCTAAACTTATATTTCTATACACGACTTATCTACTCAACATCTCTAACCTTATTTCCATCATTTAACACCAAAATAAAATGACAATTCGAAAATACAAAACTTATACCCCTTCTACCTACTCTAATCATTACTTCTACCCTCTCCCTCCCATTAATACCCCTCTTCTCACTCCTGAACTAGGAATTTAGGTTAATTTAGACCAAGGACCTTCAAAGTCCTAAGCAAGTACCTAATACTTAATTCCTGCATTAAGGACTGCAAGACTTTATCTTACATCAATTGAATGCAAACCAATCACTTTAATTAAGCTAAGCCCTTCGTTTCTAGACTGATGAGATTTAAACCCATAAGCAGATGAGCCTGAGCCTGCCCCGCTCCCTCCTCCCTCCTGCCCTCTCCCCTCGCCCCTCACCACCTTTTCCTCACTTGGACCCCGGGGAGACCTCCTGCCTGCTCCCCACTCCCCTGGGACACAGAGAAGCTGCAGAGCTGAAGGCACCCCATGGCCACGGCCCCGGGCCACCACTTCAGCCTGAGGTCCCCAGCAGCTACCTCAGCCTGAGGCTGCAGCTGCTCACGGAGGCTGACCCCCGAGGACCCCTCTTCGGCTTCCCTGGGCACCTGTGTCCTTCCCTGGCCTCTCCTTGGTCTGGGCTCAGAGCTGGTCCGAGCTGGGGAAGCATTATCTTCTCTGTCCCCTGTGAAGATAATGTCCCTGTCACTCACCCATAGCAGCCAAGCCCACCCTCTCCAGACCTCAGTGCACCCAGGTCAGCAGCAAGACTGGGCCCACTGCTGGCTCCTGGCAGCTCCCGCCCTTCTTGAGCAGCTGTGGCCGTGGAGAGCGGTCCAAGAGCAGGTCAGCCTTGGCCTTCTGGGGTGCGGCCAGTAGTTGGAGGGCCCAGTACAAAATGGAGACGCAGGGCCTCTGCTCCACAGTCAAGAATCTCAGGGTGGCAACAGCAGAGTGGGCCACTGGCCTGAGGCCTTTCTGGGCAGGCCCCGTGTGGCTGCCCAGGGAGCGCAGCACGAAGCCAGCCTCGGCTCTGGCCCCAGGTGGACAGCTCCTGGGGACACAGTGCTGCTGACCAGTCTCCACACATGCAGAGCACAGTGACACCAACCGTCCCCAGAGTCACCATGAACCTGGGTTCTCAGTGACATGACATCCCAGGCCTCAAGGTCACTCTGAGGCTCCCTGCGAGCACAGAATAGCTGTGGAGGTTCCTAAACGCAGACACAGGCCCAGAAAGCCTCATCCCAGAACTCAGACCTGTGTGACCAGGAAATTCTAAGTTCCAGGATTCTGTTTTCAAACAGCCTCAGTTTAGTACGCGTGTTCCCTGCTTGTTCACTTTTAGCTGCGAGATTTTCTGGGATTTCATGTGTGGTCTGGTGTGTGATGGGTGTAAGTGTGTGAGTGTGTGTGTGTGTGAGTGTGTGTGTGTGTGTGTGTGTGTGAGTGTGTGTGTGAGTGTATGTGTGGTGTGTGAGTGTGTGTGACTGTGTGTGACTGTATGTGTGGTGTGTGTGTGTGAGTGTGTGTGTGTGTTATGTGGTGTGTGTGACAGTATGTGTGGTGTGTGTCTGTGTTTGAGTGTGTATGTGTGGTGTGTGAGTGTGTGTGTATGTGTCTCTGTATGTGAGTGTGTGAGTGTGTATAGTGCGTGTATGTATGTGTGTGTGAGTGTGTGTGTATGTGTCTGTGTGAGTGTGTGTGTGTGGTATATTTGGTGTGTGTGTGTGTGTGTGGTGTGGTGTGTGAGTGTGTGTGTGTGTGGTGGGGTATGTGTGAGTGTGATTGTGTGTGGTATACTTGGTGTGTGTGTGTGGAGTGGTGTGCAGTGTGCCGGGTGTGTGGTGTGCAGTGTGTGAGCCGAGGCAGGAGTTGATGCACACGTCCCCTCCTGAGCCTGTGTGGAGGTTCCATCTACACCTGGCCGGGTGGCTTGGGCTTCCTGCCTTCTTGCGTAACTATTGGTGAGTGACAGGCAGCCCACCTCCACCCGGGTCCCACACCCCCAGCTCTGCAAGGGCCAGCACCCGCACTGCACCAGGCTCTGGGTGCCTGAGAAGTGTCCCTGGAGGAGCTCCGCTGGGGCAAGGTGGCTGTCTGCACACCTCTCGTGGAAGGAGGCATGAGTGTGAGTGCGAGCACTCAAGGCTGCACACGTCCCAGAGACATGTGCCGGCTCATGTCAATCAGCCTTTCCTGGTTCATCTTTTGGGAGCAAAACTCCCAAATCTCTGACTGTTGAAACCCCAAAATTTGCTTCTCATGTGAGCAGCGAGTCAGCTTTGCTCGGGAAACCAGGCTGCAGGGGCCGCCCCACACACACAGAGAAGGAGCCACAAAGGATCTCAGAGCTTGTGCTCAGAGCAGGCATGTGCCACTTGGCTCACATTTCATCATCCAAAGCGAGTCACACAGCTAGGTCTGAAGTCAACAGGTGAGGCACAGTCCTCTTCCAGGGACGGGTGGCCAGTGATCTCCTTCTGCCGCACAAACTACCACCAGTATAGCCTCTGTCCTGACTTCCAGGAGCCCCTCTAGACAGGCTGAGGTGGTCTTGCAGACCCCCCAACAACAGAGCAACCGTTAGATTGAACTTATAGTGCAACATGAGATAGGCCACCTGTTGTGACTGACAGGTAAGCCATGACATGGGCCATCAAGCGGACTCCCAAAGGGGTGTCTGCTGGAACCCTGGACACTTGGTGCCAGCGGACTCCCAAAGGGGTGTCTACTGGAACCCTGGACACTTGGTGCCACAGATGTGGGAGGGAGCGGGGGGAATGAAGTGGGGAATACCACTCAGTGAGCTCAGGGGACAGGGGAGATGTGCAGTTCATTCAGCGGCAGGTGCCAACACCATGAGTCTTTTTTATTTCATTAGACCTGCCGACATCTTCCCACGGAAATAGATTTGGTTTTATTTTTCATGGGCATTTGATTTTGACTAGATTGCTTTTGTAAAAAAATAATTTCTGCCAGTTTAGAACTGTGAATACCATGAATGCTCTTGAGCGGGCGTCTTGACTAGAGAAGGAACCTCTCGTGTGGACAGCAGCACAGAGAAGTCAGCTTAGGGAAAGAATTAAATCAGCACATCGAGGTGAAATTGTGCAAATCACTCCTCTACACAGGGAAGACGGAGACCTCGGAAGATTTCACAAAACAAAGGAGGAAAGTGGCAGAATGAAGAACCCGTTTGCTCTCCTGAAACCTGGGGAATGAGGATGCTGGTCTGGTCCCTGATCTCGCTGGCAGGTCTGGGAGGAATCGGAGGACAAAGACTGGAGCCATGAAGGGGAGAACGGGATGGGAGAAGCACGGTCACCCGAGCTGCTGGCCCTGCTGACCGGGTGCTCTAGCTGAAGTCAGGAAGCCAGGTCGTCTAGCCTTGCTGCTCAGAAGGAGGAAGGAGGCAGCCGGAATCAGGATCCCACTGTGGGGACAAAGCAGATCCGACCCTCCTGCGCTCTGGGAGGGAGGCTGGGAGGGACCCTGCAGCCGATGCAGTCACCTGCTCCTGGAGCACAGAACAAGCCCAGGGGCAGCAGGATACCTGTGTCTACAAACTGTGATCCACTCCAAGGCAGAGATGGCACTGCTGTTCTGTCCCCAGCACCTTGCTCACAGGACCTACAGTAGTTAAAAAATACACGTGGCTGCATGCCACAGGGCTGCATAGCACAGCTTCTAGCTCAAGTCTGGGGAGGCTCAGACTCCATAACCTCAGAGTCCCCAGCTCCTTCGGTCTTCCTGCTCTGCTAGCTCTAAAGAATTGACTTCAGCTGGGCGCGGTGATTCACACCTATCATCCCAGCAGCTAGGGAGGCTAAGACAGGAGGATGGAGAGTCAAAGCCAGCCTCACCAATGGTGAGGCACTAAGCCACTCAGTGAGACCCTGTCTCTAAATAAAACACAAAATAGGGTGGGGATTGGCTCAGTGGTTGAGTGCCCCTGAGTTCAATTCCCAGTACCAAAAAAAAAAAAAAAAAAAGCATTGACTTCATTTGCATGTCCAAGATGGTAATCTGGTAATGGCCACACATGCATTCCAGCCCAGGGAAGGTGGGAAGGTAGTGGCCAGAGCGTGTCCCTGCTGGGGTCCATTCACATTCACTCCCATCCCCCGACCAAAATAAATCCAGGTAGCCACAATGAGATGAGGGGTGCTGCAAAGACTGTGGAGTGGGGTTCCTTTGGTCTCTGGCCAAATTCTGTCCTACAGGGAGAAGAAGAAAAGGGACTAAGAAGGGTGGGGGAAAGCTGTAGCCTTCAGTACTGGAAGGGGCAGTTTGTAGCCATATCAAGGGACAGTCACCCCGACCCCACAGCCCAGGCACATGTGGCAGGTGCCTAGGAGGGCAGCTCCTGGCCTGTGGCACCCTCTGCATCTCTTCTGCATCTTCTGCAGCCATCTGCAGGAGCAGGATGCAGCCCTGGGAGATGGAGACAGGGGCGAGGAGCAGGCGCCCTCTCCCAGCTGAGTGACAGTGCAGGCAACAAGGCTCCGCAGGGAAGCCACGGCCCTGGTGTCACCACACCTGGTCACCCACTACAGCCTGCCACTCCCTGGTTACGAAAATCTCCCAACCATCCTCAGCCTTAGTTTGTCAATCGACACAACAGGAATGACAGCCTGCTCCCCAAACACTCCAACCCCCTGAAGGAGCCGACCTGGGGCTCAGAAGGTGAGATCCTCTAAAGGACTGTGGATGTCTTGGAAGGCTGGTTGCTGCTCCTCCCAGGCCCTAGTGGCCCTACACAGAGCTCTCCACCCTTCCAAGCCCAGCCCAGGAGGTGTCACTTCACAAGAGGACACTGGAACTCGGAGTAACCTGTCAGTACAGCTAGAATCGGGGCTTGACCCAGTCCTGGTGTTGCTCTCCACGATGCCAGGAGCATGCAGAGGGCAGCGTCAGGAGGGGACTGCGGCAGAGGGCAGGGAACTTGAGGAACACATTTCCCATCCAGCAAGCACAGCTCTCAGGTCTTTGAAGAATATGGAGACCACGTTGAGATGCATTCCAACGGCCCGGTCCTGTGGGCCCCAGAGAGAGGGGTGTCTGGGGGGGAGACAGCAGACCTGGGCAGCTGGGGCTGGGCTGGAGCAGGCAGGCCGCCTCTCGGTGTGCAGGGAAGAACCTGGTCCAGACCCTAAACCCTGAGGTGACTGGCCCTAGTGTCCAATCAGCTGCTGAGGAGCAGTTGAGGGACTTAGGGGAGCACAGAATTCAGGGCCCACTCTCGCCATCTGCTGGTTGCTGGCAGAACTGCCTCATTTTGCTGAGGTTGCTCTAATGCAAGAATGAAAGTGAGGACCTGAGGGCCAAGCTGTGGATTTTGTCCTCCCAAGGCGTCCCCCTCAGGGTGGCATGTTAAACCATGTCTCCGGTGCATCTGATGGGCAGCCAGGGCTGAGGATACCCAATCCCCATGGGCGCTAGAAGCAGCTTTCATTTGGAAGAGCAGAGGAGAAAGGATGGGGCAAGAGTAGGAGGAGGTGAGAAGGACTCCAAGTCTAAACTGGAGCCACCTGCAGTGCCACTCCTGCAGTCCCAGACACTTGGGAGGCCGAGGCAGGAGGACCGCTTGAGCCCAGGAGTTTGAGGCCAGCCTGGGCAACACAGCAAGGTCCCATTTTAGGAAAAAGAAAATCTACTTTATCAAAAGGGCTGGGTAGAGCAGTGGTAGAGCATGTGTTTAGCATGCAGGAGGGATTGATTCCCCAGCATCAAAAAAAAAAAAAGAAAAAGAGAAAGGAAGACGGGCTGGGGAGGGAAAGTGAAACTGAAGCAGCATACAGAGAGCTGGGGAGTGTCGTACTCCTACGAGGTCCTCAAGTAGATTATGGCAGTGAGTATTTAACCAAGAGCCATATGCTAGGCTTCCATGAGGTCAAAGGGCACCAATAATTAATACATAACCAAGCAAAACTATGTAACTTCAGTCAAGAAACCAATGCATGCCTATTAAAAATACAAAACCAGCCAGGCACAGTGGTGCATGCTTGTAATCCCAGTGACTCGGGAGGCTGAGACAGGAGGACCGCAAGTTCAAAGCCAGCTTCAGCAATAGCGAGGTGCTAAGCAACTCAGCGGGACCACCTCCAATGCAGTGCCAATTCTTGCTGCACCACACTGTTCTCACCTGTGCTGAGCTTCTAGAACGATCTAAACATAAAAGATCACATCACATTTGGCTCTTTTTCTGATGATATCATTTTCCCATATTAGATCAAGGTATGACTGGCACATAATAAACTGTAAATATTTGAAGCATATAATTTGTTAAATTGAGGATAGATTACCTGCACACACCACCACTCAATCAAGATAGTGAACATAGCCAAAATATTTCCTCAGTAATACCCTCTTCCCTATTCTGTCACCAGGTGCTGTGGACTGGAAAGTATCCCCCCAAATTCAAACACTGAATCCACCCCCACACAATTCCTAGTACCTGAGAATGGGACGGTGTTTGGAGACAGGGCCTTTGAGGATACAAGACCTAAACTAACCTTAGAAGAAGACATGAGAACACATGGACAGACCCAGGGATGTGCAAGCACAGAAGGATGACCCTACGAGAGGACAGCCAGAGGGTGGCTCTCTGCATGAGCGTCCTCAGCCAGACCCCACCCAGCCCGCACCTTCATCTTGGACTTGCAACCTGTAGAACTGTGAGGGATGCTCCTGTGTCCACACCACCCGGACTGTGGCATGGCAGCTGAGCAGACGACCACACCAGGCAGCCACCGGGTGCCCTCTGAGCTTATCCAGAGTCTGCACTGCTAGAATTCATGTGCATGCCATGAGACAGAATGTTCTGGAAGGCCTCCACTTCAGGCAAGTTATGAAGATTCGATAATGGGGACACCTTCCTCCTGGGCAGTGTCAGGATTCTGAGAGACAATGCCTGCTGCCCACTGTGCCACCAGAACACGCCCCAGAGGTTCCAGGCCTGGGCTCAGGTGACTGTGGTGCTCCTTTGTGCCCCCAGAGCCCTGCCAGCTGGTGCTGCCTGTCCAGGGGCTGAGCAGCAGAGTCAACAGGAAACGCCTTCAACCTCAGGCCTCGGGACCCTGGAGCCTCCAGCAGCGCCTGCTTTCTGGAGGACTTAGGACGACCCTCAGTAAGCCAAAGGCATGAGCGGCTCCCAGCGGGGTCCCAGCAGCAGGAGCAGCCGTCTATGAAGGCCTCTCTGGGCTCAGGAGTCAGACCAGCACACCAGGCTCCACAGGGCTTCTTCTCCCCAGGGTGGATACGGAGGGGGTGAGAACAGCACCTGTCCAGGCCCCGCCCAGAGCACCCCAAAGAGCAGGGCACCCCTGGACACTGAGGTCCCAGGAAAGCAGTAGCAGGTCTCCCCAGACCAAGGGCTGAAACTGGGGACCATCACCTTGACCTTTATTGGCAACAGGTTCAGGACTCAGCTGTGCAGAGGGAAGAGAGTCTGCTCTGGCTGACTTCCTGGAGGAGGCTCCAGGATCCGGGGCTTTTAAAGAAGCCCCACCCTGGCCAACCCCAAGTGTTCACTCAGGATTCTGTGAGACCTCGGGATTCAAGCCCCTCTGTGACAGGTCACTCTGAATAACGGACCATCCACTTCAGTGGGACCTCAGGGACACATCAACACACTCTTACCTGGATCAATGGTCACATCAACTCGAAACTTATGTTCATATCCAGCCTTCTCAATTCCACACCAGTAAATGTCAGCGTCATCTCTCCTGAGGTCCTCCATGGTCACCATGAACTTTTCCTGATCATCCCTGATGGACACACGGTCCCTCTTCACCTCCTGCTCTGACCCAGTGGTGCTAACAAGGGTTTTGCAGCCACTCCAAACAGCTCCTCGACACCAGTACTTCCTGTGGGTCTCCCAGCCTGAGGTATAATTACACTGCACGGTCAGTGAGCCCCGCTCTGGGCCACTCTTTGTCTTTGGACCAGTGACTTCATTCTGTGCAGTGGAATAGCCTGGAAAACACAGATCCATGTAGCTGTCACTTCCCACCCCAAGGGCACGGCCACAGCATCCTGCACTGGGAAGAGTTCCCAAGTCCAAGTGCATCATGAATAATGGTCAAGGAAGGAACCCACCTTCCCCAAGACGGACCTGCATACTTAACACACTGCTGGGCCAAAGGCTCCAGGAGGATCACTGGTGAGCACAACTCCAGCTCTCTCAAGAAACAAACATGGGGACACAGCAAGGGTGGCTTCCTGTCCTTCACCCCTCTCTGCCAGAATTCAAAGTGATGAGAGCTATAGACAATTTCACCACAGACAGAGCTCCATTATAAACATCCACCAGGGACAGAAGGTGGTCTACACAGTCCAGTGTGCTTCAGTGACATCTGCAGGGAACTGAGACAATTACACGCATCCTTTTGAAGAAAGATGAGGTTTTGAGGTTCCATGTGCTAATTATGAAAAAAAGAAAAAACACTCTGCATCAAAAAGGAAAGACAACATTAAGGTAAATATTTTTTTCAAAATATATCTGAAATTTACTTACCATAAGTAAAAATATAACTGAAAATTGTTTGCAGAAAACAAAGTTTGATATTTGAGGGAAAATTTCCTTACAGAAGTTAATCTGATTATCGGCAATGTGAAAAACTATAAAGATGCACTCTATTTCGCTGCGCTCTTCCCCTGACTCAGGCAATGGCAAGGCCCTACTGAGGTGGATGGCGCAAGACGTCCATCCTCTGGAGGAGCGGCGCAGTATGTTTCTGGGAATGGGCTGGTTTGTTTCTGTATTCCTTTAATAAGTATAGTTGTGACTTCTCATATGACCATTAAGTATGAAGGAAAAAAATATGACTTTCCCAATTAATGCAACTACTTCTTAAGAATGGATCTGTTTGCTCTAAATGCAATGATTCAGCTGTGGAATGTAAATTGTCTATGTCTAATGAAAAACTCCCTGTATTCCTGTCAAGGAAGTTTTTGAAAAATTAAATTAAAATCTAGAGAAGAAGAATTAATGTTTAGAAGACAGATTAGTGCTTAGCACTGGGCAACTTGTTCTTGTTCCTGTGCACAATGGTTTGTGCTCTTGCTCTTCTTTGATTAAAATTAGTAGCCTCCCTTTTCAAGTTAACCACTTGCTGTAACCATGGCACCGGTTCCAGTCAGTAAGTCAAGAAAGAATAGTCAAGGTATAGGCCAATAGTCTGGGACATTTCTAACTATTATTAAAAGCTAACTAAGCAGAAACAGCTCATGCTTGCTGATGCATAAGCTAAGATACATTCTTCTATTCTAATTGTAGCTATGTAATACTTTGTTTCTTTGAATAATGATTTCTGTTTTGTAACCACAAAGTACTGTGAACCTGCCAAAATGAAAAGTATATATGATTAACTTCACAAGTAAAGATTGGGATTCAGCACCTTCACTTTGCTGTCTGTGTTGTTTCTCCACCCCCCTTTCTCCGTCTCCTGAGACCCCCTGTTGGAGCTGGACTCTGACACTATTTTAACAAAAATGAGAACATTACATATTAAAACTTGAATTAAAACCTGAATGGTCACAGTCGTAGTAACTTACTTCAAAAGTAAGTTCTTGGGAAAAAACAACAACAAAAAAAAAAACTTCAGCAGTTCCTCAAAGAGTCAGCCATAGAGTTAACACGTGACCCAGCAAATAGACTCCTAGGTAAGTCCTTCCCAGGAGAACCGAAACATCTCCCACCACAAAACACCTACGTGACAGTTCACAGCAGTATTATTAACAACCACCAAAGAGTGAGAACAACCCAAAGATCCATCAACTGTAAGTGGGTAGACTAAATGTGGTATATCTACCGGGGACTGTTAGTCAGCAAAAAGAGTGGCGCTCTAGACCCTGGCGCTGAGGGCAGCCGCCGCCATCTTGGCTCAACTTTCTCCCCATATGAGGTGGGGGCAGTTCCCAGATCGCATCTCCAGGGGCCAGTGGATTTTCGCAGAAATCACCAGCGCTGCGATCACCCACGCAGAAATCAGAGCCTCTGGGCTTGAGTAAGTCTCCGGACTCTGGACCCACAGCCCGCAGTTCTAGCTCGCAAGCGGCTTAGCAGAAACACCTCCCAGCACCTTGCAGGACTCCAGACCGCGCGGCTCCCAGCAGGTCACTCGCTGCTACCTGTCCACGGACCAAGGCCATCACCCAGCTCCCCCCACATCACCAGACACCCCGGCGCTGGAAGCAGACCGCCGCCATCTTGGAAAACCTTCTCGCCATCTTGTGGTGGGCGTGGCCATCAGAGCGGGTCGCCATTGGAGCAGGTTCCTGACTTCCAATTCCTCCCCCTCCCCAATGCCTGGTCTCAGTGGCCACCCAACAGGAGGACAGCTCTCAACTGCACAGGAGTGCAGTGCGAACAGGGCGCCACCCACCTGCTGTGAGCCTGGGGGTGAGGGGTCCCGCAGTTAGGACCTGATAAATAAGAGACGGGAGGGGACTAAAGTCTGGAGCATAACAGAGAGACCAGGATTTGGGAAATCTCCAGGCAAGAGAGGGAGACGACATCGGGGGCTCAAGTCAGACAAGTGGTCACAAAAAAAGACCCGTGAGATGCTATTTTCCTGCTGGAATAGGTGGGCGGCACTCCCCACTTCCAGACGCCCCACACCAGGTCCAGTCTTCACACCCTGGTTACCTGCACCATCCTGAGGGCAGAGACACCTACTGAATGAGACAAACCCACCTACTGGATGAGAAGAGGAAAAAAATGGATCTCTAAGAGTATTGTTTTTTCTCTTCTTCATTCTCTTCTACCTTTCTGTCCCCTGGGCCTCACATTCCCGACTTATGTAAAACCAGGAACTTTGCATGACATAGGACTTTGAGGACTGAGTCACCTGAATAACATAGTATAGAGGAATTGCAGAAGCCCCTTTTTTCCTCTTTTTTCTTTTTTTTCCTTTTTTCTCTTTTTTTTCTTTCTATTTCTTTTCTTTTCTTTCTTTCTGTCCTTTATTTTCCTCTTTCTTCTCCCTTCACCCTTCAATTTACACTATTTTAACATCCTGTATTTTTCTAGAAACATATGTGTGTTTGTTTTATGTACTCTACTGCCTTCCCACATAACTGTCTACCCCAATTTACCTCCTATCTATTCTCCTGCTACTAACCCTCTTCACTAGATTTCTCCTTCACATTTCTTAAGATATATTAAGTATATACTCTCACATCTTCTCCCCTCAACTTATCATCCTATGCTTCACCCCCAGTACATTGTCCACCTCTAGAAACTGTAAACCTTTTTATGAAACTACTGATTATATTTTAAATAATAATTGAATCCAACATTTCTGGACATTAAGACTAAATTGAAAATGTCTTAATAACAACAATTTGTTCATAGGTGATGTATTGTTGATAGGAGAGATCTTGGAACCCTGCAAGAGCACTACAAATCTATAGGGTAAAAACAATAACACACCAGATCCACAGAGCTGGAAAGGAAGACACATGAGCAACCTGAAAAGACAAGGGAAGAAAGAACCACAAACAAATCAAGACAACACATCATTGGAAGAACTGACAGCTATAGCAGAAAAAATTGCAGATAAAGATTTCAGGATATACATGGTTAAAATGTTTTGGGATCTCAAAGAAGACATAGGAGAACAAAATCACTTTGACATTGAGCTACATAAACAAATCCAAGAAGCAAAACATCACCTCAACAGGGAGATAGAGGTTCTACCAAACAAAAACTAAACAAACAAACAAACAAACAAACAAAAAAACAGAAATCCTTGAAATGAAAGAAATAATAAACCAAATTAAAAACTCAAATGAAAACATCACCAACAGAGTAGACCACTTAGAAGATAGGACATCAGACAATGGAGATCAAATAAATCATCTTGAAAAGAACCTAGACCACACAGTGAAAATGATAAGAAACTATGAGCAGAACATTCAAGAAATATAGGAAAGCATAAAAAAGACCAAATTTAAGAGTTATTGGGATAGAGGAAGGCATAGAGATCCAAACCAAAGGAATGAACAATCTATTCAATGAAATAATATCAGAGAACTTACCAAACATGAAGAATGAATTGGAAATCCAAATTCAAGAAACCTACAGGACACTGAATGTACAGAAATCACAACAAACCCACACCAAGGCACCTGATAATAAAAATGCCCAACATACACAATAAGGAGAGAATTTTAAAAGCCACAAGAGAAAGGAATCAGATTACACATAAGGGAAAACCAATTGGGATAACGGCAGATTTTTCAACATAGACCCTGAAAGCTAGAAGATCCTGGAACAACATATATCAAGCTCTGAAAGATAATGGGTGCCAACTAAGGATCTTGAACCCAGCAAAACTAAGCTTTAGACTTGAAGATGAAATAAAAATCTTCCATGATAAACAAAAGTTAAAAGAATTTATAACTACAAAACCAGCACAACAAAACATTCTTGGCAAAATATTTCATGAAGAGGAAATGAAAAACAGCAATGAAAATCAGCAGAGGGTGGTAGTACACCAAAGAAAAAACTGATCAAAGAGGAAAACCAATTCAAGTAAAATAACAAAAGTAAACAAACATGGCTGGAAATACAAACTATGTCTCAATAATGACCCCAAATGTTAATGGCTTAAACTCACCAATCAAAAGACATAGGCAAGCAGATTGGATTTAAAAAAGACCCAACAATATGCTGTCTCCAGGAGACTCGTCTGATAGGAAAAGACGTACACAGACCGAAGGTGAAAGGTTGGGAAAAATCATACCACTCTCATGGATTGCGGAAGCAAGCAGGGGTTTCCATCCTCATATCAAATAAAGTAGATGTCAAGCCAAGGTTAATCAAAAGGGATAAAGATGGACATTACATACTGCTCAAGGGCACCATACACCAACAAGACATAACAATCATAAATATTTATGCCCCAAACAATGGTGCAGCTATGTTCATAGAACAAACTCTTCTCAAGCTCAAGAGTCAAATTGACCACAACACAATAATATTGGGTGACTTTAACACACCTCTCTCACCACTCACTGGATAGATCTTCCAAACAAAAGTTGAATAAAGAAACTGTAGAACTCAATAACACAATCAATAACTTAGACTTAACTCACATTTTTAGAATATTTCAACCTGCTTCAAGCGGATATCCTTTCTTCTCAGCAGCACATGGATCCTTCTCTAAAATAGACCATATACAATGCCACAAAGCAACTCTTAGCCAATACAAAAAAGTAGAGATACTACCATGCATTTTATCAGATCGTAATGGAATGAAATTGGAAATCAATGACAAAATAAAAAATATAAATTTCTCCCTCACCTGGAGACTACACAATATGTTATTGAATGAACAATGGGTCACAGAAGACATCAAGGAGGAGGTTTAAAAATTCTTAGAGGTAAATGAGAACACAGACACAACATATCGAAATCTCTTGGACACTATGAAAGCAGTACTAAGAGAAAGTTCATTGCATGGAGTTCACTCCTTAAAAGAAGAAAAAGTCAACAAATAAAAGACCTCACACTACATCTCAAAGCCCTAGAAAATGAAGAACAAACCAGCAGCAAAATCAGTAGAAGGCAAGAAGTAATTAAAATCAAAACTGAAATGAATCAAATCGAAACAAAAGAAACAATTGAAGAAATAAACAAAACAAAAAGTTGGTTCCTTGAAAAAATAAATAAAATTTACAGACCATTAGCCACGCTAACGAAGAGGAGAGAGAGAACTCAAATTACCTGCATACGTGATGAAACAGGTAATATCACAACAGACGTTACAGAGATACAGAGGATAATTAGAAAATATCTTGAAATCGTATACTCCTATAAAATAGAAGACACTGAAGGCATCAACAAATTTCTTAAGTCATACTATTTGCCCAGTTTGAGTCAGGAAGATATACACAATTTAAATAGACCAATATCAAGTGAGGAAATAGAAGAAGCCATCAAAAGCTTAGCAACCAAGAAAAGCCCAGGATTAGATGGATACACAGCTGAGTTCTGCAAGATCTTTAAAGAAGAACTAATACAAATACTCTTCAATTTATTTTAGGAAATAGAAATAGCGGCAGTAATTCCAAACTCATTCTATGAGGCCAATATCACCCTGATAAAACCAGGCAAAAACACATCAAAGAAAGAAAACTTCAGGCCAATATCTCTAATGAACATAGATGCAAAAATTCTCAATAAAATTCTGGCAAATCAAATGCAAAAACATATCAAAAAGATTGTGCACCATGATCAAGTGGGATTCATCCCAGGGATGCAAGGTTGGATCAACATATGGAAATCAATAAATGTGATTCATCACATCAGTAGACTTAAAGATAAGAACCATATGATCATCTCAATAGATGCAGAAAAAGCATTTGACAAACTACAGCACCCCTTTATGTTCAAAACACTAGAAAAAAACAGGGATAACAGGAACATATCTCAACATTGTAAAGGCTATCTTCACTAAGCCTCAGGCCAATATCATTCTAAACCAGGAAAAATTGAAGGCATTCCCTCTAAAAACTGGAACAAGACAGGGATTCCCTCTTTTGTGACTTCTATTCAACGTAGTTCTTGAAACACTGGCCAGAGCAATTATCTTATATTAGAGAAAGGTGCCAAAAACATGTACTGGAGAAAAGATAGCCTCTTCAACAAATGGTGCTGGGAAAACTGGAAATCCATATGCAACAAAATGAAATTAAATCCATATCTCTCCCCATGCACAAAACTTAACTCAAAATGGATCAAGGACCTAGAAATTGAACCAGAGACTCTGCATCTAATAGAAGAAAAAGTAGGTCTTAATCTTCATCATGTGGGATTAGGCCCCAACTTCCTTAATAAGACTCCTATAGTGTAAGAATTAAAACCAAGAATCAATAAATGGGATGCAATCAAACTAAATAGTTTTTATTCAGCAAAAGAAACAATCTGTGAGGTGAACAGAGAGCCTACATCCTGTGAGCAAATCTTTACCCCTCACATATCAGAAGAGCACTAATCTCTAGGGTATATAAAGAACCCAAAAAGCTAAGCACCAAAAAAGCAAATAACCTAATCAACAAATGGGCCAATGACCTGAACACCACTTCTCAGAAGAGGATATACAATCAATCAACAAATATATGAAAAATGCTCATCATCTCTAGCAATTAGAGAAATGCAAATCAAAACGACTCTAAGATATCATCTCACTCCAGTCAGAATGGCAGTTATTATGAAGACAAACAACAAAGTGTTGGCGAGGATGTGGGGAAAAGGGTACACTCATACATTGCTGATGGGACTGCAAATTAGTGCAGCCAATATGGAAAGCAGTTCGGAACCACCATTTGACCCAAATCCCTCTCCTCGGTCTATACCCAAAGGACTTAAAAACAGCCCCAGGGACAGAGCCACATCAATGTTTGTAGCAGCACAATTCACAATAGCTAAACAGTGGAGCCAACCTAGATGCCCTTCAGTGGATAAAAAAATGGATAAAAAAATGTGGTATATATACACAATGGAATTTTACTCAGCAATAAAAGAAAATAAAATCATGGCATTTGCAGGTAAATGGACGTTGCAGAAGACAATGCTAAGTGAAGTTAGCCAATCCCAAAAAACAAATGGCAAATGTTTCCTCTAATATAAGGAGGCTCACTCAGTGGGGTAGGGAGGGGGAGCATGGGAGGAATAGATGAATTCTAGATAGGAAAGAGGGGTGGGAGGGAATAGGGGATCAGTAAGGATGGTGGAATGTGATGGACATCATTATCCAAAGTACATGTATGAACAAAAATTGGGTGTTAACCTATTTTACATACAGAGACATGAAAAATTGTGGTATGTATGTGTAATAAGAATTGTAATGCATTCCACAGTTGTGTATTTAAAAAAATAACATCAATTAAAAAAAAGATTTCTGGGGCCAGGTCACGGCCTGTGGACATCACCGTCAGATTGAGGACACATTTCCAGGACCAGGAACCATTCAGGATTCTAGGGCCACTGTGCCAACCTGGGGTCAGGCCTAGACTGGGCTCATGGAGGGGCAGTTCCAGGTTGGCGTCCGACGGGGCAGGCCCAGTGCTGAGGACACAGGCTCTGTGTCCCCTTCCCACTGGTGACAACCTGACCACAAGGAGAAGAGGAGGAGTGACAGGGCCAGAAGGAAGCCTGGCCCTGCAGGCCTGGGGTGAGGGCAGTCCTGCCGGCTGGGGGCCAGGCGGGTCCCATCCACCACACCTTCCCCTCCCTGGCTTTCCTAGGACAGCACAAGCCCAGGGCCACCTCGGGGGCAGCTTCTCCATTTTCTCCCCAGCCCCAGGAACTGACTAAAAAGGACAAGCGGGAAGCAGCTGCCCCAGAGAAAAGCAGAAGTGGGAGCCCTGGAGACTGACCCTCCCCAGGGGGCTGGAGCCTCAGGTCCAGTAGGGCCTGGCGCCCGGCGGTGACATCTGTGCAGGAGAAATGAGCCCCAGGGGCCTGATGCCCTGGCCACCCTTGGCTCTGCTGCTTCTCTGGCTCCCAGGTGAGGGCCCTCTGTCCAGGGAGGGTCTGCAGAAGGGAGGGAAGGCAGGAGGGGGGCCAGGAGGCGTCCCGTGAGGAGCCCCAGCTGCACATCTCTGTGCAGATGCAGAATGGGGTGCGCTGTGTCCATGATGTAAGATGGACTCGCCAAACACCAAACCCCTGGGAGGGAAGGGGCAGGGGGCTCCCGTGAGCCCACCTGACCTTGGAGGAGCCAGCGTGCTGCCCAGGGCCAGGGGTGCTGCCCAGGAGGGGCCCTGAGAGAGGTCTGGGGGAACAGGACAGGGGGAGCAGGGCCGGTGGACGGGGGTGGGGTGGAGAGGGCACCAGAGCACACCTGGGGCCTGTGTTGGGGAGGCCCCCCAGGTCCACCAGTTTGGGGTACAGAGGAAGGAGGGGACGAGGAGGAGAAGGCTCCATCTCAGGGACAGGTGGGTTCAGCCAGGGCAGCTGGAGGCTGGGTGGGAAGAGTCCTGGTGGGGCCCAGGGGTCAGTGGTCCCCAGGAGGGGAGCTGGGGACAGAAGAGAGGGAGGAAAGGAGAGGTGGGGATAGGAAATGTAGGGACAGGGCAGGGGGGGACAGTGTCAGGACCAGGCCAGGGGTAGCGTCTTGATGAAGGAGGCTGGGAATTAGCATTGTTTACTAAACACTCATAAAGGCCAATTTTACTGATTGGTGTTTTTCTGGAAAACCACACCTTCATCCCGATCACACATTTATTTATAGAGAATTCTACAAAGTCCCCTCTGGACTCTTATTCTCTCTACCTGTGATTCCTTCCTCTCTGCATTTCTCACGTGGACTAGAAGGGGCTACCTGGTTGTGTTAGGTCACGTCGCATGAAGCTCCTGTTGGTCAAGAGCAGTTGACAGCGGCTCTTCCCTGGCTCATTAATAGGAGCTGCCCAGCAGTTGACAGCCGCGATCAATCTTTCATTTTTCCTTCCCCATTTTTGTTCTTGTTTCCTGGGGCTGGTGGAGCCTGGGCCTGGTGCATGCTGGGCAGCCTCTCCACTGACCTGGCCCCATCCTAACATGACCTTCCATGAACCCCCAGATGCCATGTCAGGTTGGCGTGGTCCCCACCCCTTTGCCGCTGGCATCTGAGGCGCAGAGAGGTCAGGCCCTGGCCCTGAGCACACAGAGGATGCAAACTAGAGCTGAGGCCCAAGCCCGGGTTCATCTGAGGCCCCTGTGGCTTCACCTCGGCAGTTGCTACTGAGCTTCTCAGCGAGTGTCCCACCTGTGACAGTGTCACAAGGTCTTCTCTGCAGGGGACCTCACCCCAAGGCTGGGAGAGGGGGTCCTACTGGCCCTGGCAGAGGGATGGAGGGGCTACTGGGCAGCTGTGGGCAGCTGTGCTCTGAGGGTGCGGCCACAGTGGTCTCCCTGTGCCAGGCGCAGCAGGCACTGAAGGGATGAGGAGGAGGCCTGGGCCCCCAGGGCTGTGACTCAGGGGTCCCACAGTCAAGGTCAGGGCTGTGATTCAGGGGTCCCACAGTCCCAGGTCGGGGCTGTGACTCAGGGGTCCCACAGTCCCAGGTGGGGGCTGTGACTCAGGGGTCCCACAGTCCCAGGTCGGGGCTGTGACTCAGGGGTCCCACAGTCCCAGGTCAGGACTGTGACTCAGGGGTCCCACAGTCCCAGGTCAGGCCTAAGGTCCTGAAGGCAAATGGAGAAAGCATCCAATCCCAGGGAGAGAGCAAGCCACCCCAGTCCCGCCATCTCCCCGCCCATCTGGGCCTGACCCCAGGGTCCCCAGGGCGAGAGGGAGGTGCACTCACAGATGCCCCTGGGCTGTGGCCTGGTGCAGGGTGGCCTGGTCCTCTGCCTGGAGGTGGGTTAGCTTCCTGGTGCTCACCTCACCCCAGCTTTGTGTTGGGGCCATTGGGGAAAATGCACCTGGAAATCTTGGGGACATGAAGGAGTTGCCTTGGAAATGAGGTCCCCAGAGCCAGGCCATCCGAGGTGAGTGAGGGGGAGAGGGTCCTGGAGCTCTGTGCCCCTCGCTGTGTGCATCCTGTGCTGTCAGGAGTCCGAGGCTCTCATCCACATGGTCTGGGGACCCCGCTTCTGCCCTGGCTCACGTCCTGCTGGACCAGACCCACTCTGGCTGTGTCTCCGCGTCTGAGACTCACAGGGCCGGGGGCTGTCCCAGGAAGGGGGCTCAGGGTGTTTATGGCCCTGGGTTCTGGAAGCAGGAGGTCAGGTGGTGAGGGGGGACTGGGGTGAAGGGAGGGGCTGCTGTGTCAGTGTCCTGGGTGGAGGAGCAGAAGGGCTGGTGGCCAGGGGTGAGTGGTGGGGAGGGGGTCTGATGTGAGGTGAAGGAGGGTCTCCTGAGGACCTGACCCAGGCCCCCCTGGCCCTGGCCCATCTGTGAGGGCCTGGCCTCCACACTTGTGTCTTTCAGATTGTGTTCCTCTGAGTGGCCCCAGCAAGGTGACGGGCACCGTGGGAGGATCCCTGCATGGCACAAGCAAGGTGACGGGCACCGTGGGAGGATCCCTGATCGTGCAGTGTCAGTATGGCAAAGAATTCAAGGACAATGACAAACTGTGGTGCAAAAAATCAGTTTTCTATTGTAAAGATATTGTGAAGACCAGAGGCTCAGGGGGAAAGGTGCGGAGCGGCCGAGTGTCCATCAGGGACCACCCTGCAAAGCTCAGCTTCACAGTGACCATGGAGCGTCTCACCCTGGAGGACGCAGGCTCCTATGAGTGCCGGGTGGACACACCATGGCTCAGCATCCTTGACCTGTCCTTCAAGGTTGAGGTGGCCGTGCAGCCAGGTGAGCCCCTCCCACCAGCGCCTGGGTTCCCTCAATAGACCTGGCCTTTCCCTCCCTAGAAAGGCATGGGGGAGGAGAGCGTGCTCTGGGTGATTCCAGGGTTCAGAACAGGGTGTCTGTGCGCACAGGCCTTTGTGAAAGCAGGCTTCTGGTGTGTGTGTGTGTGTGTGTGTGTGTGTGTGTGTGTGTGTGTATCCGGGCATGCAGACACCTGGTGTGCACACACAGCACACCTATGTAGTTCCAGTGTTTCCCTGGGCCCCACTCTAACAGTCCAGGTCTGGAACCTTCCAGGAGTGGGAGGAGTGGGGTGGGACTGGCTGTTGGGTCCCTGGCTTTTTGTTGACTTCCTGACCAGGTGACGGTCATGTCCTCTCCAAAGGAGACCCGTGTCTCACCTGGGCCTGTCTCCACCCTCCCTCTGGGACGGGACCCTCACAGCATTTGCTTTTCCTATAGAAGGGCATCTTCACTTGGGTCACCTGCCCCCTCTCCGCTGTGGATGGTCTCTGGGAAACTAGCTCCTCCATGATGGTCCTGGGGTCCTTCTAAAAAGGACCCATACCACTGTGCAGGCTTCCTGACTCCTAAGGGGACTCTGCTCCTAGTGGACCTGGTGGTCCTGGGTCACAGCATCCCTTGTGGACGCCACAGACCATCTCTGCTGTCATTTGAAGTCACTCTGTCCATGTCCCTGCCCAGGACCCTGTGTCTCTGGTTTCCCAGCGTCAATCTCTACACAGTAGGCCTCACTGTAATTGTCCCCAGGAGGGACGGGAGCAGGAGGAAAGGGTGGTGCATGGACTGGCCCTGCTGCAGAGTCCTCCCAGGAGCCCTGCCCCTCCTCTGGAACGGAGTCCTCCCAGTGGAAGTGCTCCTGCCTCAGTGCACCTGGAGATGGGCGGGGTGAAGCCCTGCTCAGGCCCAGCTGTGGCCAGGAGACTGCTGGATGCAGGACGTCTGTCCAGCAGGCTCCGAGTGACCTGGCCTGTGTGAGTCAGAACAAACCAGGGGCAGAGTGTGCTGACCTGTGCCTCCCCTCAGCCCTGACCACAGCCTCCAGCCCTGAGAGCCGCACAAGCAGCCAGAGGCCTCCCATGTCGATGCCAACACACACCTGGCCCCTCACGACCACAGAGGACACCCCCAGTGCCCACCCACAGCCTGGGTAAGGCCTGGACTCAGGGCTGTGCCTCTGGGGGTGAGTGCGGTTGAGGGGCCTGGCAGGGCACTTGGGTCTCCTCCTCTGAGTCCTGCCTGCATTCGCCAATCCCACCCTTCACCACGAGGCTCCTACTAAGTGCTCAGTCCCCTCTCCCTGGAAGGTGGAAACGCCGACCCATGGAAGGTTGCAGACCCCCCACACCCAGGGGTACCCCCAGATGTGGCAGGGGAGGTAGAAATGCCTCCCTGGACCCGGGTCCCTGCTGGACGCCTGGGCTCCCTCACATCTTTCCTGTGGCCATGCCCTTCCTACATGCTGAGTCCAGGGCCCTTCTTGGCTGTCATGTGGGGACTGAGATGTTTTATGTGGGACTGCCTTGGTCAGGTTGGTCTTCATGGGGACCCCAGGGGACATAGGACCTGGGTGTAAGGGACAGAGGCAAAGTGCAGGGCACTGGGGCCTCCCCGTGAGGAGACAGCTCACGGTTCCCATGTCCCCCGCAGGCCCCTGGTCATCAATGTGCATCTCCTGCTCCTGGTCTTGAAGGTGCTCCTGCTCCTGAGCATGCTCAGTGCTGTCCTCTGGGTGAACAGGCCTCAGAGGAGCTCCAGGTCCAGGTGCAGGCACCATGACTGTGAGGACCAGTGACTCTGCTGTCCTGAGGCCACCTCCAGGGACACCCCCTGCTGGAGGAGGGGACATCCTGACTTGTCTGCATTTCTATTGACCACTCTGAGGCCTTTGTGACCTTCTAGAAGCCTTTCCTTGGCTCATCACACACACAGACAGGCGTGTCTAGTGCGTGCACCTCCAGCCAAGGCCACTGCAGCCCGTGTGCCCAGCCTGTCACGGGCACTGCTGACGTGATGCAGCCCTTCTGGTCTCTGTGCCTCCTTCCTACCCTCCTGGGGCCTAACAGGGCTGCATGCTCCTCCTCCACCTGCTTGAAGGTCTGCACTCCCATGTATGGTGCCCAGGGCGCGAGGTTTAGCTTTGCTCATTGTTGAACTTCACATAAACAGGATTTTATGTTCACGTTGGTCTTCCTCCTCCCTGGTGTTGGTGATGGGACACAGACCACGTGCAGCTTGGTGTCCATCTCTGAGCTACACCCCAGCTCTGATGCGCCCTTGAGTCCCGAGTCCTGTGATGGCCCCTGGACATTCGACCTGGGGACTCGTCCACATGGAGGTGTTGCTGCCTGGATGTGCCGGGCGCTTGTTTCTTCTTTCTCTTCTGGTCCTTTTCTCTCTTCCTCCTGTCCCTTGTCCTCTGATGCGTCTCCGTCCCTTCTCTCCCCCCACCCCTCTCCCCTCTCCTCTCCTCTCCTCCTGTCCTCTTTGGTCCCCCTCTTGCTTTCTCTCTCCCCCTCCTCTTCCTCCTCTCCCCCACCTTCCTCTTCTCCTTTTTTATTTTTTTATTTATTGAGTTTCTGCCTCTATCACTCACAATGCTGCCCCCAACCTCCCTGACCCTGTTCCCTGGCCCGTGTTCCACATGTCTCTGGAGCCTGGCCCTAGGCCTCACTGCCCCTTGACTCCACTCTACCAGGCCCTTCCCTTCCACATCCAGGTCACTGTACCCACCCTCCCCAGCAGCCCACCCCTCCCTGAACATGCCAGACTCCCCATTTCTCCCCGTTAATGGGTGGGAAGTGGCCTCTGGCTGTGTCCATCTGTCACTCCTGCCCATCTGTGTGACTTGGATTTCATCTTTTGTGAACTTCTATTTTCTGTTGTGGGGCTATGTTTTCATATTGATTTTAGATTTGTAGAAATTCTTTACAAGTCCTTGGTTAGTTGCATGTGTCCTAAATATCTTTCCCCAGTTTGTTGACTTTGTGGAATCTTGAGAAAACAGACTCTTTCTTTCTTTCTTTCTTTCTTTCTTTCTTTCTTTCTTTCTTTCTTTCTTCCTTTCTTTCTTTCTTTTTTTTTTTTAGGACTAGGGATTGAACCCAGGGCTTCTCACAAGCTAGGCAAGTGCTCTACCACTGGGCTATGCCTCCATCTCCCTTTTAAAATTTTATTTGAGACAGGATCTCACTAATTTACCCAGACTGGCCTCAAACTCATGATCCTCCTGCATTAGCCTCCCAAGTGGGATTAGAGGTGTGCCCTATCATGTCTGGCTTCCTGTTTTAAATGTTAATGTTTGGGCTGGGGATGTGGCTCAAGCGGTAATGTGCTCGCCTGGCATGTGTGGGGTGCTGGGTTTGATCCTCAATACCACATAAAAATAAAATATAGATGTTGTGTCCACCGAAAACTAAAAAATAAAATATTAAAAAATTCTGTCTCTTTCTCTTTAAAAAATGTTAATGTAGCAAATTATTTTATATTTTCATTTATGCTTTATACTTTTTGTTCTTGCGTAACAAATTGTTGGTAACCTAAAAGTTTTTTAATTCCTCCATAGTCTTCTAAAAACTTAAGAAATTTTCCTTCACCAGAAAGTCTTTACTGTCACATTTCACGACTAAACACTCAGGGTCATTCCAGGTGAACTGGGCTGCACGAAATAATCACAGAGAGAGAGAGATACCTTTTCCTTTTGTCCTGTGAGGGCTCCTCTGAACTCAGGAGTCCATGGAGAGAGAGACAGAGCACAGGGCTGGCCCTTTTATTGAGGAGAAACCATTCCAATGAGGCAAGGGGTCAGGTTTCAGGGGCTGAGTCTAGCTTCCTGATGTCTGCTGTCAGCAGTTGACTGACATCTAGGAAGGCCAACCCAAGGGCAGAGCAAGAGAAGGGGACAGACAAAGGGCATTTCCATGGAACATTCCATCCCAAAACAGGGCAAAGGGGTAGGATTACAAAGGAGCAGGTGAGTGTGGCTCAACCCCATGGGTGACACTCCTACATCAGAAGACATCCCTCAACTTCCTGAACCAGGACAACGTCCAGGTCACTATGAAATGTAGTGACCAGTCAGAGCCTCTCACTTCAGGAGGGCAGGTGCAGGTCATTCAGAGAGGCTCCCCATAGCTCACCCACTTCTAATGGTTATGGCTGAGCTGGTGAACCATTTTCCTTTCTTCCACTTCCTGTCCTGCAATGCCCCTCTTAGTCTACACTGACTTCTGAATATGCCTGAAGCTTTTTCTGATGGCTGTCTCTACTCTGTTTAATTTTCTAGTTGCATATCTTTGAACTAATAAAGCACAGTTCTAATCACTACAGCTTTATTTTAAAGTCTTGAGATCTGCTACCACATGTCACTGTAGGTTTTCTTTGATATTGGAAGGTTGTTGCAAACACTGCCCACTGGCTAATTTTGAATTAGCCAATCAAGTTTCTAAAAAGAAAAAAACAAACCTTTGGGACTTTCAATGTGATAATTTCCCTCTCCATGAACATGGTATGTTACTCCATTATTTTTAAGCTTCTAAAATGTTTTTGATAATATAGTATTTTATTCTTGAAACTTGTTCATGTGTCTATTGACTTTAATTCTGTAACCTACATTTTTATTTTTATTTTAAGTGGTGTCTTTCAATTGTATTTTCGAATTATTTATTGCAGGTGTGTAGAGAAGTAGTTGATTTTGAATGCTGATTTCCTATCCATGTATACAGCAACCCTGACAAACCTGAGTAATTCCTTTCATTTTTTTTTTTGTAGACAATCAATTATCTATCATGACTTAGAGTTTCCTTTCCAAGGCTTATGTGGTTTGTTTCTTTTTCTTATTGTATGATGCAAGTTGCTCAAAATAGTGGATGATAGTAGCGATTCCCACCTTCTCATTTTCTTCTTGATTTTAAATGGAAGAATTTTAATGATTTGCCGTTTGTTGTCATTGGTTGCTTATAGACGCCCTTCACCTAGTCTACCATGAAAAGTAATGAAATATGATGCTTTTTTGTGCATCTATTTACATGGCTCTGTGGCTGTTCTCCTGTATTTTGCTAATGTGACTAATTGTATTAATTGCTGATACTCAAAGAAGCTTGCTCCAGTTTCCCAGAGAGACGAAGGCGGTGGGGCAATGACCTGTCCTAACCCAGCTGTGATGGCCTGGGCAAGGCCATGTCTGCTTTTCAGGTGGCCCAGGGCTCCCAGCTGAGGGATGAGCCCTTTTCCTTCTCTCAGTCCTGAGCCACCACAACCACAGGACAACCCAGGACGGACCCTCCCTCCTTAGCTGGCCCTGGAGATCTGGGGGAAAAAATACAACACTCATCCCCTTCCCCAAACTGATCTTCTTCAAGAGCTTTAGCTGTGGGTTCTAATAAAGATCCTAGTTAATGTCAGTTAGAGGCTAGACCTTGTCTTCTTACTAGTGAGGAAGACTTGCCCACCAGCCTCCTCCTGGCCTCCTGCTCTGGGCTTCTTTTATCTCACTCTTCATCTAGTGGCTGAAGTTTTGCACAAGTCCTAACAGTAGCAGAGGGCTAACCCTAACCTAGCACACTGTCCTTAAAACTTCACATAAGTTTTCTCATTTACTTCTCTTAACCAATTGTGATGAGCCCAACTTATCAATAAAACCTCTGAGACTCGGAAGTTAAATAAGTTGTCTAGAGTCACGCAGCTTATCCATGGGGTAAGAGCCAGGTCTGTCTGATCCCACAGCCTGCATTTTTATGCAGTTGGCTGCAGCCCCTGAGTAAATGTGTCTCCAGGCTTGCTGAGCACAGCCCCCTGACACCTGAGTTGGGGGTTTCCTGACAGTTGGGGGACCATCCCTGTAGTGCAGATCCTCTTCTGGAGTTGGCACCTGGGGTGTTGTGCCCCTGATCCGAGGTCTGGTAGGCCAGCTGTCCCCCAGCTGTCTGCAGACTCCTCTCCCCTGCCTTCCCCTCCCTGCACAATCCCCTTGCCTCCTCTGTCCTACCTAGGGAGGACACTCTTGACCCAGGATGAAGCTCTGCCAAGAGAGGACGCCCCTTTTGCTGAATAACTGAGAGCAGGAAATACCCACTCTATAAAAGGAAGTGATGAGGAGGAAATTCAAAGTCAACCTGGACCTGCAGGAGGGGTGAGCCTGGCTCAGCGGAGAGTGCAGCTGAGGTCTGCGCTGATGCTGTCTTAGTCGGAGGAGCAAGGAGCTGGGAGGGGACCATGTGGCTGCCAGGAGCTCTGCTCCTGCTCAGCCTGGCAGGTGAGTGCAGCTGGGGCCTGGGGCTTGGTGCAGCAGAGCAGAGCAGGGGGCAGAGGGCACTGGAGAGCTGTCCAGCTCAGGAGGGAGAAGTTTGTGAGTTCACCCAGCAGCAGGCGGTGAGTCCCACACAGAGGCAAGCATCAGCCCTGAGCTCAGGAGGGAAGAGGGAAGAAGACCCACTGGGCTGAGTGGGAGAGACACGGTGCCAACGACAGCCCAGGGCAGGGAATAAGGCACTGCAGAGGTGCACTCAGAGGACGAGGCCACCCCCCCTCCGGGAGCCAGAGAAAGCGGGTCAAAGCCACCCCTCCAGGCTGCAGAGGGGGGTGTTCCAGGGAGAGGCACTGCCTGGGAGAAGGGACGCAGGCTGGGAAAGGAAGGGGACCCCGTGCAGAGCAGCTCTCAGGGTGCAGGTGCCAAGGAGGCCGTGTTAGATGTGGGGAGGGGAACGCAGGAGAGGAGACAGCAGGGGCTTTGGATGTCAGGCCCAGCAACAGACTTTCTGAAAGAAGACTGCCCAGGAGCCAGCAGGAGGGGGTATCTTCCTGTCCATGGAGACCTTACGGACACCTCAGGACCTGGGGGACATCTGGAGGTTTGACAGTGTAGGCAGCGTGTGTGGGCCCATGGTCCCCTCAGGGCCTGGGACCTGACCACACGGCACAGGCTGGTCCACGGGGGCCTGCCTGAAAGAGCCCACCAGGGCGTTCAGAGACCAGTCCCCACCCTGAGACCCGGATTTCGAGTGTGAAGGGAGAGTCTCCGAGTCCTCCCAGGTCTAGATTTGGAGGATTCTGCAATTCAGCCCAGAGAGCAGGGCTGGGCACTCCTGGATTCCTGCTGCTGCTGCTGACCTTACTATGATGCCAGTGGCCTGGCTGAGCCACAGCTGTCTTCCTCCAGCAGGTCCCCGCATGGTGCCCAGTTCAGAGGACAGACTGGGGATGTCTACTGGCTCCCAGCCAGATTTGCATCAGAGTTTGGCCATCCCAGCGGCTCCTTCTATTAATCCCTTTTTGCGGAGGCTGAAGAAGGCCTGGCAGGGCTGAGCGTGAGCCGGCACGCTGTGCACACACACCCAGGCAGTGGACTAGGGCACACGCAGTCAGTCACCCCAGGCACACCTCAGTGTCGCACACTCATTCACCATCACACACACACGCTCTGCCACCCACAGAGGACAGCCATCTAGGCCATTCACACAAGAACTCTGTAAACTTTCCTGCAGAATCCACACAGAGGGGCAAGTGGACACCTCACAGATGAAACACTGAGGTGTGAGCAGCCTTATGCTCCGGTCCCCAGAGCTCGGCTCAGAGGTGGCTGCTGTCCATCACCTCCACCCTGCCCCCAAGCCACCTCTGATCTCGCGGATAGGCCTGATCCACAGTTGCTCCTGGGCAGCGTGGTACTGGTCTGACCACACTGAGCGCCTGCCCGTTGGGCACCGTAACCGAGGCTGGGAGACCTGGACCACTGTGTCCCTCCTGCTCCTGGCGATGGCTGGTGGGAACAGTCTCCGCGGGTCCCTCCTTTCTACTGTTGCCTTTCTACTTCATTTTTTCATTTTTAGTACTTTTGAGTTGTTGATGGGCCTTTATTTTATTTATTTACATGGGGTGCAGAGAATCGAGCCCAGTGCCTCACTCATGCCCGGCAAGTGCGCCCTGCTGAGCCCCAGTCCCGGCCTCTCATTTTATTTTTTTTATTTTTTTTTTAAGAGAGAGTGATAGAGGGAGAGAGAGAGAGAGAGAGAGAGAGAGAGAGAGAGAGAGAGAGAGAGAGAGAGAATTTTTTTTTAATATTTATTTTTTAGTTCTCGGCGGACACAACATCTTTGTATGTATGTGGTGCTGAGGATCGGACCCGGGACGCACGCACGCCAGGCGAGCGCGCTACCGCTTGAGCCACATCCCCAGCCCTTATTTTTTTTTTTTTAAAGAAAACATCCCTATGTGCCAACCTGACCCTGGATTTTAACTTGCAGCCGTTGCCCTTTCCTGCAGCCCTTCTCCTAATTGACTCCTGGTTTATATTTAAGGTTTCCCCTTGTTGTTTGATCTGTTCTTGGCTTGGCAGACATCTCAACCCATTCAAAATGTATGAGTCAGAGAAATGTCCCCCACAGAGCCCAGTCTCAGGACTGACCACCTTTGAAAGTTTAAAACTTACTATTTCCACATTTTTTTATGCGTGTAATATAGAAAAAACCCAGAAATGGAATCATATAAACTCCATTCACCAACTTAAAAAGGACCATAATAATAACAACGTATCTTGGACATCTTTCCCATCACTGTCTGGAGGTCTGTCTTTCCCTTTTCACCAAGTGATGCATGGCCCACAGTCTGTTGGTGCAGTCCCTGTGGGTGGCAGGTGAGTTTCCCACAGTCACTCTCACCTGGCCAATGCGGCTAACATCCTTCTCTCCATCATTCTTTGTCGTGGAAACTCCCTCGAGTGCTGGAATTGAGAGGACTGTGTCTGTGATGAGATTGAGCTTTCTTGGCACCTGAGACCCTGAGACTGGGGATGGGGAAGGGAGAAAAAGAGAACATGGAACCTCTGTTCTCTGGGAGTGAGCGGCCTGGCAGGGAAGGCAGGAAGAGAACAGCCAAAATGAGATAGCAACGCAGCATTGGGGCTCCGGATGGAGGGTCAGGGGAGCAGCGGGAGGAGAAGTGGAATCCAGCTTCCCAAAGACTCAGCGCCAAACAGAAGCAGTGGGTGTGGCTACAGGAGAGGTCTAGGAAGACTCCTGAGCTCGGAGCAAGTGCAGCTCAGTGCGTAACTCTGGCAGCCACATGGAGAGGAGAGAGGAGGTCGGTACTCTGGACTTCTCTGGGTGCTGCTGCCATGATCCAAGCACCAAACCAGGTTCTGACCTGTTGAGCAGGTCACTGACAGAACAAGCCCCATCTGCCTGGTGTTGAATGCACACCCAGTCTCCTCCCAGCCTGCGTAAGGCAGAGAGAAGCACGGCCACTTTGCAAACAAGGAAGCAAGCCTCAGAGAGGTGAAGTAACTGACCCAGGGTTTCCCAACCACCTGTGGGAGATAGATCTTCTGTGTCCAAAGTTTACTGTGACGGCAAGAGGCTGCAGGATGGGGGTCATTCTGAGGAGCATTTCCACCGCAGGGGGCAGGGTTCACGGAGTGACAGCCAGTCGCTTCTGGGGAGCGAAGGAGAAGACGGAATCAGTGACCATGCCAAGTCCTCCAGTCGGCTCCATAACAGGGTGGATGGTGGAAAATCACAAAGTCGGTTCTGCTGATGGAAAGTGCACCAGTCATCTGATTCGCCCCTGAATGACTGCAGTCACCAATGATCACAGACTCAGAGGCTTAGCACAACACAGGTCCGTGGGCTCTCTGTTCTGAAGCTCCGGAGTCTGGAATGGTCCCACCAGCTAAACTCCAGTTTGTGTCCCTCCGGAGGTCCTGGGGAGACCTGTTCCCTGCCTTCTCCAGAAGCCGTCTGCTCCCCTGGGCCACAGCCCCTCCGCCATCTTCAAATCCAGCCCTGAGCACCTTCCGCCCTGACTCTCTTCCAACACTCACTGTGGGGACCCACAGGATAATCCCTCATCTCAAGATCCTTCATCAAATGCAAAGTCCCTTTGCCCAAGTGAGGGGTCGGGGGTCACAGTGGGACCTCAGTTTCCCTTGGGTGGAGGGCGTTATTCTGCTGACCACAAGCACAAACCTCAAGTAAACAAAACGGGTTCAGGGGGAACCTAGAGGTACAGGGAGGCGGCACCTGCTGCTGCTACACACCTGCCTCGTCCTGTGGAGACCCCACACTGAGGCCAAGACACACCACGGAAGGCCTCTGCTGTGACTCTCTGCTCCTTCGTCCACTTCCTGTGCCCAGGGAACAAGTGGCCATCGGAAGGAAAGAGCCCTGTGAATTTAGGCAGCTGGAGGGAGTCGAACCAGACCCCCGCTCAGCGCAGACCCCCTCTAACCTCCAGCCTCTGTGGGGCCTTTGCTACTCTGTCCCCACTGAATCCCCACCGAGGACCTCAAAGAGTAGCTTCTGGTGAGAGAGGCGGCTTGTCAGCCTCTGAGACTGAACTGGGGTCCACATGTCCAGTGGGGATCTGTAAATGGGCTGGAGCTCGGGACAGAACTGGAGTGGCAAATAGGGGCTTGGGGACACCAGGATACGGGCAGTCACTGGAGCCACGGATGTGGGGAGAACCCCTCTGCGAGGCCACGTGAGTTGAGGTGAGACGCAGCCTCCGGACGTGAGACTTGGGTGTCTCCAGTTCATATTGACACAGATGAGAGTTGATCTTGGGCATCTCCCCTCAGCTGTGACATCACAGCAGAGCCTGGCATCAGCCATGATGGGAACACTCACACTGCAGAAACTGGCAAGTGCTACAACCAGAGAGCTAGTTAGACATTCACCGACACGGCCCGGGTGACATGGAGACTTAGGGAGAGGGAGAGGAGAGGCTTGGCTTGGCACCCTAGAGACCCCCTAGAGAAGCCAAAGAAGATCAGAGGAGAACGGCCCTGAGAGGACCAGGTGGCCACAGAGGTTCAGGAGTGTCCCATGCTGCCTTAGGCCTAGGGAGATGAGGCTGGAGAGGCCGGGGGTCATCCCTGAGGGGTGACGAGAGGCTGGACCTTGGAGGAGGGGGGTGTGAGGAGGGGGGCCTGTTGGGATGGTGGGGGTGGCTCGGACCCTGGTCCAGGCCCTGGGCATCACCTGACTCGGGGCAGCAGGGGCCAGATCTTGGGATTCTGTTTTCCAGGATGTTTCTCCATCCAAGGTCCAAAGCATGTGCAAGGCCGAGAGCAGGGGTCACTGACCGTGCAGTGTCACTACAGCCCACAGTGGACGAATTATCAGAAGTGGTGGTGCCGCGGAAGGCACTGGCGCACGTGCCACATCCTCGTTCAGACCAGAGGCTCGGAGCAGGAAGAGAAGCAAGGCCGCGTGTCCATCGTGGACGATCAGAGAGACCACTCATTCACGGTGACCATGGAGAAGCTCCAGCGTGACGACATGGACACTTACTGGTGTGGGATCAAGAAAAGTGGAACTGACCTTGGGACACGAGTAAGAGTGACCGTTTACCCAGGTAAAGACTTTCTCGTCTGCACCAGGAGGCCTTGTGCTCAGGACGGGACGCCTGCTCCCCCTCCTCCCCCTCCTCCCCCTGCTCCCCCTCCTCCCCCTGCTCCCCCTCCTCCCCCTCCTCCCCCTCCTCCCCAAGGGCTGAAGGGAAACCCCAGAGAGCCTGGGACAGGCAGACAGGCAGAGCGGGAGGGCGAGACAAAGACGCCCCTTCCTCCTCCTCCTCCTGCCACCTGAGAAACGGCTGTCCCCATGTCTACCTGCAGTCAGCTGATCCTCAGCCCAGGGACCACTGGGTCTCCCTGGATGGCGATGGGTACGGTGCCAGCTTCCCAGCAGGCCCCGTGTTGTTAGGTTGGAATGAGTGACGGACACAGGGGCTGTGACGTGGGGTGCAGAGAGGGTAAGCAAGACGCCTAGAGCTACCACATAGGGGAACTAGAGAGGACCTGTGGGGACGGGAGGAGGGCCGAGTAAGAATGTGGGCGAGTCTGAGAGATCACAGAGCGTGCCCAGGGGGCAGCTTTAGGGAGAAGTCACTTAGGGATCTGCAGTGGGGGGCCCACGTCTGTGCAGTGACCAGAGGCACCAACAGGACCACAAGTGGCAGAGCTCAGTCAGCGGCTGCCTAGCCTGACCGAGGCCTGGGACCTTCCAGAGGGGTCTGCCAGGCCGAGGACTACAATAAAGGGAACTGCGGGTCAGGGACACTCAGTGCCCAGCTGGCCTCAGGAACCCTCGAGCTGCCTTCGACGTCTCTCATACGAAGGTGCCGTTCCCCGCAGCAGTGCTCACGGTCTAGCTGGAATGTGCCCTCTTACTTCCCAGCCTGCAGGTCCCCCTCCCTCACCCCACTAATCATAGACACCCCATTTCTAGAACCTTCCATTTAAGTCCTGCTCAGGTACTAATTGAGTGGAAAGGACTGGGGATTGTTTTCCCCGCAACCAGCCGTAAGTGGAGAGAGAATGGAGCGATGCATCTCCCCCACCCAGAGGGAACTGTGGTGTTTTTTCCTGTGTAATTTTGGGGGGAGACACCATGTGTCCTCTAGTGAGAACATGCTACATCTTCCAAACCAGTAGGCTGGCCCACTGCCCACAGTCTGGGGAGGTCCTCTGGCTCCTCCCTGGAGGGCTTTCTCTGCCCGCCACCTGGGGCCGAGGATTGAACTCGGAGGCACTGGGCACAGCCCTATTTTACATTTTATGTAGAGACAGGGTCTCACTGAGTTGCTTAGCACCTGGCCTTTGCTGAGGCTGGCTTTGAACTCTCCATCCTCCTGCCTCAGCCTCCTGAGCCTCTGGGATTACAGGCGTGCGCCGCCAGCCCCGGCTCCTGTTTAATTTTGACTCCTTCCTGCCATTCCTGACAATGATGGGAAATGGCTGTGTTGGGAGGGAGGTGGTTCAACTGAAGGCCGAGGGCTGTATTCAGAGAGACCGGGAAGGGAGGTGTCCTGGTGAGGGCTGGCGGGGTGGGACCATGCCTGGTCTGTACCCGTAACCTGTGGTGGCTTTGCCTGTGTCTAGAGAGAACAGATGCTACATCTTCTGAACCAGTAGCCTGGCCCACTGCCCACAATCTGGAGATGTCCTCTGGCTCCCACAAGAGGTGAGTCCCTGGAGGCCTTTCTCTGCCCTCCACTGGGGCCCTTCCATGGAACTCTTGCCATGTCCTGTCACCAGATGCCAGTGGCCTGTTACAGCCAGAGCTGAGATCCCAAGCCCCTTGTCCCCGTTACTCCTCACCCACCATGTCCCCGTTCTGGCTCCCGCCAGAAAGCCGCTCTGCAGAACTGGCCTCTGTAAGCATCATGGTGGCACTGTGTGTGGTGAGGGGAGAGAAGGTGCCAGTCTCCACGCAGGGCCCAAGACATCCTGGGACAGAGGAGGGAGAGTGACTTCCCTACCTGGAGCTGGCAGGAGGCAGAGCAGACTGGAGAACACAGACTGTAGGTGGTGACCTCCGGGTGTCCTACGGGGCCAAGGGGAGTTCCAGAAGGAAAAATGATAAAGAAAGGAAGGGCCCGTGTAAGACCAGCTGCGCTCACTGTCCGAGGAGCCCTTGTGGTGGGCCACAGCGAGGCTCTGGGTCTTCAGGGAGGGACTCAGGCCACAGCCTCGGGTTCCGCTCGGATGGCGACTGGCTCCCTGGTGTCTGGGGTGGGAAGCCATGGGGCTGGAGGGCCCGGGGTCTGATGCTGTCCCTCCCACAGGACCCACTACGTGCTCCTGGTGTTCCTGAAGGTGCCCATCTTACTCGTCCTGGTCAGTGTCATCCTCTGGCTGAAGGGGTCTCAGAGGACCCCCCAGGAACAATAGGAGCCGTCTGTCCTTAGGGATTTGAACTTTGAACTTCTGACCAGAGACCGGGCTCCGTAGGCAGGTGGGTGAGCCGCGCCTGCCCACCCAGACCCTGTTTCCAGAGGACCCAGGCTGAGCGGGAAGTCCCCCGGATCCTTGGGGTACAGTGGCTGAGCCCTGCCCTGCACAGCTCGGGGACGCAGCTCGGCCCGCCTGGGGCTCACAGGCTCCCGCGGGACCAGTACCTCACATCCACCTCACAAGGACAGAGGCCCACTCGCCCCGGGGCTGGCCCACGGTGGGGCTGCTGGGATGGAGGCCAACCTGCGACGGCCTCGTCCCACGTCTGGGAAAGCTCATGCACAGCCGGGAACAGAGGTGCCGAGGAGACAGGGGGGACCCAGCGACACCCTCCTGGCCGAGCACCTGATACCTGGTCTTTGTTTTCTCCGTCACATTTTCTTAAGCCATCGGGGTGGGGTTGACGGCCACGAGTCCCTGGCTGACGGGGTCCTTTCCTGTAGGGGGGTGGTTCTGGGGTGAGCTCCTGACTCTAGGGCTAGAGGTTGGTGTCCCCTCCACCAGGGACCAATGGCTCTGAGGCCACATGCTGAGGGGGTCTCTGCTTCCTCCTCCCTCCCTTTTCTCCCCCGTCCTGGCTCAGGGGCCGCAGCCTGGGGTCGGGGCTGCTCCTGTCTCAGCGCAGCCACTTGGCTTCTCCTGAGGACCCTGCTGAGCCCCTGGTGCCATCTTGGGGGTGAGGGGTGGGGTGGGTGGTCAGTGGAAACTATCCCAGGGAAATGACGTTGCCCCTTTTAAATAATGGCTGGAAATCATCTCAATAATTAAAAATGCTGAGGAAACCATGCCTCAAACACCTCACCACGGCAAGGACGCCCTGGAACAGGTCACGGCGCCAAGAAGGTCAAGGGCCCTGACCATGAAGCCATTTCACTTCATGTGAGGGAAACGGTCCCTCTGGGACGTGCCCCCAACTCCCACACGCCAGCAAACATGGATGCAAATGTTTGAAGGTCACCTTGAGGAAGTGTCCGCCTGTTGTCCCAACAGGCAGACCTCAGGGGCAGGGGACCAAGGACCTCCTGTCCCTAGCGTGGAGCTGGAGCCTGCCTCCCCACTGGGGCTCTGTAACCCCCTCTTGTCCTTCAGCCAAAGAGAAACTGTGTCTGACTTTGAACCTAGTGGAGGGCTCTGGCCATGGTGAGCGGGGAACCCCACGGCACCCGGGAGGAGGGAGCCGAAGCCAGGCCCAGGCGCTCTGAGTCACTCTGCTGGGGACCAGGCCCACAGCCCACCAGCTCCAGGGCCCCGCCCTGTGACTCAGGGAAGTGCTGCGCTCTGGGGAGAGGGGCCTCTGGCAGGTGCCCGCCTTGACACGTGCCACGGGTCAGGGCTTCCCCGCCGTCTCCGACTCTTCTCTTGGAGGCAGCATGGCCGGTTGCCACGCTCACCACTCCCCTGCAGGTAGCCGCTGGAGCACAGTAGGCTTCTTCTGACCCTTTGTCCTGAATTCACCCCCATTCACACTTCTGGGAAGGAGACTTGGAGTCCCCAGGAGAGCTGGCCAGCAGAGGTTGCCAAATAGGCTTCCTCTCTGCAGAAAGGAAAATGAAGAAGTCAACGCTCGAGCCACAGGACACCATTCCAGTCTGGAGCCACAGGACAGTGCTCCAGTCAGGAGCCACAGGACACTGCTCCAATTGGGAGCAGGAGCAGGAGGCCTGCAGCCCGCACAGCTGAAGCTAAGCCCTGATCAGAACCCAAGTGTCAGTAAAGAGGAGCAACGGGGAGAGAGGGGCTTCCCATCCACCTGGACCTGCCCTGGGCCGTCCCCCTGGGCCACTGCACCACCCAGGGAAGTGCAGGCAGAGGGCAGCTGGTCCAGGGCTGGAGAAGCAGCAGCCGGCCAGGAAGTGACAACAGTGAGGAGCCCCTTATAGGACCTGGGATGTGGGGCCTGTCTTCTTGTAACTGGAAGGAGTGTCCGACACTGAACCCTTAATCACACCCACCCTG
The DNA here is from genome assembly GCF_045843805.1 of Urocitellus parryii. Taxonomy (NCBI): domain Eukaryota; kingdom Metazoa; phylum Chordata; class Mammalia; order Rodentia; family Sciuridae; genus Urocitellus; species Urocitellus parryii. The sequence continues at coordinate 177,459,461 of NC_135537.1, read as the reverse complement.
CAGTACGGCAGGTCTCAAGGGCATGTTCATCACTCACCACTAAAACTCTAAGCCATGACGCAACTTGCCATTCGCCCTCCCTCAACCCCAGGCTCCACCATTATCCTCTTTGCTTCTATGAATTGATTACTTTCACTTCCTCACACATAGGATCCTGTAATAGTTTTCCTTCTGAGACTGGCTTACTCTACCCTGCATGCTGTCCCCAGGGCTCATCCACCTGGCAGCACACAACGGGATTTCCTCCCTTTGAAGGCTGAGTAATATCCCCTTGTATGAACAGACCACAGTTTCTTTATCCACTCATTCTTCCATTGATGGACATCAAGGTTGTTCCCCCACCTCGGCTATTATGGGTGATTCTGCAATGAACATGGGAGTGTAAAGACCACTTGGAGATTCTGTTTTCAATTCTTTGAAATATATACTCAGAAGTGGTATTGCTGGATCATACAGCAGTTCTATTTTTTATTTTTAAACAATTTCTGTAGAATGAAACAGACATTATTACTGTATGTATGTATGTGGCTGTGTGACCAATGGGATTCTACAATATGTATACTCAGAAAAATAAGAAATTATATCCCATTATGTATGGTACATCAAAGTTTATAAGTGCATTCGACTGTCATGTTTAACTAATTAAAACAAATAAAAAAATAAAAAATAAGAAATACAAAAGTAAAACCAATTTCTGTACTCTTTTCCATACTGATGGCACCACTTTACATTCCCATCAATAGGACATAGGGGCTAACATGTCCCTACATCTTCATGAGAATTTTCTGCTGTTTTCCATAACAGGTGTGAGGGACAGCTCACTGTGGTTTTAAAATTGGAGATGTTGACGTGTACTTACCGGCCATTTGCACAACAAATGTCTGTTCGAGTCCTGACCCATTTCTGAACCAGGCTGCTGGGCCTGGGGCTGTGGCTCCGTGGCTGAGGACTCGCCTCACTCATGCGAGTCACTGGCTTCAATCCTCAGCCACATAAAAATAAATAAATATTGGGCTGTTCAGTTTTTTTCTTGTTGAGTTTTAAGAGATCTCTGAATATTCTAGAAATAATCCCTTACCAGATACGTGATTTGCAAAGACTTCCTTGCGTTCTGTAGGCTGCCTTTTTAGTCTTTGATGGTGTCTTTGAATGCACAGATACTTCAAAATGTCACAAGTCGCCGTTTGTCTGTTTCAGCTTTTTGCACATGTCACGTTCAAGAAATCCTTGCTGAATTCCGTGCCGTAAGCGTTTGCCTCATCTGTTTTCTTCTAGGAGTTTCATGGTTTTAAGCCTTAATGCGTTGAGGTCATTTTTGTATAAGGTGTCAGATAAGCAGAGAAGGCTCCCACTTCCTTCTTCCATCCTAGATTCCCAGTTCTCCAGATATCATTTTTGATTATTTCCCTTTGCCCACGGGGAGGTGATCTCTCGTCTGCCATCTCACTGAGGAGGCAGAAGGAGCCTTCCGCCTGAGCCCACTGTTCCTGCAAGCCCCCGGGGCACTGGGCTCAGGGCGGCCACCCCTTCCTCTCTGGCTTCACTGTCAGCTCCTCACTTTGGGCTTTGAGGGGGTTTGCTTGGCCCCTGGGGCCGTCCCGGGAGTTGCCTGGTGCAGGTTCCTTCCTGCTCTCTGCCTGTTGCCTCGCTGTCGTCAGCATCCTACGCTGGCTCTCCTCGGGTCCCAGGGAGTCCCCGGCACACAGCCATGGCACCTAGACGCAGAGCTTCCAAGGAAGAAAACCAGAACCCCTCCTTGTGGAACATTCCCATTGGCCAGATCAGACTCACGCCTCCACCCTCAGACCAATCAGTGACTGGGACCATCCTCTCCCGACTCACACCCAGACAAGATGGCGGCCCCATGTGGGCCTGGAAGTTGGGTAGAAAGTGGCCATAAACAACCGCTCCAGGTGTCTCTAAAGGCCCTGCCCCTCTGTTGTCTGCCTCCCCTTGGTCTCCCTGGATTCTGTGCCTTGATCTGGGTGAACACACCCCTCTCCTTGTTCTCAGCCCCATCTCTCAAGGCCCAGGGTCCTCTGTGGGCTGCAGCCTTGGGAACTTGATGCTTTCCTCCTCTCCTCGGCCACTCAGCTCAGTCTCCTCCAAGGCAATGTCACCTTGTTGGTGACACAAGGCTCTGTGAGGGCACCAGGTCCCCACAGCTGAAGTCTGGCGGAGGTCATCATCTCCTCCCGGGTCCTTGGGGCAAACCCAGGAGACTGGTCCTGGCCATCAATATCAGGACTTCATTCCACTGCCGACTTCTCTTCAAGTCTCTTCTTCAGGGAACGGCTGTCCCTCAAATGCTAGTGGGCCTTAACCCAGCTCTTCTCCCTGACCCCAGAAAGGCATCCTCGGGCAGCATCAGCCAAAGACAGGCATTGCCAGCCTGAGACCAGGAAGTGGAGGAAATCCTGCCAGGCAGAGCTCAGAGTCCCCATCCAGAGGTCCCCTGTATGTGGCTGTGGAAGCCTTGGACAGAGCTGCCTGGCTGGGCCCTTGTCCCAGACACCCCCTGTCATGCTCTGGTGATGAGCTGTTCATCCAGAGTGACCAGAGATGGCATAGGAGGTCACTCATCATCTGACTTCCAAAGAGGAACATTCCAATGTGTCTTGGGGCCTCTCATTTGGTGATATGTCCCCGTCGTGGGTCCTTGGTCCACGACTATCTGCCACCACATCAACCAGGTCTACAAAGCCCCAAAGCATCATTTTTCCAGGAGAGTAGAGAATCCACAGCCTCTTTCCATCCAGGAGCACAGATGTCACCCATGTCCCACCATAGGACATCAATGTCCCAAACGTAAGAGAACACCAATTCAACAGTCCCGCAGAGCAAGGGTGAGAAGGAAGAGAACAACTCTGGCCTTTCCCGACCCACCAAGCACAGAGCATGCACACAACCTTGAAGGCTCTTATTGCAGAACGCTGGGCTGACCACAAGGGGAAAGACCAGGGCCTTGGAGAGGAAGGGCCGCTGGCCAGAGGCAGGCGGGAGCTGTAACCAGGATTCAGGACTAATGTGCCTGACCTGGGGACGCCCATGTTCAGGGGCTCCTACAGGGGAATCCATGTGCATCCTGCTTATTATAATAAGGCTGTCAGCCAAGTTTCCCTCCTTCCTGAAAGTCTTTCCTTCTCTTTGTTACGGGGGATTGAACCCAGGGCCACTTTACCACTGAGCCACATCCCCAGCCCTTTTTATTTTTTACTTTGAAACAGAGTCTCACTAAATTCCTGAGAATTTTGCTAAATTGCTGAAGCTACCCTCAAACTTACAATCCTCCTGCCTCAGCCTCCCAAATGGCTGGGATTGCTGGCATGTGCCACGACACCTGGCCCTGCTTTATAAGTTTTCTGTCACTATTTTGTCCTCTAAGACACTTGAAATAAGCCCCAGCTGGGGGTGGGCAGGTAGATCAAAGATCTGGGCTGGAGATTTGAGGGCTTGGGCAAGGGCATCCTCACCAGCATGGTAACCACTGACCACAGGAGGCTCTTGGTCACCTGAGGGTGCGGCCAGTCTTATTGCAGTGCACACTAGATTTTGAAATACACCCTAGGTTTTGAAAACGTATGAAAAACACAACTTAAAATATTTCCAATATTATGGAGCTTGTTGGACTAGATCAAACATAGCACAGAAATTAATTTTAGTGAAAATAAGTTTGATTTCCATTTAAGTAAAATTTGAATTTATTGGGCTAAATCAAATATACCTCTAAAATTAATTTTATCTTTTTTAATGTAACTTCTAGAAAATGTGAAATCAGACACGACTCCCCCTGTGTTTCTGTTGGTGGCCCTGGGCTACGATCCTCTTGGGATGGGGACAGGAGCTGGAGAGGGTCCTGAGGATGCCCACCCCTGGTCCTCCTCAGCCTCCCAGCTCTGGAGGATCAGGGTACAGGGGCCTGTCCTGTCCCCAAGTGGGGAAGTTTTGAGGGAAAGTCTCATGGCACAGGAAGTCACCCCAGGCACACAGACAGGGAGGGTCTACTGTGTGCCAGGCACTGAGCTGGGTTCTGGGGACAAAGAGTCCACCCTGCCCTCCAAGATCTCACAGCCACAAACCATCCCCATCCCAGGAGCAAGGGCTCCAAGTGTGTCACAGGATGCTATGGACGTGGCTGCCCCGGTGACCTCCATTGCATTCTAGGGGGGACAGCAAGGACTTCAAAGGCCATCTCAGCTGGCCCTGAAGGATAAGCAGGAGTCTCATAGGTGGAGAAGAGAGGGGACTTCCAGACAGAGGGGGACGTGGGCACCACACGAAGCCATTGAAGAGCCAGGGACACCCCTGAGGACGGCAGGAGGAGGGGACACAAGCTACCCAAGTGGGTTAGGCCTGAGAGTCAGACATCAAATGCCATCTTATGGCTAAGACCAACCGCTTCTGGACATAGAATCAGGAAGGGTGTCGGAGCATTTCTACTCTCTCTCGCCTGGGCACGTCTTCCAGTCCTCCTGGACTCCAGGATGAGAGTGTCCAGACAGAAAGTGAGATAAGGGACGCCGTGGCTGTGCACAGTGTTTTCTGAAGCCGAGCTTGTGAAGCACCCTGCTAAAGCCTGGGCACCGTCACCTCAGGACAGACACAAGCTGCCCAGGCTGATGGACTCGAGGAGGCCCCTGGTGGGATGGGGACATCTGGGTTTGGCCCGAGCTGCACTGGCTCCGGCTCTGACTACCCTGCTCTGGTCTCCCCCGTGTTGTGCGCACACAGGGTGGGAGCAACTCTCTGGCTTCCAGAAGGTTTTCCTGTAAGTGTCTAGCACACAGGAGCCCCCTGCACGGTGGGCACCATCAGATGTTTGCGTGGCCACCTGCAGAAGGAGGAGGGGAAGAGGAAGCAGGTGAAGCAGAACCTCGCTTATCTTGCTTACTTCCCCTCCCCGTCCAGGGAGTTGCCCCTCAGACTGTTAATAAATAAACCCTACGCAAGGGAATGAGGAAATGGGGAGCACGGGGTGGTGTGCAGGGTGGTTGTGCGTAAGAGCAGGGGCTTGGCTCTGAGAGAAGGTCAAGTCAATCAACTTAGAGGTCACCTTGGGGGCTGGAGAGGGAGGCAGTTGAGAAAGACATGAAACGTTCTCCAGGTTCAAAGGGTCGGTGCCATGGCTTGGTTTTAATTTAATAAGCCACTGTACCCTTTATGCCAGTAGTTCTCAAGGGGTGAGGATTTGGGAAATGTCTGGAGACAATTTGGGTTGTCACGATTGATTGCAGCAATTCTACTCCCAGGTTTACAGCCAAGAGAATTGAAAATGTTTGCCCCATGAACACGTGTACATGGACGCCCAGGGCAGCCATGTTCACAATAGCCAAAGGAGGACACAAGCGGATGCCCACCAACTGGTGAACAGATGGACAAAATAGGGTAGATCAATCACCAGATGCCCAAGGAGGTCCCGAAGGAGCACCGAGGCTCTGGACAGTGGGGCCATTGGTATGCAACACAGAAAAGGATTCCAGCTGGCACCAGCCAGAGACCCAGACCAAGGTTTCTTTAGGAGAGCGGAGACACAGTGGAGGGACTGTGGGCTTTCTAGAGAGTGGGAAGCTTTGGGGGTAAACAAGAAAGACACGCTCCAGGAAGACCACAGGCTGCTCCGAGGGGGACCAGCAGCACCTGGTGTGGGGTGTGCATACAGAGAGGGACAGTCGCTAGGGGCTGGACTAGAGGTGGGGTCAGGGTGGGGTGACCCAACTTGGAGCCAGGTTTTGAGCACTCGGGTGTTGTCCTCAAGTAGCTTTCTGCAGACAGGGCAGGGCCAGGCGCATCTCAGGACTTGGGCCAGGGGCTCACAAATGCTTGGTTTGCATTTCAAAGGCTCATGGGCATCTCCCTGTTTCAGCCGTTTATGGCCATTTCCCTGAGACTCGGGATCCTCTTGGTGTGCCTCCCTGCATTCCTGTCTCCCATGCACACGGGGGGATTGTCCCAGGAGAGGGGGAGCTGGAACCCAAACCTCGGCTCTCCTGTTCCCACAAAAGAAGATTCCAGTCAGACGCCAAAGGCCACGAAGAGAACTTTGTTAATAAGTGAAAGGGAAGGAGAAGCAGAGTAAGGCCCCAGCAGAGGGCACAGAGAGACAGGGGCCCGGCTCCCAGCAGAGAAGGACCAAGGGGGCAGAGCCTCTCTGAGTTGTGACTGACGTTTACCAGGGACAGGGACCCCCTCTGCACCCTCGCCAACCAGATGTTCGACTCCCCCTGCCCGTGGGCGGTGGGTTTGACCCTCCTTGACCTCAGGGGACTGCCCTGGTGGCCGTCCTATTCGGGGGCCACAAGTCACGACCAACAAGTCAGTCCCATGTGAAGGTGGCATGGGGTCCACCTGGTTAGAAGTGACCTTAGTGCACCTGCGCTACTCAGGGACCCTTCGTCCCAGACAAACGGAGACCCCTGGGCCACCATGCCCCCTTCTCACCAACCCCACTGGACCCCTGGGGTTAGATCCACGAACCCTTTTCCTTTGACAGTTTGCCATTTGCTTCTGTTTATTTTCTACAAATCAACCACCACCCTTTGCTTTCTCATCCACTTAGAAAGTAGTTTAAAGCAGACCCTAAAACCATCTAAAGAACACTGTGACCTTGTCCCCCAGGTCACTGCTCATTGCCAGCTGCTACCTAACAGAGCGTAACAAGGGATGAGGCCCCGATGCCACTAGAACCCAGGCAGCCTCCAGGACAGACGGGGAGTGGAGGGAGCAGATGAGTCCATCTTTGTGAGGTGTCCGGGGGGGAGCCAGCTGCAGGGACAGCAAGCAGGTGGGGGTCGCCAGGCCTGGGGCAGGGGATGGGCCGCGAGTGCTGGGTATCCCGTTTGGTGGGAGGATGAAAATGTGCTGAAATTAGTGGTGGTCCCATCTTGGGTTCTGCTAAGAGCCATGGAACTGCACACTTCAGGAGGCTGAGTTTCATAGTGTGTGAATTATAGCTTTTTAAAAGTATTTTTTAAAAATATATTTATTTTTATGTGGTGCTGAGGATCAAATCAGTGCCTCACATGTGCGAGGCAGGCACTGTACCACTGAGCTACAGCCCCAGCCCAAATTATAGGTTTTATAAAAATCACCCCGGGGGCTGGGGGTGTGCACAGTTGTGGAGTGCTTACCCAGCATGGGGAGGCGCTGGGTCTGATCCCCAACACTCAAAACCAACCAGAGAGGGCATGTTTTTTAATCAATATTTTATAAGGAAAAACATTTGGCATTATTTTTTAATGTTTTTCTATATTTAATTTTTTCTCTACAACAAATAGATATTCTATAGTTTTTATATTAAAAAGACCCTTCTATTCCCAATATCTAAGCTATGGAAACATCCTAGCTGCCCTTCAGCAGATGAATGGATAGAGAAAATGAGGTAAGTATATGAGACAGGTGAAGGACAGGTGGTCAGCCTAGACAGGACGGGGGCTAACTGGCCAATTATCAAAGAAAAGGAAATGGGTGACTAACCCCTGGGGGGAACTGCTCCCCCACACAGGGAGGTGCTTATGATACCCCCAGGCTGCTCTTTTCCTGCCCTTAGGAACATAGGGGGTGGGAAGGGAGGGAGAACCTGGGATCTACAGAAAGGCAAGACACACCCACTCCTGCTGATACCCAGCTCTGGGTCCCTTTCTCTCTAGAGGAGTCTGTCTCTGTCTCTCTCTTAAATAAGACTTGCTTTCTGTGGGGAGCCATTCTCACACGTGACTGGGCAACTCCCGGTTTGGGTGTGAGGCACTCTGGCTAAACTGTGTCGGAGCTTTCCCGGCCCTCTCCTGGTGCGAGAGCCTGTCCGTGTGGGGGTGTGACTGACCACTGACCCCAGGGGCCAATCACTGACCCTGACCTTGGAGTGCTGCCCCCCTTAACCTTCATTGGATGGAATTCTCCCCTGAATTTCTTGTTCCCCAATAAAAGGCCACTCCCTGGCGTGCTCTCTCTCTCTCTCTTGCTAGCCCTGAGTAATCCTTGCTGCCCTACCGGATGGTTCGAGGTGGGAACCAGAGGGAGGGCCGTCTCTGACCTGGTCATAGAAAAAGGTAACTGAGTCTGTGCGTTTTATTTCAATCTCGCTAGCTAACTTTTATGCCAAGAACCTCTTTAATGAAACCAGTGTGCTGGTCGCATGGTGGAAGCTTTCTACATGTGCCTTGGCATTTCTAGGGTGTTTAGTCTTCAGCACCAAGGGAATGAGGACCAGAACCTGATTTCCAAGACCTGTATCATATACACAGTGGAATATTACTCAGCCATAAAAAGAAATGGCTTTATGACTTTTGCTGGAAAATGGGTGGATCTGGACACTATCATGCTAAGTGAAATAGGCCAGTCCCAGCAAACCAAAGGCCAGTGTTCTCTCTGGTATGCAGATGCTAACACACAATGAGGCGGGGAGAGAAGAATAGAAGTTCAGTGGATCAGACAAAGGGGAGTGAGGGGAAGGGAGGAGGATGGGAGTAGGCGAGACAGTGGAATGAACTGACGTAACTTTCCCATATTGACATATGAACCCACCACCAGGGAAACTCCTCCATGAACAACCACGGGAACGGGATCCTGATTAGAAGACGTTGCACTCAGTGTGTATACTACACCAGGATACCCTCCGCTGTCCCGTGGATCAAAGAACAGAGGAAAAATAAAAATTGAAAGTAGACTCCCAATGCTCCCAACTGTCTACACAATAAAATCTAGCCCTGGTGTCGCCCAGTTGTCCCTGACGGGGCTTTGCCTGCCAGCTCTCTCTCAGCACCTGGCCCTCCCTCTTGCTCAAGGATGAAGACCTGCTGCCCCAGGCCCCCTCGCCCCTCCTCGGGCCGGCCCTCGCCCCTGTCACTGGGCTCCTCCGGCTTCTCTCCCAAGACTCTGGCATCGTGTCGGTCATTTTCAGGAAGCCGCCCTGACATGGACTGGACTCCACCAGAGGGGGGGGTGACTGTCCCTCCCCTGCTCCCCCAATTCTGATCGTGGAAACTGGACTCTGGTCATTTATAAACCGTCTTCCCAATGGCCCTGGGCTCCTCTCTCTGGAATCCAGAGATACTGTGAGTGGGAGAAGGAAGGAGAGGAGGGCGGGAGGACGGGAGGGAGGTGACCTGCAGAGAGGACACCCGAGGGCCCAGGACCCGCCAGTGTGTCCACGTTCCTGTCCACAGCCCTGAGGGGTGGGCCTCCAGCTCCCCTCCACTCTCCTTCCTGGGTCGCTGGGACCCCGGGGGGCGCCCTCCGCCTGGGTTTCCAGGAGTATGTTGGGGTCCTGCCGCAGCAGATGACCCAGGTTTGTAGGTCAAAGGGCAGAGTTCAGAGGGTCAGATTCTAGGATCTGGGAAAAGGTTGGTGACAAAGAACCAGAGTGGGAACACAAGCCAGGGGCCCCTGGAAAGAGCCCAGCCAGGGGACACTCAGATGGCCTTGCACGACGTCCCCAGGCCAGGTAGCTGGGAGGCAGAGTTGAGATTCAGGGCCCATTTGTCCCCCTGCAGATCTGTTCCCCAGCCACAGGGGGGACTCTCCCTGGACCAGGGGCCGTGGGGCGAAATCCAGGAACTGGACTGAACGGGGAGACTCGAGGTCGCAAGAGCCAGCTCTGAGCTCAGTGGCCTCCTGGAGGGACGGCAGCGCCCTGGAGGGCTAGCCTTGGCCTCCAAGATCAAGCCCTGGGCAGTCCCTGGGCCTTCCCCCGCCCCTGGAGCAAATGCCTTAGGCTCAAGTCCTGGGCCTGTGGCTCCAGATGTGGCCACCAGGGGGCAACGCCCGACCGCCGGATCCCTAGGTGAGGCCTCAGGGGGAGCTGGACCTACAGACCACAGTGGGGCTGGCCCTGGAGCTGCTGGAGCTCAGGACAGGACAACAAGGGAACAGCCATTCCTGCACCTGAGGCCGTCAGCCCAGCTCAGCTGAGGGACTCAGGCGACTTTGGAGACACCTCCGTGTCCTCGGAGCAGTGGAAGACACTGACAGTCACCCTGACGCCATCTGATCCTGCAGCGCTAGCCGTGTTGCCCTCTGTGCCCAGCAGGTCAGCATGGTGAGGGGCACCTGGGCCATAAAACACACAAGGCAAGGTCCTTCCACGGTCACTCTCAGGCCGTTAGGGGAAGTGTACAGATGCAAACAATAACAACAAAGAGGAAAAGTGTCTTCTAGAATGGGTGGCTCTGCATAAAAGATACACGGGAGCTCTGTTCTGTTTTCACCAAGTTTCCTGAAGCTTGGAATTGTTTCAGAGTAGAAGTTTTCCAGGTGTGGTGGGGCACGCCTGTAATCCCAGCTACTTGGGAGGCTGAGGCAGAAGGACTGCAAGTTGGAGGCCAGCCTTAGCAAGTCAGTGAGGTCCTAAGCAACTTAGCAAGCCCCTAACTCAAAATGGGGTGGGATGTGGCTCAATGGTTAAGTGTCCCTGGGCCCAATCCTAGTATACTTCCAAAAAAAAGGAAAAAGAGATTTTCCATAGACCCTAAGATCCAGGGGACCTAGATGCAACATTCAGATTTTCTCTTACCTATCCGAGAGGCTTTTGTTATTTCCGTGACCTCTCCCCTGGTGGCCCTTCTGTAAAATAAAGAAGGCCACCTCTCCTCTCTGCTAAACCATTCTCAATTTTATGAATGAAACTCAGCTCGTTCAGAAAGGAAGGAGGGAAACGAAGCTACTGAACTCAGTTTTGCGGTATATTTTGTCTTATCCCAATGTATCAAAGTGACCATATCAGCAGTCCTCGCTGTGGGGGCGCCCTGCACCATGTCGCAGACTCAAGACCCCTCTCAGCTGGTACTGGCCGTGTCCAGGGCTGATGCCCCCTGGGGCAAGTGCCCCTCGTATCTGGCAGCACAAGTGCCCAGGCTGGTTCCCTGGGCTCCTCCACGCCCTGCCTGGGCTGCGAGGCCACCAGCCCCTTCCCTGCCCCGTCCAGGCCACCTTTCCCCACCACAGGCTGGAGGTGCCCGCTCCTCGCTGCTCCCTCAAGTCGGCCTGCACCTTCCTTCCTCCCCGACGGAGGCCGGAAGCCTTTGAACTCCAGGCCCACCCTCGGGCTCTCTGCTCTGCTTGATGCCACCTCTCCTGGTCCCCGCAGCGAGGAGGGCAGGAGGCTGAGTGGGCTGGCTGGGTCAGGAGCCCTGGAAGGACATCAACCAGCGCCTCAAAACAGTCCCCCACTGTCACAAGTCGTTGCTTTGATCTGGGGTCTGTGTGTGCGTGTCCATCCACTGAGCAGTCGTCCCCTCTCTGATGACCGTGGGGTCACCGTGGTCATTTAAGTCCCCGAATAGAACTAAGTGCAACACAGGTCCAGGACAGGCGGGAGCTGCAGGGCTGACGTCCAGCACTCCAGCAGACGGAGCCCCGGGGCCCAGCCCTCACCCTCCATTCTCTGTGGGTCTGTCTGTCTGGTCCTGGGCCCGTCCCCCACACCATCTGAATTACTGTGGCTTCCTGGTGTGTCTTAACATGGAGCAGGACAAGTCCTTGGCTTTACTCCTTTGAAAGGATGGATTAGTTATTCATACGCCCTTATCCAGCTGTATGAACTTTAAAATAAGTTTAAGTCCACCCCCCAAAAAAAAAGTGGCTGGAGTTTTTATTGGGATGGCATTGAATGTTCTGATCAATTTGGGAGAATTAACGTCTCTCTGACATGAAGTCATCCAGAGTCAGAGTCTAAAGTACCTCTTCCTGTGTGCAGGTTGTCCTCGGGACTTTATTAGATTTTTATCATCCCACACACTTATCAAGACCTTGCGCCTCTTGTCATAAGTTAGTGCGCTACTTCTTCAGGTGGAGGGTGACGAGCAGGTGGGAGTCAGACGAGGGTCTGCAGCATCCATCCAAAGACAGTGCAGCCTCTGGGCCCCTTGGACCTTGTCCTTCAGCTCTACCTGACCATGGCCAATGTGTCTGTGTATTTTATTGCACATTCAAGCAAAGGAGGGTGACGGAATGTTCCCCAGCATTAACAGGAGGACGGCAAACAATGTCTGAGATTGCTGTGACGTGAGGACCCTGGGGCACAGGAAGGCTGGGGGAGGGGATCCACGTGGCGCGGGGAGCACGTGTGGGCAGGCCACCTCTGTGTGTGCAGCTGTGTCTCTGCAAAGTGACTGAACGCGGTCATAGGCCACACAGCCGCCTCCTGGTCCATGGGGGGCCACAGGTCCCACAGTGCTCCTAAAAGACTACGACGGAGCCGGAAAGTCCCCACCCCCTAGAGACAGCACAGGTGTCAGAGGTGGTGGCACAGCACTGGACTGGTATTCATGGTGATGCTGGCGCTACCGAGCCTGCTGTATGGCAGTAGCTACAGCAGGTGGCCACGCACAGCCCAGGTGCTTGAGGGTGGTGACACGTGGCATGGGCTGCTGCAGGTGTGTGCTCTGCATCTTGTCACCTCCTACTTATAAAGAACCCTAGCGTTGGCCGTGGGCGAATACGCCTCCCCGTGCGGGCAGCAGCCTCACACAGCTCCATAGAACCGTGAGCCACAGGAGCAGCAGGCGACACCGTATCTGGGACACCATATCTCGTCACACAGTGCAGCCGCTGTGTCGGTTCGGTCTGTGTGAGCGTCCATGACTGTTCAGATGGACGTGGTGGCCTCAGGATGTGTCTGCTGTGTTAAGTGACGCGGGACGGTAGCTGCTGTGGCCTGCATGTCCTCGCCACACTCATGTTGGAAGGGAGAAAACCCGGGAAAACCCGCCTCTCGAGATCCAGTTGCCGTCGCAGGCTCGAAGTCCTTTTTGCCTTATAAAATGTGCCCACAGGTTCCAGGGAGTACGGCAGGGGCATCCCCGGGGCTCCTTGTGCTGTCAACTGCAATAGCACCCGGGGACCCTTGGCCCGCAGCCCAGGTGAGTCAAGACACTCCAAATCCCATCCTCCTGGGGTCCCTGCTAGTGTGGTGTGAAGACATCCCTCCTGCTGGGTGCCGTGGCCACGCCTGGGATCCCAGAGGCTCCGGAGGCTGAGGCAGGAGGATGGTGAGTTCAAAGCCAGCCTCAGCAATGGTGAGGCACTAAGCAACTCAGTGAGACCCTGTGTCTAAATAAAATGCAGAATAGGGCTGGGGATGTGGCTCAGAGGTGGAGTGCCCTGAGTTCAATCCCCGGCACCCCCTCCCCCCCCAAAAAAAAACACATCCTTCTGACAATCTCAAATGAGCAGAAGAGAAAGGCTTTGTAAAGAAGAGTTTCGGGGACTGATAGGGGACAGCAGTGGGGACGCATGTGCCATGGGAAGTGTGGGGCCCAGGAGCACCAGAGGGCAGAGGAAGGCAAGGACCTTCAAAGGTAAAATGATGGAGGTGACAGTGCAGGACCATCCTCCTGAGCTGCAGAGGCCAGTGCAAACACGGCGGCCCGCGGCGTGGGGTGGCCGGCAGGTCCTGGGCAGACGTCATCCGCCCCTGCGGGGGTGGCCTTGGGCAGGTTGTGGCTCCGTGTGCAAGGCTGTCGTGGCTTTTACGCAAGTTGTGGTTTGGCAGAGTCTCTTCTGATCTCTCTCTTTACCAGGCAAATGTGGGGACCCCTTCAGGAGGCCTGGTGTGAATGACCCCAGCAGACTGCTGTCGGAATTTACCCCGTTGTGCAGACCAGGTGGGGCTTAGAAGAGGTGATCCATGGGCTAAACAGGCTGCCTCAAGAATGGGTCTCAGCTGGGCTTGGTGGCTGAGGCAGGAGAATCGTGAGTTCAAAGCCAGCCTCAGCAATGGCGAGAGACTGAGCAACTCAGTGAGACCCTGTCTCTAAATAAAATATAAAATAGGGCTGGGGATGGGGCTCAGTGGTCAAGTGCCGCTGAGTTCAATCCCCAGTATCGAGAGAGAGAGAGAGAGAGAGAGAGAGAATGGGTCTCTTGCCCAGAGCAGTGGTGCATGCCTATAATGTCAGCAGCTCAGGAGGCTGAGGCAGGAGGATCACAAGTTCAAGGTCAGCCTCAGCAATTTAGTGAGGCCCTAAGCAACTGAGCAAGACCCTGTCTCTAAATAAAACATAAAAAGGGCTGAGGATGTGGCTGGTGACTAAGCACTCCTGGGTTCAATCCCTGGTACAGATAAAAGAATGGGGCTCAAAAAAAAAAAAAAAAAAAAAGACTTCTCTCTGGGAAAGCCCAGCCAAACCTATTGTTCCTCGCTGCCTGAGATGGCAGTCCCTCTCCCTATGTGATGCCATGGCCGTGTGACCTCCAGACTCTGCAGAGAGCCCCCTACCTGTAAGGCCTTCACCAAATGCAGCTGCTCAGCTCTGAATTTTCCAGCTTTCAGAATCTTGAGCCAGATAAACCTTCTTTCTGTAAATTTCTCAGTCTCGGGTATTCTGTCATAGCAACAGAAAACAGACTGGGACAATGGCCTCTGGACTCCCTTGTTATAGAGTCTGACTTAAGTGACTTCATTTTGATTCTGACAGCTTTCGAAAGGAAAGTGACCACAACACTCAGAGCGACCAAGAGATCTTTATTGCAGCAGTGCAAAAGAGGAGAAGAGAGAGAGAGAGAGCAGGAAAGAGAGAAGAAAGAGGGGGGAAGAGCAGAGAGAGAGGGGAGGGAGAGAAAAGTGAGAGAGAGAGAAGAGGAAAGGAGAGAGGGAGAGGGAGAGCGAAAGCAAGAGAAGAGAGAGCAAGAGAGAGGGGCCGGCAGGAGGGAGATTTTATAGCCCAAGTCTAATGGGGCCTCTGGGTCTGCAAGCTGCCTTGTTGGGTTCAGTGACTGGGTCATGCCGTAGTATCACCTTCTGCCTTCAGCAGAGGGGGCAGGGGGCAGTCAGTGTGGGTTTCCGTCGCACCAGAGGGTGGGGGTCAATGTCCAGCCTGGAGTGGGGTTGAGTGTCCAGACTTGATGCAAACAGGTGGTACAGGACCAGACGGAGGGGGGTTGGGTGCGGGGGTTACCCTGCAGCTAACGTTTGTTCAGCCTGCCCTGCACCTAACAGCTTTCACACTCCTCTTTCTCCCCGAAGACTTCCTGTGGCCACACACACACACACACACACACACAGCACCCAAGGACAAGCAGTAATTCGTAGAGATGGCACCACCAGAATTCACAACTGGGCACACATTTCCTGTGGGGCAGGTGCTTTTCCTGAGGATGCTGAACAAACAGCTATTCCACGTGGTCCTTTGGCTGCTTGGCTCCAGCCCAGAGGACAGAGGAGAGGGCACCTCGGCCTCCTGCGGCCTTCACTGCCACAGTCCGGCTGGGAAAAATAACCGGGAGGTGACAAGTAACTTGAAGGTTGAAGCGGGAATTACTTTATTGCTGGGAATCTCAGCGGGAACTCAAGGTAACTAATGGGCACCCAAGGTAGTGGGAGCTGCTTTATTGCAGGACAGCAGAGGTATATATACCCAACTGATTACACACAGCTTGACTCAATTAGCATCATCCAGGTTCAGCAATCAGCCAATAAGGAATCCCTACCATCTTACTGGCTCGGTGGCATTGCCTCACAAACCACTCCTCCTGACAAACTGCCAGGCGCCATCTTGACTTGATTTGTGGTCCCAACATCTCCCCCCTTTTGTTTAATTAAACAACAAGTATGTGGTTTAGGGACCATGCCTGTTTTAGGTTGTCCAATGGTCCTTACCCGTCATTGGATGGTCTGACCTCAAACCGTCAGCCTCCTGGCTTAGGTTGGTACCATTGTGATATATTTAACAACCCCTCCTTAAAGAACCATGGGCTATTTTTTTGTATTGTATCAACGTATGCCCTAACTGTTCTTGGTTTTACTGGGGCGCCTCCTTCCTTTAGCAATTTACTTAACATCATCTCGGTTTGGTTCTTACTAACTTCTGATCCCATATTTCTGTAACAAAAATAACACAACCCACTAAGATAACACAAAACAAAACTGAAACAAAATGAAACGAAAACGGAACAAAAACACATTGCATCAATTTTTCTATTTTCTTGAAATGTCCATCCGTTCTCTCTCCCTATCTGTTCCTCAGGGACGATCAGCTTTTCTCCTGTCCTATTTATTTCTAGGGACAGGAAGCTTAAAAACAAAACAAAACGAAACAAGAACACACTGTTTCTTGAAATGGTCACCCATCCTCAGGGACAAGCAGTTTACCTTGTCACTTACTCCCAAGCATCCTGGAGCTCCCCGTACGGGCCACCATTCTTCACCCCTGGCCTCTGTGGCTTAAGTTTCAACGCCCACTCGTCTTTCCCTGGGCCTGATGGTGCTCAGCTGGCATCATCCCTTCCCGTCCCTGGGAGTGGGGACAGCTGCCTGCAGAGGCCTCCCTCCCCTGCCCAGTCCCCAGCAGGAGGTGAGTGAAGAAGGCCAGGTCCTCATCCTTCCAAGCCTGAGAGTTCACCTGGGGCGGGGCTGTGTCACACATGTCCCCATGTCCCCAGGGCCCCGCCTACCAGTCGGCATAGAGCAGACTGTCCACAAATGCTCTGGGATGAAAGCGTGGCAGCTGCCCTCGGTCTGTCCAGGCCTTGGAGACGGGTGAGGTGGATGAGGAAATAGAGGAGGGGACATGGGGACCGTGGCTTTGGGGGCTGTGCTAGGCTGTAGGGTGGGGGCCTGGGATTTCCCCAGAGATGAGTGCCCCCCAGGGAGCAGGGGCCTCCCCCCTCCCACTCCCACTTTACAGCCCACGTGTGGTCACCCAGGGGCTCTGAACTTGTACCTGCCCTTCTTTGGGGCCCAGTCCCCTGTTAATTTGGCCATGGCTTCCACACCTCTCCTCAGGGGAACGGGTCCTGTCTGCAGAGCCAGCGCCCACGGCTGTGCGCCCCACACCTGCTGGCTCAGGCCGAGCCCGGGACAGGGCAAGGGCATCCCAGGGCTCTGTGAGCGGCACCACGGGCCCCATGCTGACCCAGCCCCTTCCCCAGCCCAGCAGGACTGGCTGTGGCCACGTGTGCATTGCCATAGTGTGTGTGTGTGTGTGTGTGTGTGTGTGTGTGTGTCCCCTTCTGCAGCTCAGAGCCTTAGTCTAAGAAGGGACAGTGTCTGGGATGGCTCAGGTGCACTCATAGGAGCCACTCAAAATCTAAAGCCAACGCCGCGGGAGCAGCCCGGGGACCCCAGCCCTTAAAGAGTTCTCAGGAAGCAGAAGGTGCACCCGAAAGACCGCTGGCCAAGGTGCCATTAGGCGGTCATGTCAGCTCCACGCCCGGGTGAGGCAGGACACCCCTTGCTCTCCACTGTCACTTGCTGGAGGCAGAAGATGAACCACAGGAAGGAGCTGCAGGAAAGTCACCGAGGAGTCACACAGACGGGGGCAAGGTGGGCCCGCAGGCTGCGCCCCACCCAGTTACCTTCGCTCCCCAGAAAGAAGACCCTGCTGTGGTCCCAGCAGTGGACGCCTCGCAGGGTGTCCC
Organism: Urocitellus parryii; assembly: GCF_045843805.1. Lineage (NCBI taxonomy): Eukaryota > Metazoa > Chordata > Mammalia > Rodentia > Sciuridae > Urocitellus > Urocitellus parryii. The sequence continues at coordinate 177,442,109 of NC_135537.1, read as the reverse complement.
AAGCCCTCCGTCCTCAGAGCTCTTCGGTGCCAGCCTGGGCTCAAAGCCAGGAACACCCTTGAGATGGCATTGCAGGCAGGGGACTGGCATCATTTAAGTGACTTTTTTTCTTGTCCCCCTTTCTGGGGGGGGACTTTATTTCTGTGCCTTGTGTTGACAGTAAAGAATCCAGCGAACCTGCCGTCATCGGCTCTTCTCCTCCGGCTGTTCCTTAGGTGTGGGATGGGAAGGGAGGGGACGTTCCATGGCCTCTCTGGCCCCTGCGCAGGCCCCAGCACTGCCCGCCTTCTCCTGGCTCCTCTGGCCAGCCCACCTCCTGCCCGCCATCCCGACCTGGCTGTGGAGCCCTGGTTTACAAGGTGGGTGGCAGGCGCCATCCTATGTGAGCCGCGTCACTTCCTGGAGCCACAGGGGACCAGGAGCTGCATCCTCCACACATAGAGGAATGGAGCAGAGGAAGAGAGGACAGAGACGGGGGCTTCCCTCTGGCCCCTGCAGGACCCCCTTCCTGTTTGTCCTCCGTGGAGCCAGCTGGGCTGATGGCGTGGGGAGGACAAGCCACAGGGAGCTCGCTGCCTGGCGGTCCCCATGGAGGGCAGCGGGCTGCGGGCATGGGGGGGCCTAGCCCTCCTTAGCCCCGGGCTTCCTGATCACGCTGTACTCTGGGACCTCCTCGGGGGGCCTCTGGGAGGGAGCCCCGCTGGCGCTGGAGTCGGGCCTGGGAGAGTCAAACACCACGGAGCTGTAGTGAGGCTCCTCCCGGGGAAAGGCCTGCAGAGAGAGCCCAGCTCAGGAGGCCGGGGGACACCGGAGGGCCCCGGGAGGTCCCCTGGGGAGGCCTCCCGCTGTCCTGGCCTCCTTTTCCCTACAGAGCTGATGGCAGGATCCTGCCCACCCACCCCTCCACCCCACCTGCTCATGCCAAGCACGAAGTCCCTGGACCCCAGAATCGGGGACCCTCAGTGCTGACCCTGTGCGTCCATTCATTCTACAAAAATGACACTGAGGCCAGGTGGTGGCTCAGAGGCAGAGTGCTCGCCTGGCATGTGTGAGGCCCTGGGTTCGAGTCTCAGCCCCGCCTATAAATAAGTAAACTAAATAAAGGTTCATCGACAACAAAAAATATAAAAAATAAAAATAAAAAGACCCTGCGGTCCTGAGAGGGTTGCACACTTGGTGGGCTCCCTGAGATGGCCCTGGCTCCCTTTGATGGGACATCCTGGCCACGGTGCAGGGGGGGGTCCCTTTCTGAGGACTCAGGAATCTCACATGCAGAACCCTGGCCCCTGGTGGAGCCTGGCAGGCTCCCCAGATCTACCCTGAGCTTGTTGTGCCAGGGCAAGGCCCTGACTTGTCCCCACACAGCTGGCAGGAGTGAGGCTCTGCTCCCAGCCAGCTGAGACCAAAAGTCACCACTTGGGACAAGAGAGGCTGCGGCTACTCTCAGACCCAGCATGTGGCCTCGGGGGCATGCGAATGTCAGGTGAGGAGGAGACAGGCCTGAGGCAGGTAACTAGGTACTGCCAGCTGCTCAGAGGCCCCAGCCACGCCCCCATGACAGCTGACAAAGGGCAGGGCGGGCACGACTGGGGGCAGGAGGGGACAGCAGAGCAGCCCGATTCCCCTGCAGGTGGCAGGTCCCAGGCTGGGCACAGAGCTGGGCCCCTTTCCCAGAGCAGACCAGCCACGGTGCCACCCACTGAGGCCTGGGCTGGGCTCCGAGGCCTCCCAGGCAGCCCCTGGCTGATGCTCAGATCTCCCCCCAGTCTGTGCCTGAAGTCCCCCACCAGCGGGTGGGTCACACCTTGGGGAGGCCACCCATTCCGTTTATCCCACTCCATTGGTGACAGTGCCTAAGGGTTGTTCAGGTCATGGACAAAGTGAATACAAAAGATGACCAGGACCAACCCAGGGAGAGGTCATGAGCTTTGTCACTGGCTGTGTGGTATGCAGTAGGAGCTTAATAAACACTGCACCTTATTGACTGTCGCAGCCATCGTCACTGGCCACCGTCACTGGCCATCATCATAGCCCTTCCACACCCCGCCCAGCCACACAGACACCAGCCTCCTCTAGGCAAATTCCGCACCTGCCCCTCCCCAGCCTCCTTCCCTCTGTGCCCACGCCCACCCCACGTGGGGCAGCCCAGGGTCCCCTGCCAGGGGCCAGGACCTGGCTTACCAACATGCTGTACTCCACCTCCGCCTGCCTTGGGGGCACTGGCTCTTCCTGCAGGGACCACGTCTGCAGCGTCAGATTCGTGTAGTAGGGCTCACTCTGCCCGGCAGCCTGCGGGGGCCAGGAGGAGGTGTCCAGGGGCCTCCCCACCATGGCTCTGCCCTCTTCCGCCCAAGTTCCAGGTGAGGGCCCCAAACTTCCCTGGGTCTGCTCCCTCCTGCACCCTCCCCTTGGGGCAGTGAGCGCCCCCTGGGGAACGTTCCTCCCCCTTCCACTCAGGGACAGGCCCAAACTGGGGATGACACCGATGACCAGATCTCAGGAGACACTCTTCCCTCTCTGGACCCATCCATCTGTGGCCCAGGGACCGTCCGGCTGCAGCCCCAACGTCCCCCATGCTGCCCCTGCCCGGCCACCTGGATGCACCTCCTGGGTGGCCTTCCTTACCTGCCTGAGGTTCTGGGACAGTTCTGAGCGCTCACCAGCTGAGACAGGGAGAGAGCAGGGGGGACCCATGTGAGCCAGGCTGGGGACCCTGGAGAAGCCCTGGGCTCCTCTCCCCTCACACCTGGAGTTGGCGGGAAGCAGCGTGGCTGGAGGAATAAGTGGGTGCCCAGGCACGCAGGGAGGAGGAGTGACCAGCACCAAGTGGGCAGCGGACACGGCCCGGCTGGAGGAGAGGCGCAGGGCAGTTCCCAACAGCCGCTCACCAGGCGGCAGGGGGTAGACAGGCAGGAGGGGCAGGGGGTGCACCAGGGACCTGCCCAGACAGCGCCAGACCCCGAGAGGTCGCTGGGGCGAGGCGCCAACCCCAGGCCTGGGCCCTCCCTGCGGCTGGGGAGGCCTGGCAGCCTGCGGGGGCAGCTGAGGCCTTTCCCACCCCGGCTCTGGCTCCTGCCACGTTGCTGTAGGTTCCTGCCTTTGAGTGCAGCCACATACACCCTGACTTCTCAATCCCAGCCTGGGGGCTGGCCAGCAGTAGGTGACACAGGGGTCTAGTCCACAGCCAGGCCACCAGAGCCACTGCCTGCAAGCTGCAGAGACATGGCAGGGAGCACCGGGTCACAGGGCAGCACCAGACCTTGGGAGACACAAGTCCACAAGACGCTAGCATGCGCCAAGTCCTCAGTGGAACTGAGAGCAGCAACTGAGCGCTGAGGACATGAACGCAGTCTGTTCTGAATACCGTGGGCGGGCTCCACGCCACACCTGGGACAGGAGCTCTGGGGAAGGAGGAAGAGAAGGGGGAGGGGAAGATTCAGCTCAATGCCAGGGAGGAAGGTGTGCAGGAGGCCGCTGTCCAGGGACTGCACTGGTCACAAGGATGTCCCCAGGGCCCGCACAGGCCTGGCACACTGCAGGTGCTCGGGATGGCTCCGTGTGAATGAGTGGGTGACAAGAGGAAGCTGGCAAGGAGCTGGGGTGGGTGACTTGGAGGTGTGCGGTGGGGGTGGCAGAGGGGCCAGCGGGACTCGGCCCAGGCAGCGCCAGGATCGGGGGATGGACACTTGCAAAGCCAGGGAGGGAGGAGAGCCAGGGGTTGAACAGAGCCTTTCCCCTGCGCCTGAGGATTCGGTCAACAAATACAAGACGCCCATTCCCCAGGAACAGTGCAGCCGCGGCTTCCAGAATGTTTAACAGCGGGAAGCGGCACAGTCTGTTAGGTGCAGAAAATCCTAGGGCTGAGGGGGATTCTTGCTACGAATCAGATTCTCTAAGAAACCGTCTCTGCATCTGCAGCCCAGAAAAAAGGCGGGGCCCGCCCTGAGTGTAGTGGCTGGACTTCTCTGGGCGGAGGGTGTTCTGCAGGGAATCCACCCACTTCTTTGTGCTTCTGTTCATTGTCCCTGTCCCACAGTCATCGTGTGACCCTCTTTTAAAAGAGGAGGAAGCTGCTTGAGGAGCCGGAGCCTTTCTAGGTGAAAGGGCACCAGGGAGCCTGCTGGGGCCCTGGGACTGAGCCACCGGATGGGAACCCCCACGTGGCAGCAGTGTCCTCCCGGGGTGCAGCCTGGGAGGGACCAGAAAACTACCCCAAAAAGCAGAGGGAGAGAGGAAGTGATTCTCTCTCCATGCTCTGCCCAGGTGCTGAGGCTGACCTCTTCCCACGGCCGGGCCCCTGGGAGAGCCCGAGGTGGACTGAGGCAGTGTCCCCTTGACCCCACAGCAGCTGCCTGCTGCCCTGCAGCTAGGAACAAAGTCACCCTCTCTGCCCCCCACCTCACTGCGGTCCCCAGGGCTTGGGACGGCCTTCAGAATCCCCCCACAGAAGCCCCAACTCGGCACAGGAAGGACCGGGGGGCTACCCCCAGCAGAAGCTGGCTCCCCGCGGTGGCTGGGACCCCCGCCAGGAACAAGAAGGCCACCTGTGGGTTCTTCTGCTCCCTGACTGTTTCATCTGCTCCCTGGTGTTTATTGACACCTACGTCCTGAGTGCCAGGCTCAGGGTCCCCACACGTCCCCCCGTCAGTCTGAGCTCAGAGGAGGACGAGACCAGGATGGTGGGAGGGTCCTGGGGTCCCCGTCGTGACTGCAGATCGACACACGAATCCAGCAGTGTGTCCTGGGAGTCACGCCCCCTGGCCTGGGAGTGCGTCCTGGCTGGGGGGACGCAGGCGGGGGCAGGGGGACGTCAGTCCACTTCTAGCCCAGGTGCAGGGGGTGCCCAGGAGGGGCCCAGGGCCTCTTAGGAGGCGGAGGAAAGGGCCGGGCAGAGGGCATCCAAGGGCAGTCTTTGGAGTCCAGGAGGATGGAGCCTGTGGGGGCGGGCGAGGCCCTCGGTGAGCCTTGAGCCATCCCAGGAGGAGGGACGAGGCTGGTTACAAGAGGGACCTTGGAGGTGAGGAGTGGGGGGCGGGGGGCAGGGCTGAATGTGGAGGCCCTGACTGTCCCGGGGCTGGATTGGGGACGAGTCACACAAAGGGTTTAAACAAGGAAGCAGGGTCCAGGGGACACCCCAGGCCCCAGCACAGGAAGGACCCCCTCCCACAGCCTGCAGCCCCACTCCCAGGGCACGTCCTCTGGGCCTGGCCCCGAGTGCAGCCGACCTCCATTCTGAGGAGCCAGGGCAGTGCTGCAGGTGAGGCTGTCAGGGCCTCCCCCTGGGGCCACCGAGGGGCAGGGGTCACTCACCTTTGACCCGTTTCTGCAGCCTCCTCCAGACCAGCAGCGAGGAGCCCACCAGGAGGAGCAGCAGGAGGGACAGCAGGAGGAGCAGCACAGGGAGCCTGCGGAGGGCGGGTGAGGGCCTCGTGGGGGGACTGTGCGCGGGGCAGGTGCTCTGTCACTGTGCAGGGAATGACCTCAGGGCACTCCACCACGGAGCCACATTCCCTGGTGGTTACTTAGACACAGGGTCTCCCTGAGCTGCTCAGTGCCTCACAGTTGCTGAGGCTGGCTTTGAACTTGTGTCCTCCTGCCTCAGCCTCCTGAGTCTCTGGGATTACAGGCAGGGGCCACTGCGCCCACCCAAGTCAATTTTTTAAAAGAAGGTAGAGAAGCCAGGCAAGTCGGGAGGCTGAGGCAGGAGGATCCCTAGTTCAAACCAGCCTTAGAAAGGTGAGGTGCTGAGCTACTCAGGGAGACCCTATCTGTATATGAAATACAAAATAGGGCTGGGGAGGTGCCCAGTGGTCGAGCGCCCCTGAGTTCTGAGTTCAATCCCTGGGACCAAAAAAAAAAGGAGACCACCGTGGGACCCAGAGGGGCACACCTATCATTCCAGCAAGTCAGGAGGCTGCATCAGGAGGCTCCCACGTGTGAGGCCAGCCTCAGCAACTTAGAAAGGCCGTGTCTTTCTAAGGCTGGGGATGTATCACAGAAGTAAAGTGCCTCTGGGTTCAACTCCCTCTACCAAAAGTAAATATGTAAAAAGCAAAGGTAGCATAATGTCCCTATCTACACCCCCCATGTCCCCCAGTCCTGGCACTTGTGCACATGGTGTGCCTAAGAACTCTCCAAAGACCCAGAGACTCTCTGTTCACAGTCAAGCCTGCAAGAATGTGCAGGGCTGGGGAGACAGGGGACAGGGCACAGTGGGGGACACTTCCAGCCACACACCAGGTCTGGTGCCACCCCCAACATCAAATGGAGCAAAGCTGGGAGCCGGGATTGTAGCTCAGTGTAGAGCCCTGGCCTGGCACACAGGAGGCCCTGGGTTCCATCCTCAGCACCACACTGATAATAAATAAATAAGTAAATGAAAAAATAAAATAAAGTTATTGTGAAAAAAAAGAAACAAAGGTGTGTGTGTGTGTGTGTGTGTGTGTGTGTGTGTGTGTGTGTGTGTCTTCCTTTTTCACAAAAAGCAGGCAAAGTATGAACACCATTCTGGTTTTATGTAACAGTGCCTCTTAGCAACCTTCCCAGTCAGTGCGTAAAGAAATCCCAATCCTTCACTCTTTTGTACAGCTGCATAATATTCCATTGCATTGTACACCACACGTCCTTTAGCCGTCCCCTCTTTACAGGGATTCCCCCATTTTCTTGTGTGACCACTAACATGGCTGTAATAAGTCACCCAGTAGCTCCTTCATCCCACACCTGGATACAGAGCAGCAGATTTACCTCCAGATTTACTCAGATACAAGCTTCAAGCCCTTATGTGCTCGGGCCTTTCTTCCATACCTTGCACTCATAATCTTCATGTGCAAGTGTGTGCACAACGTGCATGTGGGCCCCGGGGATGGAACCCAGAGCCTCCCTGCATGCTAGGCAAACACTCTGCCTAGCATCTTTCTTAAAGATGCCCCCATCCCCAAGACACACACACACACACACACACACACACACACACACACACACACTGCACAAGCTTCAGACCCTGGTGACACAGCTGAGCTCCTTGGGCCTCTGCAGGATACACTTCTGGAAGCAGCATGTAGAGGCCTGAGTTTTGGGGTCAGGAGTCTGGCTGGCCTCTGCCTCTGCCTCTGCCTCTGCCCCAGCCTCTGGGTCTGGGGAGGGAGGTTGTCACCCTGGGAATTTCCCAGGCGACAGGAGCAGCTCTGCTATCTGTGGCCCACACCTGACTCTGCTAAGAGGTGAGGTGACAGGAGGGGGCTGCCCACCCAAAGACCATGCTGTGGCAGAGGCTGCAGGGACCCTGGCCTCCAGGGAGGGAGGGGCTGGAGCCCGAGTGTCCTGAAACCCCAGAGAAGACCAGGACCTGGGAGACGGGAGGAGCTCTGGGGACAGACACAGGGAGGTCCCTGATCCCACCCTAAGAGGCCTGGGACTCTGTTGGGGACCCTCCAGACCACACCGTGTCCCCTCATTTGGGGGGTCCTGATCTGTATCCTTCATGATGAAGCCGTGATCTTAGGTATTTTGTGCAGACTCTGAGTCTGTGGATCACTGACCCCAGGGGACACGGGAGCCCCACGTTTGCAGCCAGTTGTCACAAGTCCTGGGACCTGGGCTGCCCCAAAGTGAGCTGGTGTCACATGTGGGGTCCTGGGGTCAGAGCCCTTAACCTGTGGGACTGCATGGACTGCAGTGGTCAGCACCAGGAGCCCACTGCCCCCCCAGGTGAGGTCAGGTGGGGAGCCCATGACCCCAGAGATGGCCTGTGCCTGCTTGCATTGTTCTGAGGAGTCACAGAGGTACTCAGGTTCTCTGTGAGGTTGGCGGCCCCCAGATAGAGACCCACTCAAATTAGAGGGGGAGCCCCAGACTCTGGGGTCACGCAGGCCCAGCCCAGCCCCACACCTGTGCCCATGTGACCATGTGACTCCTTGCAGTCTGTGAGGTGAGCATGGGAGCACGTTGGGGTCATGTGAGGAGCCAAGGAGGACAGCGTGTGGGGCTCTGGGCACCCGGCAGGACAGCCCCAGCCCTCATGGGTGGACACTTGCCTCCCCTCTGCCAGCCCCGCCTTGGTCTGAGCCTCTCTTGAAGCCTGGGACAGGTCCAGTGTGGTGGCCTCAGTGACCCAAGCCAGGTTACACAGACGGCAGCTTCCAACCTGGGCCTGGGCCAAGGGTCAGCAGGCCTGGGCCAGCAGGGGTGTGACTCCCTCCCCCAAGTGACCACACAGCCCCCGTGGGGAAGACCCCAGTCAGGGACAGGACACTTACCCTGGGCCCTGGCCATGGTTGAGGTCCTGGCTGCTGGGACCAGGGGTGGCACTCTCTGTGGCCAGGCTGGTGGACAGTGCAGCTTGGGCTCTGCTTGTGGTTGTCAAGGTCTTCGCTGTCGTGACACTTGTAGGTGTCCCTGAAGTTGCTGGTGTCAAATCTACAATGACACCCAGAGGTCTGTCCTGCAACCCACCCACCACTGGGGGATGCCTTGGGCCTGATTTCATGCCAAATGCTCACTCAGGAAGGGGCAGGCGGTGGCGAGGGCCAAAGACTCCCCAGGACCCTGGGGACATTTCTGTACAGGACACAGGTACCACCCCCAGCAGGGCTGATTCCCTCCTCCTGTGAGGGCCATGGCCTCCTGAGACCACAGGGGTCACCTCCCCACTCCCGGTCTTGTCCCCCTCCCATCACAGCCACATGCTGCAGGGATATCCGACTGCAAAGACCACTTGTCACTGTGCTGCCTCTGCCCACTGCACCATCCAGGCCTTCTGCCCCTCTGCTCCACCCTGGGTGTCCACACAGAGCTCTGCCTGTCCCTGTCCCCAGGGCCCAGGGCAGGCTCTGGCTCTCTCCCCGCACGCTCTGCTCCCGCCTCCTTCCCTGATTGGCAGCTCCTCAGGGCTGGGCGGGCTGTGGGCTGCTCCCCCCTTGGACTCCCTCCCAGGCTCCAGCTGCTGCTTTCTGATTCTTACCCAGGTGTCCAGGTCCAGGCAGCCCAGGCGCTGGTGGGAGGGGCTCACCTGGCTGCACAGCCACCTCAACCTTGAAGGACCGGTCAAGGATGCTGAGCCATGACGAGTCCACCCGGCACTCATAGGAGCCTGCGTCCTCCAGGGTGAGGCGCTCCATGGTCACTGTGAAGCTGAGGTTTGCAGGGTGGTCGCTGAGGGACACTCGGCCGCTCCGCACCTTTCCCCCTGAGCCTCTGGTCTTCACAATATCTTTACAATAGAAAACTGATTTTTTGCACCACAGTTTGTCATTGTCCTTGAATTCTTCGCCATAGTGACACTGCACGATCAGGGATCCTCCCACAGTGCCTGTCACCTTGCTGGGGCCGCTCAGAGGAACACAATCTGAAAAACACAAGTGTGGAGGCCAGGCCCTCACAGATGGGCCAGGGCCAGGGGGGCCTGGGTCAGGTCCTCAGGAGACCCTCCCTCACCTCACATCAGACCCCCTCCCCACCACTCACCCCTGGCCACCAGCCCTTCTGCTCCTCCACCCAGGATGCTGACACAGCAGCCCCTCCCTTCACCCCAGTCCCCCCTCACCACCTGACCTCCTGCTTCCAGAACCCAGGGCCATAAACACCCTGAGCCCACTTCCTGGGACAGCCCCCGGCCCTGTGAGTCTGAGACGCAGAGACACAGCCAGAGTGGACCTGGTCCAGCAGGACGTGAGCCAGGGCAGAAGCGGGGTCCCTTGACCATGTGGATGAGAGCCCTGGACTCCTGAGAGCACAGGATGCACACAGCGAGGGGCACAGAGCTCCAGGACCCTCTCCCCCTCACTCACCTCGGATGGCCCAGCTCTGGGGACCTCGTTTCCAAGGAAACTCTTTTGTGTCCCCAAGATTTCCAGGAGCATTTTCCCCAATGGCTCAGACGCAAAGCTGGGGTGAGGTGAGCACCAGGAAGCTAACCCACCTCCAGGCAGAGGACCAGGCCACCCTGCACCAGGCCACAGCCCAGGGGCATCTGCGTGTGCACCTCCCTCTCGCCCTGGGGACCTGGGGTCAGGCCCAGATGGGCGGGGAGATGGCGGGACTGGGGTGGCTTGCTCTCTCCCTGGGATTGGAAGCTTTCTTCATTTGCCTTCAGGACCTTAGGCCTGACCTGGGACTGTGGGACCCCTGAGTGCACAGCCCCCATCTGGGACAGTGGGACCCCTGAGTCACAGCCCTGACCTGGGACTGTGGGACCCCTGAGTCACAGCCCTGACCTGGGACTGTGGGACCCCTGAGTCACAGCCCTGACCTTGACTGTGGGACCCCCGAGTCACAGCCCTGACCTGGGACTGTGGGACCCCTGAGTCACAGCCCCGACCTGGGACTGTGGGACCCCTGAGTCACAGCCCCGACCTGGGACTGTGGGACCCCTGAGTCACAGCCCCGACCTGGGACTGTGGGACCCCTGAGTCACAGCCCCGACCTGGGACTGTGGGACCCCTGAGTCACAGCCCTGACCTTGACTGTGGGACCCCTGAGTGCACAGCCCTGACCTTGACTGTGGGACCCCTGAGTCACAGCCCTGACCTGGGACTGTGGGACCCCTGAGTCACAGCCCTGACCTGGGACTGTGGGACCCCTGAGTCACAGCCCTGACCTGGGACTGTGGGACCCCTGAGTCACAGCCCCGACCTGGGACTGTGGGACCCCTGAGTCACAGCCCCGACCTGGGACTGTGGGACCCCTGAGTCACAGCCCCGACCTGGGACTGTGGGACCCCCGAGTCACAGCCCCGACCTGGGACTGTGGGACCCCTGAGTCACAGCCCTGACCTGGGACTGTGGGACCCCTGAGTCACAGCCCCGACCTGGGACTGTGGGACCCCTGAGTCACAGCCCCGACCTGGGACTGTGGGACCCCTGAGTCACAGCCCCGACCTGGGACTGTGGGACCCCTGAGTCACAGCCCTGACCTTGACTGTGGGACCCCTGAGTGCACAGCCCTGACCTTGACTGTGGGACCCCTGAGTCACAGCCCTGACCTGGGACTGTGGGACCCCTGAGTCACAGCCCTGACCTGGGACTGTGGGACCCCTGAGTCACAGCCCCGACCTGGGACTGTGGGACCCCTGAGTCACAGCCCCGACCTGGGACTGTGGGACCCCTGAGTCACAGCCCCGACCTGGGACTGTGGGACCCCTGAGTCACAGCCCCGACCTGGGACTGTGGGACCCCCGAGTCACAGCCCCGACCTGGGACTGTGGGACCCCTGAGTCACAGCCCCGACCTGAGACTGTGGGTCCCCTGAGTCACAGCCCCGGGGGCCCCACCTCCTCCTCGTCCCTTCAGTGCCTGCTGCGCCTGGCACAGGGAGACCACTGTGGCTGCACCCTCAGAGCACAACTGCCCACAGCTGCCCAGTAGCCCCTGCATCCCTCTGCCAGGGCCAGTAGGACCCCCTCTCCCAGCCTTGGGGTGAGGTCCCCTGCAGAGAAAGCCTTGTGACCCTGTCACAGGTGGAACACTCTCTGAGAAGCTCAGTAGCAACTGCCGAGGTGAAGCCACAGGGGCCTCAGGTGAACCCGGGCTTGGGCCTCAGCTCTAGTTTGCGTCCTCTGTGTGCTCAGGGCCAGGGCCTGACCTCTCTGCCCCTCAGATGCCAGCCGCAAAGGGGTGGGTGACCATGCCAACCTGACATGGCATCTGGGGGTTCATGGAAGGTCATGTTAGGATGGGGCCAGGTCAGTGGAGAGGCTGCCCAGCATGCAGCAGGCCCAGGCTCCACCAACCCCAGGAAACAAAGGAGGGAGGAGGGAAAGAGCCGTCCTGGATGTCAAGTGTCTGCAGGTCATGTTAGTGACACTCAGGAAATGTGCTGCTGAATGCCCTCGACCAAGAAAACTGGAGCTCCATCAGATGTGACCCGACAAAACCAGGTAACCCCTGTCTAGTCCAAATGAGAAATGGAGAGAGGAAATAGTCAAAGGTAGAGAGTTAAGGGACCAGAGGAGACTTTGTAGAATTTATAGGCCATGTGCAATGGCGCACTCCTATAATCCCAGGGGCTTGGGAGGCTGAGGCAGGAGGATCTCAAGTTCAAAGCCAGCCTCAGCAAAAGCAAGGTGCTAAGCAATTCAGTGAGACCCTGTCTCTAAAAAAAATACAAAATAGAGCTGGGGATGTGTCTCAGTGTCAAAGTGCCGCTGAGTTCAATCCCTGGTGCCCTTCTCCAAAAAGAAACTCTCTATAAATAAATGTGTAACCTGGATGAATGTGATTTTCCAGAAAAACACAAATCACTAAAATTGGCACATATTAAGTAGTTAGTAATGAATGTCAACCCAGCCCTCTTTCATCAGGATGCTGGTCCTAACACTGTCCCCCACCTCTCCTGTGCCCAGCTCCTCTGTTGCCTCCACTCCTGTCCTCACCTCCCCTGCCCCTCACCTCCTGTCCCCACCTTCCCTGTCCCCTCCTCTCCTTGCTGTGGGTTGATGGATCCCCTCATCAGGGTCTTGGTCCTCGCCCTGACCTGTGGCCTCCCCCTCACCTGCCATACCCAGTCCTGCCTCTCAATTGCTCTAAATCATCCTTAAACCTCAAGTAAGAAAAAAAGGAGAAGAGGAGGAAAGGAGGAGGACACAGTGGAGGGGAAGGAGGAAGAGGAGGAGGAGGAGGAGGAGGAGGACACAGTGGAGGGGAAGGAGGAGGAGGATCAGGAGGACACAGTGGAGGAGGAGGAGGACACAGTGGAGGAGGAGGAGGACACAGTGGAGGAGGAGGAGGAGGAGGAGGAGGAGGAGGAGGAGGAGGAGGACTCGGCCAAAGCACAAGAGAAAGGAAAATCTCCCCAGGCTCTACAAGTCTGTAACCTGGAGGAAGTGAGTTATTTTCTAGGGAAATACAAATGACCAACCTAAGCCAGAAATAGAGGGGCTTCTCAAAACAGACGGACATTAATGAGAGTCACCAAGGAGTCCTCCCCTTCCCCCACCCCACCCACCCAGAGAATGACCAGAGCAGCACAGATGACAGTTCTCTCAGTTCTCTCAAACCTCAGGCCAGGATGCGGCTCAGCATAGAGTCATCCCCAGCAACTCTGAGGCTCGGGGCTCAGGCCCCATAACCAAAATCAAAACCCCTTCAAGGCACACACAGCTCCAATTCACTCAACTTTACAGAAAATACTCAACCAGGGAAATCCCTGCAAGGTTCTTCATGAACTCAGCATGGTATACTGAGACGGAATCTGGCCAACTCTGTCTCTGTGTATGGGTGGGCACGTGGGGACGGGTACTAGGAACTGAACCCAGGGACACTGGACCATCAGGCCACATCCCCAGCCCCTTGAAAATTGTATTTTGAGACAGGGACTCAGCAAGTTGCTGAGGCTGGCCTTGACTTCGATGGCCCTGCCTTACACTCCCGAGTTGTGGGGTTACAGGTGTGCATCACCCCACCTGGGCCAACATAATTGGGGCCAATTCTCTTTCTATAATTCACCAGCTTAGAAGTTCAAAGAAAGAAAATCAGCTCCTCAGATCAGGAAAAGCTCTCTCTTGCCTGTTGCTGCTGTGCTAAAATGCTCTGTGGGGGCTGGAGTGGGGCTCAGGGTAGAGCCCTTGCCTAGTGGCACAGGGCCCTGGATTAATCCCCAACAGAGGGAGAGGGAGAGAGGGAGGGAGGGGGAGACAGAGGGAGAGAAGCTTTGTGGACAGATATGGGTGGACGGCTTCCTCCTCCTCATAGGGACCACTGGCCATCGTCCCCTGAGGCTGGCCAGGCAGATGAGCACAGCCACAGGGGCTCATTGGGCCTGCACCAGGCCTGGGCTAAAGGGCCCACAGAGAAACAGGTACCAGGAGGAGCCCCCTGTCCTCGGCCCATGCAGATGCCATGAGAACTCAGGAAGACCCTGGGAATCAACAGAGACGCTGGCCACGGGCGGTTGTCCGGCGGCAGTGAATCCACAAAGCCACATTCCCCAGAGTCACTGTGTTTACACTGCAAATACTACTAGAGAAGGCACAGAACTGACAGGAGCAACCAAGAGTTCTAAGATATCCTGCATGTAAGATAAATGAAATAAAATAAACCTGTCCTGGGCCTCACCAAGACCACAGGGTGGACGCTGCTGGGGACGCCTGAGGAGGTCTGGTCCTGCCTGGGAAGACTCTGCCCTCCAGGAGTTCTGCCCCGAGAAGGTCTCCTCCCTGCCCTCCCACAGCCTCCCGCTCCCTGCCCACTGCCCTTCCCTCTCTCCTTTCCCCAGCTCCCCTCCTGGGGACCACTGACCCCTGGGCCCCTCCAGGACTCTTCCCACCCAGCCTCCAGCTGCCCTGGCTGAACCCACCTGTCCCTGAGATGGAGCCTTCTCCTCCTCGGTCCCCTCCTTCCTCTGTACCCCAAACTGGTGGACCTGGGGGGCCTCCCCAACACAGGCCCCAGGTGTGCTCTGGTGCCCTCTCCACCCCACCCCCGTCCACCCGCCCTGCTCCCCCTGTCCTGTTCCCCCAGACCTCTCTCAGGGCCCCCCTGGGCAGCACCCTTTGCCCTGGGCAGCATGCTGGCTCCTCCAAGGTCAGGTGGGCTCAGAGGGAGCCCCCTGCCTCTTCCCTCCCAGGGGTGTGGTGTTTGGCGAGTCCATCTTACATCATGGACACAGCGCACCCCATTCTGTGTCTGCACAGAGACGTGCAGCTGGGGCTCCTCTGTGAGGCCTCCTGCCCCCCTCCCTCCTGCCTCCCCTCCCTTCTGCAGACCCTCCCTGGACAGAGGGCCCTCACCTGGGAGCCAGAGAAGCAGCAGAGCCAAGGGTGGCCAGGCCATCACGCCTCTGGGGCTCATTTCTCCTGCACAGATGTCACCGCAGCCGGGCTCCAGGCCCTACTGGACCCAGGCTCCAGTCCCCTGGGGAGGGTCAGTCTCCAGGGCTCCCACTTCTGCTTTTCTCTGGGGCAGCTGCTTCCCGCTTGTCTTCTTTAGTCTGTTCCTGGGGCTGGGGACAAAATGGAGAAGCTGCAGGGGCCAAGCGGCCCCCGAGGTGGCCCTGGGCTTGTGCTGTCCTAGGAAAGCCAGGGAGGGGAAGGTGTGGTGTGTGGGACCCGCCTGGCCCCAAGGTGGCAGGACTGCCCTCACCCCAGGCCTGCAGGGCCAGGCTTCCTTCAGGCCCTGTCACTCCTCCTCTTCTCCTTGTGGTCAGGATGTCACCAGTGGGAGGGGCACACAGAGCCTGTGTCCTCAGCACTGGGCCTGCCCCGAGGGAGGCCAACCTGGAACTGCCCCTCCATGAGCCCAGTCTAGGCCTGACCCCAGGTTGGCACAGTGGCCCTAGAGTCCTGAATGGTTCCTGGTCCTGGAAATGTGTCCTCAATCTGACTGTGACCTCCACAGGCCGTGACCTCCCCCCTCCCGTGTAGCCCCTGTGGCCCTGAGCTGGGATCCAGCAAGGCTGCAGGGACCCCCCCCCCTCCACACGCCTGTGATAGTGTCCCCAGCTGGCACAGAGTGACCGTGTGAGCACAGGGTGCCCTCATCCTAACGTGTAGCATGTCACCCAGCAGCTGGAGCTTTTGAGTCAGGGCACCCACCCACCCCAGGGAGCCCACACTAGCTCTGAGGTCCCAAGATTGTCCCCTCCTGCTGCTCCCCAGGAGATTCACTGTCCTCCTTCCCCCTGGCCACAGGAGGACCCTCCCAAGAGGCTTGATGGTTCTACTGTTGGAAGGTGAGCACACAGCCTGGCAGAGCTGGGGACATTTTTCTAACAGCCAGGCAAGGTGACAGTCACCTAAAATCCCAGCTACCTGGGAGGCTGAGTTGGGAGGATCCCTTGAGCCCAGGGTTTCAAGGCCAGCCTGGGCCTCATAGTGAGGCCCTTTCTCAAAAAGAGAAAACAAATTCTATGCCAATGTCATGGGAGACTACGGCCTGAGGAGACCAAGACGCTCTGGGGTTCATCTTGTTGAGCTGATCAGGGGAATGTGAGAGAGGGCCACGTTTAGTGGATTTCCTGCCTGATCATGGGAACAGTCCCAGAAATAATGTATGTGTGTAAACAATCACACACACACACACACATACACACACACCCTGAGGACTGAACCCATCCTTATCTTTTTTTTTTTTTTTTTGAGACAGAGTCTCACTAAGTTGCTGAGGCTGGCCTTGAACTTGCAGCTCTCCTGTCGCAGCCCCCTACATTGCTGAGATTACAGGCATGAGCCACCACACCTGGCCCCAGACATCGTTTTTAGTTGTACCATGATCCCAAGGTCATTGCGCAGGCTCAAGTGTCCAGAATACACAAAGAAGCAGGAGGCTAGATGCTTGTGTGGCTTGTCCACTGGCCACCAAATGACCTTGAGCAGAGCCTGTGACTTCTGCTCAAGGGCAATAACAACAGGTCCTTTGTGGGAACAAGTCACGAGATGGCTATGAAAACACTCAAAAGTGTTGTTCCCGAGTTGGGACAGTCTCTCTCCAAGGGGACGCGTCTGCAGTAGGAAGCCTGGACCCAGCAGGGAGGCGCCCTGTAAACCTCCTTGGGGAAAGGAGAAAACCCCTGGGACACCTGCAGGAGGAACAGGTCTAGGACCTGATCCTGGCCATGCCTGGTGGCACTTGTCCTTCGTCCCTGACCCCAGACCCAAAGGAAAACACAGGTGGTGCAAGGTGACCTCATGACCTCAGAAACCCAGGAGGCCGCCCCTTCCTGCAGCTCCCTGCGCCCTTCACTGGACCTGATGCAGGGCAAGGAAGACAAACCCAAGAACCCCGGGCTGAGCCCCCTTTCCAGGGTCCCTCCACAGCCACAAGCCTCTGGTCCCACTTCCAGTCTCCTCCCAGTGTGGACACACACTCTAGAGATGGGGGAGGGGGTCCTCAGGAAGATCTGGGTGTGGACAAGCTGGGGAGGCGCTAGGCAGGGCTCTGCCCTCCAAGGCAGCACAGCCAGAGCCCCTCCCACCCCGCAGCCTTCTCCTCCCTCCACCACTTCCTCCCCCAGGAAGTCTGAGGGGGTCTCCGGGAGAGCCCTGACCGGTGGATGCCTCTGCAGTGCAGCCAGAGCCTGGCACCAGGCCCGGAGAAGCAGGAGGCCGCTCACTGTGGTGAGGCCCAGGGGGAAGAAGGCTTGACAGCCCAGGGAGCACCTGATGGAGGCCGAGAATAACTGACAGCCCCCAAGGGCCCCAAGACCTGTGCTTCTGCTGTGGCCAAGTGCACAGCTGGGCTCACACCTGTAGGATCCAGAGACAGAGCAGACCTGCAGGACACACTGCCCGGGAGGACAGCCAGAGGACAGAGCTCCTGGTTTCTCTTCCCCGGGGATGGCTGAGACCAGCTGCGGTGGCCTGACCCCACCCACCCTCCTGCCTCTCCCTGGGAACCAGGGCTGGGTGCAGCTAGGTGTCAGAGCACTGCCCAGCACAGCAGGGCCCTACTCAACCCTAGACCTAGATGGCAGACCAGACCAGAACACGAGGGAGAGACCATGCGGGAGTCAGGCCTGGCCTGGGGGACCTGTGACAGGTGCACTTCGGGCTTTCATATAGCCCCTGCTGCTCTGCCGCTGCGACTTATTTTTAAAATGGACTTGTTTCTTTCTGTTCCTCTTTCTCTCTCTGCTCCTCCCTAATCTCTCCCCCTACCCAATCTCAGGGGAAACAGGGTTGCCTTTCTTTCCCATCCTAGAGATTTCTCTCTTGAGTACAAACCCAACACAGGAACAAGTAATCCAGACTTTGGGGATGGCACCAGAAGATCTCAGAAACGACTGTCTCCCAAGTTAACCAGGGACTGACAACTCCAGACAGAGAACACGGGATGGAGCCTTTGAGCCACCTCTCTACAAGCCCCCTGTTCCTGCTGATGGGCAGAACCACCTCTTTGGGACAGGAGTCCCCTGTGTTTCTCTTTTGCTAGCAAAGCAATAAACCTTTTTCTCAAAACTGAGTCCTCTTTATGGGATTGGCATCAGGGACAAGGGCTGAGCTTTCAGCAACATTTTGGCACCCCAGATGGGACCCAGGAGCAGCCCCCACTCCAGCTTTCTTGGGCAGCCCTGGCTCTCTGAGGAACCCCACTTCCAGGCTGAGGATTAGTGGTCCTGGTGAACTTCTTGGGAGGCAGGAGAGGAAGGAGGCGAGTCGGCTTTGGGTAGAACCTAGGAGCTGTTCTCGAAAGTCAAGGGAGGGACTGGGGGACCGTCCCCACAGCTGCTGAAGCTCCTTTGGCTTCAGGGAACTCCCGCCCTCTCTCCCTGAACGGTACAGGGTGCTCCATCCTGGTCCACTTTGAGAAAAAGGAAACTGAACTTTAGAAACTCGAGACAACTTTGGCCACTTGGTAAGCCCCCCGCTGTGCACTCTGAGACCCTGGATTCCACACACCTGGTCCCTCTTTTCTGGGGACCTCTGTGGCACCACTGGTGTAGGAGTCTCAGTTACGCAGGACTCGAGAACCTAGGGATAGGGACTCCCTTCTCATCTGTTCCAGGTTCTCATTTGTTTGTTGGTCTTGGGCTTGGGGATTACCTCTGGTTGTCTGTTTGGTTAAGACATGGCCAGTACTGCACGGACACTGAGGGTAGGCTCTTGGGAGAGATCCTAGCTGGTCAATTTAAAGGTCCCCATTTGTCAGCCATGGTTTGGGGGCTCTCTCTCTCTCTCTCTCTCTCTCTCTCTCTCTCTCTCTCTCTCTCTCTCTTCTGTTACTGGCCCTCTAAGACCCAGGCCTTGCTGCATTGATCTAACTGGGATCCTCTTGAGCAGAGAGATCTGGGCTGCATGGGCCACGGATGGGGATAAGCCCGTCTAGGAGAAAGAGGGTTGGCTGGAACACAACCTGGCCTTTAAATGGCTTCTCTTGACATTGAAGTTGGGCTGTCAGGGTTAAAGCATATGAAAGAGATCCTGTGGGTAGGGGTTTATGCAGTTGCAGGATGAGGGGTCTGAGCCGTCAGGAACTGAGTCGAAGGTGCTAAAGGCGCTGCCTCGGGTGCACAGGGACAGCAGGACAGCAGAAGAAAGGGCTAAAAAGACTTCAATATTTTAAACCAAGCGCTGACCCCTGCAGCACTGTTCCTCAGCCTGGCCCCAGCAGCCGCAGGTCATCTCCATGTGGGTCAAGGACACCAGCCCTGAACTGGGTGGGGGGAAATCCCAGAAAAGCTCCCTGGGTGGGAGACAAATGGCCAGAGAACTGGCCTGTGCCCTGCCTTCCAGCCCCTTTTGCCCCTGGGGGGTGGAGGCTGCTGGCCACAAGGGAGGTGGCAGTAGGTTCCAGCACTGTCCTTTATGACCTGGGGACAGGAATAGTCTCCCCTTTTAAGACCTGACAGGACACCCCACTTGGCCAGGAGATATTCATCACTGGGACAAAGCAATGCTTGTTATGATAGCATCCCTTCCACCTAAATGCCCGGGGACGCTGGCAGAACAAATAACTGCACCTAGAAAAGGGACACAGAAACTAAGGCCCACCTGTGTTTCCTAGGCAGCCCTCACAAAGGGACCTCAAGGAAACCTGAAGGAACTGATGGGAATGGGCCCCCCCAACTGCGTATCAACAGGCCCAGGATAAGAAAAGGGTCCAAAGTGAGGAACTGACTTCAAGTTGATGGCACTGTGATAATGACAAGGGAAACAGGTCAGCCTCCAAAATACCCTGTGCTCTAACCCTGGAGAGAAAAAAGATGAAGGCATAGTCCAACCCTCTCCTGGGATGATATTTGTGATAATTTTGAGATAATTTTCTTGGATTTAAATTAAAATGCACAGATAACATCCCTAAGGACTGTTTGAGAATATGAATTTAAGAAAGGGTCTAAAACTAGAAAAGATAAAAGAAAGTTATACGTATGGAAATACATTTTAGTACGGAAAATTGGAAGGTAAAAGAAATGCTTCTGGATGGGAAAGTATTTTGCCTGGTAAAGTAATATTCTTGGGGGGCTGGGGCTGTGGCTTTGCAGTAGATCGCTTGCCTAGCACTTGTAAGGCGCTAGGTTCGATCCTCAGCACCACATAAAAATAAATAAATAAAATAAAGATGTTGTGTCCAACTACAACTGAAAAAAATATATATAAAAAAGTAATATACTTGGGCTAAAGTCCAAGATGCAACAGAATAAAACTAAGGGTATAAAGAAGTTGTGGATGTTTAACTAAGTCACAGAAGTTTTGTGGAAGGTAAATCTCAAAGTTTGTGATTAAATTGGCTATAATTAGCACAGTCAAAATTGTTCAAACTTTCATGTGCTGATATGAAGCAAAGTCTGAAACAAGGATCTGCTCTTATCTTTTGAGATAATTTTCTTGGATTTATTAGGTTTTATTACTTGGGGAAACTAAGTCTTAAAGGAATTAGTTTGTATCTGTTTTAAAGTCTTAAATTATTACTTTGTAACTGGTTATACAAACAACCAATATTTAGGTTATAACAGTATACTTGACACACCAAATATATGTGACTAGGTATATGTATGCATCTGAGAACTGTGTCTGTCTAAGTCTTGTCTAGCTGGGGTTGTAGCTCAGTGGCAGAGCACTTACCTACCACATGTGAGGGCATTGGGTTCAATCCTCAGCTCCACATAAAAGTAAATAAATAAAAAATAAATGAAGTAAAAAGTAAATAAAGGTATTGTGTCCATCTACAGCTAAAACAATTTGAAAGAAAGTATTTATAAAATGAAAGTTTATGTAGTTTACAGGCAAGACAACAATAAGCACTCTCTTTTATACATTGTATCTGACATAGAAGGGCTACTCTGTTATTTGAAGACCTGTCTTATAACTTTTGCTTGATTGAGTCAATTTCTGATCCTTAACACCGTTTCCTAAATATATGAGAGATTTAAAGTTATCCTGTGATTTTTGCTAACCCATGTAGACCTGTGATTACTGTTACCCGACACTATGGATTCTCAATTGTACTTTAAAAGTTAAACTTAGTTAAATATAAAGCTTAGGAGTACACTTTGCCAAATTGCTGTTCTCCAAATTAAAATTATCTGTAGCAAGTCTCAGATTTGCATAGAAATAACGAATTTGGTTGGTATTTATTCATGACATTTGATGTTTTACAGCTGGATAAACATCAGCTGGAGCCACCTGTGAGCTATTTGGGGGGTGTCTTCACTCGGAACCCAGCCATGAGACTTCGGGTTTTTTCTCGGGAACTCTCCTGGCTCTCCCGTGCACATCAGACTGACCAAAGCATGATCTCTGTCTCCACGCCTTAGCTTTGGAGTTGGGCTTAACCCACTGGGAACTGGACAGCCCACCTGCTAACTTATTTGGCACAGAACATTCCATGGAAAACCTTTGAGGTTCCCCATATAAATAAAGCAAGCGCAGGCTCCATCCTCTTAGTGTGGAAGCTCCATCCTTAAGATTGGAGAGCCCTCCCGCCCCCCCCCCCTTTTTTTTTTTGAGTTAAAAAGATTTTATTGTTTTGGGGTTTTTTGTGTGTGTGGTGCTGGGGATTGAACACAGGGCCTTGTGCATGTAAGGCAAGTACTCTACAACTGAGCTTTATCCCCAGCCCTGGATTTTTTTAATACCTTTATTTTATTTATTTATTTTTAAGTGGTGCTGAGGCTTGAACCCAGCGCCTTCTATGTGCTAGGCGAATGCTCTACCGCTGAGCCACAACCCCAGCTCCCCCCGCCCCCAATTTGTTTTTTAATGACACAATTTAGTACCCAATAGCATTTTAGAAATCTACTTAAGGTAGTTTTATAGTGCCTCAAAAAGAAAACAGAACAGAGGCTAGGGATATCCTCCTGATAAAGTTAGAGGTGAGCCTATTGGAGGCCTGGGTTTTATGTCCAGTGCTGCAAGAGGAAAAGGAAGGGAAAGCATAAAATACTTAATATTTCCTGTAGCAGCCCCCGCTTTTTAAAAATTGTTTTCTGTGTCCTGTGGTTTTTCTGCCGCCTTCTTCTTCTTCTTTTTTAGCCTTTATTTCTCAACCAGCCCACTCCGTGAAGAGGAACCCCAATTCCGTCACCTGCACCGGATGCGGGCGAGAGTAACCTGTGGTCAGTGTTATATACACAATTTTGTGCTGCTTTTCACATTGGAAATTGGAATTTAAATGCATTTTTTGGAAGATGATAAGGAGATCCTGATCTGCTTAAAGGTGACATTGTAAAACATGGAGGCATTCTGCCACTTTTTCCACAAATAGAAAGTTAAAAGCTCTCTTAGCCTTTCCTTGATCCGTGTTTCCGATGTAATGTTGTGTTGTGTTATTTGTGAAGAGCCCCCCTTGCCTGGGATAAGGCTCTGCCTTACTCCATGTCGGAATGGCTCCAAAATAAGCCACACTCCAGCTCATTTAAAGTTGTGTTCAAAAGATTGACTTTTGTTGTAAGGATTTCTGTGATCTCCAACAGGGATTATAATATATAACTAAGTGAAGGTTCAAGATTATAAAAGTCATTTTTCTTGGTTCATAGCTTTTATACAAACTGAATATATTTTTGCTCTGTTTATTTCATTTTGTGTTTTCCTTGTAAACTTTATAACTATTGCCTGTTAGTGTTTTGCAGAGGTTCTGTTTAAAAACAAAAAAACAAAACACCAACCTGGGTTAATTGGAGATAATAAGCCATCCCCTACAGGACAGATAGTATGTAATACTGACTTCCAGTACTAATACTCACCCCAGTGAAATGAAAGGTGTGTCTGTGAAATTATAGATATTGAAGTTGTAATCTGTTACTCCCTCTTTACGATTGGTGAAACTGGTTTTAAGTTGAGTGTTTAAAACCAAAAACTTGGAGACCGAAGTCAAGGAAGTAAAAGGACCAAGGGAAAGCAGCCCTGGACATTTGGCCCTGGCCCTCTAAGGTCAGCCAGGACCTAGACAACCATGGGACCCCCTCTGGGCCCTGAAGCTCTGCATGATCCCTGCCCTCCGTACGCTTCGTCCCATCACGGCCATCTGCCACTGTGCACCTCTGACTGCTCTGAGGCAGTCCCTGGGCACAGTCCACACCTGCTGGTCATGGTGGCCATGACATGTCCCCCTGCTGTCCTGGGGGTACTGTGGTCAGAATGGACAGAGAGGAAGAGGAAGCTACAAGCAGCCAGAGGCCCAGGACCCTCGACCCTCGCTGCAGAGCTCAGCAGGGGCTCCCAGGGCCGGCTCAGGAAGGGAGCAGCACCCAGGACCTGGCTCCCCTGGAGGGAGGGGGCTCTGGCTTCCCCATGTGACACTGCATAGTTAGGGACATGCTCAGTGGAAGTAGGGTGGGGTGGGGGCTCTTCCACGTCATCTCCAGCCTCCCCGTGCCCCCCCCAGGGCTTGCACAGCCACCTTCTCAGGGGACATTCCTGCCTCAGGGTCACCCCCCACACCCCTCACCTGGGTGCCCTGCACACCCTCCTTCTCCAGGAAAGACTGCAGGACTTTAGGAAAGCAA
The DNA here is from genome assembly GCF_045843805.1 of Urocitellus parryii. NCBI lineage: Eukaryota > Metazoa > Chordata > Mammalia > Rodentia > Sciuridae > Urocitellus > Urocitellus parryii. The sequence goes on along the minus strand of NC_135537.1, from coordinate 177,418,736 downwards.
GGACCACAAGGCCCTGCAGCCCCCGCTCACCCAGGAATTGGGCGGAGGGCCCCAGAGTCTCTGCATGGCCCAGGGTGGGGGGACAAGAATTGGGCCCAGGTACAGAAGGCTTCCCTGAAGCTCTTGCCAAACTGCCCAGAGGGAGAAGGGAGGGGTGTGTCAAAGGATCATGCCTTGCACTTATGACACGTTGTACCTCAATAAAATACAGGCCCAAGCCACTCAGGAGGAGGAGGGGGCAGGGGCAACATGGGGCTGCTGATCCAGACACACACGTCCCCAGAGACTCGGAGTCGGCAGGACCTGAGAGGAGCCTCTCCCTGCATTGCCCTCGTGTCCCCTCTGAGTCACAGGCACTTGCCAGGGACCCCTCCACAGGTGACCAGGGGCAGGAGGTGGGTGAGAGGCGCCTGACAGCAGGGAGGTCCCCTGCCTGTGACAATGGGCCTCCACAGCTGGGAAGGCCGGAGCCTGAGTGGCAGGTGTGTCCTCGCTCAGTTTTCTCATTGCAGACGGGGACACTGCCACTCGCTCTCCCACTTCCTAGGTTATTGGGACGCTTAAAAGGTGCACCTGTAATCCCGCCACTCGGGAGGCTGAGGCTGGAGGGACACAAGTTTAAGCTGGTCTCAGCAAGAACCTGTATCAAAGATTTTAAGAAACAGGGCGGATGCTGGGGTGTAGCTCAGAGGCGGAGCACTTGGGCTCTGTCCCCAGCGCAGGGACAACAGGAGATCAGCAACAGGAACCAGCCGCCGCGTAGCCCCTAGGGATGTTTCACTGCCGCTGGACGCCCGCCAGCACACACGCCTTCCCTGCTCCTCCAGTGCCTGGGAGAGCCCACACCTGTCCTGTGAAACACCTCCAGTCACCGTGCGGTGGCTCCCTAGGGAGTGACCACATAGGGCAGGGGACAGTGGCTGGGAGAAGGCAGTGGGGGCAGGAGGAGGGTGCTGCAGCTGCTGACCCAGGGGCACTTGGAGAAGAGGGTGCTGGGCAGTTGGGGCCATGATTACCCAGGGGGAGAGACTTGCAGGAAGTGGCTGCCTCCCGGGGCCTCCCAGGCCACCACTGCCCCTGCTCCTCCTCCTTCCTCATCCTGGATGACCCTGGACAAATGAAAAAGGTTCCTTTCAGCTCCCTCCTGCACACACCCGACCATCTCAACGCACAGCTCAGCTCCTGCCAGACGTTCCCAGGAGTCTGTAGTACGTGTGTGCTTTGCAGGTCACACCTCCTGGGCAGGGCTGGCCTGGAGGGGACTCCAGGGTGCCCACCTCATTCCTGTCTGGCCCCAGACCTCTTGGACTCCAACTCCTGCCTGCCTGCCTGCCTGGCTCTGGAACCCTGGCTCCATCCTGGGTCCAGCCCGGCCCATCCCTGGTGTCTGTCCCCTGTCTGATTGGCCCCCAGGGAACAGGACTAAGGACTCATGGTGGGAGGGAGGGGGGTGAGCAGGGAGTAGACAGAGTGGAGCTGGGCGGATCCATGACCACACACAGCCTGGGAGCAGGGAGGTGCAGGACAGTGTGTGGGGAGGTCCCTCGCTCCTGGTCCCAACCCCACGGTGGCCAGAACCAGAGGCTACACAGAAGCAGTGAGACCTGCTGTGGAAGCAGAGGTCTGCAGCCAACAGAGCAGCGCTGGCCCACCAGCCACGGCCACCCTGTCTCCACCTGCTGGTCACTGCCAGAACTGCCGGCTCTCCTGCTGGCAGCTGCCCCTCTTGACAGGTGGACAGGCTTCTGCAGAGTCCAAGCGCGTGGCATTGACTCTCCCAGACTCCCCAGCCATAGGCCGTGGACACCGAAGAGGCTCTGGGTCCACAGGAAGAGGACCTGAGGCAGGTTGGCCGTCGAGGGGGAGGTGGAGAGGGTGACAGCAGAGAGAGCAGGAAACGGGAGAGTGCCGGCCTCGACCAGGCCAGCCGAGGGAGCTGGGGCTGGGACAAAGTCCTCTCTGTCCTTGAGCTTCAGCTGACCACGTTCGATCACACAGATGCTGCGAGGGGCTCAAGCCAGGTGAACCTTGGAATCCTTTGGGGACCTTCTTAAAAATACTGTGCCTTCCCCAGAGCAGTGGGGAAGCCCCGCCCACCCGGAGACCCGAGCAGGAGGATCCCAGGGAGACGGAGGCAGGAGAAGCGCAAGTTCAAGTTCAACCTGAGCAACTTAGCAAGACCCTGGCTCAAAATAAAATTAGAAAGGCCAGGGAATGTGGCTCCGTGGTGGAGTGCCCTGGGTTCAATCCCCAGTTCCAGGGAAGCCTGCCCTTGCCCGAGCCAACCCCACCCCTGCTTTTTCCTGCCCACCTGCACCAGAGCTCTGACTCAGTAGATGCACAGAGCCCTGAGGAAGAGGGAGGAGGCCACAGGTAGAGAAGGGGGGTCCCGGCCGCGGACAGCATGGGGACATGTGGAAGTCAGCTGTGGGTTCTAATCCAAGGAGTGGTCTCTGACCCCAGATCACCAAAGCCCTCCTCAGGGAAGGAGAGAGTTCCCATGGGGAGGACTACACTGGACTGCAAAGGCCAGAGCCATAGGGGAACTGGCGACCCAGCCACAGCCCTGCTACTGGACATTTGGTTCTGAAAAGGAAAGAATGAATGAACCAGCGAATGAAGCTCAGAGTGACTCAGAGCATGAGCCCTCTAGGCCTAGGCCTCACTGCCTGAGCTTTGAATCCCAGCTCTGGCCCTGATAGGCTGTGTATCCTGAGCTAAGTTACTAACCTCTCTGAGCCTCACCTTCTCAACCCTATATGCCTTATCTCACATATTCAAAGCAGCTGAGCAGCCTCCTGTCCTTGCTCTGTCAGCACAGCCTCCTCCTTTGGCCTCCTAGAGAGTCCCCCATGCCCTAACAGACCTTGTCCAGGGATCCTACCCCACCCCAACCTACCCTCACACTTGAGCTGCCCCAAAGGGCCAGGCCACCTCCCTACAGGCTCAGAGCTCCAGACAGGATCTGAAGTGCACTACACTCCTTCTCTACCAGGTGGCGCTTGATGTCCACAGCCCATTTATTTGTTAAACAAATAGATATTCAATGACTGTCCCTGTTGTGCCAGGCCCTGGGCCCAAAGATGGGTACATGGAGATAAGGCACTCAGGGTTTAGTGCGAAGGACATAAACAAGAAACGAAGGATTCCCTTAAAAGGTGAGAATTGCTGCTGAAGTCAAGGCCCCAATCCCAGAGTTCTAGGTGGACAGGCACTGGCCACTCTCTTCCTGCAGATGCAGGAAAGTGGCAGACCGGTGGCCCAGGGGTGCTGGCCCTGCACCTCCTTCTCAGTCTGCTTAGTCTCTGTCCCCCTTGAATTCTGGGAGAAGGATGAATGGAGCCCTTGAAAACAGGATGGCTGGCCTGTCCCCAAATGGATCCTCAGTTAGGGGGGTGCTGGGGGACCTCAGCCTTAAGTCATTTGGCCCTTCCCCTTCCACAACCCCATCCCACCCTAGTCCCACCCAAAATGTGGCTATTTTTGTTTGAGGTGGTCCTCCACTGAGCTCCATCACAGCCCTTTTCATTTTTGATTTTGAGACAGGGTCTTACTGTTACCAAAAGCTCTGTCCTTGTCTCCAGATGCCAAGCTGATAAGGAGGGCACAGTTTTGAGAAAAAGGAAAGAGAAGTTTTATTGCTTTGGTAGCAAAAGATAAACACAAGGGGACTCCTGTCCCAGGGGCTGTGATTCTGCCCATCAGAGGGGACTGGGGGCCTTTAAAGAGGTGATCCCAGGGCTCCATTCCACGTGCTCTCTGTTGGAGTTGTAACCTTTTTAACTTGTTAATTTGGGAGACAGTCATTTCTGAGATCTGGTGCCTTCCCCACAGTCTGAACTACTTGGTTTCTGTGGTGGGTCTGTGCTCAGGATAACTCTGCCTAGGATGGGCAAGGAAGGTAACCGTGTTTCCCTGAGATTAGGAAGGAGCAGGGAGAGAAGAGAAAGAAATGTGTCCATCTAAAAAATAAGCTGCAGCAGCAGAGCAGCAAGGGCTATATTCAATGCATAAAGTGGACCACCACTACACTACTCAGCTGCCCAGACACTGAGTATCTGGGACTGCAAGTGTGTGCACGCCCTGTTCCCTGCACAGGTGACTGATTATTTGAAAGACCTCCCTGTCACCCAGTCACGCTGCCCCTCCTTCCCGACTCCTCCAGGCCGCCCTTAGGGGATTGAGGCCTGGGTGGAGACAGGGTTCAGCCCCTCCAGGCCTTGGAGCAGTGGCTGTGGATCGTGGCCAATTGTCACAAACATCTGAGGTTCTGGGTAAGTAGACAGATTTGGGGCCCAGCTTCGGACCCACTGATTCAAGAGTCTTTCTGGCTGGGGCCTGGGGATCTGCTGTTTTAACAAACTCCTGCAGAAAATTCCTACAATCTGACAAATTTAAGAAACTCTACTTATCAGGAGTTATTCCTGGCCCCTCACTAGTGCTCAGGGGGTTGGAGGGATGGGGTGGGGGTGGGATGGGATGAGATGAGATGGGGTGGGGTGTGTGGGTGGGTGGGTAGGATGGGGTGGGGTGGGACAGGACAGAGCTGTGGGTGGCCATGGGGAGCCTGCAGCCGGCACATGTTGGATGGAGTGAGTGGGCGGCAGTGGGCTAAAGAGCTCCCCCCCCCCCCCCCCCCCCGCGCCTCGCCCATGCTCCCCAGCCTCCCCCGCACGGTGTCTGACTACCTCGTGGGTTCATGGAGGCCTGGTGCATGCAGGGGAGTGTCCATTGTCTAGAGCAGCTGCGTCCCGCTCCGAGTCCCTCCATCTGTACAGAACAGCAGTTCCCAGGCTGCGCCTCACCCGAGTCACTCTGTTTTGTCAAGCAGCGGTTTGCCATGAGCTAGTCCATTTTGAGGACAAGCGCCAAGGTAGAAGGTCTCCATACCTGGTGTGTACAAGGGGGCAACCCCATCTGCCTGGCACCACCAAAAGCACAAACTGATAAATAATGGTGCTAATAAAACTGGCCACCCTTGAACTTACTGAATAAAACCCAAAGCAAATGATGCATGTCAGAAAAACCAGGCCTGAGAGCTTATCAGAGACCCCAGACCAAGAGAGAAGCCCAGACCTCACCTGGGAACACACAGGAGGAGCACTCAGACCCAGGAGCACCTTAGACTGGTCACAGCGGTGAGCACCAACCCCACCAGGCTTTCCGATGAGTGTGTCCCCAGGTCAACAGACAACAAACTCCTGCCTCTACCCCGGGGCTTCAGCTTGGCTAGACCTCCCTGCGTGGTGAGGCCCCCTTTGACACTGCCTGCCACCCAGAGCCTGCTGTGGCACAAGTCCCATGCTCTGCCAGCTCCCACCAAGCTCTCTGCTGGTTCGTGATCTTACCTGACCACTTGCAGTGACTCCTGCCTCAGGAGGTGCCCTCTGCCTTTGCCTAAGGCCAGCCCCCAGGGACCCTGTGGCCCCTCCAACCTTTCCTTAGTGTCGCCAGTGACTGGAGTGTTACAGACTTTATAATTAAGACTGGAAGGACCTGTGATTGCCCAGCTGATGACTCCAGGTGACCCGCAAACGCTGGGTGAATCACAACTGCTGAGGATGTTGTAGCTTGGGAATTTACTGTTATCCAGTAAATTCTGACATCGTGGAAAGGCACAAACTTGTCTGGACGGCTAACAGCCCAGATCAAGACACCCACCTGGAAGGTGGTCCTGGGGTCCACATAGAGGATTCAAAGCGGCATCCACTGTGCCTCGGGCTCCCAGGTCAGAAATACTTGGTCAAGATTGGGCGAGCAGGGCTGGGGACACAGCTCAGCTGGTAGAGGGCTTGCCTCGCATGCACAAGGCCCTGGGTTCAATCCCCAGCACCACACACACACACACACACACACACACACACACACAAAGATTGAGCGAGCAACGGGAAGACAACCAGGGCTGTGGTGAGCCTGACCCTTCCAAGAACGCACTGATGGGCCAGGGTCAGGAGCAGGGAGGCTGCCGCAATAAACCCTGCAGGGGACAGTGGTGGCCTGGTACTGCTCCTGGTCACTGCTGAGGTTGTGGCTGGCAGAACTTCATTAAATGACTGTGCAGCGGGATTTACTACTAGCTGGGGTGACTGGGAGGGAGGGAGGAGCTGGGGATCCCAATTCCAGGGACAGTGAATCCAGCAGGGAGAGGGACAGTGGAGGAACAGAGCTCATGTGCAGGGGGAGGAGCTCTGGATTGGAGGTTGGGGGAGGGGCTCAAAAAGACACTCAGGGCCCTTACCCAGGTAAACCCCGATCTTCCCAGGTAGGCAGTGAATAACCTGAGAGTCCTCCAACCTTGGGAAGGGCAAGAAGTCCTGCCTCGGCTGGGGATGTGGCTCAAGCCGTAGCGCGCTCGCCTGGCATGCGTGCGGCCCGGGTTCGATCCTCAGCACCACATACAAACGAAGATGTTGTGTCCGCCGAGAACGAGAAAATAAATATTGAAAATTCTCTCTCTCTCTCTCTCTCTCTCTCTCTCTCTCTCTCTCTCTCTCTCCTCTCTCACTCTCTCTTTAAAAAAAAAAAAAAAAAAGAAGTCCTGCCTCTGTCCCTGACTCTCCCAGTCCCTGCCGGCTCCCTCAGCCTCACCCAGGACCCCAGCCCTAGTGTCAGGGCTGAATGTGACCCCCACAAACTCACATAACAGAGTCCTTGCCCCCAGTACCTCAGAGGTGACCTATTTGGAGACAGGGTCTCTACAGAGATAAGCGAGTTATGCAGAGGTCTCTAGGGTGGGCCCTAACCCAATGCTACTGTGTCCCCATGGAAAAGAGAGCCGTGTACCCAGACGCACAGTGGGAAGGTGATGTGAAGACACCCAGGGACGGCCACCTGCAAGGCAAGGAGGGGCCTGGGGCAGCAGACCCTTCCTCACCCTCCCAGAGGGACCAGCCCTGCCCACACCTGGGTCCGGACGTCAGCCTCCAGCACTGAGATGGGCAGTTCCCGCTGTGAGCCCTCAGTCTGGGCCCTCTGTTAGGTGGCCATAGCAAACGAGGACACTGGGGTCCTCATGGGGCCCAGGGGATGCACCAGGCACCGCCCTCTTGGCTTTCCCATGATGACCACAGAGGGACACCCTCATCCCAGCCCAGGCTGTCCCCCAGCCCCACACTCCAATCTGAGACAAGGCCTCTCCCAGGTGACAGCAAAGCCCCCATGATGGAAGCCCTCGTCCCCAGCACAGGTCCCCTGACCCGCGGGCACACAGGGAGGTGGCTTCATCTCTGCAGACCCAAGGGCACATCTTACTGATGCAGGGAAGCAGCTGCAGAAGTCACACATCCCCTAAGGGGTTCCTCCCAGAGACACACAGCACTTGGCCCAAGTGACCTGAGGACAAGGAATTCCCAGATTTCAGGAGTATTGGGAGCCAGATGGACCGGGGGCCAGGAGAGGTCAGAGAGGGGACTGAGGTGGATCAGGGTGCTGGAGGAGCGGCCTCCGTAAGCCCTGATGAAGAGTCCAGGGTGGTGAGCTGGGAGCTGCGTGCTGTTCCCATGTCTGCATTGTCTTCTCTGTGGGACAAATGGTGACAGTGCACCAGTCTGTTCCAGGAACGCCGGCTTCACCAGTCTTCTCAGAAGTGCTGGGAGGGGGCACATCTGTGCAGTGGGCTTCCTCCCTTCCCGGGCCATTGTCCTCTGCCTCCTCACAGAGCCTCCCAAGGGAGAAGGAATCGGAAACACTGGGTAGGGTGAGCCCCAGGAGCCTCCTAGGAAGAGGGAGGAGGGGTGACAGGTGTGGCCAAAGATGGCCTTCGTGGAGGCAGCCAGGGGTGCAGGACACCACAGAGCCATGACACTGCTCCAGGCTCCTTCTCTTTCTTTCAATTAAAAAAAAAAATGATTTTTGGATTTATTTATTTATTTTGGTACTGGGGATTGAACTCAGGGGCACTCAGACCTATTTTGTATTTTTATTTAAAGATAGGGCCTCACTGAGTTGCTTAGTGCCTTGCCATTGCTGAGGCTGGCTTTGAACTCGAGATTCTCCTGTCTCAGCCTCCTGAGCCACTGGAATTACAGGCATTCGTCACCGTGTCTGGCTGATTTAAAAATTTTCATTCCCTTTGTGATACTGGAGATTGAAACAGGGTCTCATGCATGCTAGACAAGTGCTCTACCACTGAGATACATCCACAGTTCTTTTTTAATAAATTTGTTTTGAGACAGGTTTTTGCTAAGTTGCAGAGACTGGCCTCAATTCTTTTGCCTCAGTCTCCCAAGTACTGGTACTACAGGCATGTGCCACCACACCTGGCCTGTTTCCAAAGTTTTAAAAATACGTGATTCAGGGCTGAGGGTGGAGCTCAGTGTTAGAGTGTTTGCCTGACATAGCCTGGTTTTGATTCCCAACACCACACACACAAAATAATACTAATAATAATAAAATGAAATATGTTATTATCTAGGCATGGTGGGACAAGCCTGTAATCCCAGAGGCTCGGGAGGTTGAGGCAGGAGGATCTCGAGTTCAAAGCCAGCCTCAGCAACAGTGAGGCACTAAGCAACTCAGTGAGACCTGTCTCTAAATAAAATACAAAATAGGGCTGGGGGTGTGGCTCAGTGGTCGAGTGCTCTTGATTTCATTCCTGGGTACCCACCCCCTCCCAAAATATGTGAAGACAGTAAAGTCTTCTGTGTCTGTCTACCTGGCATGGTGACACCTGTCTTCTCTTTCAGAGTCCCTTTGTGCAAACACAGGTAAATGAACACACAGGAGAGGGGCAACTGGGAAAAGTGTCCCCTTCTTTCTATGGGACTGGATTCTCCAGCAACTCCTCTTTGCATGAAGGTGGAGGTCAGTGCACCCTGCCCCACCCTCTCTCCCTCCACTTGACTCTGCTGACCACCAACAAATGGACCTGACAGCAGGGACTGAGGGGGCTCTTCCCACATTGAGGGTGTGTGGGGTGGGCACAGGGTGGCCCTATTTTTGCCTCCCTGATGACAAGAGGCTGAGGTGTCTGCAGAGAGAGGAGCTGGCGAGTCACATGCTGTCCAAATGCTGTGGTCAAGGATAACTGTCCCCAGGCTGACCAAATTGACTTGGACCAGCAGAGAGGGCAAGGGCGAGCACACCATGGAATACTGGGCCGGGTGAGGCCCCAGGCTCAGATCCAGTGCCCTGTGCCTCTGGCTCAGATGTCCACTGTAAAACGCTAGGGGGCTGGATTCCAGGGGACATTTGCCACATCTAGAGACATTTTGGGTTCTCACAACCAGGGTGGTGATGCTGCTCCTGGCATCCAGTGGGTGGAACTGCCTAGTATCCTACAAGGCACAGCTCCCACCACAAAGAAGGACCCTCCGGAATGTGGTGGTGTTCAGGCTGAGGACCGCCGCCCTAGAGCCCGACCAATGGCAGCAACGACGGGCGCCCTGCGCAGCGCGGCTCCCTTACACCCCGCGTGGAGACGCCAAGGGCCCCAGGGGACCCTCTTCTTGGAGCGGGATTCTGCTTCCCTGACCCCTTTTTGTGCAGGGCTGAGAGGCACAGGGACGAAGGCGGTGGGCGCCGGGCCCAGTCCGGAGCTGGCGAGGCAGAAGGGGGCAGGGTAAAAAGCTTGGGGCAATCGCAGCCCCGGAAGCTCCGTGGCCAGGCCTGAGGGTGCCCAGGGCGGGAGCGCGGTCGCCCCGCAGCGGGCAGCGGCAGGGACAGCTGGCCCGGGATCCGGTTGCAGGGCGTCGGGCGGGGCTTCAAGTGGCAACGAGTGGCAGCCGGGCCTGGCTGGGGGCGGGGAGGCCTGGCAGAGTGACGTGGGAGCGCCAGATGCTCCGGGCCAGCTCCCTCCCCCGCCCAGGAGCCAGGGGTGGGGGAGCTTTATCCGGGTGGGGAGCCCAGGGCCTCTCCCGAGGGTCAGGGCAGGGTCCTCCCCGGACAGGACTCAGCACAAAGCCTTCCAGCCCCGCCCCCGGGCCTTCCTGTGGTCGAAGGGTGAAGGAGCGAGGCCGCCTCTGGGCGCCTTCCGAGCGGACCGTCCTGGAGGGCGCCTCCTCCGGGGCTTGGAGTGGGGGAGTCTGACGGCCACCGCCCGCTGCCATGGGACGGATCCCATTGGACCCGGGACCCAGCGCCTCTGTCCAAGGCACATACAAGGTGGTGGCCTTGTGACCGCCCGGCTCTGCTTCTGACCTTGAGTGGAGGCGGCTGGGCTCGCACATAGCGCAGCGCTGAGGCTTGGGCTTCCTTCCCAGCTCCTGGGGACCCCAAGACCTGGGTGTAGCCTGAGCTAGACAGAGCCCGGCCCTGGCCTGAGGATGCTGGACAGAAAGGTGCTGCCCGGAGCCCGTGATGCAGCCACCAGGACCACTTCCTTTTCAGCCCCCCAGGGTCTGACCTGGCAAAGGAGGGCGGGGACCAGGTGCGCTCACCTCTATGCCTGGAGTAGGGCTGGAGAAATGTTTGTTGGACTAGAGGCAGTTTGACCCCAGCTCCTCAGCCTGGCCTTTTGGACTTCCTCGGTGCCCAGGCCACCTTTCTAACCGAAGCCAGATTTAAAATTAGGTGGTCAGTGTAGTTAGATAAATCGGGTCTAATATGGAGTGAAATCTAAAATGGAGGCCATGAGAATGAATTCCCGGGAAAGTTGAGCAGCTCTTGAAATGTTAAAGTTGAGCAGCTCTTGAAACAGCCCCCAGCAGATTTGAAGATAGCCCATCCCAAAGAAGTGTTTTTTTTAATTTAATATTTGTGTTAATGAACAGCAAACTTGAAGATGCTGCCTCAGAAGTCCTTCCGGCCCAGATTACTTCTTTGGCCCACCTGTGTCCCACCCCTCGGGCCTTCCCACCTACATTCCATCACCGAAAACTATAAAATGGAGAGACAACCGCACTTCCACGGATTCCATCTCTTGGGTCCCCTTCTTCCTCCGGGAGAAGTCTTTTCTGCTGTCCTTTAATAAACTTCTATTTTCCACTCTACACTTGCCTCGGCGTGCTTCTCTGGTGTTGTACTTCAACATTGGGGAAGCAAGGACTCGTCACCGGTCAACAGCGGTAGCATAACTGTGGGTTAGCTCCTCTCCCTTGCCAGTCTGGGGCCTGCCCAGGATGTGTCCTCCTTACCATCCCCCGCCATCCCACTCACTCTGCCGCCCCAGAGCAGAAGCACAGGAGAAGAAAGGGGAGATGTGGCACCCCAGAAGGCAGCAAATGGTGACATCTTACCTAGAGACCAGCTCCTATGGAGAGGACACATGGACAGCTGGTGTCTGCATGCTATGCGGTGGCCCCTGGGGCAACCTGGGTTTAGAACAGTTAACTTGAGCCCAGGGTTTTGTACTCCTGTTTTCCAGATAAGGAGAGTGAGGGAGGGTCCAGGGGGCCCACAGGACTGGGAAGAGCCAGGGACTGAACCCAGGGCCATAGGATTCCAAAGTCATGTTCTCTTCACTGCAAAGCTGCCTCCAGCTACAAAGGCAGTTGGCTCTCAGGTCCCCTCCTCCTTCCCTGTCAATCATCCCCCACTCTGGAGGGACCCAGCGACTACCCATTAGCAGCAACCTTTTCTCAAGGAGGATGAGGTCAGAGCCGCACCCTGAGCCCAAGGAGGATGAGGTCAGAGCACTGCCGGGCTGGTGCAGATGCTAAATTATTCATGGGGCTGCTGCCGAGCAGGGGCTGCAGCTTCCTGGAGCCCAGTGTGGAGACAGCAGACAGGAAGCAATGTCTGGCCCAGGCACCTGTGCCTGACCTTGGCTGGTCCTCTGAGGGCTGGAGAAAATGCCAGCCTCCGTGAGAATGGTTGGAGGGCTGACAGACCCCTCTGGGCTGCTTGACCATGGGCAAGTCACCTAACCTCTGACCTTTACTTGGTGCCTTTGGCGAGCTGCGTGGGGCTGAACAAGTCCTAAGAGCTGCAAATGTAAGTAGAAAGCTGGGCATGGCCCATGGCAGGTCACCCTCACCTGGAGCCACCTTCCTGTGCAGAGTGTGTCACCCCATGGGCTGTCTTGGCTGCTTTGCCAGCAACACCAGGCAGCAGTAGGGCTACCATCAGAGGTGACCTCCTCCCACCCTTCCCTCCCCAGTCTCAATGTGGGCCACTGGTCTCTGATCTTGCCTGGTTGAGAACTCAATATCTTTGGAGACCTCATTTCCCCCTTAGAGTGAGTCCCCGAACAAGAGAAAGGTTGGTTGGGGTCAGTCAGCCTTTGATGGTGTGGATAGAGGTCAAGGAGTCTGTGGGGTGGGGAACACGCACGTGCACACGCCCCAGAACCCCTCAGGAACACACAGGACTCAGTGGCAGAAACCCCTCCCAATGGAGGATAGTCGTTTAATCCTGAGTGTCATGAAGTCCTCTGCTTCCAGCGACAGGATCCGGCAGTGGCAGCGTGAGACTCACCAGGGGGTGCCTAGGACAATGAACCTGCACCAGGTCTCATCTTGGTTTTCTCCCACTGGATGAGGCACCTTGGCCACTCGGAGAAGGCGCCTCCTGCCTCCTGAAACACATGCGTCTTCTGGACGCTGCCCAGGACTAGAGGAAGCAGTCCAGAAGCTGGACTGGCCCGCATCTTTCAGGAGCCCATCCCTCCTGAGCTTCCTCAAGCTGAGGAGTCCGGCTACAGACACACCTGTGTCCACTGCAGGCTGCAGCACCCTGGTCACCCGGCCCAGCCCGAGACTCCTGAGATTGTCACCAAGAACAGTAGTCAACAAGTGCCTTCCCTCACTGAAGGGACCTTGGGGACCGCTAACTCAGATCAAGGGCAGTCTGAGGTGCAAGGAGACCCCGTCCCGTCCTTGGAGGGAAACATTATTCTTGCAAGTGCAAGGGAAGTGGGGATCACACCTGGGGACACAGCCGTACACAGTGGGAACTGTCCACCCAGTTCAGCTCTGGAACAAATGCTCCAGTGATAAAGGCACAGGCTGCTGGGGACAGGGGGGTGGCACTGGGGAATCTGTGGGGCCGACCACAAGGTGCCTCTCAGAAAAGTCCTTGCCTTCCACCTCGCACAGAGGTGATGCTGGGCTAAGGACTGAGCTCCTGGGCACACTCAGGGGGGACCCCTTGGATGGGCCAGCTCTGTCGGGTACCAAGGGCAGACCAAGATGGCGCGGAGGTCTCAGCTGGCTCATCCCTTTCCTCGGGACCAGCAACCTGCAGGTTCTGAGAATGGCCCCTCTTGCCTGGGTGACTGTCAGAACCCTCTGTAGCATGTCCAAGAACAAGGACACTCGAGGTCCCTCCAGTGTTGAAAGCAATGCCGGCCACCCAAGCTGAGGTGGAGACTCAGCCCCCTGCCCATCACAATCTTCAGTCCAAGACCCCTTATCTAAGGGGTCTCCCCACGTCCCACCAGCTTGTCACAGGAGAGGCCTGGATCCCAACTTGCCTGATCCAGGACCTTCAATGGGGTCCCTGAGAATGCAGCCTGGACCCAGCCTGTTTCTCCTAAGGGGACTTCCAGGCCCTGGCCACCAATGCCCAGGTAGTCACAGCAGGCCCCCCGCACCTCAGAACCTGCGCGGCCCAGGTCATTCAGGAGCATCGACACCTTCCCCTATCCCAGGAGCCACCTTCCAAACAACTGAGAAGCCAAAGGCTGACGAGGGGAGACAAGGTCACAGAGCATTCTGGCATGTAAACAAGGCCAAGTCCCAAATGCCACTGTGGCCTGACAGCTCTCCAAATTCTCCGTGGGGTCTCCATGAGGTAGCACTGAATGATGAAGAGCTTTCCGGTTGGAACCGGTGTGGTAGTCCCTGTCCCGAATGGCAAGGACAGTTGGGATCAGAGGACAGGTAGGGCTGGCCCTGGCCTGGTGGTGGGACCCACTTCATGGAAGCTGGGGAAGGCTTAGTCAGGGTCATGGCGCAGAGGGCTCAAATCCAGGATCCACCGGCCATGAACAGAAGCACCACCTGTCCAGGCCAAGCACTGGCCTCAGCTCATGGCCTTCCACAGTCCAGGTGGTAGCAAAAGGCCCTGGGGAGGAGGACAGGGGACAGCTTCTGCCATGATTTGGCTCCAGAGGCTCACAGAGAAGACTCCCCTCGGTGCCGAGTGGGACAAGATGACGCCGGACACCAAGATGGCCAGCCAGGAAGGTCCAGTGTCAAGACAGAGGCAGCGGAGGCTGCCGTTCCCCGGCAGAAGAGGGCTGTCTGCAGAACCACACCCGGAGACACATAGGCCGTGACTTGGAAGGAGGGTGGGATCAAGAGGGGAGATGAGAGTCCACAACCAGCTCCTTCCAATTGCAGTCACTCGGGGACCAGGAGGCTGGCTGGGCAGAAGCAGGAAGACCCCTGAACCCCAGGCCTTCCCAGGGCCCCCACTCAGTCCACTGCTTCAGGTTGGTGGCCTCTGGTCCCTCCCAGCTCCAAGGACAAGGGCGAGAGAGGTACAGAGGAATGAGGACATCAGGTGGCCGTGCAGTCCAGGGAAGAGGGCGTCTACCGTCTCGTTTTATTTTGCGGGGACTGAGCCTAAAGTAACCAGAAAGAACAAGAGTCAAAGGGGAAGGACCCGCCGGCTCGGGCCCAACCACTCACTTTTATTTATTTATTTTCAAAGTGCTTCAGTCCCCAGGGGCCGGGGCCATGTGAACATGGAAGGAGAAGTTTGGGAGAAGTTTATTTATCTTTCAGCAACCTCCCTCCCTCCCTCTTTCAACAAAACATGTTCTTCCTACAACCAGGGTCAGAAAATAGCTTCTGACTAGCTGGAGAGACATTCCCAGGCCCGGGAGGGGCCGGCTCGCAGCCCCTGGAGAAGCCTAGAACCAGAGTCCCAGGGCCAGGACACTGTTGTCCCCCCCACGTGGCTGAGAGGACAGCCTACAGGCCAGCCACCAGGGCTCCCTGGCTGTCAGTGTCGAGAAAACCTGGCCAGTCTTGGCCTGGCCACCAGGAGGCCACTCTGCTCACCTACAAGAGGGGTTGGGACAGCTACCCACAAAGCCCTGCCTGACTCTGACAGGGCACCGCGCTGGGATTTCGACTCCGGAAAGAGAATACTAGTCCTGTCCCCCTCCCGGGTAGTCACGGGGATTACACTCCTGCAGGGGACAGGCTTGGGCTGACTATAAAGGACAGTAAACAGACATTCTCACACCCTTCCCACCTCGGTAAACCCATGAGGGAGTCAAGTCCTGGCCAATCCATCCACCCACTGCAGGGTGAACTGGACTCTCTTCCCACCAGGAGCCGAGACTGGCTAACCTCCCCCACACAGCCGCCTGCTGGTGGCCTGCCTTCCTTGTTCTGTCCCCAAGCACAACCAATGGACGGGGGGTCCCAGAGGAGAGCTGCAGGGTCAGACGAGCCCAGATGTGGGGCCACATCCACAGCTCAGTGGGGCAGGGGTTGGTTCTGGCGGCCCTCGGGGCGGACAGGGATCACTTCCCTGGTGAGGTGTCCCCCACTAACTTCAGGACACGCCTGCCGTGGTGCACAGAGTGAGCAGCTGTGGAGGAGAAGGGTCACCCACTGCCCATGGAGGAGGGGAGAGAGGGACACTGGAAGCTGAGAGCCCACCAGAAACCACGAGCCCAGCGCGTGCGTTAACAAAGCAGAGGCATGTTTATTAGGCACCCTTGATCCTCACAGAGGAGCAAGACCCAGGCCCGACGTGCCTGCCTGGAGACTTCTTGAGGCTGCAGGAATCTCCAGAGAATGTAGGCGCGGACCGGCCACCACCCCAAGAAGAACACTATTTGGCTGGAGCAGGACGGCCGGAGGTGGCCCTGGCACGAAACCAGGCTGGCTCCTGGACTCCACGAACACTGAGGAGTGGGTGGGGGCACCCAGGACACCCCCGGAACATTGGCAGACGGGGGCCTCACGGCTCTGGGCACCAGCTGCTTTGAGCCAGTGTGGGAGGAGGAGTCACACAGCATGGGGGTCCTGGGGGTCCCTCGCCCAGGCCAGGTCCTGAGGGCCCTCCCCAAATCTGCCCGCTTCCTCCTGGCCGTGGCTGCCGCCTCAGTCCCACACGTAGGGGTTTCTAAAGACCTGAGAGTTCTTGCCGTCCTTCGGTGGCGTGGCCGCCTGGTGGCTCTGGGCTGCCGCGTACAGGTCTTCAGCCCGCAGGGTCGAGTTGGCACTGCCCATCACCTGGCTGTTGGCAGTGGCCCGTGGGAGGATGACGTCATAAGCGCCTTCGGACTGGAAGGAAGAACAGGCGGTGTCACAGTCAGGGGGACGGGGCCAGGCTCCGCCAGGGCGGAGGTACAAACACTCTGCTTCCTGCAGGGCCCTGAGTGCCAGCTCCTCCTTCTCGTCCCCTCTGCCCCACTCCAGCCAGGTCCCAGTGGCACCTGGGGCTGACAACTGTGGAAAGACCTGGCTGACCTCGAGCCCCTAACTCTTCTGCCTCTAGGGATGCGACTGAGGGCTTCGCTCACCTGAGGCTGTCCAGGGCTAAGGGGGAAGCTCAGGTCCCTGGAGGATGACCTATGACCTGCCTCCGGGCTCCCCTCCTCCAAGAACCTTACCTGAGCCCCCCCAAATGTCACAATACCTGGACACCCTTCTCTTGGGCACTAAGTCATCTGGACGGACCAGTCTGATTTAGAGACAAAATCCCTGAAAGCCCTGGAGCTTGGCTGCCTTGTGGGGGCAGGGTCCTGAGGCAGGCGGCTCCTACCTGGAGGGCAGATGAACTCCTGCCCCCACCTGCCTTATCCCTAAGGAGAAGACCAGTCTTCAACGTCTGTAGCTCCAGGGCCCCAAACCAGCCTGCAGGAGTCAGAACCAGGTGTTCCCCCCACCTGTGTGCCATCTCCACCTCCGGAACATCTGGATAAATGGTCTCTAGACCTGGGTGTGCACTGAATCAGCAGGACTCTTTGTGAAGCCATCCACCCCCTCGGAGCTGAGCCCCAGCTGGAGGTGGGAAATGTTTAACTACTGGGGCGGGGAGAGGGAGCCCAGAACTGCCTGGGGGAGTTTTTCCCTTCCAGGTGGAAACCAAGCTACCCAGGTGATGTCAACAACCCCGGGGGACACCAAGAGGTGCTAATCCACATTTTCTGCAGGTTCCCGGGATGTTAACTCTGGTGGTCTGTGAACCATGTTTTGAGAACCAGGCAGAAAAATTATTCCTGTTAGGGCTAGGGTTGTGACTCAGCGGCAGAGCACTTGCCTAGCATGTGTGAGGCACTGGGCTTGATCTTCAGCACCATGTAAAGATAAATAAAGTAAAGGTATTGAGTCCATCTACAACTACTAAAAAAATTAAAAAAAAAAAAAAAATATATATATATATATATAAATATCCCTGCTAGTCCAGATCATCAATGAAACACACTGGGAAGGACAGAAGGGTGGCCATGATATGGCAGTCCCTAAGGGCCTGGGCCTACTCTCCCTGGCTTGGCCACAGGTTCAGGCTTGGGGAGAGGGACAGAGCTGGAGTCGGAAGTTCCAGACACATGGCCAGCCCCTGCCTCTGGCTTACGGCAGGAGGTGGGAGGTGGGGGGGGACAGAAGTGAACCCCGCTGACCTCCTGGCTTCCTGTTCTCAGAGTCCTGCCAAGGCAGGTCGCTGACCTCTCCCCGCAGCCACTGCCAGCCAGGAGGAGAACATATATGGAGTGGGAATCTAACCCACCGGCTTCCTGTCCCCTCCCGGCTTGGCTAATGGACCATCTGGCTCCCAGAGCCCAGGGGAGGTGGGAGGAGACGGGGAACTGGAGGCCCTCTCTGGACAGCTGCGGGTGAGAACTAGATACCCGGAGAGACCTGCTACACTCAGTCCCCTGTCACTTTGGGGAGTACCTGGCTGAGACCTTTGTCCCTCCCCGAGCTCTTTAGGGTAAAGCGGGGAGCTTTACCAAGTGGTTCTGCATTTTAATAGCAGCTAGGCCCAGGCTGTGTGTGATGCCCAGTGACACAGGGCAGGTCACTGCAGTGTGGCCAGAGGCAGTGACCACATCACCTCCAGGAGATCGGTAAGAACTAGGGCTCTGGGTTCCCTGGGGACATTCCCAGATGAGAAGCCTGCCTTGGCCCTCCTCCCACCACAGGGCCCTCTCTCCCCACCTGCCCAGCTGGGCTCTGCGCGGTTCCTGGGACCCCACTCACCGGGCCTTTGTGCATCAGAGCCATCTCGGTGGGCTGGTACACACTGGTCAGCAGCTGCCCGTTATAGCCACTGTAAGGTGACACTGGTCTCTTAGCTGTAAGGAAAGACAGGTGCAGATTGAGGATCCCTGATTCTCAGTGTTTCCCCCTCCCACAACCCAAGCAGCCCTCTCCAGAGTGTGGGGGAGCCACACAGTGGATGGGCCGGGCCCTTCCAAGCCCGCACCCCTTTGTACAGAAAGATGCATAGAAGACCACCATGCTGTTGAGCTCCCTGTGGTACAAGACCCCCCACCCCCATCCAGCAGCTCAGAAAAACGCCCAGTCAGCATCCTTCACATCCCTATCCGCCCCAGGGCCAGAGGCCAAGAGGGGCACATGGGCCTTAGGCTGCCTTCCAAGATGGCCAGCCTCCAGCTCCAGCCTCTACTGCTGCGGGCCAGCTGCCAGGAGCTAGCATAAATACTGCTGAGACCCCTCAGCCCACAAATCTTCACATCGTCACAGGGCAGGGCTGGCTACAGATGCCCCCACCCACCCACTGGGACCCGGCTGGGGAGACTGCTTGCTCATCCCATCCAGGGCCCCTTGGCAAGTCTCCAGAACTATCTGCAGCTCCAGGAATTCTCCTGGGTGCCTTGGGGTGTTGTTTTCCTGATCTGTCCACCCTGCAGGCACCTCGAGGTATTGGAGGAGACCCACTGACCAACCCAAGGGGCCCAAGTGCAGGGTAGCCTGGCCTGTCTCCTGCAGGGCCAGGGACAACCTATGAGGCTTCTAAGTGCCGGGCTCACGTTATTGATTTTTCCATTTAGGAAAAAAAAAAAAAAAAAAAAAAGGAAATATAAACTCACAGCCCAGAAGTGTTTGCCGCGAGAGGACAAAGGCTGAGAGCTCTGCGTAAGCGCCCAGGGACAGCGGGCTGCAAGTTCCTGAACCTGCCCACAGTCCCCCCTCTCCTGCTGACTCCACCAAGTGCCCCCTGCACACTCAGCCCACTCCTGTGTGCCAGGAGCCACCCCAGGGTAAGGCCAGCGGTCAGCCCCAGTGGGAGGCAGATCAAAGATCGAGTGCCCAGCAGGACAAGGGTCACTGCTTTCCCCAAAGCAAGGATTTTGAGTATCTCACAGTTTGAAAGAAACAGATTTCTGTGATTCTGGATCTTCCACAGCCTCTGACTCTGTCCTGCAGAGGCCCCAGAACTGGCACAGGGTGACCAGAGGCGGTTAAAACCTGAAGTTCCTGCCCTGGTATGCACACCTGTAATCCCAGAGGCTTGGGAGGCTGAGGCAGGAGGGTCATGAGTTCAAAGCCAGCCTCAGCAAAAGTGAGGTGCTAAGCAACTCCATGAGACCCTGTCTGAATAAAATACAAAATAGGGCTGGGGTAAGCACCCCTGGGTTAAATCCCCAGTACCAAAAAAAAAAAAAACCACAAAAAAAAAAAAAAAGAAAAAAAAAAGCAAACCACCAAACCTGAAGTCCCCAAGCATCTTAATCAGCACAATCAGCTTAGGTCAGGGTAGGGCTTCAAGCCTGCACCTCCAGTGTTCTCTCATGTGTGGAAGCCAGACAGGAAACAGGAAGAGAAAGAAGGGAAGTGGGTCTCACAGAAAGGGACCAGGGGGGAAAGGGGAATCCTGGGGAGTGATATTGGCCAAAGTATATTGTTATCCTGTATCCACGTAAGAATATGTAACACACAAATCCCACCCTCCTGTGCAACTATGATGCACCAATAAAAACAATGGGAAAATAAATATGCTGCTGAGGTCACTGCCTGGCACCATAGCGCTTTTTTTGAAGTGGGGAGGCTGGGATGGAACCAGGGTCCGCTGCGTGCTAGGCAAGCTTCTGCCACTGAGCCACATCCCGAACCCCAGGCCCCACGAGAGCTTTTATTTAAAAAAAGAAAAAAAGTTGAAAACGACTTTCTTTAAAAGTAAACTAAGATGGTGATGGATACATGCACAGCAGAAAACAACCTCTAAAAGGGTGTTAATAGTGAAATAATGCGATCCACAATCGCTCGTGTTTCTAGGAGCGTTTCCCGAGTGTCAGGCACAGTCGTTGTTGATTCAGTCCTCACAAGGGCCCTGGATCACTGTCACTACCCCGTTGTGCACAGGAGGACACCCAGGCACAGGGACGTGCCCGTCAACAGCGCTCAGTTCTGGGCAGGGAACAGGAAGGGGTCGGGAGGATGGGGGGATTTTGTTTCTCTGTAATGTTTGAAATTTTACAAGAATATATTCATGAACTACGTGAATTATTAAGAAAAGCCTTAAAAATGGAATTGGTGTATGTGTGTGCGCGTGCGTGCATGTGTGTGCATGTCTGTGGTGCTGGGGATCAAATCCAGGGCGCTGTGAGTGGGAACCAGGAAGCATCACGGTAAAGGACATGGGGTAAGGAAGGGGCCGGAGGGTGTCAGGGACCCACCTGAGATGGGCTCGTCCATGGAAAACGCCTTGTTCTCCACAAACATGCTCTGGCCCGCCTGTTCCTTCAAGATGGTCTCGTAGCCCACGCCCCGGGTGGGGTACATGTCCCCCTGGTAGCTCTGCTCCGGACTGGCCTTGGTCACCTGGGAGACCTCAGGGATGACATATAAGAGGATGAAGGCCCAGGCGTTGGCGGCGAGCGCGATGGCCAGCGTGGGGTCGTCCCAGGTGGGGCTGTGGTGCTGCTGGTTGCCGTAGGTATACATGACGATCCACACCACCCAGATGGCGATGGAGGTGGCCGTGGTGAGCAGCACAAAGACCCCGTGCTTCCGCCAGCGCTGAAAGCGGCCGCACAGGGCGGGCCAGGCGCCCACGAAGGCCCCCAGCAGAAGCAGCATCACATAGATGAGCGCCATGACAAAGTCCATGTTGGCGATGGCACAGGGGGAGGCGGAGGCCGCGGCCCAGCCGGCGCTGCCATTGCCCACAGGGCCGCCCTCGCCAGCCCCCCGCACCAGGGTGATGATCAGCCACTCGGTGTTGATGATGACCTCCACCAGGGTCAGGAGCAGAGCCACGGCGAAGATCACCCAGCCGCGGGGCCCGTGGTTCTTGCGGGCCAGGAAGTTGAGGGCAAAGACGTGGGCCAGCAGGCAGGAGAAGCAGATGGCAAACAGGACCCCGAAGAGGAACCTCCGGGAGGCACAGGTGGAGAAGTCGGGCTTCACCACGCAGGCGAACACCAGGAAGAAGAGGCCCAGCGTGCCCAGCAGGAAGAACACCTGGGTCCCCAGCAGGCTCCGCTTCTTGGTGTCCTGCACAAAGGGCAGGCTGGCCACGAGGATGATGGTGAGCACGAACGTGGTGACAATGCCCGCCCCAGCCACGGCCTCCAGGACAATGCCCCAAGCTCCAGAGCGGTCACACAGGTTGTAGTAGAGGGGGTTGAGGTCTGGGCTACAGCCAGGCGGGGCATGGTTCTGGGCCTGGGCCCCTGGGAACAGGAAGAGAGGCAGTCCCAGGCAAATCAGCAAGGCTTTGCGAGTGGCCATCCTGGCTCCCAGGCCAGGCACCAGCTGGGTCCCTGGAGAGAGAGGAAGAAGGGTGTGAGTCCTCCAAGGCCAGCCTCCAGCATGCACAGTGCTGACCATGGCAGACAGCACTTGTTGATGATACGACTATCCACCTGGGCTCCAGAATCTTCTTAACACAGAACTCACGAAGCCTATCAACTGACCAGAGATGAAGCCCATCTGTCATCCCTCTGCTTCACCATGGAAAAAAGAAGGAATGTCACTGAATTTTCACTTCCCGCCCTTTCAACCATAAGGTGGATTCAAATATTCCCTGAGCTCACAGAGCTAAGGCTAGGGGGTCAAAGGGCTTCTGAGCAACTCAAAACCAAGCGCAGGACCCATTCAGTTCTTCCTCTTTGCCCTGGGACTTCTAGGGTTCAGAAGGTCAAGAGACTATGCCCCTAAATCCTGTCCCTGTGAGGCCCAGAGCATGCTGGTCAGTCAGCCACACATTCCTTCATTCAATCATCCTTCATCCTGCAAGCACTGAACAGGCACCTGTAGCAGGCATAACCTGAAGTCCCTAAAAAACAGACAAGCTGAAAACTTGAGTTCCCCATCCCTCCCACTTCCTCCCTTCTTTGCCCTCGGTTTTCCATTTTTACTGCCAACTTTCCTCTTTAGAATCCAGAGTTCTCTATCTAGCTCAGAAGCTGAAGTCAAGGATAAAATAAACTAACTTCCCCCCCAAGGGCTTCAAGACTTAATGCAAAAATCCTCCTATGAGGCATTAACATTTTAAAAGAAGAACCAGGCAAGAGCAAGACAAAACCCCAAAGACTCTTTGGTGGAAGACTTTTAAGATACGAGCTAGATGGGGAGAAAGGTATCTTCTGTTCACACCAGCAAGATAACTCATCATACCATATACTCACTGTGGCTCTGCCCAATGCTATACATCTGCCTCACAGAGGAAAAGGAAACTCTGCCTCTCTACCAATTAGATTCTCCCTGTGTGAAGTGGAGGTAAAGGATATTATAACTGGTTGTAATTCCAGTGACTAGGGAGGCTGAGGCAGAAGGATTGCAACTTTGAGGACAGCCTCAGCAACTCAGATCCTATTTCAAAATGAAAAATAAAAAGGGCTCTGGATATGGCTCAGCGGGAGAGCATCCCTGGGTTCAATCCCCAGCACCTCCCTCCAGAAAAAAGGATATTGCAGGTTAAGAGAAATTAAAGACCTAACCTGAGAAGCTGGGTATGAAGCTCAATGGTAGAGCACTTTCCTATCAAATGTGAGGTCCTGGATTCCTTCCCAGCACTGCAAATAAATAAATAAAGCCCGAATTTGTGTTTTACAATTAAAAACTGTAAGTTGACTTGGAGACCTAACACACAAAATTTAATATTTATTTATTTTTTTTTAGTTCTCGGCAAACACGTCTTTGTTGGTATGTGGTGCTGAGGATCGAACCCGGGCCGCACGCATGTCAGGCGAGCACGCTACCGCTTGAGCCACATCCCCAGCCCGCACACAAAATTTAAATGCTCTCAAATTTAAGTTATAACATTCAAAATTACAAGAAATACAGGTCCTTCACATTTATGTCACCCTGCATGTTCAAATAACTAGTTGTAGCCAAGAACTGTGGTGCACGCCTATAATTCCAGTAGCTCAGGAGACTGAGGCAGGAGGATTGCAAATTCAAGGCCAGCTTCGGCAACTTGGTGAGACCCTGGTTCAAAATAAAAATACAAAAAGGGCTGGCATGTAGCTCGGTGGTGTGCAGGCTGCTCGGCCAGGCCCCGTGGGCTCTGCCGAGCCCCGCCTGCTGCTTTCCTGCTGGGCGCCTCCCTGCTGGGCTGTCAGTGCACACCATTTGCAACCCGGCTGGGCACAAAAACACAAAGCCAGTCAAACTGAAACAAAGTTTTATTTTGTGAGAGGCCCTGTGCGTCCCCTAACAAGCCGGTCCACACACGTATGTGTCTACCTGAGCCGGGGGCTCCACTTCCCCCGCAACACCCTCCTACCATCCTTCCCCAACCAATGGGAAC
This sequence comes from Urocitellus parryii, assembly GCF_045843805.1. Classification (NCBI taxonomy): domain Eukaryota; kingdom Metazoa; phylum Chordata; class Mammalia; order Rodentia; family Sciuridae; genus Urocitellus; species Urocitellus parryii. The sequence goes on along the minus strand of NC_135537.1, from coordinate 177,395,168 downwards.
TCTCCCGGAGTCCAGTAACTTCAGTTCCCAAACGGGCCTAGGTGAACAGCAGGAGTCCATTTACCATATGAATGTAATACTTTTGCAGTGGCTCCTAGCAGTGGTGGAGCACCCTTGGGTTCAATCCCCAGTACCAAAAACAAACTAGTTGTAGCCCTGACTCCTACTTTTCCAGACAGTAACCAAGCTTTCCTGGGCTGACAGCGACCACTAGTGGTTGGCAGGGGAACCACCATTTAACTCCCTATCTTCCCCACCACCTTCCTCACAGCGGTGGTGGGTGTGGCTTTGTCCCCTTAACCTCTTTTCTAGTTTTTCTTTCTCTATTTACTGGGGATTGAACCCAGAGGTGTTTTACCAGTAAGTTGTATCTCCAGCCATTTTTGGTTTTTATTTTTAGATTGGGCCTTGCTAAGTTGCTTAGGGCCTTGCTAAATTGCTGAGACTGGCTTTGAACTTGCGATTCTCCTGCCTTAGCCTCCCAAGCTATTGGGATTACAGGCCTTTCCGTGAGTGTGTGTATATGTGTGTATATGTGTGTGTGTGTGTGTGAGAGAGAGAGAGAGAGAGAGAGAGACACTAGGGACTGAACCCAGGGGCATCCTTTTTTATTCTTTATTCTGAGACTGTGTCTTGCTAAGTTACTGAGGCTGGCCTTGAACTTGCAATCCTCTGCCTCATCCTCAGTCTCTGAGATTACAGGTATGCACCACGACACCGTGGCTACTTAACAAGCAAAAGTCCCAAATCTCAATCAATAGAAATTCTCTCCATAATTGATAAATGAAAAGACACTTCAGGAGAAATAAAATTTGAAAAATTAAGTGAAAAATGACATAAAAACAGTGATCAATTTTTAAATTTTCACCGCCCTTGAAAATATTCAAGGTATTTTAAGTCATCTGGGTCCCCACCACAGGGTCAATTCTCCCAGCCTTTCTGGGACCACCATCCATTCTGATGTACATTTACTATTGTTTTTCTAAATAACCTCTATTGTAACAGCTTGTTTCTCTCCATTTTGATGCAAAAAGCTTGGTTCCCAGGCACTTCAGGTGGTGCTAGGGATTAAGCCCAGGGCTTAGCACAAATTGGGCAAGTTTTGAGCACTGACTCTCAAGCCCAGGATGCAAGCTTTTGTAGGGGGACTCCGTGTGTAGTCATAAATCAATAAAGCACCAACTCTATTCACAACTGCTGGGAAGAGAAAGGGGGTCCAAGGGAACTGATGGGTAAGGGGTAATATGGAGCAACTCCGGGAAACACTTGAGAGATAACAACATGGTGTGGGAAGTTAAATGTTCAGCTCCATCTTGGGCGACTTTTGGCCCGCAGAACCAGCTAGAAACTGGGATGAGGATGGAAATGTGAAACTGAACACTGAGAATGGCTGGGATATCTTGGGGCACCGGCATCTTCTAGAGCTTCTCATCCTACCTCCCTGGGGTAGGTCCCAGTTTAGAAGAGACAATTAGTCCAAATCAGCAAACACTGACTGCATATTTAGGGGGCCCTGTTGCTCTAAGAGCTGTGGAAAATACAAAGGGGATCGAACACAGTCCTTCAATGGACGGTACATAGAAAATCTAATAGGAGAAATAAGCTAGGTATACAAAAAAAAAAAAACAAAAAAAAAACAAAGGCTCCAGGAGGAATATGCCATGGGATTCTCCAGAGATTTTACCTGTAGGAGAGAGGTGTCGCAGAGCAGAGAGGAGAGGGCCTGAGGAGCCTGAGCAGAGGACAGAGACCTATCAAGATGCATTCTATCGGGCTGGGAGATGTGGCTCAGTGGTAGAGTGCTTGCCTGACACGTGTGAGGCCCTGGGTTGGAGCTCCAGTGCCTCAAAAAAAGGACAATATTATTGGGGGGCTGGGAGTATACGGAGGTACAGTCTTTGCCTTGGGTTCAATCCCCAGCACCAAAAAAAAAAAAAAAAAAAAAAAAAAGCATTTTATTTGGCATAAAACAAAAATGCACCAAGAATGTTACTACGACTAAATAAATAAGCAAAAGCAAAATGAACCTCATTCCAGACACTGCCACAGGCAGGGATGGAAGGAGACTAAGCCTTGAAGAATGTGAGGTAAGGGCTGAGCAAGCACAGGGGGCAAGGAGACAGGCAAGACAACAAGTCAAAGCCCTGAGATCAACCCAAGTTCAGACCAAGAGGGAGAAGGTCAAGTGCACCAAGCATGTTAGCTTTTCTTCTTTTCTTCTTGTGGTGCTGGGGATGGAACCCAGGGCCGCCTGCCTGCTAGGAGAGCGAGCGCTCTGCCAACTGAGCTACATCCAGCCTCTGTTCTCCAAGTATATAAAGTGCACTCGGAAAGGGAGGCTCATGAGAAAAGTCCTTGGGAAGGAGTATGAGCTTTATTCTAAGAGGAAATGGGAAATCACTGAAGGCTGCTTTTTGCATGATGGGGGCATCATCAGGGATGGGGTTATGAGCAGTGGCCCACACCAATAATCTGGAGACTGAGGCAGGAGGGTCGCAAGTTCAAGGCCAGTCTGAGGGCAACTCAGCAAGACTCTTATCTCAAAATAAAAAAATAAAAGGGCTGGGGGTATATCTCAGTGGTAGAGCAGCCCTGTGCTCAGTCCTCAGTATTGAGAGAGAGAGAGAGAGAAAGAAAGAGAGAGAGAGAGAGAGAGAGAGAGAGAGAGAGAGTAAAAAAAGCATAAGGAAATCAATTTCCTAGGGACAAATTCACTCCAGTTTTAAGATCAAAACCAAAGGTAAAACCATAATGGCCAGATCTCAGAGACACTTATCAAAACACAATCTAAGGACTAGTAGGGTGTAGGGGGAAATAATGCTAAACTAAAAAAAAAAAAAAGTACTATCCACTCACATCTGATAACAGCCACATCATTACAAAAAACCTTGCCAGGGCTGGGGAGTAGCTCCGCGGCAGAGTGCTTGCCTAGCATGTGTGTGGCCCTGGGTTCCATGCCCAGTGCCACGAAAGAAAAAAGAAATATGTCTATACCCTGCTGGCCCCTAGCACCCCTTGGGCACTTGGGCCAGGGTCAAGGAGGCTTTACAGATCCCTCCTCCCCATTTCCTCCTGACTTTGCTATTGGCCAAACAGCTTCCTAGAGCTTACCCTTCAAATCTCACTCTGCCACCAAACCCCCCAGGAATCTACTCACCCCACCCTCAACGGGTACCTTGATGCCATCCAGCTGCCCTGAAACTGACCAGCCTCAGATGAAGCAATCCATTCCCATCCTAAAATGTCTTAATCCTCTGCTTCCCCCCAAAATTGAAGGGCAGGTGGGGAGACAGAAATATACTGACTCAGGTGGAAAAAAAATTGGGCCAGCTGAGCCTGGCTCTGGTCCCCTGCTTAGGACAGAAACCCTTGGAAGCCAGCAGAAGAGTTCAAGAGAATAAAGCTCAAGAGGCGCACGGACAACCAAGAGTGCAGATTCAGCCATCTAGTTGACGTCCCCTGGGGATGGTGGCTAAGGGTGAGACCAGATGGACCCAGCTCTGCTCTTGGGCTCTTCCTCAGGATCCTGTACTCACACTGAACCTCCTGAGCCTTGAACATTAAAATCATGGACACCTCTCTCCCTTCCCAGGCTCTAAGTCTGGGGCTAGTGAACAAGACAGTGTTCCTTGAAACTTCTATGCTGGGGCTTGGACAGAGCAGGCATTGCAAAATCATCCCCTGAATGGACACAACGTCCATTTCTCGTCACCCAGTCCCGCCTCCTTCATTTTGGGGTCACATCTCCTGCATAAAGATTTTTAAGAGATACCAAGAGAGGAATGGGAGAGGGAGCAAGCTCCTCGTACCCTAGGAGCCTCCCACTCCCCACAGCTGAAGTCCAGCCTCAGATGTTTTTCTGGACAAAAGGGCCCTTTTGCTTCCCCTCTCCAGAACCAGTCACACAAATATTTTTAATCACCTCTGAAATCTGCCTTTCCCTGGCTCAGCCACCCAGCCCCCAGCTCTGGTCTGAGTCAGTCTAGTCCAGCTCCAGAACCACTGCCCTTCTCACTCCAGGGGGAGCAGAGAGGCCTCCAGGGTTGGAGGGCGGAGGCCCAGCCAGCCCTGACTGGTTTTACCCAGCAACAGGTGAGGCAGCCAGCCCCCCTCACCCCTCCACCATCCACACCCAAACTGGAGGACTCCTCAGGGTGAAGAATACCATCGTGGAAAGAAAGCCCCAAGAATCTGGGGAAGCAGTCCTGGTCTGTCTCCCAGGCTCAAGGGTGCAGAGTGATATCAACCTGAGGCCAGTGGTTGCCTCCAAGGGTGCCAAGAACATTGAGAGCCCCTCCCGGAGGGGGCTGCTCAGCCAGGGAGAGCACAGAGCACCCTTCTTCCTCCCTGAGGTGGCTGCCTCCACTCAGCAGACTGAAAAGATGGGTGGACTCTGCCAGTTTCCTCTCACCTCCCATTCATCTCCTCCTCCTTTCTCTCTCAGTCGCCGGCTGGGTCCTAGGGTGTTAGCCCTCAATCCAGAGGGCTCTGACACTTAGCCCATCCAATAAGGAGTCTGGGAGATGCCTGTGCCAGGAAGGAGCCACCTCAATCCGGTCCCCACCCCACCCTATACCAAGAATTGGCGTTTGGGTCAAACTGCCTGGGGCATTCAGAGACTCAGAAGTCTTCACCAAGGGTCTGCTCAGGAATGTCCCTCTGGAATGCGCCCCACCCCCCATCAGCACTCCCTGTCCCAGCCACACTTGAAGGCACATGGTTGGTGATGGTGGTGGTGTGGGAGGTGGGGATCCAGGCCACAAAACCCTGTTTGTACACATTCTGGAGCTTTAGGATCAAGAGCGGGAGCTTTAAGTGATGAGGTCTTCCCGGGTGTAAAACTACGGTGTGTGTGTGGGGGGGGGGGGGTAGTGAAAAGGACACAGGAAAAGCCAGGAGGGTGGGGGTGGGGTCTTCAAGCCACGCTGCCAGGAATCCAGCGGTGTGATAGTCTAAAATTCCAAACTTTCCCGCAGACAGATCCGGAGCCTTCCCCTTCCCACTCCAGCCCCCGCTACTAAGGTCTACACTCGCGCTTCCTCGGACGTCTTAACAGAAAGGGCAAGGAGGCCAGTCACTTTTCGTCAAAGTTCCCCTGTCCACAGAAACCTGCCCCTTCCCGTCCACAGCATCGGGCAGCGGAGAGGAATCTGTGCCTCCTGGAGGCAGGCGGGTCGAGGGACACTCCCGCCGCGGACTCCTTTCTCTTGCTGTCCACCCGGAGCCGCAGCTCCTGGCTTCCTCCGCCCCCAGTCCCCAGCTGGCTTGGGTTTGGAAACTTTCCGGGACCCAACGGAGTTGGCGCGGCGTCCCCCCCCCTCCCGGGTGTCCACCCCAGCGCCTCTGCCCTGGCCCACTCCCTGCCAGCTCTACCCGGCTCTTCCGGGCGGCGGAGGGGAGGGCGGAGCGGGAAGGCAGCAGCCTTACCTGGGACGCGCCGCCAGCCCGACTCCGGCGCGGCGTCTGGGGCCAACTCCAGCTCCAGGCAGAGCGCGGGCGGGGGTGGGAGGGACTCCGCGCAGGGCGCAGCGCCAGCCTTAACCCTGGCTGGGGTGGCGGGGCCCCGGCGGGGGCGCGGGGCGCAGGACCTGCCTTCCCGGGACCCAGGCAGAGCTGGGCGCGCTAGGTCGTTGGCTGTCGCGCCGGGTGCCCGGCTCCTTCCTCTCGGCGAGGGTGGGCCGGCCGGTATCACCGTGACATCACCTCCATTCACGGCGTTTATCCGGCGCCCGCGGCGCTCCAGGTAGGTGCAATCCGTTTACCCAGTAACAAAGCCCGCCCTGCCCTCCCCCCGCCGACTCACCTCCAGCCTCGGCCGAGACGCACTTTCCGGCCGGTGAGCGAGATCCGAGTTTCTGGCCAAGCTGGCGTGTGGGTTGTTGCTGTTTACTGCCACGCCCCCGCACGCGAGCACGCGCACATTCACGCGCACTCACTTTCTGGATTCGGCTCTTTCTCTGGAAAGCGGTTTGGGGTGCAGCCCAGCACATCCCGCGGGCGGGCTCTCCCTCGCGGCATCTCCCAGCTCGCGTACGCACCCACTGGCGCCGGGGCTGCCTTGGCGCGTCTCTCAGTGGCGGACACCCAGCCTTTGTCACCTTCGTCGTGGCTTTCCTTCGAGACACGCCAGACGCAGTTCGCTGCCCCGGGCTGGAGCGAGGCGCACACTGAGACACAAAGTCCGTCTTTGTCACGCCTTCTGCGCCCCCTCCCCTCCAGAGCTTGCACACGTGGACACTTCACACACCCAGCGTCCACCTCTTTAACGCGCGCTCCTTCCCTGATACCCCAGTCACCAAGATCACGTGGGAATGCCGCCACGCACGCCCCTAATCCCGTGGGCCGAGCCCCAACCACTGCAGACCGTGGGCAAACGTCGCACTGGGTTGACTATCCAGCGCTCGGGTTTCCCGAGACCGCTCCAGACCCGGCTCAACTCGGAGCGCGCGCCCCCCTCCCCGCGTCCCCGTTCCGCGTGCCGACTTGTCCTAATTAGTCTTTACGGTTTTGTTCCCCGAGGTACAGTGTTTAACCGGGCCCCGACTCCGAGTCCAGCCCCTCCCGCGGCCGGGGGACCTTTCCACGATTTCGGGTTCCCCTGAGCCCCACACCCCCGCTCCCTGCCAGGGTGGATCTGCGGGTGACTGCCCCGACCCCTCCGGCCCCAGGAATCTGCTGAAAGGGAACCGCAGAATAGGGGAAGCGAATCCCGGCTGAGACGAGAGCCCAGTAAACAAGAGATTTTCCGGCCTCCTCCTCCAGGGGCCGCGGGCCCCGCGGGAGGTGGGCTGCGCTGCCCCTGGAGGCCGGGAGCGGGCCTGCTGGGCTTGCGCCGGAGGCCCTGAGAGGCCAAGGCGCACCGAGAAAGAGGAGGTTGTTGAGCCTGGCCCGGCCCCTGGGGACGCGGGGGAGGGCTGGGCGACGGGTCTCGGGGTGCCCATTCTCGTGACGCCTAGTTGCCTGGGGGATCGCCAGCAGCTCGCGGTCGGAGCCAACCGGTGGCGGGGCGGACTGCTGGGCATGTTTGTTCAACCCCGAGCGCCCGCGAGGGGGAGGGGAGGCCGCTGGTCACGGGTGAGGGGGTGGCCAGGTGGGGTCGGGCGCGGAGGGGGAGGGGTACCTCCCCGGCTGTTTGTTTGCGTGCGTAGGTCTATGACAACCGGGAGTCTAAACTCTATCAATCACCCAGAGCTGCCCGAGCGATAAACCTCAGGCTGTTCCTCCCTTTGCACACCGAGCTTTCTGACTAGGAGGGAATGTTTGCTTAGCCGGGTAGCAGCGGTAGGGCCCTGGCTTTCTAGAACACTATATCCCTTCCTGTGCCCTATGCTGGCAGGCTTATCTGAAGAACGCTGCTAAGACCAAATTGTTTCAGTGTTGCTGCTCCAGAGCTCTCCAATCCCTACGTTCACCTCCCACCCCAGAGTCAGGGGCCAAGGCTTGAATAGGGTTAGCAGCTCCATGCCCACACTGAAAAGTCCCCATCTACCTGAGTGAGAGAAGCTAAGTTGTCCTGGCTTCTAACTACATTTGCTTAACCAGGCCACTACCTGGCAGCTCACTGGGCAGGGTCATCATGTAGGAGAAATAGCCTGAAACTACAAGACCTGTTGGCCCTAAGGAGTGGAAGACAATTTAAGTTATGGCCCTGATACTATGTCGATTTGCTTGCCTTCTTCAAGAGCCTCTCCTCCCCACCTAGGTTCTCCAGACATCAGCTCTAGTCCCCTGCAGCCCTGCCTCAGGCAGGTGAAGGACTGGACTGTCTGTTGCCTGATCGTGGATCACCACCCGGGAGTCCTTTGCAAAGGGGCCCCACTCTCAAGGGCTGAGCCCTGGGGAAATGTAGGTCAGTTTCGCTGAGAACTGTTTGCTCTTCCCTCCTCACCCCAGCTCCCTTCTGGAATAGGATCTGTCTTCAAAGGACAAAGCAAGTCCCTCAGCGCAGATGGCCTGGGCCCCTGGGTGTCCAGGATTTCTGTTGCACTCCACTTCAGTCCCTGGACCTGGGTAGGGAGAATGGAGTTGGGAGCTGCCGCCCCCACGCCACCCTGAGCCTCACCCTAGCTGGCAGGGCTGTACCCACGCAGCCTACCATTCTAGAAAGGGAGGTTCTCGGGAGGTACTGTGCTTTTTCAGACTTCAATCACAGGGTCATCTGTGTCCCCTGGTGCCCCTCAACCTTAGTTAATACAACCCAGCAGGCATGGAACCCATTGTGAACTCCCATTGTCACCAGAAAGTAAGCCTTTGAGACATGGTCCTGGCAGGTGCTGCACACCCACTGTTCCCAGCCTTCCTGGATTGAGGCAGAGCACCCCAGTGCCTCCCATCTGCCCTCTCCCAAGCATCTGATTTTTACTGGAAGGTAGAATGTCACCACCTTTACTCGCTGGAAAGCCCCTTCTTTTAGCTGCCTGGGTTCCCTCAATCCTGGAGTCTGAGGTGCTCATCTCTCTGGACCCCACCTTTCTCTACTGCAAAATGGTGGTGATAACCATCCCCAAAATGCAGTGGGTCTAGAATGTTCCTCCCACTAGGCTGGCACTTACAGATGGTCAGTGTCCAGCCTCTCTTATCTGTGACTGCTTAACCTCTCTGAACCTTAGGCCTTTTAGCTAAAGACATCTGGCAGTTTTGAACCCAAACTCCTGCAGAATCTGCTTTTCTGACACTTTCAACTCCACATCACCATCAGGGGAGCCGTGCTTGATCACTCTTTGGGACGCATGCCCTAAGCCCTCACCTGTGCTGGTGTTTCTACCTGAGATGTCCTGTCCCTCCCACCTCCTGTCTCTGTCTGAGCAAAAATTTTTGCAAATCTGCCTGGCTCAGAATGAGGCTGTTCTCAGTTTTTCCAAGAGGACCCACTGTGAGCTGCCCGCTTACCCCCAGTCCATTAAGCATTTGCTTATCGTTTCTCCTGGTGTGTCATGAGTAACCTTTTGAACCTTTCTCAAGAGCAGGGACTCTTCTTACTATCGGTCCCCAGCATCTGGCACACAGCCTGGAGCATGGTAGATATTTTCAGCAAATGCCTATGGAATAGCCATTATTCTGCTGCCAAGTGCTCTACCTCTGAGCTGTACTTGCAAGGAATAGCCACTAGTCTGTAGGAGACCACTGCTGACCTTCCCTCTCATACAGCACCCTTGCAAATGGTGCCACAACTTTCCCGTGACAGGCAAGCATCTTGTCTGCTGGAGAATCCCACCTCCCCTGGGCCAGCCAGCAAGCCCCACACCAGAGCCCAAGGTAGGGCCCCTGGCAACCCAGTTTTAGCATGGAGGAGCCCAGCCAGGGAGTGCTGGAGGTCTCTAAGTCCCTCAGAGGAACTTGCCCAGTGCTTTATCCCCACTCCCTGTCCTGGGTCACGGTTTCAGCTTGCAGAATCTCTTGGGCTGGGGGAGCATTTCTTCCTCCATGGAGGGGCAGGCCAACCTCCTCTTTTTAGCGGGTGGAGGGTCCTCAGTGCAGTGAGAACAGTGCCCCCCTGAACTAAGAGTGGGTCCAGGCTCCCTGATAGGTAGGGGCCTTGTTCCTGAGCTGAGTGGCCAGCTGGTTAATAGTTTGTATTTCACCTGGTCTTGCTGGGGGGGGGGGGGCTCTGCATTAACTGGTTACAGCCCCTGCTGCGTGTTTTGTTGGGCCTGGTCTTTTTCTTGGTCTCACAGGACTTCCTGTTTGGAGCAGCAGAGGCTGTGTGGGTTTTGTTATAGAGAGGACTGCGATATCATGATGGCCCTTTAAGAAGCAGGAAGCCAGATGAGTTAAACACTCATTCACCTCAACTGGCTACCCGTGGGTGACCCCTCTGGAAATGTACCCGGAAGCAGGCTTTGGATAGAGCTTGCTAGAATGCCACCTGACTGGGAGCCCTTCTACAAACCTGCGTCCACAGCTCAGTGGCCGCTGACCAACTCCCTGGGAGCAGAGAACTGGATTTTCTGAGTTGCCCAGATTTGGCCAGCCTCCATCAACAGTTTCAGTGAATCCTAAGAGCTAGATCTTAAAGCAAGGGTCCAGGCATGCAGGCCACTCAACCCGCCACCCTGTCCAAAAACAAAAAGGAAATGTGTAACCATGCAGCATTGAGCTTCCCCGCCTTCAGGAGTCGGCCCGCCATCTGAGAGCATTTCAAGGGTGAGCATGCCTTCCGTCTCACCCCAATAGCTGCATTAGCCCCCAAAGTGATGATCCTGCTTACATTGTCCCCTCCAGTCACCCTGTGAGCCCTCATCTAATGTGGGACATTCCCTGATTTTACTCCAGGGCTCTATAACACCTTAATTGGCTCCTGGTGCCTTTAAAGTCCAGACCCCCTTGCCCAGCATTCAAGGCCTCTGCAGCCTGTATCCAACAGGGGCTCCTTCCTCTCTCCCACAGGAAATGGTCACTCTGGCCTGAGCCTGCCTCCTGACTGCCTTCCCGTGACTTGCTCCCATTGTCCCTACACTCAATCCAAGATGCCCTCCTCTTAGAGACCATGTCCTAGAGCCCTGGGCTGTCCTGCAAGCAAGTGCTGGTGACCTCAGAGTTCTCCTTCCCCCAGAACTCTGCCCCCCCCATTTGCTAATCTTACCTTTTTTTGCATTGTTAATTATCTTATACAGAGATACCTTGCCTCCCTAATGCTGGGAGGCCCTGTAGGAATGGATTCTAGATTCTGCCCCTCTCCTTCCCAGCACAATGCTTTCTGTATTCAAAAAAAAAAAAAAAAAAGGCATTAAATATTGGTGATTGTATTGATTGACCAAAAGAGAGGCTGCTGTTAGCCTTCTGTAAGTGGGAGGGGAGAGAGGACGACACAGGGTCAGCAAGAATCCAGTGTCCAGAACCCCAGGCCAAGAAGTTCAGAGATCTGGCTTGTCTGATGATATGTGATACCCCCATGTAGTGCTGTACAATTTCAAATCGTTTTTTACATAATTTGATGCTTCCGACCATATAAGCATCCAAAAGGGTAGGTTCGAATCCATAAGGCAGATGTCATTATCTCTGTTTTATAGACTTAAAAACTGAGGTTCTCAGAGGCCAAGACCCGCTGTGGATTTGGACTTGGTCTTCACTGTCTGTGCCCTGACTTGCTTTCCTGGCCTCTTGAATAGCCCTTAGAATGTCCCACCTGTGAATGGACAGGTATTTATGCACCTGTCCCGCCCCAGCCGAGGCACAGGCTTGGAGGAAGGGTGAAAGTTCCCTTCATCTTCCTGTTTCCCTTCCTGTCCTCCTGGTTGTGGGACCTCACTTCCCATTGCAGAGGACCTTCTCAGGCCTGAGGAGATGCAGGGAGCTCTGGGGTGGCCAGCCGTGGGCAGCTACCCTTCCTCTTCCAGAAACCCCTTCACCTTCAGAAGCCAGCCTCCATCCAGGGCCCTGCCTTCTTGGCCTGTGGCCTCTGATGGTCTCATCCACCCTGCACACTCTGCGCATGTGGCCATTTGGCCCTTCACCAGCCTCCCCAGCCACCACCAACATAGCGTACTCAACAAACCCTTTAAAACTCACTGCCCCACCCCTTGCCTGGAATTTGAGGCTGCCCCAACCTCTAATCCAGCCCAGACCCCTAGCAGTGTTGGGAGAGTCATGGGACCACAGAGGACCCAGAGATGGGTTCCTCCAGGAGGGCAGGGCAGGGCAGGGCCCACCAGCTGGCTTCTGGGCCCTGTCCAGTCCCAGCTGTTCCTGGCACTGTTTGAGGCTTGACTGCCTCCCTCACCGGAAGGCCAGTTGCGGTGCAGCCTGGGCTGCCGGGAACTGGTGCGCTATTCTGGGAGTGTGATGGGGCGCAGAGGCCTGGCAGCGGCTGGAACTTCAGCCCCTTTGGTTTCCAGACTGCGCTCCTCCCCTCTGATGATAAGGCAGCCTTCAGTCATTATGCAAAGTTCAGAACCACTGATGGCACGTTGGAGGGTCTTAATGGCCCTTGTGGTCGTGCTAAAGTGGGACCTGGGCAGAAGCGGCCTGCGCTCAGCCTCCGGAGGCAGCAGCCCTCACTCTCGCTGTCACTCACGCAGCCCAGGGTGCTTTTCCTTCAGCTCGTCCCCACGCCCCTCCTGCTTCAGCTCGTCCCCACGCCCCTCCTGCCGCATTAGCCCAGGCACGGGATCTGGCTCCCTCCCTCCCAGTCAAATCCAGGGGCAGATTTCCTCTGTGGCCTTTTTTCTTTCTCTTTTTAAATTGAAACTGGATATTTCTGCAACGTAAGCAATGCAAGTACGAACACTGAGTTTGGTTGACAAAAGATTAACCCAACTTAGAGCAAAATTAAGCCCTTACGATTGACCTGGTTTGGGTAGGAGCCTGGAGATTTATGATCCTGGTGTGGAACTAGAAGCCAGGACGGGAAGAGAGTCTGCCCTACCCAGGGTCACTCGCTGGTGGACAGGAAACAGATATCTGGACCTGTTCTGATGGTGGAATCCAGCTCCCTAGGCAAGGAGCCTGTGAGCCTGCCTGACCTCCACGCCCCACAGGTGCCTAGAGATGCAGGCAGGCCTTGGGAATCCATGAGGCCAGGTTAGAAAGAACTGTGGGAGTCCACCAGGAGGAGCAGGCAAACCACAGCACAGGATGCCCTGGAAGGATTCTGGCCAGGCAGTCCAGGCTGACCACCTCTTAGATAACAGTGGACTTGAGGATAAGCAGAGGCAGGGCCAAGGTGGGGCAGCGAGGAGGGTCCACAGCTGAAGTGCTCCAGGGGTGAGCGCCGTACCTCTTTCTTCTATTCCTCCCCAGGAGCGGATCTTCGTTCCACATGGTGGAAGGGATGATTAAGGAACAGCAAGTTGCTGTGAGACATCTCCTCTGTTCTCTTGCCTTCTTATTCCCCAGCCCCCAATATTTTCCAGCCCTGTGTGAAGTCATCCCTGTCAAGTTCAAGGTTTGCCTCCTTCACAGTCCCCTGGGAGCGCATGAAGACTACAGGCTTCTGAACCTGTTCCATAAGAATCTCCAAGTGTTGGGAGTTCATAACCCACTTGAATCAAACTGTGAAATATGATATATTAAGAACTGTGTAATGTTTTGAACTACCAACAATAAAAAAAAAAAAAAGAATCTCCAAGTGCAACAGACTATTAGGTCTCATAGAGTTTGAGCCACTGAAGTAGGAGTCCCTTTGGGATTCAAGCAGTGCTTCCCCTGGGGTTGGTGTGTGAGCAGTGCCGTGGGCTCTGGTTGGGTGGTAGGAGGGCGATCGCATTAAAAGCACGTCCTCTAGAAAAAGAGAAGAGAGAGACAAGTCTTGGGAGCAAGTGAGAGCCTGGAGTGGTTAGCAAAGGGGCCTGCAGTGAGAAGCTCTGGCCAGGCTCACAGTGGAAGGCCCTAGGAAGGGGTCAGAACTCGGGGAGAAAATTCGAGCCAGCCCCAAAGGTGAACCCTTTGATGTTCATAACAATTTTTTAAAAAAATTTTTTATCTATTTATTTAGTTTTTTGGTACTGGGGGTAGAACCCAGGGCATCAGGCATGCTCCCCAGCGCTTTTTTATTTTATTCTGCGGTAACGTCTTGCCAAGTTGCCTAGGCTGGCCTTGAATTTGGATCATCCTGCCTCAGCCTCAGAGTCACTGGATTTACCAGCATGCACCCCTTCACCCGCCAGGTCATGAACATTTTTCTGAAGCCCCTTTGATCCTCTTCCTGGGTATCAAAGGCATGCATCATTGAATTAAGTCATTTTCTACCTGACTGCCAGCCTCCTCTTTCTAGAAATGGTAAAGTCACAGAGAAAAAGCAAGATGTGAAGGGATCCCAGGGCCTTGGATGCTGCTATGGGGCTTTATAGGTCCTGGAGACGACCTAGGGACAGCCACACCCAGTGGCCTTCCTTGTCTTCTCTGAAGGGTTCCACCTGCCAGGAGTGTGGGAGTACTTGAGTGCACCTGGAGGATTTGCATCCTGTTTTCATGGGGGATGTTGCTCACTCAAAGGTAAATCTCACTTGCCATTATCTTGCTTCTGCTCTTTTTTCCCCCAGAAATCTGGCCTCATTCACTGGACCCTGGACTGTTTCCTGCTATCAAGTTCGGGGCAGGAACCACAGGTAGAAGAGAAGGGAGAGTGGGCACTTATTCTAGGGGAGCCTGTGACTCTTCTGCGTGTCCAAGGTCATTTTGATCACTGGAACTGAAGCAGCCGGCACAGTAGAGATTTACTCCCAACAGCCCTTGCGCCTAATACCGTATTGCATTTCAAAACAGCTGTCTTGCTCTCCCAGCCACTTCCTAACTAGGGCTGCAAACGGCCCAGCTTGGCTCCCTCCCTGTCCTGGGACCTGCTCTGGCAATGAAATGTGATCCAGAAAAGCCCCTCTTGCATGGGCCCCGCCCACCGCCTGCTCCCGACCACCTTCCTGACAGCTCCCCAGTGGGGCAGAGGGGCTCTCGGCCCAGAATCAGGCCCAGAGCTACAAACGGACCCCACTGGCTGCCCTCCCCACCCCGACATGATGTGCACAGCCAGCTGTTGACAAGCACACCACCGGCAGGGGTGCTCCAAGTTCTAGACTCACAGAGCCTCAGACGCCCCTGGCGGATCTGCTTCTGGGTTCCAGTTCTGTCCTGGGAGTCAGGGGACCCCGGTTTGGGATTCGGCTTGATGGCCCAGGGTAGCCCTGGAGGAGTCCTCTCGGCTTCTTGAGCTGCTTTCTCACCCGTATGATAACAAGAGCTAACATGGTTACGGGATAGGACTGTTAGAAGTTAACATTAACTCCTTGGCCCCAACAGTCTCATGAGGTGGATGCAATCGCTCTACCTACTCGTAAAGGGAAACTGGCCGGGTGTGGTGGCATATACCTGTCATCCCAGTTATGGGGAGGCTGAGGCAGTAGGATGGCAAGTTTGAGGCCAGCCTGGGCAACTTAGTGAGAAATTGTCTCAAAATGAAAAGGGCTGGGGATGTGGCTCAGGGGACAGTGCTCCCGGCTCCAGTCCCCGGTACCAAGAGTAAATGAGGACACTGAGGGAAACAAGCAGCGTGTTCACGGTCAGTTGGTAGGAACTGAGGGTCACCCCAGGATCTGACCACTATGTATGCTGCTTCTGGTGGGATAAGAAGACTATATGCGCTGTCTCCGTGAAACTGGGCGGTGTGAACAGAAACACTCGTGATGGCGGTGTCTGTGGCCAGGGATTGGAGGGGCTTGAGTGGAGGGTCAGGCCCAGGGCATCTCATTTAGTTGCAGTCAAGATGTTGGCTGGGGCTTCCATGGTCACCCAAAGGCTCACCTAAGGTCAGGGGATCTGTGTCCAGGGTGGCTCACTCCCGTGAGGCCGGGTGTTGGCTGGGAGCTGCAGGTCCTCCCCACAGAGCTCTCCACAGGCTGTTTGTGTGGGGTTGGTGGGTTGGTGGGTTGGTGGGTTGGTGGGTTGGTTGGTACTGGGGGTTGAGCCCAGGGGCGCCTAACCACCGAGCCACATCCCCCGCTCTTTTTAAAACATATTTTACTTAGAGACAGGGTCTTGCTGAGTGGCTTAGGACCTCACTAAGTTGCCGAGGCTGGCCTTGAGCTCACGATCCTCCTGCCTCAGCCTGAGTTGCTGGGATGACGGGCATAAACCACCGTGCTCAGCTGTTTATGAGCTTTTCCTCCATCCCGTGATTCAAGGGGCCAAGCAAGTACTGAAGCCGAGCTATGGAAGGCAGGGCTGGTCAACTGCCACTTCCACAGTATCCTGTTGGTTACCCAGGGGAGTGAATGACAGAAGAAGGGACCCCTGGGGCCACTTGGAGGCTGAGTGTCACACACAGTAACACAGAGCAGTCAGTAGGGTGGCCAGGAAGCTCAGTTCAAGGAGTAGTTGTACCGAGCTATTGAGTCGGCCAGGGCTGGGGGCTTCATCCAGCAGGGGTTTCTCCTCTCACGGTCCTGGAGGCTAGAATCTAAAACCAAGGTGTCTGCAGGTCGTGTGCCCTCTGAAGGCTCAGGGAGGAACCCTTCCTTGCTCTCCCAGCTTCGTGTGGTTGTGGTGATCTTTGGCGTTCTTTGGTTAGCAGGGCATTGCCCCGTCTCAGCTTCTGCGGTACACGACCTCTCCTGGTGTCAAGCAGTATGTTCAAGGTCACTTGGTAGGAACTGCTCACATGGCTTTCTTTAAAGGACACCAGGCCTATTGGGTTTAGGACCCACCCTGAGCCTGTAGAACTGCATCTTGATGTGATTACATCTGCAAAGATCCTATTTCCAAATAAGGGCACCTTCACAGGTCCCTGGGGTCAGGACTGATGCGTACCTCCTGGGGTGCCCAGTCGGCCTCCAGCATGTGCAGTGGGAGGTGGGAGGTCCTGCCTGGGTAGGAGTTGCTGTCTCCCTCATTGCAGTGGTGATGGTAGAAGCAGTGATCATGGGAGCTGGAGAAAGAATGCTGGTTGGAGCCCAGCACAGTGGCCACGCCTGGAATTCCAGAGACTCAGGAGGCTGAGGCAGGAGGATCTCAAATTTGAGGCCAGCCTGGGCAACTTATTGAGACCATGTCTCAAAACCAAATTTCAAAAGAAGGGGTGAGATCCAGTTCAAAGGTGGCACACTCCTAGCTTCAATCCCCTGTACGGGGCAGAGCGGGGGATGGGGGGGGGACACAAAGTGTGATTAGAATGGACATCCTGTTGATGTCACTGTCATTGCGTGGCCACACAGGTGGGCAGTTCTTTAAATCTCTCTGAAAGCCCTTGATGTCTAGGCCATTTTTCCAAGTGTGGCTGTTCTCTCACTGGAACTTCCTCATGGTTTTCCGTGGATTCTGTCCATTAAAATTTTCTCCGTCAATTTTGCCCATGGATAATCTATTTCCTTATGGGTGATGCTGCTTCAGCACTTTCTCACCCAGCTGTCTTGGAGGGGTGGGCTGTCCGTCCCTCACCCCAGCCCTCCAAGATACGCCATCCAGGCCCTCATTCCTGGGGCTCACTGGCCCTCCGCCAGTTGGGCATGCAGCAGTGTGTGCCAAAAGAACATGGAACTGGCAGTTGGCTTCCCAAATGGCTTCCCAGTTGGCGCCCTGGCCCTACTTCCAGGGAGCTGGGTGACCTCGGCCGAGTTCCTCTGCCTCTTCCTGCCCTGGCTTTCGGATTGAAGACAGCATGGCGCGTTATGCCCTGGCTTCACTCTCAGTCTAGGCAGCCTCACAGAGGCCCACCCCCCCTCTGGGCTCACTCTGTTAGCAGAGCCACAGGCAAATCCAGGAAGTTGACCTCAGATCCAGAGTCACGCACAGGACACGGGACGCCCGAGCAGGTGTCGGGCCGAGCTGGTGTTTCTCGCCTCTCCTCTGTTCCTCCAGCCTGGGAATCCGACCACCTGGCTCTGACCCTTACGCTGCCATCTCTGCTCTGGGGCCTTAGTGCCCCTTCCTGCTGGACGGCACAGGTTGTTGCTGCCGAGCTACCCTTGCTGGTTGTCACAGGTGACGCGAGCCTGGCCGTGCTGTGTGTTTGCAAAGCTCTTCACTGCTCTTCAAATAAAAGGTGTTTTCTGTCTTTGGTTCCAGAGGGCCGCAGACTTCTGGCTGCTATACAAATATTTGTTGATTTTAATTTAGGATTTGCCAGACCCAGAAGGAGCAGTGCCACTAGGCAACTCTGCCTGTCACCGAGACTGGCCACCAGGGAGAAGGTTGGGGCAGATCAGTAATGAGGGGCTGTGGGTTTGGAGGTTGGGGGCTCTTGTTGCCCCTAAGTAGCCAGTGAGATGGGGAACATGGGAAAGGAGATGATGGGTGAATCTTCCAGAGCATTCCTGTGACCGGTGGCCGTGGAAAAACTACCCGGAAACCTAGTGGCTTAAAACAATAATTTATTTTCACCTCCCATGGTTGTGTGGGTTGGTGGGGCTCAGCTGGTGGGTTCTTCCTGGGGGTCCCCCTGCAGGTGCCGTCAGATGGCGGCTGAGACTGTGGTCATCTGAAGGCCCTGCTTGGCTGCATGTTCAAGATGGCAGCACAGGGTCCTCCCCGGGGCCTCCCTTCACAATATGGCCATGCTGAAGTAGTAAGTGGCAACTGACAACTCTAAGAACAGAGAGAAAGCACCGGTCCTTGAGGGCTCAGTGGGGATCCAGCCGCGTCCCAGCTGTTTTAAGGCAGTCTCAAGCCAGCCCACGGCGAAGGGGGTGCAGGAGGACCTCCTCCTCTCCATGGAGCAGTGAGGAGGAGGGAAGGAAATGAAGGCCGCCACCCCAAACAAGGGACAATGTCCATCCTTACGGCTCCTGAGCTGCCAGCCTAGAAGGCTGTTGATGTGACCTGAGGACCTGGCTTTGGCGTCAAGTGTCAGGAGAGACCTAAACCCCTGCACAGGAAAGCCACCGGGGAGCCGCACCTCCCCCATTACCCAGGGCAGTGGGAATGAGGGCCCTGGAGCACCAAGGGGAGGGCCAAGACCAGAGGATCACAGCCAGCCGCCTGGTCCCTTCTCCCAAGCCCTGCTCACAGCTTGACCAAGCAGTTGGACGGCTGTGTGGGGATGGCGTCTAATTATCTCCAGGAGCCGCGTGCGCAGGCCTGAGCACTGGGTTGACCGTGCCGTCCCTCTGTTGACCTGGCTGTCTCTCCCAGTGAAGAACTTGCCACCAGCCTCCTTTACTTGCATTCTTCAGACCTAGAGGAGACAGCGCCATGCTTGGCCTTGCTCACCTCTCCTGTGAATTTCCTGACCTCGCCCCGTTCCTGGCTCCCAGCAGTGGCTTCCCTTGACCTGGCGCTGTGCCTCTGGCTTTCCAAGCCACCCCCTCCCCCGCCACTGATTTCTCCCTTCCTTTGTCTCTTTGTCCATTCTCTCACCACAAAGCATCATTGTGTGCCTCAGAGCGGGCTGGGCCCAAGAGATACCAGGAACCACAAAGCCCGCGCGTGATGTATTAGTCTCTTGTGGCTGCTATAACAAATTACTGAATACTGGGTGGCTTCCAATGACAACTTTATTCTCATATTTCTGGAGGTCAGAAATCCAAGATCAAGGTACTGCAGAATTGGTTCCTTCCGGGTGTCCCAAGGAAGAATCTATTCCTTGCTTTTCTCCCAACTTCTGGTGGCTGCCATTAATCCTTGGCACTCCTTGACTTTTAGACATATAACCCCAATTCATGCCTCTGTCATTACATGGCCTCCTCTAAGTCTCCTAGGATCCTCTGGTTCCCATAGTGACAGTCTCTGTAGATTTAGGGCCCATCCTGATCTAGTTACCATTTTATCTCAATCCTTTTCTTAATTATATCTATATAGACCCCAAAAAGGTCACATTCTGAGGTTCCCAGTGGACATATAAAATTTCAAGGGCCACCAGCCAACCTTTTACAAATGGCCTCTGGATGTTTGTGCCAAAGGTCTTTCTGTGCAGGACAGTCTCAGTGTTCCCAGAAAAGACTGGCAGGTGCACCAGAGATAGGGCCCCCCAGCTGAGCTCACGGTGTCTCAGAAGCAACCACGTCCTTCCTCTGCATAAATGGAAGCCAGTTATTGCACTGGGAACCAGTTTTCCTGTCACCTTCAGAAGGCCCAGGTCCCTTGCTCATGCCCGTTCTTTTCTGGTACAATGGCCTTCATGGTCCCTTTTGAGAATAGCTACGTCTGTGTGCCCTTGGGCCACTCATTGCTTCTCTGAACCTTGTTTCCTCACTGGTAAAATGAGCTGCTTCAGAGTTTTGTAATGAATAAGAGGTCACTTAGCATCTCCAAGCCCATGGGAGGTGCCCAGTGAGCAACCCAGCAGTCACCCGTCATGGCCACAGGTCTGGTTCTGCCTGTGTTTGCCAGGTATTGTGTTAAGTGTTTCATGGGGTTATCTGATCTAAACTCCAGGGCGCCAGGAGCCAAGTACGATTTTTATCTCCCTTTTTTCAAACAAGGAGACCAAAGCTTAGTGAGATTAAGTAACTTGCCCAAGGCCACTCGGTAAAGGGCAGCAGATCTGAAGTTTAAACCCCCTTGTGCCAGCTACTGATGGATCCTAAGCCCAAGGCCATATGATAAGAATATATACCTGGCCAGGCACTTACCTGTGATCCCAGCTACTTGGGAGGCTGACTCAGGAGGATCACAAGTTCAAGACTGGCCTGGGAAACTTGGCGAGACCCTGCCTCAAGGTAAAAAATAAAAAGGGCTGGGGATGTAGGTCAGTGGTGGAGCACTTGTAGCAAGCCTGAAGCCCTGGTTCAATCCCTAGTGCCAGGAGGCCCCATGGCCCCCTCCCCAAGCATCCTGCATGCCTGCAAGGTGGACCAGCCCTTGTTTTCTCTGCAGGAACCCTCTGTGCCCGACCTTGTTGACTTATGGGTCTGCAAACCTGTTCACAAGGGAGGCATTTATCAAAGGTTAATTACAGTGGGTGGATGAGGGGTGCTTTCCTAGAGGGCTCTCCAGCAGACAGCTGCTTCCCCTTCTCCTTGCATGCGTGCCAAACCCTCTTGCTCTCAACCTTGACGGACAGCCGGGCGTTGGGGCACCTGCAGTTCCAGAATCCAGGAAGAACAGCTGGCCCTAAAGGTACACGGACCTGCCCTTGGGGGAGTCTGGTAAAGTAGAGCAGGGATCAGCAAAATGCGTGTCAGAGGACACCTCTGGACCCCCATTTATTCTTTTAAATAAAGTTTTATTGGAACACAGCCATGCTGACTTGCTGACACATTGACTGCGTCTGCTTTCCTTCACGGTGCAATGACAGAGTTGTAGAGTTGGATGGAGACCACACAGTCACTAAGTCAAATGTCTTTGCTATTTGGCCCTTTCTAGAAAGAATTCGCACACCCCTGCCTTAGGGAAGTGTCACATCCTCTGGCGTCTGCCTCCCAGGGTTCCTGTCTGGGCTTCTGTTGGGGCAGATAGAGGAGGCCAGAGATCTGGGTTGGCGAGGGTGTGTTAGTGTTGTCTCACCTGATAGCGTGGACTTGTTCAGGGCCCAGCAGGGTGGGGTGCTTAGGTGACGTTGACCCAGGTCTGTGTCCTCCTGAGACTGCCACTGGCAGCTGGGCAGCTGCACCCTCTCAGGCTTTGGGCAGCCACTAGCATAGGACAACTGGTCCCCGCAGCCCAGGACAGGGCAGGACTTGTTTCCAGCACCCAAGGAATTCCCCACCCATGCCCCCCACTGCCTGGAGCCCAGGGGTAGGAGGTGACTTCCCTGCAAGCCCCTGGACTGAGAATAGCTGCAACTTGATCTCAGCTGAACAACTGTCACCTGGGTTGTGCGGCTGGCTGCAGGGCCTGGCCGTCCCTGCCCTCCTGTCATTGGTCAGAGGGACAGTCAGTTGGGACTGATGACAGCTGCCTAAGCAGCCATCTCCTTACTTGGTCTCCTCTTACTCCTGGGGTGCCCTGGGTTCTTCATGGGCTGTGACCCTGCCACTTTCCAGATCTGGCAGGGGGTCTAGGAGAGGAGGGCCTGAGGGGACTGTAGCCACATAAGGCAAACAGAGCACCTTCCCACTCCTGCCAGGGGCTTCCAACAGCAAATAAACAAATATAGATGCACACTGCCCCATTCCTCCTGGCTGCTTGGTGCAGTGTGCCAGCCCTGGCTGTGCCTTTGGGCACTGTGTCCTGCTGGCCAAGGCTGGCCACAGTGCCTGTGGAGCCACTGACATGCCCAGAACCCCGAGGGCAGCCAGCTCCTAGGGAGGACTGCCTCAGTGTCCGGCCCCTTTACTCCAGCGGGCTGCAGCCCCAGCGACTGATTTTTCATCAAGTGTGTTCTTTGATGACTCTGTGCTGCCCTGCAGTGTCCCTCACTCTGGCACCGCTTGTCCTGCCCTAGGCTGCTCTGCAGATTGCCAGGGAGGAACATACGTGCCTTACCTGGGAGGCCCAGGGAGCGGGGAGGAGCCCTGCCCTCTCATCTCCCACCCCAGCTGACTTCACCAGCACCTCAGATTTCAAGTATCCAGGGACTCGGTGGTTATGCTGTGATGTCCATGTGATAAACGCAGGGCTCCGTGACCCACTACACGGGCTTCGAAGAGTGACTGGCGCTTAAGGGTGGAGACTTTGCAGACCAGAGTGTGTTATTGCATGACCATATTTAGGCACTGCAGTGAGCACTTCACCCTGTTTTTGGTTTGCTTTGGTTTTTAGTGCTGGGAGTTGAACCCAGGGCCTTGCACATGCAAAACACACTCTCGACCACCGAGCTATGCCCCCAGCCCTACACACTGTTTAACCATAAAAAGAATTCATACATGTTGAGAATTTGGAAACGAGATCAGAACTGATGGAAGAGGAAAGTAGAAATCCCCAGGATCCATTCATTCTCCAGAGAAGCAACTCAGAACAGTTGGGGCCGTGTCTTTCCGGAATATTCTTTGTGACTGATCATTTGCATCTTGCAATAATTCTACGAGGTGGGCAGATCAGATTGCAGAGTGGCCAGTTTACAGGTGAGCCAAGAGGCCCAAGGAAGTCAAACTCCCTGCCCAGGTCCAGCCGCCAGCCAGGTGCAGACTGGGAGGAGCAATCAGGGCATGCCAGGCCACGCCCACTACTCCTGCCCCTGGGATTGGCTGCCCCAATGAGTGGCCCAGGCTTTCTTTTTCCCAAGCGGATCACCTCATTGCACAAGCAGAAAACTCGGAGGCCTCCTTTCAGGTAGTAAACAAAGCAATATTGGCACAGAGTGACCAGATCAGAGAGGACTTTGCTCTCTGGTAAGGAGGTCTGGAGCCTGCAGTCTTCTCAGAGGCAGAGTCTGGGGATCTAGGAGCCAGGGGCTGGGGGACGGAAGGCTCAGCCCTGCCAGTCCCAATAACAGCAGAACTAGCAGTTCCCACTCCCCCAGCTGAGCTCTGGGCTTTGGTGACTGGAGGACAATGTATTCAGAGCTGCCAATCACGGAGCAAGATGAAGTCCCACTCTCCTACTGTAGAGGTTGCGTGTGCAGTTTCTGGTAAGTTATTTGACCAGGTGACAAACATGTTTCAAGCAGATCAGTGACATCTCGCAGACAAGTCAGAAGTGTTGTTACGGTTTTGCTGTCAAAAAGGGAATGAAGTTGGCCTTGCAAAGTGGTGGAGAGAGCATTTATTAGTCTGAGTCTCTTCACAAACCCTCTGTAGTGAGTGAGAAGCCAATTTGCATCCTGCTATTTTCCTCAGGCAAAATACCATCTGTTCTCCCAGGAAACAGGTGAATGGCTGCTCTTGAGTTTTCTATAAAATTGGCATTTCTCCTCTTTTCCCAGAACTTACCCAAAGGTTCTATCCAGATGGGTGGGTGTAAAGTCCTACCTAGAACAAAGAAACACGGCTGGGGTCTCAGACATCTGTACCCCGTGAAAACAAAGTAAAAAAAACAAGGTGGTAGAGGGAGACGAGACGATTCTACCATTTCTGTGGAAGGGCAAAGGAACTGGGATAACCAAGACCAGCTGGGTACCGTGGCGCTCACCTGTGACCCCAATGTCTCCGGAGGCCAGCTTCCACAGCTTATCGAGAACGTCTCTCAAAATAAAAAATAAAAAGGACTGAGCATGTAGCTTGGAGATGGATGGGCCCTGGGTTCAGTCCCCTGGATGAATGAATGAATGAATGAATGGGTGATTAATGGATGAATAAATAAATACAATTTAAAAATCACCATCACACCACCCTATTTTAAGGGTTAGTAGGAAGCTCTTGGTATCACAGAGCCAGTCCTGTCTTTGCTTTTCTCCTTTTGCAGTGCTAAGTAATGAACCCAGGCCCGCGTGGCAAGTGCCATACCCTGGGCAACATCCCCAGCCAAAATGAACAATTTTTGCCTTTTGCTGGGTGTGATGGGGCATGCCTTGAATTCCAGAGACTCAGGAGGCTGAAGCAGGAGGATTGCAAGTTTGAAGTCAGCGAAGTCAACCTCATGAGATACTGTCTCAAAATAAAAAGGGCTAGGGGTGTGGCTCAGTGCTGGAGGGCCCCTGGGTTGAATCCCCAGCACCCCTCCAAACACACACATGACCCTGAAGAGAATGAAAAGACAGCAGAAAATACAAGTCACATATTTCACACACGGAAACCCTTCTATCCATAATATAGAAAGAATTCTCAAAATCTGACAGTAAGGAACAACCTAATTTTAAAAATGGGCAAAAGGCTTGAACAGATACTTCACCAAAGAAGACACACAGATGGCGAATAAGCCCATAAAAATATATTCAACATCATTAGCCACTAAGGAAATGCAAATTAAAACTGTGATAAGCCATCACTTACACGCCCATTGTAATGACTCAAATAAGAAGACCCACAGCAGCAGCAGGCCCCGGCAGAGATGAGAGTCTCCCAGAACCCAGAGGCCTGGTTGTGGAGGATGCCACATGGTCAACTCGGGCCGGGTGAAGCTCAGTGGTAGAGCTCTTGCCCAGCATGCTGCGTCCAATCCCTGAGCCCTGGGAGAAAAAGAAAAGTGTGTGTGTGTGTGTGGGGGGGGGGGGGTAGAGGCATCTGGAAGATGGTCTGTAGATTCCCTATAGAGCTCAACCCACCAGCGGGCTCAGCCCCAGGTGCCCCCCCCCCAGCAGGGATCCTCAGCCTGAGCACCACGGATACTTGGGGCCAGATCCTTGATCGCCCTGGGGCTGTCCTCTGGGTCTAAGGTGTAGAGCTGCCTCCCCGACCTCTACCCTCTAGAGCCAGCAGCACCCCCACCTTGTGACAGTCAAAAATGCTTTGAGGGCTTGCCAGCTGCTTCCGGGGGGCCAACTGCCTCCTATTGAGAACATTGCCCTGGAAAAATGAAAACTTTGGTTCTCATAAAAGCCTTTGCACAAATATCTAGAGCAGCTCTATTCACAGTCACCCAAACCTGGGAAAAACCCCAATGTCCTTCAGTGAATGAACGCATGCACAAACCCTGGCAGGCCCAGACGGCGGACACCACGCAGTAACAGAGCAATGAACTTCGGGCACCCAGACGCTGGGACGACTCTTACAGGCGGGATTCCCAAGGGGGAACCTGTCAAAAGGTTAGATGCTGCATAATTTTGTTTCTGTGACATTCTCAAAACAAACAAACAAATAAACAAACAAAACTACAGTAATAGCACATCCAGGGGTGCAGCGGGGGCTAAGGGTGGCTCCCCAATGGAGCTGCTTGAGAGAGGAGTTGGCAGTGGAACTGTTCTGTACCCTGACTGGGGTGGTGGTTCTGTGAATAAACACACACACACACACCACACACACACACACACACAGTTTTATTATTATGTTATTCAGAGTTCTGTTACTATCACAAAGTACCTGAGAAAATGAACTAAAAAGAGAAAATGTTTGTTTTGGCTCACAGTATGAGATTTAAGTCTGAGATCTGGCCCTGTCTACACCTCCCAGTAGCCCAGGGACTGTGACCACACCATGTACACAGGGGCTTTGGGGACATTCAAGATTCCAGTGATAGCACTATGTGTTAATTCTAAAACTAAAATAAGAACAAGGAAGGGGAGGCTGGATTGAGAAGAACACGTGTTTTTCCTGCCCATCTTTTCCTTCCTTTTCCTTCTTTAAAGGGTGACTTCTGGCGAAGGGCTCAGTGTTCAGCCCTTAGAAGAGGTGGAGAAGAGGGAGGAGAAGTCCTCCTCACTCACTAGCCTTTCCCCCTCCTTTGCCCGTTTCTGGGTGATGGTAACCTCCAGAGGAAACAAACATTTGAATATGTAAGTGGAAGGAGGGTGAGAAAATTCAGAATGGGGTTTCCACATTCACCACCCTCCCCTGCTGGCTGGGCTGGCCAGGTTCCCAGGTCGCTGAGAGCCAGCTCTGGGGTAGGAAGGAAAAGCTAGAGAAGGAATCCGAGAAGGGAAGGAGAGAAGAACCTGGGCAGGTGGGCGATGCAAAACAAATGCTGGAGTAAACGCAATTTTTTTTTTTTTTTTTGTACAAGAGTTGTAAGCAGCCAGCAAGCCACAGTAGAGAAGGAAACTTGGTCTGTTTGAACACTGTTTTCTTAGCCTTTAGGTCATTTAACCCCCAGAGCTGGGTTCTATGATTGTTCTATTTTATCAATGAAGCAACTGAAAGTCAGTCTCAGCCCATTCAGGCTGCTATAACAAGATCTGTTAGAACAGGGAATTTATAGGTTACAAAAGTGCATTACCCACAGTTCTGGAGGCTAGGAAGTCCCAGGTCAGGATCCTAGCAGATCTGGTGTTGGGGGAGAGCTCACTATCTGCTTCAAAGATGACGTCTTCTTTCTGAGTCCTCATGTGGCAGAAGGGGTGGACAAGTTCCCCTTTGGCCTCTTTAAAAAGGCACTAGTCACCTCTTAAAGCCCTACCTTTCAATACTCTCACATGGGGGATTAAATTTCAGTACATGAATTTTGGGGGACACAAACATACACACCTCAGCATGGACTAATAAGCAACCTCATGCAGAGGACTCAGAATTTGATGCCACCCACTGACAGTTGGTCTAGGCCAGTATACACCGTGGTCTGGATGATGTTCTGGGTGGACATGGGGACATAGTGACTGCAGCCCTCAGGACTCTCCTGAATGAGGGAGAAAAGGGCACATGATAGGGATCTCAAAAGCTGGACTCCAGTCCTGGCTCTACCACTTGCTGTGTGATTTCCAAGAAGTCACTTTGCTCCTCTGAACCTCCATTTCTTCATTTGGAAACACCAGACTGTCCTGAGGATTGAATGGGGCAGCACAAATGGAAATATTTATAAAATATGACAGATGGTGTGAACATAAAGTGGAACGAATGCTCTCCCCCCTCCACCACTTCATTCTGTCCTGGAACTTGCTCATTTTCAAATACTGGGGGTCAAACTGGCTCACACCTGTCATCCTAGCTACTCAGGAGGCTGATGCAGGACAGTTACAAGTTTGAAGCCAGCCTGGGCATGGTGCCAAGATCCTGTCTCAAAATAAAAAAATTGAAAAGGGCCAAGGAGATAGCTGAGTAGTAATGTGCCTGGGGGGTTCAATCCCTAGGACCCCTAAATATATGAATAAATAAACAAATGCAAGCAAACATAACAGAAATATTATTTTCATTAAGGAGCTGGGGGTCACATATTTTAAATTGCATTTATTGTTTCAGTAGGTAACCTGTTCACACAGCTCAAAAATTTCAAGTTACAAAAATCTGTATCAAAAACGCTCCTCTAGGGTCTGGGGTTGTGGCTCAGCAGTAGAGTGCTGGCCAGGCATAAGGGAGGCCCTGGGTTTCAATCCTCAGCGCCACATAAAAATAAATAAATTTGGGCTGGGGATGTGGCTCAAGTGGTAGCGCGCTCGCCTGGCATGCATGTGGCCCGGGTTCGATCCTCAGCACCACATACCAACAAAGATGTTGTGTCCGCCGAGAACTAGAAAATGAATATTAAAAATTCTCTCTCTCTCTCCCCTTCTCCCTCTCTCTTATAAATAAATAAATAAATAAATAACAAAAAACAATAACCAAAACAACCCCCGCCTCCTCTAGGGCCAATGCGGCCAGTTTCCTGGGGGTGCATTCAGAGACACACCTCCCCACGCACAGCTGGGAGCATGCGCAACGCTGCTCCTTGGCCCGCCCAGCGGTAGGTGCCCCTTGGTCTGCTTTTCGAGACCTGAATCCAGCGAGCCCCCTACGACCCGAGCCCCCCACAACCCGTTCTGCTCCTGGACTTCGTATCTAAGGCCAGGTCCCGTACCCATGCCGCCCTGGCTCTGGTTCTTTGCTCCACCCAGGCGCATGGCCCAAGTGTGGACCCCGTCCGGTGGAGGGCACCTGCAGCCCTTCATCAGGTATACACGCCCAGCTCGGCCATTTCACAAAGGCACCCACGTAGCTGGATGTGGCCTTTCTAGAAGTGGGTTTGCTGGGTCAAAGTCTGTGTCCTTGGTGGGCACTGCCGGGTGGCCTCCGCAGAGGACGGATCAGCTTACAGCGCTGTGGCGGAGCCGAGCGTCTCTTCCCGCCGGTGCCAACTGGGCGCATCACCAGCCTTCCTCTTTGCCAAGTGGCTCGGTGGACAATGGGGTGTGGTGTGGCTTCGGTGCACTTCTCCTACCCTCAGTGAGGCTGAGCATCTTTTCGGTGCTCACCCCTGCGATTGCCCCTGTTCCTCTCCACACACAACCCACGGCCAAGGCGGCGCTGCGTGGTGTTTCTGTCCTCGGCTTCTAGCTGAGTCACTCCCAAGAGGGAAAGGGCAGCGGGCTCAGGTTATTTCTGCCCCTGAAGCCATCCGAGCTGCCAGTCCTGGGAAGACCTTGGGCTCTGGTATTTCCTGTGGCCCAGCACTCTGGACTTTGCACCTGTCAAGCTGGGGCTTCTCCCTGGGAGGGATGGGGCTTGCAGGTATGGATCAGTTCTGATATGTTTGCAAACTGGTCAAGGAAAGAACCCAGGGCAGGGGGCTGGGGATGTGGCTCAGGCGGTAGTGTGCTTGCCTGGCATGCTCAGGGCACTGGGTTCAATCCTCAACCACCGAAAGCTGAAAAATAAATATTAAAAAATTCCTCTCTCGAAAGAAAGAAAGAAAGAAAGAAAGAAAGAAAGAAAGAAAGAAAGAAAAGAACCCCAGGACCGATTGGGAGAGGGGACAGTTGGAAGGAATTCATACCAAGGTCCTCAATTTTTGATGGAGGGTTGAAGCCGGGGCACTCTACCACTGAGCCACATCCCCAGCCCTTTTTACATTGTTTTATTAAGTTGCTGGGGCTGACCTCGAACTTGGAATCCTCCTGCCTCAGTCTCCCAAGTAGCTGGGATTGTAGGCTTGGGCCACCAAGCTGCTTTAAGTGACAAAATCACAGGAACCAGGCTGAGTGTAGAGAAGGGAAATGAGTTGGTGGATAGGACAGCGGGTGGAGGAGAGCGAGCCACAGGGAGGGGATGGGAAAGAGGAAATGTTCTCCCTGGAGACACACAAGATGCAGCTCACAGCACCCACACCAGGCAGGCCCCAAACCTCTGCAAGATTATTGCTAAGGGCAGCCTGGAGTCAAAACTACAGATGCCCTTTTGCTGAGCATAAAGAATTCAGGCCATCACGTGACCAGACCAGTTAAAGGTCTGGAGAATCCCTGTTGGCCACTGACCCTCCCTGAGTGGGGGTTCTCAGCATCCTTGGAGACGCACAGGTCAGGCTATTGTAACTTGACTTCCTTGCAGGGCCCTGTGTGGCTGGCTGAATCTAGCTCACAGAAGGACAGGAGGAGCCAGTGGCTGGATTCCTGGGCCCCTGGGGAGTCTGCAGCCTGTTATTTCCTGATTCAAACAAACAGCAGATTTGTTCTGGAAGTTGCTGAGGCAGAATCCTTCTGGAGCCCCTTGAAGGATGGGCCTTGTCATTTTATAACCTCCAGGGTATCTGATCCCATAAAGGAGCCGGCCTCTGTGTCTTGGAGCTGCAGCAGAGACCCCAGAGAGCACAGGCTTGCTCTGGGCTCAGCTACCATCCTCTCCTCTCTCCTCGGCTGAAACCTACCATCCAGGGCCACACTTCAGGGCTGGGACTGTAGTTCAGTGGTAATGCACTCGCCTAGCGTATGTGAGGCCCTGGGTTCCGTCCCCAGCACTGCAAAACAACAACAGGTTAATCTGAATAGAGCCAAACTTCAGAAATAGATAGCTCCTTTGTATCTTGAGCCCCCCTGTGGTCCATTCTGGGGCTCCCCATGGGAGAAGTAGCCTGGGTGGCAGGTTGGAAGGGCCTGGCTGCCTTTCTGCAGCGCGATCTTCTGTGTCTTCTTAAAGCCCCAGTATGAAGCCAAGTTTTCAAGAGCAGGGATCATGGATGCCTTCCTCCTCTGCTCGTCAGCCTCCCTGGGGGGAAAGTACAACAAGCTGAGGTTGTCCCTGAGGCCACCAAGAAATGCTTAATTGCTTTCTGAGAGAATTGTCCCCCACCCCCTTCTGGTTCCCATCCCCCTCTCCACTGCTCCCTCTACCTCTTCCCCAACCTCTGGAGGCTCTTGCTCAGGGAGTTGGAGCTGAAGACACAAACTCCCTGGCTGCATCCCAAGTCACCGAGAGCCATGTGCGGAAGAGCAGCTTGCCTCTCCAAATATACTGCACCACCTTTGCTGAAAAAAGAATCCTATGTTTGGGGGAATAAATGTGCATTTTACTGGGAGCCAGGCACTCATCGGCAGCAGATGGATGGTGGCCCAGGCCGGCGGAGTGGGCCAGACTTCAGAGCCAGCCGACGGTGTGAAGCCAGGCAGGGGTGGGAGCCATCCAAGGGAGGTGAGTACAGGGAGAGCTGCAGCTTTTCATCCGGGAGCTTTGTCAGCATCTTGTGCAACTTGATTTAGGGGGAAGGCCGAGCAGAGGGATGTGCCTCCTGAAGAGGAGTAGGCGAACAGGCACCCCAAGCGGGCTCCCAAATAGATCATGGTTCAAATGCCTTAGGAATTTCTCTTACATAACAGATGGAGATGGGTGTTCTCTGATTGGCCAGTGGCTTTCCTCCACTTGGTGATTCAGGGAGCCAGGCTCTTCTCATCTCAGGGCTCTTTCATTCCCTAGAGTCTCACTGCCACCTGCATCCAGCTGGTAGAAGAGGAAGGCAAGTGTGCAAGAAGCCAACTTGCTTCTTAGGGCCTGGACTCAGAAGAGTTGAACTCTCTTCTGTTCATATTTTATTGGTGGGGGCTTGTCACATGACCATACCTTAGTGCAAGGGCAGCTGGGAAACGTAGTCTTTGTTCCTTAGTGACTATGCTAGAAGGAGTGGGGATTTTGGTAGACAACCATCTCAGTCACGGGATGAAATCAAGGCATTTAGATCAGGGAACCAAGGGAGAGCAACTCATTCTGAGACTTAAGGGACTAGGTGGAAGAGCAGTCTGAGTCTTAAATTAGGAAGTCCTCCCTAAACAACTTGCTAGAAAGAGTTTTGCTTTTGCTCAGGACTGGAGGATCCGACAGCAACAGAACTGGGCAGAACCCCAGGGGAAAGTTATAAGTCCTTGCTTAGCATCTGGACGGCCATCTTAAGTGACAGCCCCCATTCTAAGGGAAAAGTTTCGCTTTCCCACCCAAGGGCCTTTCTGAGAAAGGCTAACCACTCCCTCATCACAACCCCACCCTTAACCACCCTGCATTAGGACCCGCCTGGCTCTGATTCCTGAGCCTCTCCCATAAAAGTCCCAGAACTGAAGCCTCTATAGAGAGAGGGCCTTTATTTGTCAGCTCTGAAAAATAAACTCTGTGTGTATCTCTGCCTGGTCTCCGTCTCTCGTTCCTCGCTTTCCCTTCAGTGGCCACCTATGGATGGTGTGTTGTTAAGCTTGAATTCTATGTTATGCTCGAATTCTGGACCCCCAAAAGACCACCAGAGACCAACATCGATGTAAACACAAAGAGGTGTTTATTGCGAGCTATCTTGGTCCTCGGTGCGCACACAGCAACTGGTGACGCTGAGAGGCCCCGAGCCCAGGGTTTGCAGCAGTTCTACACATTATTTGGAGAAGGCAGGGACCCCCACATACATCATAGCATCTCTTAGCAAATCATCACACACCACGGGAAAATCAAATAACAACTCTAAAACATGATTAGCACATTCACTGGCGGGAACAAGTTGGGTAGGGGTGACTGGTCACTACAAAAGGGGTATTCATTTGAACTGATTGGCTTTAAGCCAAGAGGGGTGTACGTGCTGAACTACAAGGTTTCCCAACACGTTATCAACCACCATAAACTACTGGGAGGGTCATCTGTCATCCCAGGTATTTTCCTGTCTCATGCTGATTGGTGGCTGCTAGGGGGCTGCCAGTGTCTTGCCTGGGCACAAGATCAGGAGGCACTCACACTTTGTAGATTCAAATAGCAATCCTTTATTCCCGAACTCACAGCGGCCTCCACACAGGTTCAGGGGCAATCTAAATCTGCCCGCACAATTCACCTACTCCATGAGGCTATTTCCAAATCCCATTTTGATCTCACGAGATCTCAACGGGAACAAGCAGCAGGAACACCCTAATCCCAGCAGCAATAATCTTCAACCTCCAACTTCCCTAAAACCCCTATTGTCTTAAACCTGGAACACCTTAAACCGGGAACACCCTAAACCCAAGGACTGGGATATTTCCTCAAACCTGCAGGATACTTCCTCAAACCTGGATCCACCCTCGATCACCTTGAGCAGGGTCATCTTTCTCAAACACACATGCAAGGTCGCAGCAAATTTCCAAGGCAAGTCCATTTAACATGGGGTACGCTGGCAAGGATTACGATGCGTCATACCTACTTGGCAATGGCCCTCAGCAGGGGGCTGCTATGGATCCCCACCTAGCCTGACTGAGTCAGGGACACCTGGCGCAGCAGACCTCTCCTGTTACTTGTAGATAAACCACTTAGCAGGGTGGGAATGTGCCTAGGAGTGCTCTGTGGGTCTTTCCAAGGAACGAAGGTCATGTCCCTTCCTGGGACGGGCTTTGCTCTGAGGTAGAGGCTGGTTTTTCAGTGTGAGACTGAGTCTGTGGCCAGAGTGTCATCCATCCTTTGTAGCTAAAGTGACTTTTGTCTTCTGACCAAAGGGCTGCCCACTTGGTTCCATCCAACCATGGTGGGGAGACCAAGGGGCTGGGTCCTAGTTCCTGCCACTTACAGAGGAGATCCTGGAACAGCAAGAAGACCAGCAAGAGCCGTGGCCAGATCCTCCGCAGGGGACAGAGCTGGGGAGTGGTCGAAGGCCCAAGCAGCTTCTGGGCGACTCCAGAGCCCACTGGGCAGGTCTGGGCACAGCCATGCAGGAAGTTCCCTGTGCCCGGGCCTGTGCCCTTCCCTGCATTTCAGAGCTGAAAGGAGAGGAGCCAATATGCTGAGGGACGGTCATCACCCGTGCATCCTACGCACACGCACCACGGGCAGGACACAGCATCCTGCGCTGTTAGGTGTCGGGAACCCACGGTCAATGCTGTGGCTTGACAGCAGCGTGGCTGGGGGTAGGGTGGCTTTGAGGAGAGACAGTGTGAGGCCGTGCTGAGAGGTCAGGGTTCATCCTGGGCCCTGGGGAGCCCCTGGGGGCTTTACACTAGGACAGGGCTGGATCTATATGGGGGCGGGTGACTGGCCACCGGGAGGAAGGGACTCGCTGGTGGAACCCCAGGGGGTGCTGGGGTGCCTGAGCAAGGCTCCCCCACTGAGCCCCCAGATCCACTCTGATTCTAACTTGGCAGCAAGCCACTGTCAACGCAGACCGTCTGCTAACTCTTGCTGTTTTGGGCTTCCTCATCCTTTCCCCTCTCAGCCCTCGGGGTTCTAGACAGACGTCGGCCTCTGTGTCTCCATCTTGGCCTCCTCCTGCTGCCAGGACACAGGGCACGCTCCCTCTTCAGCTTTTCAGGACCCGAGGCCATTGCTGGACTCAGAGGAGGCTGATGAGGGACGGGAGCCCTGAGATGCCCCAGGGCTGCCTGCGGACCCTGCCCACCACAGTCTCTAGCAGCTGCATGGGTACTGGGAGCTTGGCTGGATGGCCCCACACTCTGGGATGGGTGTGACCAGGTTGTCACCACACCCTTTCTGATGGCCTGGGGAAGCAGAAGTCAGCCCTTAAAAATACACAGCCGCACCTGTTGCTTACCCAGCAGCTCTTTTCTCCCTAGGTGTGGTCCTTCCACCCCGAGATGGCACTTCGG